>NC_139351.1:48295044-48895044 GCF_055883805.1 Amblyomma maculatum
ATAAATAAAGTAAGCACAAATAAAAACATCAAACGGGAAACCAATTCAGTGTTTTCTCTCATATATATATATATATATATATATATATATATATATATATATATATATATATATATATATATATAGGGCCATTGATCAAGTCAAAGTATTTGAAGAAGTTATAAACGAATGCTTTTTGTCTGGTTTCTCGAACAAGGAAGCTGTAGGGCTGCCGAAACGATAGTACGTTTTCATGAAACTTTGACTTGGTCAATGAGCCTGTATATTTTTTTATGCCACCACTGATCAGACTGCATTTCGTCGAACTCTTGATTACAGTGGTTTCTCTCATTTGAGCTAAGCTCGGCATTCGGTTCAGCAGCGTTGAGCCTTATCATTTTTTTTTTTTTAATTTTTAGTGAGGGGAATGACGGAAATGCAGTGGCAAAACCCGAATCAACATCACATTTTTGTATTGGAGAAGCTTCACATGGCTGTTTCCTACTTGCCCATTCACCGAAAACATCCCCGGCAGCTACTGCGGCACCTTTACTATCATCACCGGAACGCAACATTCGAAAAAAAAAAGGAAAGAAAAAGAAAAAAAAACATGACTGAAACGCTGATGATTATCTTCGGCTGCCCACTATATCATTTTTTCTCCTTTTCTTTGGAGCCTGCACTGCTTGCGCTATATAGGAACTTCAGTGGGAAGGTTGCAGAGGCATGCTTGTGCATGTTCAGGTTTTCAAGTTGTACTTGACAGACTGTCGAAACATTTTATCTGTACCAGTAAAGTGGCAGAGGGTACGAGTATTCGTGCAATTTCTCCTAGGGAGACGCTCTTTGAAATTATATTATATTAATTTATGCAGTGTTATAGTTCCGTGCCCTACTATTCATTTTATCGTAGAAAGGGGACAATATTTTTCCTTCTTGCCACTGGAAAAAAAAAAGTCTAAATTCCACATCCTCACAATATATGCTAACACCGCGAACATCTGAAGATAGCTTTGTGGCGGAGCTAAGACGAGGAATAACCAGCTCCGACAGCGTTCGGGTTCGAACTGTCTTTTTTTTTTTTTTCGCTGCTTTCACTGAGACGCTTAGTGCCAAATTCTTCTTTGTCCAGCGCCGTGCCGTTGTTTGTGATAAAAGCGCGGCGCGAGGGGCGCTACAAGACTACAAAACAAAACCAGAAAAAAAATTTTCAATATCTCCGCCACGATTATATCTTGCTGAGTAAGTAGAGTAAGTAAGTAGCGCGAGAGCCTTAGCTGGCAACGTTTCGGCACACAAACAGTATGACACACTTAATTCGAGGCGATAAATAAATCTCAAAGCAAGCAAGTGTACATTTGTCAAGGGACTATTTTCAAGTAGCGCTACTGTGCATGCGCGAAGCACCTGAGTGCGCGAAGCACCTGCACCTCAGTTCGACCCGACCACTCGATCGGACTCGCCAGTGTTTACCTCTCTCGCCCGATGGAAAGGAAAGGGCACAGGGAAAACGTTGTAAAAGCACAATACCCTCTCGTAAATACCCCTCGATTCAGGGTGTTTGTGGCGCCATCCTCGTAATTTTTCTGAACTGCGACATTTTAGTGCATATAAAATTTCATAGATGGCGCTACCTACTACGTTTATCACACATGGCTCTGTTATTTTATTATTATTTGACTTTGTAGTTGATAATTGTTACCGGTTGAATAAGGGAACGAAAGCCCGAACCTTTAAGTTATATTCGCCAGAAACAAACAAGCCATGGAGCATTTCAATCATGCTTAAAATATTTCATGAAGAGCTCGCGCGCTTCAAGTGAACCACGAAAAAAATAGCTGAAATCATCCTGACAGTGCACATTCCTCGAGAGTCGTAGAACAAAACCGATGCTTATCCTCTGACAGCGAGGTGCAAAGTTTTTCCACGCGAAATTTCAGCACAGATAAGAGCTTATTACTTGAACAGTTTAGCATATACTTTAAGCCATTTTGCAAAAAACGCAAAGTTTGATCACAAATAACTTTTACACTAAATGAAGCAGACAGATGATATTTTCAGGAACAAGCGAACTATGTACGACCTCCAACTGCGCAAAAAATCTCCGCAGCAGAATGCGTATCTTGAAAGTTATTGTATGTATAATTACCTGTTTTATACACTTTTCACAGGCGCGTGGCTAATAAACTATGCGATACACAGTAATAAAAATGCTTAACTTTGTTCATTAACATCTAATCTCAAAACATCTCGAACGGTGTTTCTCTAGCTGCAAAAGATTTTGCACAATTTTGCTTTTCCCGAGACAAGTAGAGCTGAAAAGCCGTTTCTTGCCTTTGTGTTTTCCTTTACAGCTTAAACATCGTTGCAGCTATTTATAAACCAAATGCGCCACTAGAAAGGAGAGGAAATAATCTGTACAAATATATTAAAGTTACATTTATAAACTAAACGAGTGAGGCGCAGTGGGCGTATGAATATCACCAAAAATGTCGTCTCTTCCCTGCCCACGTATAGGGTAGCCTGCCCAGTAGGCTACCCTATACGTGGGCAGGGAAACAAAGGCCGAAAAAAGAAAGAAAGACAGCTGAGGAAAGGAGTCATAATATGTCTAGACACCTATAGTAAAAGGGGATAAACACCGTGTAGTTAAAGTTTCGAACACAAACCCCGAGCCCTTTAAAAACTTCAGTAGAGCCTTCACTCATTCCCTTTGTAATGAAGATGTCATCCAAGGGCCCAGAATTTTTTCCTTTCCTTCAGTAAGAGCGCGAGAGTCCTAGCGGCGGAGTGCAGCAGCCAAGAAAGCCCGCTCACGCTCAAACTGAGGGCATATTGAGAACAAAAAAAAAAAAAAAAAAAGATGAAGTGAAGCTAAAGTGCTGCGTTCGAAAAAATTAAAAAAAAAAGTAAAGATGAAGCTAGAGCTGCTACGGCATTTCATCTCTGAGTCATCGAGGTTTGCCGCCGGAGACAGCGGCTTGAATATGCAGAGCAGTAGAGGCATTTACATGCAGGCATACAGGAGGAGGAGGAGGAAACAACTTTATACAAAGCACTATATTAAGCGTCGAGAATGTCCTGGGCCAGGTCAACCAAGGCCAATTGGTGTTTCAGCTGGTCAGAGGCTAACGAAGCCCGCCACGCTGGGGGAGGAGGGTGTGGAAAGTGCGGTGATTGAATTGCGACAGGGCGTGAAAACATGCAGTGTTTCAAGTTTGCATAGCGTTCAAAACGATTCGGGCATGTGGGGGAATGTCTGATTCGGTACAGAAACGATCTGGCAGAAGTAAGGATCGTATTTAGTTGTATGCGTCTAATAATAATAATAATTGATTCACAGGAAGGGAAAGGCTGTCGTGACGCTGGGGCTAAGTCGACCCGGCCTTCACTTGGTAGCGTGCAGAGACTCGGGGTTGAAGAAGGACTGAATCTTCGAGGTTGGTAAAATATATACAAGCAGGTTTAATGGCACTTTGAGAAAACTTATTTACATGATTATTTACACGAAAAAGAAGGGTACATCAGCAAAATGGCAAGCGTTAAGAGTTCATAGCGAGAAGCGACTGGATGAGCCGTTTACCCAGGGCTCAGAGCGACCTTTCGTGCTCTGCAGCGTCCTTAAAACCCCCTATGTCCAGCCCCTCTCAGAAGATGACCAACCAAATCCAGGGCACGCCCCTCAGATATCGGCATCCAATCGAACACATCACTGCACTGATGGTCTGAAGCACTGACTGGCCCGGCATTGTTTCGTTGAGCCTGGTCACTTGTTGGCGGGAAAAGCTTGGGAACTGCGAGGAGGTACATTTCTATTCTTCAGCCAAGAATCGATAGGCTGGTTCCGGCAAGTGGATTTACTTCTCAGAAACCCAAGTGCACGTGCGCGCCGCATACGCTCCCAGCATTGTCCGTTTTCGACAATTGCAAATCTTTCCTGCATTCCCGGGAAATCATTTAATGGCCGTATGCGTCATGCTCCTTTCTTGTCCTGCACGTCAGCGGACATGTCACTCTGTCGTCTCCTTTGGATAGGAGGCATTCATCACTGGAGGATAGCACTTCTCGACTGGAAGGGTGAACAAAAGAAAGAAATCACTTCCTGCTATTTCCCGCAGGGGGACGTTTCTTTGTGTTTTTCCAGACGTTCTCTTGACAGGGTCAATTTGGCATTTGCAGGGTGTCCACAAAGCAAAACAGGCTTACAAAAAGGATTTATGGAAACAGGCTCACTTAGAGCCATTGGACCATCACCACATATCCACAGCACTTATCCATGCCCACAGGCGAACAATAGAGCGCGCAAATGCGGATGCATGGTCGTAACAGCCTCCTCCCCCGTCAGAAGAGTCTCGGAGGGCAGCAGTCGCAGCTGCTGCATGAAGAGACGACTTAATGGCCTGCACATGAACGCTTGATGCTCGCTGTTGCTTGTCGCGTTGTCTTGATTGTCGTAGGCCAAATTGCTCGAGCTGTCTGAAACTCAACCACATGTCCAAGCAAGCACTCGGCTCCCGTCTGAAGAGACCAGGTCAAAAGAAAACTGCCATTGTTGTTCGAGAAAAGCCCACTCTCAAGACGTTCAGGACCCACGTATTCCTAGAAAACCAAACGTGCTGCTTTACATAGTCACACATATACAAGCGCACGAAAAAAAAAAAAACCTGATTATCAATTTGGATACATGGTGAGGAACATCTCGGACCGCTTAGAAAGAGCGGCTAAGCGCGTCCGCATTCCCATTTAACTTCCCCTTTTTGTATCTTATTTCAAAATTGTACTGCTGTAAAATCAAGCTCCACCTAAGAAGGCGACTGTTCTTCGATGTCGCAGTTTGCAGCCAAGCCAGGGGACAATGGTCCGTCTCTACGGTGAATTTGGCCCCTCCAAGATAACACTACAATTTTTGAATGGCCCATACAATGCAAGCGCACTCTTTCTCTGACGCGCAATAAGCCCTCTCTCTAGAACTCAGTTTTCTGCTCAGGTAGAGCACGGGGTGCTCATTACCGTCGTCATCTCTCTGGCAGAGAACGGCACCTAACCCTCGATCACTGGCATCACACTGGACCGTGAATTCTCGGCCATAGTCTGGAGCTCGCAATACCGGACGGCTAATCAGCACAGCCTTCAGGTTTACGAAGGAGGCTTCCTTTTGTTCGTCCCAGACTACATTTGTCGGTTCTGTCTTGCGGAGAGCGTCGGTCAGAGGGCTAGCCAAAGCTGAATAGTTAGGGATGTAGTGATTGTAGTACCCAGTCAGACCCAGGAATGCTCGAATTTCCGTCTTCGTGCTCGGCTGCGGGTAGTCTGCTACCGCAGAAATCTTAATCTCGCTGGGTTTCCTGAAACCTTGACCTACATTGTGACCCAAGTATTCCACGGTCGCCCTTGCCAGGCAACATTTCTCGGCCTTTACGGTTAGTCCAGCTTGACGCAAAAGGCTCAGTACAGCTCTTAGTTGTACCATATGGTCCGCCCATGAGTCGGAAAAAACCGCAATGTCGTCTAAATAAGGCACCGCGAATGTTTCACACCCCTTTAAAACCCTATCCATGAGTCGGGAAAAACAAAATGGAGCATTTTTGAGCCCGAAACTCATCATTGTTGGCTGGTAGCTGCCCGTCGGAGTGACGAAAGCCGCGTATCTGCTGGCGCGTTCAGTGAGCGGTACTTGCCAGTATCCTCGAGTAAGGTCCAGCGTAGTCACATATGCCGCTCTACTGACTTGTTCTACTCTCTCCTCAATATTCGGAATAGGATACACTTGATCCCTGATGAGAGAATTTAGCTTTCGGTAGTCTACCACAGGCCTAGGGTCTTTACCGGGAGCTTTTACTAAGATCATAGGCGAAGCATAATCGCTTTCCGAGGGTTTTATTACTCCTAATTCCAGCATGCGAGTTACTTCCCTATCCAGAATTTCTCTTTGCCTTGGAGAGAATCGGTAGCACCTTGATCGCACTGGCACGTCTGAAGTCAGCTCAATATCGTGCTCAGTCAAATCAGTCCTGCCTGGCCTGTCCACGAAGCAGGCCTCAAACTCTGTTATTATCTCGCCCAGATCGGACAGCTGGGATTTCTTTAGTTCTCCTCTCTGCTCCGTCTTTTTGAGAAGCTCCTGAGCGTTGCTTCCTTTTCCGCTGAGGCAAATCAAGTTGTCCCCCATCTCCTCGGGAAGGTTTAACGTTAGATTTACCACGGCTTGCTCCATAGCTAAGTCCTCTCGGGTTCCACTTAAAAGTCTCGTGAGATTACTAGACACTGGCGGCAAGAGGTTATTCTCAAGAACGTCCTCATTCCGCGTCTCATCAAGCTCACTTTCAAGTTGACTTATCTGAGATGCCTCGCTCTCAAAGTTTTCTGACCTGCTATCTTCCGCATCTACCACTGTTTTAACTGCCGTTTCCTCCGCTGTGGATTCTTCTGGAATGAGCAGTGTAGCTAGTTCTCGCGCCTTTGAACGTGTTAAGGCTTGCACAACTCTGTCTCCGAAAAGGATGCCCCTCTTTCGCAGTAGCATGTCCGATTTGTTGGAGAACAAATACGGATAGCACTTGGGAAGCTTTCCTGAAACGGCAGCTTCGGTTGTTAACTTGCCGAAAGGGCCCTCGATGACCACGTTCGCGATTGGCAAGCACACACTCTGTTCCTCCACTACCTGGCGGATCCATGCACACTGCCCGGTATAGTCGGAAGGCGACACATACGCCGGATGGACAACATCCATCGTTGCAGCCGAATCGCGCAGTACCTTGCAAGGCTTCCCGTTGACTACTAGGTCATGCAGGTAGGGTTCTAAAAGCTGCATATTTTCATCGCAGTCACTGACATACGAGAAAGCAATCTTTTCTTTCCGGCAGTTGACGGCAATGTGACCTTGCTCATTACACCTAAAGCATGTGAGCGGCTTCCTAGCCTCAAACTTATTCTTTGTGTTCTGCGCGTTGGTCACTTCCTCACTTTTCTCACTGCCGTCCTTTCTATGGCGTTTGCCTGAAGAAGCCTTCCTTTCTTCGTTTGAAAATCTAGCAAAGTGCCTTTTCTGACGGTTATTCCCACTCAACTTGGGATTGCGGGGCCTATCCACTGCTGGGTTGCTGAATTGTCGGCGCGAAGCATACTCCTCAATAAGTTCGGCAGCTTCAGTTGCCGACTTAATTTCGCCTCGGTCCTGTAACCAATTTCTTTCTTTTTCTGGGAGGCAGTTATAAAACTGCTCCAAAAGAATTCGCTCGACTACAGCGTCCCTATCACTGTAGGAAGCATTGCTCTTTAGCCACTCGCCCAAATTGACTCTTAAATTGTACTGGAAGTCAGAGTAACTCTCGTCCCTGGACTTAGTAGCGTTCCGAAAACGTTGTCTGAACGCCTCGGCGCTAAGCCTATACTTTCTCAGAAGGCAAGCTTTGACCTTCTCGTACTTGTCCGCGTCCTCCTTGCTTAGCCGCGCGACAACCTCCGCTGCCTCGCAGGGCAGAACCGTCAATAATCTCTGAGACCAAGTGTCTCGCTGGAAGGACAGTTTTTCGCAGGTTCGCTCAAAGTTAGCCAGATACAGGCCGATATCCCCTGATATCACATATGGCTGCATGTACTTTGACATCTTGAAATCTGCCTCCTTGTTGAGACGAGGTACCGCTAGCTGGGGACAATCGCCCGACCTCTTGCTCAACTCTAGTTCTAATTTCCGGAGCTCAATGTCTAGCCTCTTTTCCTCTCTTTCCCTCTCACGTTCGCGCTCCCTTTCCTCTTTTTCCCTCTCAAGTTCACGCTCACGCCTCTTTTCTTCTTTTTCCCGCTCTTTCTGCTGTCTGAGCTGCTCCTCCTTTTTTTTGGGCGATGAGGTTCCATGCTTCACTGAGCTCCTCATCATCGGCTCCCAAATCTGTGATTGCCTTTATAATCAAAGGTTTTCGTGCCAAACCACTTGTATCAATTCCCAATTCCTCACACAATTGCAACAGTTCCGGTTTCTGCAGCTTTTGTAGGTCCATGATCGCTCCGAGTGTCGGCTACTTCCAAAACAACAGTGCAAACTACCAAACCTAAAGGCGTTTCAACACGTTTTACCAGTTCTAAAATCTAACCCTGTTCTAGAACCTGGTCCGCATCAGAAGAAAAGCCAAGCACTCACCCACACATGCGATCGACGTTCCGAGCTGCTTTCTTGTTGGCCGATTGTTGCTCCTGCTTGTTGCTTGAGATGCCACCTCCGATCACCAGATGTTGTGGCTTGTAGATTCTGATCCACCTCGAATCACCAGATGTTGTAGCTTGTAGATCCAGATCCCAACGCTGGTCACCAGTTGTCGTGACGCTGGGGCTAAGTCGACCCGGCCTTCACTTGGTAGCGTGCAGAGACTCGGGGTTGAAGAAGGACTGAATCTTCGAGGTTGGTAAAATATATACAAGCAGGTTTAATGGCACTTTGAGAAAACTTATTTACATGATTATTTACACGAAAAAGAAGGGTACATCAGCAAAATGGCAAGCGTTAAGAGTTCATAGCGAGAAGCGACTGGATGAGCCGTTTACCCAGGGCTCAGAGCGACCTTTCGTGCTCTGCAGCGTCCTTAAAACCCCCTATGTCCAGCCCCTCTCAGAAGATGACCAACCAAATCCAGGGCACGCCCCTCAGATATCGGCATCCAATCGAACACATCACTGCACTGATGGTCTGAAGCACTGACTGGCCCGGCATTGTTTCGTTGAGCCTGGTCACTTGTTGGCGGGAAAAGCTTGGGAACTGCGAGGAGGTACATTTCTATTCTTCAGCCAAGAATCGATAGGCTGGTTCCGGCAAGTGGATTTACTTCTCAGAAACCCAAGTGCACGTGCGCGCCGCATACGCTCCCAGCATTGTCCGTTTTCGACAATTGCAAATCTTTCCTGCATTCCCGGGAAATCATTTAATGGCCGTATGCGTCATGCTCCTTTCTTGTCCTGCACGTCAGCGGACATGTCACTCTGTCGTCTCCTTTGGATAGGAGGCATTCATCACTGGAGGATAGCACTTCTCGACTGGAAGGGTGAACAAAAGAAAGAAATCACTTCCTGCTATTTCCCGCAGGGGGACGTTTCTTTGTGTTTTTCCAGACGTTCTCTTGACAGGGTCAATTTGGCATTTGCAGGGTGTCCACAAAGCAAAACAGGCTTACAAAAAGGATTTATGGAAACAGGCTCACTTAGAGCCATTGGACCATCACCACATATCCACAGCACTTATCCATGCCCACAGGCGAACAATAGAGCGCGCAAATGCGGATGCATGGTCGTAACAAGACGCAGTATCTGTCACACGTGCTCTGTGGACACCTGAACCGCGCCGTAAGGGAAGGGAGGAAGGTGGGAGTGAAAGTGGAAAGAGAGAAAGAGGAGCCGTAGTGGAGGGCTACGGATTAATTTCGACCACCCGGGGATCTTCAACGAGCGCTGACATCGCACAGCGCAAGGACGCCACTTCGTAACAATGAGTATTTGCATGGTAGTGACGGATTTATCAGGAATAGGAAGTGTCCTTGTCAACGCCGAGGAGTCTGCGGCATTAATGGCGCCACTGAGGACATGACAATACGCACGGTCTGTACAAAGTCTAAATCAATACGATGATGATAAAAAAAAAATTGTCGCGCTTATTATTAGAGCTGCTGTACGGAAGACGAGGTTAAGGTGGCTGCAAATGCTACTGCGCGCGTACACCATCCCGGAAGCAGCAATGGAGGATTATCTTCGGCCGTCCCCACGTCGCACCCACTCCCTAGAATGCCGCGCAACCGGCAGACTACACGACCCGGAGAGAAAAAGAGGGGAAGAAGGAACGGGGCTGGAGGGAAGGGTTTCGCAACGCTGAAGTGCACTACACAATGCAGCGTTCCTTCCTCGCTCGCGCCCCCTTTCTTCGCCGCTCGTGCCACTTCCTTTTTTTTTTTTTTTTTTTCCCCGTTTTCTCCAACCCGAGCCGCGAAGCACGACCGCACGCGCCACTGCACTGCCCTGCACTGCTGGCAGGGGGCGCAGCAGTCACGTCCCGGGACGCGAGACACCCATAACAGAGACAAAAAAAAAAGTCGGCCGCTGCAAGCCGACGGCACAGACTCCAAAGAGAGGAGGACAGCGGGATCAGGGGAAGAACGGAGGGGGAAAAAGCAGTGCAGATGGGAGGAAGGGGGAAAGCTTGAGACCCGCCGAAAGGGGAAAACGGGAGGAGGCACACGCAGGATGCCTCTCCACACCGCGTCGCCAGCCACCTCCTCCCGTTTCACACGCGCACACCCCTCCTCCGTTCGTCCGCAACCATCATCATCATCATGGCCGTCGTCGCGGTCGCCGTCGCCGATGGATCGATGTCCGACGGCGGCGCGCGATGCCGTCTGGGGTCCAGACGGTGCCGTCAAGTACTATGTATAGTCGTCGAACCAGAGCGGATGTACCCGCCTACGGATCAAAGGAACCACCCAACCGGGGGCACGCGGCGACTGTGGGCGGCGACCAGAAGTGCGATATTGGTTACGTCTGGTTGCGTACACGGGTTTCGTCACGACTTTCTCCATTTCAATATCGCGTAGTCGCCGACAAAGCCGGTAATTGGCTTTTACAGGAACCGGGAAGTTAAAAGGAGAATTTGTACATTTATCGTCCCGTACGTAACCGGAGACGACGGGGCGACGGGTAACTGGAACAAAAATGTTAGCAATAACGGGTCGACGAAAATCTACAATTATGTATATGAGCGCACCAATAACGTCAGTTTCAATCCCGACGTGAAACAGGGTTTTTTATTCATTTTTGAAGCCCGGAAGGAAATCCAACCTGCAACTTTGCTGCTTATGCCGCGTTAAATCCGACCTATAACGCAACGTAACCGACTAACCAGCCGACAAGAAACCATAGCGGTGGTTTAGTGTGGAAACTCTTATCAAGGGCGGCAGACAATGATCCAGTCGGAGACGCATTTTGCAAAGTTTGCCCCCCTTTTTTTTTTTTCTTTACTGTTCGTTATGCGAGTTCCGTGGGTATCAAGAACGCCAAAGAGCAACAAAGGCCAAATGCCACGGGCGTTTCGAAAGCCCGTGAAATTGGGTACCGTGCGCGACGCATCGGCACCGACAAAACGCTGACGCTTTTATCATTCGGTTCCGATAAAGTCTCCACGGCGGTGGCGAAATATCAGCCATCACAGAAAAGACGGACAAGCCGCACAGATACTTCTTTGACGCAGCCGCTGAATAACTTAAGGGATCACTGCATAAACTATACAATGGAAGAATAACGACACTGGCTGCTCTTAGTCGACGCCTTTCTACATCGACTTCCCCATGTGGCATGACCAAGCATCTTTTGTGTCGCGTCCCGTTACTCATGACTGACAGGACTCCTGAATACACATGACTCGACACTTTCATATCCCACGACTAATGAATGACTCCCTGATGATACACAAGTTGTTTATATTGTTACGGTAAAGTACACGGAGGTATCACGACTTAAAACTCTCAACCGGTCACTGACTGATGACGTCTCATGGTGATGCCGTCACATCCGGCGACCAGAATTTGCGGACACCTTCCGGCGCCAACACAGCCTACTAAACCTTTCGCATTAATAAACTTCATTTCGGAGCATTCTCCACAAACCATCAAAACCAGCGCACGGCGCGATTCAGATCTGCACGGTTCAACGCCAGCCTACACGTAACAACGAGTGCAACGTCACTGCGCCAGCAAGGAGGCAAGTTAAAAAGAAAAGCAAGTCACGCTGAAAGCATGGGTCCTCGAATCGGTTAGAAAGTCATATCTCCTGTTGCCATTAAAATATACATGTCTCTCTACAACGTCAAGCAGTGCGAGTTTCAGACGTTTCCAAGTGTGTCCTGCGAGGTCATCGTATGTAGCCCCGGTCCGTGGCAGGCACAAACGCTCCCTGCAGTTGCTGAGTCACGATATTCTCCCGCTAATCGTAAACGCATATGCTACGTTCGCAAAAGCGCACTCTACAGCTCTCCGAAAGTATGGTTGGCGCCTGTCGGTGTTAAATATGGAATGGAAAGGTTCGCCCCGCTACTCTGAGAGACTTGCGATGGATTGTGTTCAAACTGATCCGTTTCGTCTTTTTTTTTTTTTCTTCTCCGCAGTGGCAGGGCGTGCATAACGTGTAGAGGTCGCGCCAACATGAGCCTAAAGAGGGTTAGGCACCATTATTCCAACCAGCCGAGAAGAATAGCTACCTTTCGAGGTTAGCAAAATATATGCATAAACAATAATAGAAAGAAGAGGGTACTGTCAGCAGAGATAGGATGTTGAAACGCTTCTGAAGCTGTCCTGTCCTCTTTTTTGCACTTATTTTTAAGAACGGGATGCGGTCCAGTCAACATGCAGGTGAAGAATAAAAACTCGGCGCGGAAACCGCTGCATTTTCAGTGCAGCCCTGTTCCGACAAGCGGAAGCGGCAAAGAACGGAAGAACCGCAATTCCGGGTGTGCTTCACCTACTCCCTCCGATGCCGGAAGGCAAAGCACCTTCCCTGCCTGCGTCACTCCCACTACGGCATCTTCCGACAAAGCTACGCGCACCGTCGTGATGATGACGATGATAATGAGGAAGACTATCGGGAGTCTTACGAAGTACGGCTCTTCCTCCGCAAGACAGACATCCACGCCCTTAAAGGGAGAGAGGGTAAGGGAAAGGACACGGGCCGATCGCCGCCTCGGCTAGCTGGGGAGAGAAATGCCTGGCCTGCCGCTGGCGCGGTCTCTCTCTCATTGAGCATCGGCCGAATGGAACACGGAAGAGCACAAGAGGACAGCAGCCAGCACTGCGCGCACGCAAACCGAAGCGAGAGAGACAATTAAAGGAAAGGAGGCGTATGGGAGGAGACGTGGGGCGAGTGGGCTCCAGACAATCAGAGCACAAACTTCAAAAATGAGAGACGGGGATGAAGCGATGGGAGGAGGAGGATCGAGCAGAACTAAAGGTGGAGAAGAGAGAGCTGTGGAGAAGGAACAAAAGGCGAGGATATGGAGGAATGGGGAGGAAGAGACAAAGAGAAAGAGAGAGAGAGAAAAAAGAAAGAACGCACAACAAGCGACGTCTGTGGGGAGGGAGAGAGAGAGCCCGAGGTGAGCTCGCTTTTGAAAACCAAAGCCAGCGCGCCGGATGTCGGACCACATGAGGTAAAGAAGATGCAGGAAAGAAGAAAGAAAAACAAAAAAGGCTGACAAATGCATGACATCCGCGGCAGGTTGGGTCTGCGAATGACCTCTGGTGTTCAACCTCCTCCCCCCCCCCCCCCCCCCCCCTCCGAACACCGCGCCTGATCAGCACTCCTTTCCCGAAGCGATGTGGCAAAACTAACTGACACCCCAGATAACTGACGCCGGGTCACTACTGATACCGCTGGTTGCTGGGACACATCTCGCTGTTGTAGGTCGGTGGTAATAAGCGCTTTTTTTATTATTGTTATTGCCCGAGACTGAGAAGACAGGGAGGTCCTTCGCTGCAAGGGACATGGATTCCTCTAGCGCGGGGCGACCGGCCAGACGTTGAACGATCTGCTTAAGCACCCGATGTTTATACTGCAGAAACGAACGAATACATGTGGAAAGCGAGCACACTCAGCACTGCGTTCAGGTCAATCTAGTATGCAAAGGCTCCCGCCAATAATGAGCGAGCCCGCAACTTGCGCGCAAAAATTATGGCTTCCTCCGTGCTCCTGTGCTGCCGCGGGCCGGGCATCTGAAGTTTAGTCCGCGCACCTTCGGGCGTCGGGTGTGTGTATCAGTGCGAAAGCGAACAGAAAGATGATAAACAAAATATGCAGCCTGGATGGTTAATCCGCACTCGCCACACGAACGCGCTCAAATCATGATTAACTTGTCCCCTCGAGAGATTACACTAAGTCGAGCCGGTTTCGCAGAAACGATCCTCGCGCGCTCATATGTTATACCGGGCTTCTCAGCACCGTTCGAAAGAGAAAAAAACAACAATAAGACGCAATAAGCTATTGCGTTAACAGCTCCAAATAAACCTGCACACGTTATACACATCGTTTCATTGTCTCGTTGCTGGTTTTGCGAAATGCGCGACTCCCATGGAAGCAGTGTGAGGAAACATTTACTGAGAGACTATAGAGGTACGTTATCGAGCAGGCCACGGTCACAGTTCCTCAGCCTCTTAATAGTTATACAGACCGACCGCACAGGCAGGAGAAAAGTAATGGCGATGCAAAAGCAGACCGGGAACACTGTGGGGACCACCACTGAAATTAAAAGTACTACGTATCTTCGCACGTGAAGAGCAAATTGCTCAAAACGGCATAAAGTCGGAATACGAGTGAAAGATATATAAATGGAACAGCACTGAATAAGTGGCGTTTCTATACATAAATGTACAAAGCAGCGCTACCCATCAATCTGATTCAAAAGCGGCGACAAGAGTATCTATCCGTCTATGCATTCGTAGCGTTTTGGTGTTATTTCGTATCGTTTTCTAAGGGGGGGGGTTGAAGTAGAATCCGTTAAGCATTTCACGTTTTCTTAAAAAAAAAAAAAAAAAAAAAAAAAAAAACATTCCACTCGGCTTACCGCCCAATTATATCCCCACAGCTGCAGCGTACAAATGAGGCGCCCACGATTTGTCGGAACCCTATATCTCAGCTACCAACACTGCAACGCAATCAACGCGAATTAAGACGCCAAGATAGCGGGTCGCGAAGAGTCCTTCCAAATCGTCCTTCCAGAGAGAGAGAGAGAGAGAGAGAGCACAATTAGGCGAGTCAACCGAAACAAAGCATGGCTGTAAATCAATTCGCAGTCGTGCGCAGCGCCCGAACTAAGCGGTGTCTCCTGAGAAGGCAAGCGCTTTATTACCAGGTGCGCAGAAAGTCTCACGACTGCAAGGTTACGTACGAAATTGTCGGGTCAAACGACGTAAATATAAACGTCGGTTGCCACCCCCGCCTAGCGACTAGCCATCTAAACTATAACAGACACTGGAATGCAGGCACGGGGCAGTTCGTAGTTAACTGTTATTGCCTGCTCACGAAACGCGAGAACGTCTCGTTGAATATTTATAGTTTGCAAGCTATCCTGTAGGTAGTTGGCATGACGATACGATCGGAGCGATTAGGCGGGACCAGACGGAGGCGGGACTACTAGTTAGGCTAGATGCTTTTACGAAAGCGTTGCCTTTATACAGTGCGTACTATGCAGTTAATGAGAGGCCATAAATCGCACAGCGGCTTGAACTCCACTGGATAAGGCGCCCAGACACGGCCTCTTTCGCCGATATCCAGCGTCTGGGCCCGCCACTGTACTGCGGATTGATATATTTCGTCTGGTGCTTTGAACTCCGTGAACACTGGGTCATTTGTTAGGTCAAAAAAAAAAAAAGGCGAACGATGGAAAAAGTAACACAAAGAAAGGTAACCGGAACACGAGTTCAAATGTATTCTGCTCAGAAGTTAAGGTAACCTTCGCGCTCCGTAAAACGACAGTGAGGGGAAATATCACCAAACATGGTGGTCCAACGATGAGCACCATTTTTTTTTTTTCAGGTATTCGCGAAAATTTCAAAATATTCAGACGTCTGATTAAAGGCACCGAAGCACTGGGCTAAACATGCGCCGTATAAGAAGTGAAAAACAAAAATCTACGCACTTAAACAAATCGGTGGTCTAGGAGCTCCAAACAAACAGACGCACTATAGAACATGCATTCTGGGACATGGCAAAGTTTGACACAATTCCAGCGTTTTATTAACCCTGCAAACAGTGGATACCAAGCCACGAAACCAGGTGAACTGATGGAGAATTAATGCAGGACAAATGTATAAACCTGAGAAGGAACTAGTGTGGAAGCAATGCGAAACTGATGTGGACCTAGTGCGGAAATGGCGTAGACAAGTATGCGGTAATGGGCAAACCTGATGCAGACCTGATGTGGAATTGACATAGGAAAGATTTAGATCTGATGTGGAACAGACGTCAAACTGATGCAGACGTGATGCGGAACTTATTTAGAACTAATGTAGACAAGAAGTACAAGTCAAGAATGGAGCGCAAATACCCCTCAGAGGAGGCTTACTAAAGTCAGTTCTCGACACCACCCCTCCCCCTGTAGCTTCCTATAGGCTGGGAAGTTCATTTCTTTATGGGGACTGAACACCGGACGCCAAACAATGCCACAAGTTACATACTGAGATGAAAGGGTAAACATTATTTTGCGACTCAGTGGTTGGGAGGTTCGTCAATGACAATTCGACTGGTCGGAAGTCTACGATTGAGGAATATATGACCGCCGCATTGCTGGCTTGTAACAGAGAACAGAAGCGACCAGCGCTGCACTATGAACACCTCAGAGAAGCGGAACACGCGAAAACACACACACACACACACACACACACACACACACACACACACACACACACACACACACACACACACACACACACACACACACACACACACACACACACACACACACACACACACACACACACACACACACACACACACACACACACACACACACACACACACACACACGCACGCACGCACGCACGCACGCACGCACGCACGCACGCACGCACGCACGCACGCACGCACACACACACACACACACACACACACACACACACACACACACACACACACACACACACACACACACACACACACACACACACACACACACACACAATGGTCGATTTAGCCCGATTAGGGGTAATGCTAATTATAAGTGCCATGACACTTCGGTTTTCACATCCGTTACGCGCCGGACGCACTCATTAGCATGCATTCATAACTATACCTCACCCATTTAAAGGGCAGGGCTCGGGCGACAAAATAAACATACGAATTCGAGCCCAGGAACTTCTCGTAGGAAACAAGTAAGGGACCTCGTAGCGCTATCGTAGCAGCATTTTTTTTTCTTAACGTGGTATTTATTACCCTGTAAATGTGCTACCTTTACATGACCTATTTACAGAGCCTTTATAAAACGCCGCAAAAGACACCTCAAAGTATCGGGTAACAGAGCACTCCGGCTGGGCGGTAAGTATACATATAGAGCACTTCACCAAGAGTGCCAGCGCGGTTGTTCAAAGTCGGTCTTTTCATACACTTCCCTCGATTGAACAGTAATTAAATTTGTCGAAACAACTGATAAACAGTGTTCATGCTACAAAGTACTTTGTATCCTATGTATATTTTCGCCTTTAGTTTTGCCTTGTAAAATAGTTTCTTTTTACTTAATCTTTTGTATCTCATGTTGTATTGATTACTTTCTTTCGCACATTTTGCTGTTATTTGCCCCCCTTACTTAATGCCCTTCTGGGCCCTGTGAGGTATTATGAATAAATAAATAAATAAATAAATAAATAAATAAATAAATAAATAAATCGTTCTAGTTTTCCTACAGCTACTACGTGATCCAATTAGACAGAAGAAAAAAAAGAAAGAACACATCAAGAGGTGCGTTAAATTATTGCACTGAGGTAAGGTAGCGAATGAAATGTAACGTGTCAAGCGAATTCGTTTTTTTTTTTTTTCGAGCCCCGCTGCACGACATCAGAGAATAAAATTGCGTCCTTACAACTGATGAAGCAAAATTGTTTCCGAAACAACACGAAGTCGGTAGTTCCCAGATGACCTAAATATACCATTTCTTTGTTGTTGTTTTTTAAGCCAATTTTTCAGAGGTAATGTTTCCGCGTGCAACTTTGCACAAGAAGTCATCGCTGAAGCCGATATCGCCCCGCGTTTTAGAACTGCAACAAAATAATCTCGCGCTGTGCACTGGGCGTCGTCGTCTCCATGGACTTCGATCTGTGCCCAAAAGCTTTCCCACTTCCTACTCATTAATCGGTTAAGCTATGTTAAAACAATACCGCTTTTTTTTCTTCGTTCACAACACCCACTGACCTCCACTAGGGGGTTACCTAGTGAAGATCAGTGACAACACCTGCAACGCCGAACGTTCCAGCAAAACGGGGCCTTTATACATAAAATGCTGTCGCAATAAAAGACACGGAAAGTGATTCTTGTCGAGACTACAAGGAGGAGAATATCGATTCCTCAGCGGCACACATCCAGATGCCGCCGTGGAGGATCAGACAGCGAGGTATATGCATCCCTATACGCATATACAGAGCTAAACAATCGGATTAGACGTGACGGCGCAAACACCAATGGATCAACGAAAGCCGAAGCTCCACACGTTGGCCGCGGATACAACTCAAGGGTTTCTTTCGTGTCGGTTTTATGGTGCGGGGATTTTTTTTTCTCGTCTGCAGAACTGTATGCCTTAAGACAAAAGGCAACGTGCAGAACGTGCAGACTCATAGACATTCGGAAAAAAAAAAACAGGAGGAGCTTGGATATACGTATCAGCAAGCGTATGCTGTTTCTTTGAGAGAAACAACTCTGCGGTTAGTAGAGGGCTAAAATTTTCGCGACCGCCTGATCCGCGAAATGGAGTGTTTGAATTCGATCTGTATACGCTCATTCCGGCGCATCTACTGTGGGAACTGCGCCGGTCATTACAGGGCTTAGTTGCTATATTTCAGCGTAGTCTATTGTTTACGTCTTCGGTCGCGCCCGTGCTGCTTTCACTTACTTCATCCACGAAGTGGCAGCGAGGAAAGGGAGGATCGACAGAGGGAGTGAGAGATAGAAGAATGGAAAAGGCTCTATAGTGCCGGGCTCTCGATTAATCTCCGCCCCAGCGGCTTAATTGACACCTTGATGAATTCGCTGATCGATCTGTACGCATCAGCAGAGCAAGAAATACAAACTACGCTTCTGGCTGCTTAGTCCTTCTGGAGCAAACCAACATAAGTAATTATTGGGTCACGCAAATTTCACATTATGCGACGACGATGTGCGTTAGCATCGTCGTCCCTGATTTGCTATACTCTACGTTTTCTTTCGGTTTGCATCTTATGCGTGCGTGCTCTTCTGAGCAACTTTGATGATCCAAGCCGACCTACGAAATTGCAAGTCACACTCATACGCTGCCCCGAACCAGCTCGACTAGTATCTAGTACTAACCACGTAACAAAGCTAACTACTAACAAGTAGCAACTCCACCTTTGTCATCCGACACTAACAATTACTGACAGCACTCTTTACTATAACCGTGACTATAGCACTTAAGGCGTCTATAGTCTCATCCTTGTCCTCAGCAAAAGTGTGACGCTTTTGGTCAAGACAAGATGACGTCATAGAGGTCTCAACATATCACAGAGCACCACCCCAGTATGCGCGAATGCGTGCCTTATATGGTCATATGTCAATGATTAATTACTAATTAATGACCAGTTAATAATTGTTCATTAGTGATAATTGCGCCAAAATCATATTTTATTAATTACTGAACACTGGTTACTAATTAATACTTGTTGTATACTAATTAATAAACAGTGACAGTTGTATAATGAGCTAATTACTAATTAATGCCGCGCAATCCGGAATACAGTATGCGCGAATGCGTGCCTTATAAGGCCACATGTCAATCAATGCTCCATTACTAATTAATTATATAGTTAATACTAATTGCTAATTATCTGCTAATTCCTTATTATTGATTAATTATTATTAACTACTAATTAGTGACAGTTGCGTAATCTCTCTGATTAATCATTATTGCCGCCTTTATGCAGCCATATGGCAAGCAATAAGCAATTACTAATGAATGACTAATTAATAGCTAATTAAATGACTATCGATTAATGACAAATTATTTTTTAATTACTAAATATTGACAATTGTGTAATTAATTATTATTTAATGTCCCCTTAAACGGCCATATGGCTATCAATTACCACTAACTATTTAATGAGTAATTAATCAATGTCTAATTGAACAATTGGCAATTAAGAAGTGAATAATTATTAACTAATAGGCAGTGAAAGTTGCGTAATTAATTAATTACTACTAATTAATGCCGCGCACCCGGTAAAATCGTGTAGCAGCACTCAGGCTTTCGCCTTTGATTACTTTAGCCGCCAAGGTGTCCTCGAATTTTTTTACACCTACCTCTATCGCACCGGGTCTGTGACGTAATCACACCTCGGCTTACCATTCCATTCCACATCCGTTACACACATCTCCCGGGTGTTCACAACACTACACTACATACGACGGACACAGGGTTCAGCGCACAATCGAGCTTTTGAAGCGTTGAAGAATGCCGCGTGCAGTCGATGAGTCGTCGCCGCTGCACTTGATGTACTCGATGCAGAGAGCACGCGTGCGGGAAAGACGATGCCTGCCAGATGGAGTGAAGACCGCAAGGCGACGCCTTCGCCCATCACGCGGCGGAAGCCGCTCGCCATGGCTGTGTACTAGACACGCGTTTCTGAAAAGCGATATCGCGTAGAACAGGATGCCAGTCGTGCCATAAGAATTATCATCGTTTTAGACTGATGCTCGCCCACGCAGCCGACTATACGGATCGGCATTAGTACAGAGCCCTGCATGGGCTTGGCGCGCCCCGCGGGCCCGGTCGGAAGATGAGCTGTTGGCTCGAGCTCCGGGATCACAAATGTAGGGCTTTTGATTCTTTGTTGCAGGGTGGAATGTACTCGGCGCGTTCTAGAAGCGCAAGACGAAGGTATAGGCGGAAAAGAGAAAAGGTTACTTGAAGCTTTTCTACTTGTTTGTTACTTTTTTTTTAGCTGTCTGCTACAGTTTCATTTTCTTTCTTTTCTACATTGCCTGCTTCGACAACACCACCCAAATGGAGATCGATATGTGCAATGCATCAGCGCCACACGAAAATAAGTAGTTAAAATTTTCTCAGAAGTGTCAAGCCATGCATCAACAACATTCACCACTCAGGGAGTTTCGCTCTGGGCTACGATTCTCAAATTAACGAAGCACATTCCAATGAAGTCGTCATGTGCCCAACGCACACAGACATACATGCACGATGAACAGCCATTCAACAATATAGTTCCATTTTCCTCGCGCGAGAAAAATAACGAACAGTACTGTATTTGTTCTTTTTCTCGATCCGATGTTCGGAACGCCTCGTGAATAACAAATCCCGGCATTACTATGTTTCCACAGATTTCGTCGTTTACGAGAAAAGAATAAAGCTTATCACTGCGCAATTTGCATACCCGGGTTTCATTAGCTTCGTGCACAGGACAATGTCCAAGTGAAAACACACTAAAAAAAAAACGGACAAACGGTGACACGGGAAGACTTCATGTGGCTGACCTATAACAATAAGAGCAACAGCCTTCTCCCGTTCCTGCAAGAAAATGCTTTGAACGATTTCATACACTATGTACACATGCTCATGTCCGAATAAAGTGACTGACTGATGGTTGACTGATTGATTGATGTCTCTGCAAGTTTGCGAAATAATGAAAACATTGCGGTAAACTAAACAAAAGAGGCTAATCATCATCGTCCTCAACCTGACTATACCCACTGCAGGGCGAAGGCATCTCCCATATTTCTCCAATTAACCCGGTTCTGTGCTAGCTGCTTCTAGTTGACCCCTGCGAACTTCTTAACCTCATCCGCCCACCTAACTTTCTGCCGTCCCTTGCTACGCTTTCCTTCCCTTGGAATCCAGTTTGTTACCCTAAACGACCATCTGTTATCCTCTCTTCGCACTACATGTCCTGCCCATGCCCATTTCTTCTTGATATCCACTAGAATATCAATAACTTGAGTTATTTCTCTGACCCACTCTGCCCGCTTCCTATCTCTTAATGTTACCCCTACCATTTTTCGTTCCATAGCCCTCTGGGTTGTCCTCAACTTAAGTAGAACTCTCTTGGTTAGCCTCCACGTTTCAGCCCCATAGGTGAGTACAGGTAAATTGCGACTATTGTATACTTTCCTCTTGAGCGATACCGGTAAGCTGCTAGTCATAATCTGCGAGTGCATGCCAAATGCGCTCCATCCCAATCTTATTCTTCTTGTTATTTCCTTTTCATGGTCCGGATCTGCGGTTACTACCTGTCCTAAGTAGACATATTCGCCTACTACTTCCAGTGTTTCGCTATCTTGCGTAAACTGCTGTTCCTTCCCGATGCTGTTGAACATTACCTTAGTCTTCTGCATATTGATTTTAAGCCTGCCTTTCTACTTTTCCTGTCTAGGTCATCAATCATTATTTGCAGTTCATCCCCCGAGTTACTTAGCAAGGCAATGTCATCAGCAAATCGCAGATTACTGAGGTATTCTCCATCTATCCTTATCCCTAACTGCTCCCGTTCCAAGACTCTGAATACTTCCCCTAAGCAAGCTAGCTGTCAATAGTACTGAGGAGATCGTGTCTCCTTGCCTAACACCTTTCTTTATGGGGATTTTGTTACTTTCTTTATGCAGAACTGTGCCCAGCCTAGCCCAGCTTAGCTTTAGTTAAATCCGGTAGGTTGCGAAAGCAATAATAGCATGGCTACGCTAGAGTTCAGCTCGTAGTGTAGCCGTCGTTGCCGTTCTTCTGCTTCCTGAATGCGTCGTTGCCGCCTAGTTGCATTCCTACGTTCTTGACTGCTGAGTGAACACGTCGAAAAAGAGTCTTCACTATTCAAAGTCTCCATTACATTCCATTCGGAGTCGTCTCCGGTTCAGGACGATTCAAGAGAAGCGCGACGCGCTCGTCTAGCTGCATCTTGAGCGCGCCGTAGAGCGAGACGCTGTTCCCATTCTTTATCTGTCTCTGTAGCTCGCTGTCGTTCCCTGGCTTCACCGAGACGGTGTGACATGTCTTTCTGTTTATCAGGATGCATAGCGAGTGCCTCAGCTGACCAAACGTAAACATTTATATACTCATCGTTTTCCTCCTCCTCCTCTCAACTGCGACAGAAGAGGTGACAGCAGCGCCTCCACTCGGTAGCAGCGCGGCTCCAGCTGCAGCGCGCCGTGCCTACCGACCGCCACCACCCGACGACTCGACTTGGTAGCCCATCTCTCGCAGCTGGTATGACGTCACAGTGACGTCATTATCTCATCCGCGCCGCGCTATCCCTACCGACCGCCGCCACCCGAATTGGTAGCCCATCTCGCGCAGCTGGTATGACGTCACAGCCATCTGGGGTCATTAAAGGTGAAATGTGCCTACCGACCGAGGCTACGCGAAGGGCTGAAAATGGGAGTAGTAGTGCTTTCGCAATAACAATAATAATCGGTTCACAGAAAGGTTGGTTTGGTTGGTTTATGGGGTTTAACGTCCTAAAGCGACTATGAGAGACACCGTAGTGGATGGCTCCGGAAATTTCGACCACCTGGGGTTCTTTAACGTGCACTGACATCGTACAGCACACGGGCGCCTTGCTTTTCGCCTCCATCGAAAAGCGGCCGCCGAGGCCGGAATTCGATCCCGCATCCTTGGGAACAGTAGTCGAACGCCGTAACCACTGCCACCCCGGTGGGGTGGTTCACAGAAAGGGGAAGGCGCAATATCTGTCACACTTGTTTCTGTGGACACCTGGACTGCGCCGCTGAGGAAGGGAGGAAGGTGTGAGTGAAAATGTAAGGAGAGAAAGGGGAGCCGTAGTGGAGGGCTCCGGAGTAATTTCGACCACCTGGGGATCTTTTAATGCGTACCGATAACGCACAGAACACGGACGCCTCTTCGTTTCGCCTCCATCGAAACGCCACAGCGAGTTCGATTTTTGTGCAGGCGCAAAAGCTGACATTTATTTCGAGTTAAAAGTCAGCACAACGAACGATGATCTTGAACGTAAAAGAAAACAGCGCCTGGGGCATCACAAACGCACTGGTGTCTCTGCGGGCACCGGCGACTCTTTTGTCACTATAGCGATTCGTCGATGAAAAACATGACGCAGTCGACTGAAAGTGTCGTTGATCCGTGCGGGTGGACAAACATATATTCCCTCGTTGAGTGGTTCGGGCGAAGGGAATCGAAGTAAAACTGTAGCGTGCCGCCTTCGTTGTTGACCAGAGCCCCCACGAGGCCCAGGGGTTTTGGCGGTTGCACGGTGTCGTCACAAAACATTTGCAGTCGGCTTCGTCCCTAATGGACAAACACGTGCTCGCATCGACACGAAGAGTCCAGATGCTGCACTGCAGCATGACACTGACATTCGCTGCAGACGATGAGATGTCTGAATATAGTGGTTTGTCTAATCTATGACACTTGATAAGAAGATACTGTTACGTCGAAGAAGACGGCGGAGGCAGTCTTTCCGACGCCTGCGGAGCAGCGGGTTGTTGTTTCGAGGCAAGATTCAGCGCATGCAGGTGGTGCCTCCTCGGCCGGTATGCCAAGGCGACCACAGTGACTACATACATCGCGATTTCAACCAAGGAACTGATTGATTTATAGGAAGGGGAAGGCGCAGTAACTGTCTCACTTGTGTTCTGTGGACACCTCAACCGCACCGTAAGGGAAGGGAGGAAGGTGGGAGTGAAAGTGGAAAGAGAGAAAAGGGAGCCGTAGTGGAGGGCTACGGAGTAATTTCGACCACCTGGGGATCTTTAACGTGCGTTGACATCGCACAGTACACGGACGCCTCTTCGTTTCGCCTCCACCGAAACACAGCCGCAAGAAGGCATCTTTTGCGCGTCATTTGCAAGTGCTGAAGGATATCTCTCGATACACGGCGGTCGTGCTGGGCGGCAAAGTATGCGTCTGTCGAGAGTATAATCGACCGAACTGTTCTCAGTGAGAAAAACATATCACAAGAGGCGTCGCAAGACCAGGGTTGTGAGTGCATATGATAAAGTGCATTTGTTTAACTATGATTACGCAGGCGGTGCATCGTAGTAATGGGACGTGACTCCAAATGTGCGGACCTGAGGAACCTCCGTATACAATCGCCGAATCGCTCCCGTGTCCGGCAATGGGGTAACTTGCGGCCCTCCGAAAGTCGCCTCTTCCTTGTCCTCTTATTTCCGTCTTAAGAGTTAGGCCATGACTTCGCTTAAGAGTTAGGCCATGACTTCGACACGACGTACGGCGGCTGAATGGGACGAGATGTCGTCGACGGTGAAGAAAAATCGTCGGCCAAGTTCCAGTCTTTCGGTTTCCTCCGCGAGAGCCACGTCTTCCTCCTGAGACGATCGCGGCGTAGCCACGGCATTGTTATGCTTGAAACACATAACAGTATGCCCAGAAATGACTTACACAGGAGTTCGGCAGTATTCATCCAGATGTCGATGCAGAGTCGCGGACATAGTCCCTCTAGCCGCGGCCCTGGGGCTTAGAGGTAACAAAGGAAGCGTGAACGAATCGACGGTAGAAGTAAGCGAGAAGCGTTTGGAAAATCGATGGATAAATAGCAGGACGGGGACGCATGGAAGCTAAATCGAACTTAAACAAGAATATTTAAAAATAACTCGTGCCTAGAAGTGAAGTCGTTAAAGTTGGTTAACTTAAAAAACATAAAAAAGAAAAGTTAAGCATGGTGATGACTATCACCTCCCCATTTCAAAGGGGACGTTCTTAGCATCCATCCATTCATCCATCCATCCGAGCACGCAGGCGGCGGTGATCCGGGAGGACGAATCGCTACTCATTGCTGTTGAGGGCATCATATATCTCCAGTTGCAGTAACAGTGACGACGTAAAGGTATGAAAAGTGAGCTGTAGCTGTTGGTCGTAAAGCCCAGCTTGCGCGTTTCTGTCACTGTATTCGCGCTTCAATGGGGGAGCCTTTCACCGTTTTAGGGAGATCGCGAAACAGTTAGACGGGAATCTGTTCGTTGGCGCTTATAAGTCATGGTGTTTTTTCCCAACTGCCATGCTCCAACAGGAATTGAGGTACATTCGACTCGTCTCTACAAGAAGCGTACAACCGCGGTCTCTGCAGGTGTCGGACTTTCGCACCACGAGTCAAGTTCTCGTCAAGTGTCCGAGATAAAAGTAGGCAAAATCGTGGCTGCTCCTGCAGTTGAGGCTCGCCGCTTTTTTAGAAGCCCAAAAGCCAGCCTCAATCGTTTTCGCATGGGGGAGGATCCAATGTCTTGAGGAACCCATGTCTCTTGCGGTATACCAGAGTGGCTCATGCGTGGTGACTGTACCGGCAGGCACCTTTTGCCCTTGCGATGAGGACTCGTTTCACGGTGGCGATCCTGGAAGGCAGCGGCTGTTTTGGAACAGTTGTGGCGATATCGGCGGTCCACTCGGTCTCACGACAGCTCGAGCTGAGCCGACGGCGGCCATTAGGAACATTGCGCAACGTCCACGTGACTTCACGTGGCGGTGGCGACAAGAACTCGTGCAGAAAGAACTGCTCAGAGGGCACACTGAACACCCTCCAACGAAAGCGGGCAGCTCAATGTCCGGGCCTGCCAGCCGCGCTCCAATTGCACGTGGCTTCGTCTTCCTAGGAAGTGTCCTTACACGTCATTGTGGCGAGACCGGAACGTCGCAGGATCGACCGGGGATTGCATCTTATGATCCGCAAAAGCCCAGTCACGTGTGCGCTGTCCGTACGCGCTACATTACTCGCCTCACGTGGGATAACAAAATGACAACGCCGTTTGCTGGCCGCGATAAATTGAGAACACTGTAGTAAAATGTGCACATATCGTCGTGCAAGTTTTTAGAGTTTTGAGTGCGTAGCTTATACCCCATGCACGCTGTAGGGCCATCAGTGAAATCCGCACTTTCGCACGTCGTCACAGACTAGCGCTGTGCTATACGGCGCAAAAATTACCGAAAGGCGCGAACGTGGCAGCACGTGGTCGACCGCAACTGCGCATTATTCCTAGACCATGCAATGACCAAAATGGCATATACCATACGCCACATGTGTCCAAAAAAGTTCATAAGTAACCACAGAGACTTTGTTTACCGTCTACTGCTACCGCACGCCGTCAGCACAGACCGCGCTGATTGGTCCCTGCGTGCGGAGTCCGACGGAATTTGACAGGAACGTGGCGCCATCTGTCCGCCTCGGGGTTATATGCGCATGCGTACTGACGCTCGCGCGGTAGCGGTAGACGGTAGCGGTAGCGCTAACAGCCTCTAATACGTGCAATGTCTCATTACTGGAACATACTGGGGCTATTTGGATAAGCTTTTCAAGTAGCGACCGATGAAATATTTCAATGCAATAGCGATGCAGACGACCGCTGTGTATGGGAACATATGTAGTGTCGCTACTCATGTTTCTGAGTAAATTAATTCTATCAAATATGGCAGTAACTGAGTTAGGAGAATTGCGTCACGCAGCGCCAGCGTCCACCGAGGCCCCACAACGTAAGGCTTCACACTTGCACAAGACCGAAGTACACGGTCAAGGCGGGGGGATTAAAACGCGAAAACAAGGAAAACAGGAAGAAGTATAACGGCTGCAAGAGAAAAGCGCCGAAAAAAAATATGACTAAAACGAGCACGAAATAAAAACTAAACAGGATCACTTACCGTTTTCTGAAGCGCCGTCATCTTCGCTGGAGGAACCGTGCCCGGCGGATTTACCTGGACGAAAAAAAGGAAAGAAAAATTGTAGTGGAAATCAACTAGACTGGTGCCGCGCAAATGTTATAGCATCTTTTTCTAACTTATCTTCCGTGCGCTATCGTCGGATGACCTAGAATGCTTACTGTATCGCTACTTGTAAACTTCACTAAGCAAATAGCAGCACTGTAAACGAATAACATGTCGCTCAAGTGTCATTAGCAAGCTGTTATACGTCATTACAGCCGGTGTCCCAGTAAAGCCGTATTTCGTTATAGCTGACATTTCGGTATGGCCGGTATTTTGCTAGAGTCAATGTTTCGTTATCGCATACGCCGGACAGTGTTCCCCTTCAGCCCCTGCTGATGTTATCACAATGGCAAATGATGTAAAAGCGGGCTGCAGAGCCACACTTTCAGATGCGTGAAGGGAATCCTGCCCATGTTGTACGATTCGAGGTTACCGCCGGACCGCTATATCCATCCAAAGTGAGAATGATGGACGCTGCTGCTGTTTAATTGCAAGGGACATGCTGTATAGCTGTTTCCTCTTCTTATATTGTAGTGCAGTTTTCCCCTCTTGAACCATTTTAAGGGGAGAAAAGTAGCCAGGTGCAAGTAATGGCCGTTGTGCGCACCTTTCAGTGTGGTTATAGTCGAGACAGCTGCACACCTAGCCCGATACCTACGACATGAGTTGACTTTACAGACATGGCTCTTGCAAGAAACAGTGTCTGAGTCATCCGCAAAATAAAGAAATGGGATGCGAGAATCCGTACAAACTACGGTAAAGAGAGTTTGGAGCATCTGGTGTCGGCCACACTGAATGTGCTTAGCATGTGAAGCGGAACGGAACGTAGCCTCTCTATAAATCGTTTTGAGAAAAAAAAAAAAATCTAGAGGTATTTGAAACATACTGACCCTCATTTAGCAAATTTCTAGTTTGGTCGCCCCTCAGTGCATGTGACTTCTGAGGCCGTACTCCGAGTTTGCGTCGTTATTGAAAGTGTTATCTTCCCGGCCCCGAGTCATCATGATTGGTTGAAACGCCGGGACCGAATGTCATTGCTTTTTCCGGTTCCGGTTTTTCTACCAATCAGATGACTTGGTGTCGGGGAGATATATATAGCCACACTTTCAATAACGATGCAAACTCGGAATACGGCCCCTGGTTTAATATCACTTCGCCTTCATGGCAATCATTTCTGATACGCACTACGTATCGAATATCTGTGTGTATACGGTGCTCCCAGTAGAACGCACAATTATTTGCATTTGTCTGCGGTAGGGAAAAGCGGATTTTGTTATCTGTGCCTCGTCTCGGGACTCTGAGATAAGAAAATCTGCTTTCCCCGGCAGCGCTCTCCGAGCTTTGTGTGCAGGCTCTGGACGAGTGCATAAAAGCAATACATGCATAAAAGCTACACAAATCGTGACGTGGTAGAGACAATACAGCCAGCCATTTTTCGTGGCGACCTAGCACTTTTGCATTGAGACTTTCTTCCGCAAGCCAATAAAGAAAAATTCAGCTAACTATAGTATTTAGTAATTAACTAGAGCAAACGAAAAAATACTGCTGATTGGCACAGTCAACTCTGAACAGGTCTTAGTTGGTTTGACTGAGTGTCTTTAAAAACCTTAGTTATCCTTTCAGCTGCTTGTATAATAACTGCGCTTAACAATCTCCCGATAACAGAATCGAGCCGTTAAATTTATACAGTCGATGCAAAGTACGTCGTTTCCAAGTACCTAATCCAACGCTCAGCGACTGACCGTTGTGGGTTCTGTGTCATCGCTATGGCATCTGCATCTGCACTCTAAACTCGCTTTACAATCAACTACGAAAACCAGCCGGACATCGATGGTGGAATGAAACTTGGCCTTTCGTCTTTATACGATGTGCTCGCTCGACGACCGTAAAGATATTTTTGAGGACCCTGATGGGGCTGGGACAGATAGGTCACGGGACCAGCCTGCTACCGAAGTTTTATCTGTTGTAGGCCGTCATTGCACCCGCCACCGTTTCGGTGGTGGACTACGGCCGTTGTTGCGGCGCGCGTCTTTCTTTCCCTCTACCTTTTCTTTCTTCTCTATTTTCTCTTCTGTCTGCACGAGGCAGCTGAGGTGGATCAGCTACAGAGCCAGTAGCAGGCCCGTGCATTTTCTTTTCCTTCTTCCTACAGCCACAATAGCAACAACCATAAAGATAACGGACGAAATTCGCGTCAGCTGCCGCGACGTTTCGGAGAAAGCGAAATGCAAAGGACGCCCGTCTTCCGCGCACCCCGAGCAATATACAATCAACGGCCCTCCATTTGAACGTTTCTTTTTTTTTTTTTTCATCACTGCATTTTTTTACTCCTTTCTCGACCGCTGAGCCAGAAGACGCGAGTGTCGCGTTTCGAGGGATTCGAAATGCAAAAAACTTACGAGGGACCTCAGCGACTACAGTAGTGAAAGGCGAAAGCCTGAGTGCCGCATTCTGCTACGCAACGGTACTGATTAGTAATTAATCAATCAATCAATCAAATCATTAGGCATGAAGTAGGTAGGTGATTAATTAATTAAATATAGTCATAAATTAGTACCTAAATAAGTAATTAGTCATTTATTGACATATGGTCATATAAGGCACGCATTCGCGCATACTGTAATGGTGCTCTGTGATTGGTCGAGACCTCTATGACGTCATCCCGCCTCGGCCAATCAGAGCCGCCGCAAAAGCGGGACATTTTGTCCACGACAGCATGAGCCATTAAAGGCTTTCGCTTTAAAAAGTTCTAGGTTCCCCATATATACCGCTAGTGTGCATTACAGAATGCATGGTGATCAAAACTGTCCCATACGGCCCTCCACTGCGCACTCCCTCCCCATTTATCACTACCCTATAAGGGCCCGGTTCAGATGTTCACCGAGAAGTGTCGACGTGGGAGCTGCCCTCTACACCTGGCGCCTAGACGAGTGTCCTCCAGGACCCTACTGTGGGAAATAAAGTTTTACCAAACCAAACCAAACAGCTAATCCGAATTTCTTTTTTGTTGTTTTTTGTTTTTGTTTTTGCACTGATCTAGCGACCCGGGTTCGAAGCCGGCAGCGACGAGAGCATTTCGATGCAGGCGAAACAGAAAGCGTGATTTGATTTGGTATGGGCCGGGCTTTGCGTCCCTAAGCGACTCAGGCTATATGAGCAACGCCGTAGTAGACAGCTTCGGAAATTTCGACCACCTGGGGTTCTTTGACGTAAACTGACATCGCACAGCACACAAAAGCGGCCGCCGCGGCCGAGATTCCATCCCGCATCCTTGGGCACAGCAGTCGAGCGCCCTAACCACTGCACCGCGACGGCGGGGCCGATAACACAAGGCGCGCGCACACTGTGCGATGTCAGTGCATGCTGGACACACATGCGGTTGAAATTAACCGGTGCCCTCCACTACGCCGTTCATCATAACCAAAGTTGCTTTGGAAAGTTATATCTTAAAAACGAAACCGAACCATTTTTCTATCGCAACGCGACCGGGGTGTCACCAAAAAGCCAGCTTTCCTTCACACATCGCTCGTACTCGGATCTCAACGGAGTTTGCCGCGCAGCATGGGCTATGCATGATGTCTGAAGTCTGTATGTAGAAACGGATTGGTGACCATGGATGGGTCCGCGAATAACTTCTCGAGCTACAAACGTGGCCCTCGAATATTATAGACACAGCCACCGCATGACGCCCACAAAAGTACGCGCTCGCAAGCGATGTCATCACAAATCCTTGAATGTTGATCACCATTGCTCATCATGTAGTACAATCGAGGCTTCTGTATATTATGTTGCTACAAAAACTTCGAGAGCACTGAAGAGATCTACATTGGAGAAATGCGAAAACATGCGCGTTGGCTCCTGTTCAGCAGCTCTTAAGAGCGTAATGACACAGCACTTTTGAGAGTGCTGATAGACACTAGTCATGGTCATGGCTTTGATATGCACAAGTCATGGACCTCAAGTCAGGCACGATTGGATCTCATGAGAAGTGATCAGGCTGGTTTGGTTGGTTGGTTTGGGGTTTAACGTCCCAAAGCGACTTAGGCTCGACCGTTATTACTATAAACAGCGCGAACACGAAGACAAAGGACAAGATAAAAGAAAGCCACAGTACAAGCGCTTGTACTGTGGCTTTCTTTTATCTTGTCCTTTGTCTTCGTGTTCACGCTGTTTATAGTAATAATGAATAAGTGCCAACTCGCCCAACAAAGTATCTTGTTAGGCTCGACCACCTCGGGTTCTTTAAAGTGCACTGACATCGCACAGCACACGGGCGCCTTTGCTTTTTGCCTCCATCGAAAACGATAACGACTAAATTATAATGACTCACATGACACGACTATATGCGTGACTGGCATTTATAACCACTTGCCACTGTATTACATTCACATTCACGACTAACAGTCTCATCTTAATGTGTGACGTCATATCACACGTCACATTTTACTTCCATATTTTGCTCGCACTTTTTGCGCTCACGTTTTGCGGACACGTCTTAGCAAACATAGCCAGGTAAGGCTTTTCGCCTTAATAACAGTGTGGACACTGGGCCTCTACTATAGCTTCGGCTATTGGCCCTGCAGGTTTTTACGAATGTTCTTGTATTCAGCTCGAAAGATTAAAAAAAAATCCCATGAGCTGGCATTAAGCGTCTCTTCGCTCACCATTACGTCACGCACGAAGAAGCAAGCAATACTCCAAGAACGTCAGCATAGAAAGGGGAGGACCCGGCGTAACGACCCGTAATCGCTCTTTTACTATCAACCTGATAAACACGAGGTGAAGGGCCGAACCTCGGGGAAAATTTTCCTACAAGAACGAAACAATGCACAGGAACAAAAAGCGACTGCGCACAGCAGCAGCTACCCCCAGCGATCCCCACGACTCATCCGCGTTTTCGCCACTACGTCTCGCTCAAATTGCGAGCAGCGTTAAAGGAATACGGAGGCGACCGAAATGCCATTTTGGAGCGACGCGAACAGCGAGGCCGCTGCAGGCTTTGTCGGCCCCCACAGTGACCCGAGCCACGCGCCCAATCTGAGGCAACTACTGCGGTCGAACCGGCCCCAACCGATCATATCATTGCGTACAGCAATGGGCATAATGTTTTGTCGCGCGCGCTTACAGGAGCGCCGCCACACGCATCCCTTGGCTGGCGATACCCTCACGGGAGGCGGTGCACGCAATTCGTGGGAGCAATATAAGCTCCGAACGGAGCGCACTGCCACCATTACGGGAGGAGGTCGCCAGGTATAGACAGCGAGCGACGCCAAGGTAGCAACACGGAGAATCGCACCGGGCCAGCTCTAAGATGACTTTGATGCTCGGGGCGATGCATCACGTTTCCTCCGGGTTGGCAGTCATTAATCATCGGTCATTATGCAGGGGAGCGGGGAGAGGAGAGCGTTCTCGCTAATGACCGGAGCTGCGCGAAGCGCAGCACAGCGTCCCGGATCGGCTAGAAACGGAGATGTTGCGCCAGCCGAGGCGTGCTCCGCTTGTGCTTAAGACGCACCAATAAATGCATTCCTCATCGGCGTATGTTCCACTGAGCGCGGCTATGCAGAGCACATACGGAACCTCAACAGCACCCACCACGTGAAGCAGCGCTGTCGATAACTGTGACATCGCGGAAGGTTAACGCTCAACCGGTTGCATGGTTAACTAACACTCCAGAGTATTCGTTCGAAATTAATTTGTTAGGTTTGGTTTGTGAGCTTTAACGTCCTAATGGGGTTCTCTAACGTGCACTGACATCGCACAGCACACGGGCGCCTTGCTTTTCGCCTCCATCGAAAAGCGGCCGCAGAGGCCGGGATTCGATCCCGCGTCCTTGAGAACAGTAGTCGAGCGCCGCAACCACTGCGCCACCCCGGCGGGGTGAAATTAGTTTGTTTCTGCGCCGACAACTGCGCAGAAACAAATTAGTTTGTTTCTGCGCAGACAATTGTGTGGTTTGGTTTTGTTTGGTTTGTGGGGTTTAACGTCCCAAAGCAACTCAGGCTATGGAGACGCCGTATGGAGGGCTCCGCAGATTTCGACCATCTGGGGTTCTTTGACGTGCACTGACATCGCACAGCACACGGGCGCCTTGCTTTTTCGCCTGCATCGAAAAGCGGCCGCCGAGGCCAGAATTCGATCCCGCATCCGTGGGTACAGTATGTCAAGCGCCCGATCCACCGCACCACCACGGTGGGGCTCGGGTGGTCACGTGATCTGCTTTACCCCACGAAAACGGAGCACGGCAATTATCACTTACCGGCACTCTGTTGTATAATGACCCGACTCGTTGCCCATGGGCATGGCTTTCACTGCATGCGTCACGGTAAGTGCCACAGACTACGCTCCTTCTCACTCTCCTCCTTCTCATTCTCACTCTCGGTGTTTTAGTTGAACACACCAGCCTGGAGGCTGCTATACTCCGCTCAAATCTTACCTTGCTCGTGGGGCAGCTGCAGGGTGGCGCAGTGGTTACGGCGCTCGACTACTGTGCCCATGGACGCGGGATCGAATCCCGGCCTCGGCGGCCGCTTTTCGATAGAGGCGAAAAGCAAGACGCCCGTGCGCTGTGCGATGTCAGTGCACGTTAAAGAACCCCAGGTGGTCGAAATTTCCGGAGTCCTCCACTACGGTGTCTCTCATAGACTCAGTCGCTTTGGGACGTTAAACCCCTCAAGCCAACCAACCGTATTATATATCAACCTGTTGCTTCACACAGCAAACCGTTGCTTTGCACAACTGCATACCAAAAGGACACCAATGCAACGGTAAGCCCCGCAATGTGACGCCGCAGTCGCGCAGCCAATCGATAAAAGAAGGACATAAATTGGCGACAAATTCTCGTCTGATTTCAGCCACTTGAACAACGCTATAGGCAAGACAGAACAACAAAAGGCTTGTGCGCAATACCGATTTCGCTACGTATTCGCATATTTTAGCCTCCTATTTTTTTTATTATTTTACGCTTTTCTACAGCGCACTTTCTCACGCAGCCACTCGAGGGCGATCGTGATCGTGAGGGTGATCGTGAGGGCGATCGTGAACGACGCTCGGTCAGCACCATGTTCATTATTCTCTCGCCCGATTGTGTGGCGGAGCAATAAATAGCGCCAAACCTGCGAAGTCGGTGAGGACAAAAGAAAAAAAAAAAAAAAAACACAACCAAACTGAACCTTGCCGAAGAAATCCAGTCCGAACCCATTTCGCCCTTGGACCTGCGGGGACTCTACGTTTTTAACGCCCTCTTCTGCATAGTGTTCGCAATGTTCAGTGCATAGGTGTTACGCTGGTATCCCTGCACTTTACTGTTTTCACCGGTCTACCTAAATGTTGTACGATGACAATAAACTCATCCCTGATATGATTTAATACACGATCAGCGATGCAACAAGGGAAAATAAAACAATCGCTTATAATCACGTAAGAAAGCATAACGAAAAATGCAATATAGTTACACTGGCATCCGCCAAACAGCCAACAGCAGAGTCCTACAAAATAGTACTAAGAACGCAGGCACCTCACGAAATGCGTTGTTGCACCAGAAATTATGAAAGATCAATTGAACCTAATTACTTGAAATACCAATGTAATTACGCGACCGTCCCTCGGTGGCACAGGCACTCGATAACTGTGCTCAAGGATGCGGGATGGATTCGATGGAGGCGACGAGCAAGGCGTCCGTGTGATGTGCGATGTCAGTGCACGTTAAAGAACACCAGGTAGTCGAAATTTCCGGAGTCCTTCACTACGGCGTCTCTCACAGCCAGAGTCTGTTTGGGGCAAACCAAGCCAAACTATTCAGTGACCGAAGCAAACTTTCAACTCAGCTGGCCGGCTGAAGATATTCTGTCGGTTCTGCAAGAAAGGACAGTTTGTGCACACGCAGGAAATAGGCAAATAATTTGCGAGGTTCCTTTTTTTTTTCTCTCTCTCTGTGACACGTTGCCGAACATACACGGCACGTACTTCTGGCAATAGAAAAAAAAAAACTATCACACAAAAACACTGCGCGCCCTTTTTCGCAGTGGAGTGGGCCGCATACAGCACGTGCCGGAAACTATTACTACTATTACTCTCGCACAATGAGGAAGACGCGCCGAACGTTACCACCGAGGAGCGCCAAACATTCAAAACATGCTGCCTGCTTATTTTCCCAAAAGTGCAGAGCCGGTTTCGAAGTCGGCTGTGCTGACCCGTGATCTTGAGGCGAATGCATACATATCGCCGATATATTATCCTCATGCTGGCTGAGAACTATTACGGATGCCTGACACGCGCTACGGGGCGAAGAAAAGCAAAACTGCAGCCGCTGCGGAGCGAACGAAAGAGAGCATTTCCACACCTACAACCGCTCTCACTATCATCTTGCCCTTTTTTTTTTTCTAGTTTATCGCAGTTGAGCTTCCGATTAGCAACTTGAAAACATACACAAGCCGCCCTAAGGGCCGCTCCCGAGAAATCGCTAAAAATACTCCAGTACTTATGTCACTTCTCTGCTTTTACGCCACCAATCTTCCAGTCATTTTTTGCCAGTTTCCACCGCCGGTTTATTCACCTGGCCATATGGTGCCTCTAAACTCCAGAGATTCAGGAAGCAGCGATAGCACTAGCTTTAAAAGACTCGGACTTCACAACTGTATACAGCGACTCTAGAGCAGCCACTCGAGCTTTCGCCAAGGGCGGGATAGACAAGACGACGCTACGGATCTTAGGCGGAAGTAACATCACCGATCACTCCATCGTATGGTTCCCGGCACACATGGGCAGCTTAGGGGGCGGCCTGCAGAATCTCAATGAGATCGCACACGAGGCGGCGCGAGGACTCATCGACCGCGTCCCTCCGGTTTCCCCTGTTACTCCGCATATCGAGTACAGAGATCAATTATTCACGTACAACGAGCTCACTAAGCACTTTTATCTAGGCAGACGAGCATTTCCCCTCCCGGATAAGAAATTAACCCGCAGCCAATCAGTCACGTTACGCTTGCTCCAAACGAACTCATACCCCAACCCCTGGCGCATGAAGCACATCGACCCAGACTACGACGGACAACATGTGTGTGAACGGTGCAGTGACCGTGTAGACTTAAATCATATGCTGTGTGGTTGTGCATCGAGCGACCCCTACGCCAAGAACAAGGAACGTTGGGACAAAGTTTTAAAAAGTGCTTCACTACATGATCAGCTTCGGGCTGTCCAGGAGGCCCGCGCGGCGGCGGAGAGGTTTGGGCTCTCTGTTCCGACGTGGGAGCTGCCCTCTACACCTGGCGCCTAGCCGAGTGTCCTCCAGGACCCCTACTCTGGGAAATAAAGTTTTGCCAAACCAAACCAAGGAACAGTGACTGCGCCTGCATCAACTTCCGGATGGATACCATTACATTCGAGTATAATATGGTAAATTGTTTCACTGGAGTTACCACATACAGCACATGCGTCATCTTCATTGGTAAATTTCTTTTTGTAGCTGCGTGTTCTAAGACACCCTGATCTAGCTTCAAAAAGTAGGACACTTCTTGAATTATCAAAGAAAGCTTTCTTCCTGATCTGCATTTTCCACTTCCGTTCTCCTAAGAAAGCAGCCAGGCGCCATCTGCTGGAAGTCCCGACAAGCTATCCACCCATTCATACAGCATCATGTATGCTTTCGCATCAACGGCATTTTGCCAAGGACAAGCCAGGAAAAGTAATCTCAGGACATCCGACGGAGATAAATTCCATGGCTCCTTATATGGCGCGCACCACGGGCCTATATATACACTTCGTCACACGTGATCTAGTCATCCTTTGCACACGAGAACAGATTGTCGCAAACGAGCGCTCGGTCTCAGATCAGGGTTGTTCTCTCTCCATACCTAAATGCCCCACCCATCCTAAACCGGCCCTAATCAGCCAAGGGAGATGCCATAAACGGACACACCCGCGAGTACGTATCTTATACTGCTCTCGTTTCGCCCGTACATGCACGCGCCCCTGCAAGCTATCAAATGAAACCGAATGTTCCAGGCCACCCGGCTGCGATCTCAGCTTGCTTCGAGATAAACCACGGTTTCTCAAACTGGGTTCCCCGGAACTCAGGGGTTCCGTGAGCTGCAAAGGTTTCGCGAGCTCCCATTGGACTCTTATAACTAGTTTTCTGCGTTCTTGTTTTGTATTTAGAAATGTGAGCATTACAAAGTGAGGTATGGGCACCGAATAAAAGCGCATTGCCACAAACAACAAAAACTAAACGCTCAGTGAACTGAGCCAAACGAAAGAAGAAAATGAGGACAGGTGGGGCAGATCCATACAAGCAACATCAGCATTGCCTGATCGTAATAAAAATGTGTGTGCGTGTGTGTGTGGGGGGGGGGGGGTGGTCATCGGCACGTATTGATGGCTATTGGAGTTCCTTGAATCAAAAAAAGTTTGAGAACCCCTTCTCTACCAGATACGCCTGTACGAAGAAGGAACAGAGACATGACTATGACGTGTACGTTGCTTTAGCACTGCGGAGAAGCGCTATATAGCGCAAACTTATACCAGCTCAGAATAACAGCTTGTGGGGCTAGTTCGTACATGATACCCATGAACAGCAGCGCAACGAGGACAACACGGAGAGAGAAACACAACCCAAGCGCGCACCGGAAGCCCTGCGCATGCGCAATGGCCCCACGTACATGGGGCACTGCGCATGCGCAAGAGGACTTCCGGTATACCGGTTAGTCTACGTTATGCTAAGAGTATCTACTATCCTAGTAGCTCATGTGTTTGAGAAAATGTGTTCGCAGCGGCCTGTGCAGCCCTCGCGCTCATGCAGGACCGCCACGCCGGAATAATAGGGAGTTTTAGAATAGGGGGACTCAAGGCTTGGGGCCCCCAAGGAAATAGCGCGCGGCAGCGCAACGTGCTAGCCGAGCGGCGAGTTTTAGAATAGGGGTTTTCCCGACGCAGCGGAGCCGGGCTTGCGTTCGTCGATTGCAGCGCCATGACGGTAGCCAAGGAAAAAGCATTTTAATATATAAAAGCAAACAACGTTATAATATTCATCAAAAAGTACTATTATTGTGCAAAAACTATCTTAAGACTACCGGTTATATAAACCGTTTTCGTCAGACAAGACGAAATCGGCCAATTGTCAATCCAGGCCGAGACCTGGGAACCGCATTTGAACCTTCCGCGCTTTCCGCAGTCTGGTCCCCATGGCAACCAAAGGAGGCGAACTCGCTAAGCCTAACAGCTCGGTAAATCCGGAAGCAATCTTAAAATGTAGGGCGTTTTATTGCTAAAATTTGGTGGTGCGGGCATCATGAGACATAGCATAAGCTTAGTTGGCCTTTCGTTTTCCATGAACGCGTGACACCATGGAGCGGTGACGACGAATGTGTGCCGAGGCGAGCGGCCGCCGCTTGGCCGAACGCCGCCATGTTGCCGTAACCCAAGCGACCCAACGGCGGCTTGGGGCGAACGCTATTTTGGAAAAATAGGGGCCGCCCCAAGCGTTAACCCAAGACCCCAAGCGCGCCTTACGTTCTGCGCATGCGCATTTCGACGCCCCAACCTCCTTGGGGGCCCCAAAGCTTGGGGCCCCCTATTCTAAAACTCTCTAATGTCGCACAAGTACCCATCCGGCTAGTGTAAAATCCTTCAACTCCGCACCGTCATGGAGCTGTCCCGTCCCCCTACCCGCACAAAGAGCCCTCGTCTCTCAGTTATCTCATTCATCCTCGCCTTATCACAGAACGAATGAGTCCTGCTAGCGTATACTTATCTATAAGTCTTTCAGTGCGGAAGCACTCATACCGCTCACCAAACCGACCAAGAATCTTGTCGGATCTTGTATGTGCCGTCGTTACGATTGGCTAAGCCATTTAGTGAGGTCACAACCACGTGTTCTCGCGCAGGTGAGCCTATGACTGAAACACAATCGCAGCGAATTCGAACCAATCGGGTTCCGTAGCCGAGAATCTTAACCGTTGTTACAGCAGCGGGTGTTTTTGCTTGTTATAACATGGTTAAAGTATAGGGTGAGAAATCCACCATTTGACAGGGCAGCCCCCAGATGGCGCCACGAGTTGGGCTAAACCCGTGGCCTCCGTGATCAAGCACGCCGTTGCACCGGAGCTTATCTCGGAGTCCATAGTTAAACCTCCGCCAAGATGGCGGCTTCACGACGGCGCCTTATGTACAGCTGAAACCGCAGCACATCAGGCCCGTAGCCACGGAAAGTTTGTATCGTGCAAAAAAACAACAGGTGCACCGAGTTGAAACAAATAAGACGAAAAAGAGCCCGTGCTCTGGCCTAATAATCGGCTTAACAGTGCTAATTTCGACATTTTCTTTTTCATGGCAGCGAGCAAGCGCTCATAACGCATATAGCCTGGCGACGCGCTTCGGGGGTCAATGCTAGCTCGCGCCGGTAGCGAATGAAGCTAATCCAAGCTAAATAAAAAAAGAGGAAATGGAGACCAATAAAGAGCTCAAAAGCATTGCTACAATCCCCGAACGTGATATTTCACTAGAAAGCCATCCGATAGCGTGTGTTTGCACGAATCCGCGAACATGCCGTCAGTTCTGATGCAATTAAGGTCTATAGTGCCACAGATCACGCCACAAGTCAGGCCAAACTCGAAGCCAGTCGCTTAGTACGCCCAGAGAAAGGCGCGCTACGCCGCTATAAATTCCGTACACGCTGACAGAAAAAGAAAAAAAAAAAAGAGCTCTAAAATATTTGGCATTTCTCACGCGGGAATTCAACCGCAGCACAGAATGCTCTGTTGCTGGCACACACGCGGGCCTCACAGATATGTTCTCCGGCGCCGAAAAGGGAATGAAACATAATGGAAAAAAAGGCAACCGTGCGAAATCCTCGAAAAAGTAAACGGTGTAAAAGACGGGCGAATCTCGGCGTCGCTCCCAGAGTCAGCGGCCGCTTGATAACCAAACCGGACTTGTTCCGAGATGGGCCCAAACCAACCAGCGAGCAAAGTCAGCTTCAAGAACGCACTCTCCTCCGACCGGCGCGGCGCGGCGGCGGCGTGGGCACAAGAAACCACACGCCCGCCGCTTCTTCTCCTTCTCTCTCTCTCTCCTTTTTTTCTCAAACCGGCAGCAGACAAACTATAATGAAACCAAAGCAAGACGAACCTCACTCCATGCAGCTCAACGTAACTCTTTCTTCCCGCCACATCCTTTCCCGCAACGAGAAGAAGGCACGAACGGAACGCAGCCGGGGTGACGCGACCGGCTAGGGTGTGGGGCGGGGCGGAGAAAAAAAAAAAAAAAAAAAAAAAAAAACTCCGGACGACGAATCCGTGCGCTCCGTCTCGGCCTAAACGAGTTGTGTGCAGCGCTCAGAAGCCGTGACGAATGCAACCGAAGAAGACCGCCCGCCTTGCGAGCAATGCAATAGTGCCTCCTCGTCGGCATTCTCACAGACAGCGCCGATCATTTTATTCACGGCGACAAGAGCGACTCCTTCGTCATGTCCACTCCTTCGCTCTCATTACGCGAACATGCAGACGTTGAAAGCAAATGGAAAGAGAGATCTGCCCACAAGCTTCCCTCGCCGAGCGGACAAGTCAGAGCCACCACTCAGACAGGGACGAGGCTTGGCGGCGGTGTGATACAGCGTTCCTGAACGCGTTCCCGTGAACACCGCGTGGGGAGCACAGGTTTGGGTCGGAGTGCTTCCGCCAACACTGCATATATATTGCGAAGGATCTGCAAGGCTGGTATCAAAGGAGTAGAATTCACTGCCCCTTTCCTTCCTCCCACTTCCCTCGCGCAAGCTCGCCTCACTCTCTTACTAACCGTGGGATTAGTAAAACAAAAATGCCACAACCAGCGAAGCGCGGGCGGATGCATGGCACCGCCATTCTTGGTAAAGGGGCAAGTCCCCGCCAGCTTTCCGAGGGTCGAGGCAGTGCAGTTAAGTGGCAAGAGTGACGCAGGACGCAACTCTAGCGAGCAGCAGCAGCAGCACCAAGATGGCGGCAGGAGCGTTTCAACCCGATGCGCAATCACGCCGGCAGCTAGCGGCCATTCCCAGTAAGATGGGAAGTAGTTGCCAATGGACGTGTACGCCACGCCCACTTTATCTGCCTGCTTGGTTTGTTTGCCGCAACGTTCCGCTACACGCACCGGCTAGGCATTCTCACGTGCACGCATTAAACCAATCATATGCAATAAGAGGCAGCCGCTGTGCCACTGCACATGCGTTAGTGACCAGAAATATCTGTTTCAGTTTCTTTAGTGAAGTTGTTTTTGTTTTTTATGCCGCGATATAGAACTTTCCCGAATGAGCTCGTTGGAAGACAATGTCAGTTTCCACGCAAAAGCAATCGCTACCTATCACCAGATTTAATTTCCGCCGCAAATTTATTGAAGAACTGCTTTCTGCACACCGTGAACGTAAGTATCGGACACGATACATTCCTATAACAAAATGAGGCATCAATAAATAAAAAAGGTGGCTTTTTACAATTAGCTATCCAAGTCCGCACTTTTTACGCAACAGTTGGTTGGTTGGTTGGTTGGTTGGTTGGTTGGTTGGTTGGTTGGTTGGTTGGTTGGTTGGTTGGTTGGTTGGTTGGTTGGTTGGTTGGTTGGTTGGTTGGTTGGTTGGTTGGTTGGTTGGTTGGTTGGTTGGTTGGTTGGTTGGTTGGTTGGTTGGTTGGTTGGTTGGTTGGTTGGTTGGTTGGTTGGTTGGTTGGTTGGTTGGTTGGTTGGTTGGTTGGTTGGTTGGTTGGTTGGTTGGTTGGTTGGTTGGTTGGTTGGTTGGTTGGTTGGTTGGTTGGTTGGTTGGTTGGTTGGTTGGTTGGTTGGTTGGTTGGTTGGTTGGTTGGTTGGTTGGTTGGTTGGTTGGTTGGTTGGTTGGTTGGTTGGTTGGTTGGTTGGTTGGTTGGTTGGTTGGTTGGTTGGTTGGTTGGTTGGTTGGTTGGTTGGTTGGTTGGTTGGTTGGTTGGTTGGTTGGTTGGTTGGTTGGTTGGTTGGTTGGTTGGTTGGTTGGTTGGTTGGTTGGTTGGTTGGTTGGTTGGTTGGTTGGTTGGTTGGTTGGTTGGTTGGTTGGTTGGTTGGTTGGTTGGTTGGTTGGTTGGTTGGTTGGTTGGTTGGTTGGTTGGTTGGTTGGTTGGTTGGTTGGTTGGTTGGTTGGTTGGTTGGTTGGTTGGTTGGTTGGTTGGTTGGTTGGTTGGTTGGTTGGTTGGTTGGTTGGTTGGTTGGTTGGTTGGTTGGTTGGTTGGTTGGTTGGTTGGTTGGTTGGTTGGTTGGTTGGTTGGTTGGTTGGTTGGTTGGTTGGTTGGTTGGTTGGTTGGTTGGTTGGTTGGTTGGTTGGTTGGTTGGTTGGTTGGTTGGTTGGTTGGTTGGTTGGTTGGTTGGTTGGTTGGTTGGTTGGTTGGTTGGTTGGTTGGTTGGTTGGTTGGTTGGTTGGTTGGTTGGTTGGTTGGTTGGTTGGTTGGTTGGTTGGTTGGTTGGTTGGTTGGTTGGTTGGTTGGTTGGTTGGTTGGTTGGTTGGTTGGTTGGTTGGTTGGTTGGTTGGTTGGTTGGTTGGTTGGTTGGTTGGTTGGTTGGTTGGTTGGTTGGTTGGTTGGTTGGTTGGTTGGTTGGTTGGTTGGTTGGTTGGTTGGTTGGTTGGTTGGTTGGTTGGTTGGTTGGTTGGTTGGTTGGTTGGTTGGTTGGTTGGTTGGTTGGTTGGTTGGTTGGTTGGTTGGTTGGTTGGTTGGTTGGTTGGTTGGTTGGTTGGTTGGTTGGTTGGTTGGTTGGTTGGTTGGTTGGTTGGTTGGTTGGTTGGTTGGTTGGTTGGTTGGTTGGTTGGTTGGTTGGTTGGTTGGTTGGTTGGTTGGTTGGTTGGTTGGTTGGTTGGTTGGTTGGTTGGTTGGTTGGTTGGTTGGTTGGTTGGTTGGTTGGTTGGTTGGTTGGTTGGTTGGTTGGTTGGTTGGTTGGTTGGTTGGTTGGTTGGTTGGTTGGTTGGTTGGTTGGTTGGTTGGTTGGTTGGTTGGTTGGTTGGTTGGTTGGTTGGTTGGTTGGTTGGTTGGTTGGTTGGTTGGTTGGTTGGTTGGTTGGTTGGTTGGTTGGTTGGTTGGTTGGTTGGTTGGTTGGTTGGTTGGTTGGTTGGTTGGTTGGTTGGTTGGTTGGTTGGTTGGTTGGTTGGTTGGTTGGTTGGTTGGTTGGTTGGTTGGTTGGTTGGTTGGTTGGTTGGTTGGTTGGTTGGTTGGTTGGTTGGTTGGTTGGTTGGTTGGTTGGTTGGTTGGTTGGTTGGTTGGTTGGTTGGTTGGTTGGTTGGTTGGTTGGTTGGTTGGTTGGTTGGTTGGTTGGTTGGTTGGTTGGTTGGTTGGTTGGTTGGTTGGTTGGTTGGTTGGTTGGTTGGTTGGTTGGTTGGTTGGTTGGTTGGTTGGTTGGTTGGTTGGTTGGTTGGTTGGTTGGTTGGTTGGTTGGTTGGTTGGTTGGTTGGTTGGTTGGTTGGTTGGTTGGTTGGTTGGTTGGTTGGTTGGTTGGTTGGTTGGTTGGTTGGTTGGTTGGTTGGTTGGTTGGTTGGTTGGTTGGTTGGTTGGTTGGTTGGTTGGTTGGTTGGTTGGTTGGTTGGTTGGTTGGTTGGTTGGTTGGTTGGTTGGTTGGTTGGTTGGTTGGTTGGTTGGTTGGTTGGTTGGTTGGTTGGTTGGTTGGTTGGTTGGTTGGTTGGTTGGTTGGTTGGTTGGTTGGTTGGTTGGTTGGTTGGTTGGTTGGTTGGTTGGTTGGTTGGTTGGTTGGTTGGTTGGTTGGTTGGTTGGTGGAGTTTAACGTCCCAAAGCAACTCAGGCTATGAGAGACGCCGTAGTGGAGGACTCCGGAAATTTCGACCACCTGGGGTTCTTTAACGTGCACTGACATCGCACAGCACACGGGCGCCTTGCTTTTCGCCTCCATCGAAAAGCTGCCCAGCTAGACACCGACGAGGTGGCAGTTCAGGCGACGAGACTTGAACTGCCACCTCGTGTTATGCGGAAAGAGACACAGGAATTTTTTTGTTTTTCTTGTTCTCTTAAGCCCCAACGTAACAGCTCACTCCATAAGGTGAGTCCTGCCAATTTCTCAAACGCGTAGAATAGTGCTTCTGGTCCCCGTTCTCCCTAAACGCCTATCCAAAGCCCACACTCCAGCGTGCCTACAGAAGCATAGCCGTTCCACCAAACCCCTGATAAACCTCGAATTCGGTCAAGGCGACCAACTCCACGAGAAGACAATCGGGCCAGTAGCGTAATGTTCCCGCATCCATGGTTTAACGTGGGAAGTTGATAACGACGTCTATATAAGGTCTGTTAAGGGCAATATATGCAACGAATCCTATCATTTCCCCATGACAAGAATTTCGATTCTCTTGATAAAATCTATATCTTCCTTTCGTCACATATCCACGGCGTATTAATTTGCCAATATCATCCGGGGAACCCGATTCTTTTTAAAAATGCGCAGGTACTGCCAGTACTCTAGCACGTGACATATATGACGTTACATAGATAGTCCTTCCCACCTTAAACCTTGGTATCGGGGAAAAAAAAAATATTCGTAAATTTCGGTACCAGAGAGCGGACAGTATTCTACGGTCGCGCGTATAGTGCCTTTTTTAACTACTAAGCTTGTCGATTAGGCTTGACCCGGTGAAGTTAGAAGAATCAAATCTCCCACGAATCTGTCAACGAGTGCGCTGAGAAGCACTGGAAGCTGACGGCGTTGCATCCTAGAGTTCTGGCCGCCGACAACTGATCTTTGAACAGTCGCGGCAACTTTAGTCCAGCAAAATGGCTAAAAAATATATATGTGCAGTGGTAAATCTTCCCGCGGGACACGCCACATGAAATCGTTACCGCAAGTTAATAGCTCGGAACGCACGAGAAATGAACGCCGCGGGAAGCGCGTATGTTTGGAAGGGCAAACATTAAAGACGAACTGGAACTGGCGAGTTACGGCCTCAACGACTTCTAGCAGGGGAAGGTGGCTTTTTGCACAAAAAATATAACCAGAAATAGCAAAATCACAGTTAATGTTTAGAATATCTTCTGCTTTTTTTTTTCTAAGTAAAAAACATCAATTTTATTTTCGTTCATTACTGTAGCAATATGACCCGTCCTTACCTGTACCTGCTGTTAAGCGACGCGGTGCATGCGCCTTGCAAACGGTAAGATGGGGCCTCGAACCTGCAGTGTCACCGCAGTGTCACCGCACACGCTTGGAAGCTACTGACAATCATAACTCGGTCGGTATAGGACGCCATTTTGTTGAGTCAGGAGTGCGCACTCTTCAGGTATCGACGTGAAGCTTTCAAATTTTCACCCAAAGTCTTATAGCCGAAGCTTCTTTCTACCCAAAGTTTGCTGACAGGAATTTCTAATGTCTACCGGCTTCTATGCAAGTCTGGCAACTGAAAGGGACGCTCATAAAGTTCGTTTTATTACCGTATGCAGGGGTGGCCAAACTGTGGTGCCTCGCGACCCCAAGTACGGTTCGCGACTCTCTGCCATCTGACCCCCTCCCATGCATATAACCTGAGCCGCTCCGGACTCCAACCACGTCTTACCGAGCCAAGCGTCAAGGCGAGTTCTTCACGAGTATAGGGCGGCACAACACAATCAATATCATCATCATCATCATCATCATCATCATCATCATCAGCCTGACTATAACCCACTGCAGGGCGAAGGCCTCTCCCATATTTCTCCACTTAACCCGGTTCTGTGCTAGCTGCATCCACTTGACCCCTGCGAACTGCTTAACCTCATCCGCCCACCTAACTTTCTGCAGCCCCCTGCTACGCTTTCCTTCCCTTGGAATCCAGTTTGTTACCCTCAGCAACCATCGGTTATCCTCTCTTCGCACTACATGTCCTGCCCATGTCCATTTCTTCTTCTTAATTTCCACTAGAATGTCGGTAACTTGAGTTATTTCTCTGACCCACTCTGCACGCTTTCTATCTCTTAATGCTACCCCTACAATTTTTCGTTCCATAGCCCTCTGGGTTGTCTTCAACTTAAGTAGAACTCTCTTGGTTAGCCTCCACGTTTCACACAATCAACAATCGCTGTGTAAGAACCACCCTCTAAACAAGAATAAGTCCAAAGAGAGTAAAAAGGGGGTGGCATGTCCTCTACCGCACTCTATATTTGTAGGGGCACGGAATTATCTCCAATTTCTGAAGTAGGTTTTCACCACTATGAGCATGGAATGCTATACTGAACAGAGGAATATTCCCTACTCAAATCATGTTAATTTCACACAGTTCGGCTGTGCTGGGCGTATTGAGGTTATCAACTAGAAGACATTAAAAACCTGAGTTAAAGTCTCGGTAACTGCTGAACATCTGCATGTTTTGAAGTGAAAATCAGCTTCCGTTATCGGCAATAATTAAACACTTAGTATTTTTAGCGATGAACATCTACCCTAGAGCTTGCAAAGGATGTCGTGGGCCTGCAAGGGAGTGAGCTAGAGAACATGATACTCCCTTTTTACTCCATTATGGGCTTATTCCTGTTAGGAGTACATTATCGCTGTGACCACAGCTTCGTTGGACGAAATTAAAGTAACTATACCACGCTCCGCTTTGTACTGCAGCTCCTCACTAAAACATTATTTTTATGGCTCGTTGCATATGTCTACCTGGTCACCCTTGCCACTACCACATGTTCTTCCATGTGACATTAGTAATTACTTGAAAATTTCGGACAACCGCGTTCCTTATTCTAAAGCAATACCGACATCGACACTACCAACTGGGAACTCTTGCCACCCGTTCGACCCACAACCGTTCATGGTGAATCTTCTATTGCAACCCGTGCTTGAAATGCTGACCAGCCCACATAAGCGTAAACCACTTAACTGTAGTGCGATACAGCGCCTCCCCCCCCCCACCCCCCACACACACACAAGGAAGAATAACGCACGCAGTCAGCAACAATTAACAGGTCTTGCATAACGTTGCATGACTCCGCTAACCAATCGCATCAGCAAAAGAAAAAAAGTGGAAGGCATCAAAAATTCTCCGCTCTCAATTTTGTCCGGTGGTTCACCTTTTGTGCCAGTAATAAAAAAAAAATATTTAAAATCGAACCATATTTTAGTCGCGGAGGAAATCTGAGTGCGGCCATGGATGCGGGCGCAGCTTCACCGCAGACTTGGTATCTGAACACAGAGTGGCACTAACACATTCACGCAGGTTTGGCTTTATTTTTACTAGCATACGCAACCCAGTGATTACTTCTGCCACAACAAAAAGCGCGCCAGCCAATGGGACTGCACCCTAGGATGAGGGCTACGCGAGGCCTCACTCTGTACGTGCGCGCCTTTCGAAACGCGATGAGCTATGCGGGTACCTCTATTGGCGAGGACAACGACGTCAGCTTTCTTCTTTCATTTTTATCCCTCTTGCTCAAGCCGCAGAGAATAGCCAGGGATCACAAGACCGCCGAACAAATAAGGCATGCGAAGACATCGGAGAACCAACCAGCGCGCCGGTTACACGTACCCCCCTTTTTTTTTTCTTTTTTTTTTTCCAGGGTGCCACGGACAACGTGACGGTCCCAAGCGATCGACAACACCACGTGCGCAACGGCTCTGCGCACTCAAAGCATAGACGTAGAGAAAAGAAGACCAAAACAGAGATAGTTAACTTCCGGACTAAAGCTTTATCTTCGTTATGATACTCGACATTTATTATCTCTTAATTAACGTAACTTGAAGACGATAGGCCTAAGAGTTATTTTTAATTGTTTTATGGGATACTGAATAGAAGCCACACAAATTTCAAGAATGAAGAGAATTGCACAGAAGCTTGTGATCATCTACCAACAAAAAGAAAAATGTATTTCAAAGAGATCCATGAAGATATGCTGCCAGCATTTGTGATGGATTGCCCGCCTTGTTCAACCGTTAAAAAAAAAGTGTGGGGGTTTAAGCATGGCTTGAACCTAGTGATAGAGCGAAAGCTGTGAGTGTTGCAGAGAATTCATTTGCGGGCACCTGGATTTAATGTGCCGCCGTCACAACGTCCGAACGAACCTTCTATCCTAGCAACTCGCTGTTGCCGTTCGCCTATATACCAACTACCGAGTTATCTGTCTTCCTTTTCTTCTTCCTCTTCTTTTCCTTCTTTTTCTTTTTTCCTCCTCCAACTCTTGCCCCAGCTCTCGGTGTATAACACGTGACAGTTGCTAAGCAACGGTCACGTGGCACGGTGCCACGCCGACGGCTTGAAAACCTAGCGTAGTCCTGTGGGATACTTGATTTTTCACGTAGTCCCCTATCTGTCTGCAGGCCTACCATTTCGAGTATAGTTCTGATCACCCCCCCCCCCCCCTCCCCTTCCTCGTAACATGCATCCTATATTCAACACAGAGAGGAAGGAGAAGAGAGTAGAAGCACTAATCAGACGCTTTGATTCGATGGACAGCAAGTCTGTTGCGTACGTGGATGCGGCAAGTGGCAAAACGGGGGCGGCGGTCGCCGCGGTGGTCGACGGCCGAGGTGCCCCGGTATCAGCCGGGGCACCTCGGCCAATCAAAACCTAGCGCAGTGTAGCTTTCCCTACAAAATAGGACTTCCAATTCCAAACGCTGCAGTGAGGTGATCGATGACGAACCTCGTGGTGCTCGATAGTCCACGTCAACCTCCCAAGAAGCTTGTTAAATTTTTGTTGTCATGGTTACGGGTGATCATGGCAACAAGAAAGATAGCAGAGACGTTGATGACATCCTAGGAAACAGTTCACTGTGTTTTCATAATGATATATGTTCCAGCCATGTGTCATCCAGTTGGATCCAAAGGTTGTTGAGCCCTGAACAAAAACGCCAACGAGATACAGTGTCAAAACAAAATCAGCATATATTCGAAGTGCATTTGCTGATTATTTTACAGAAATATTTATTATACGATGGGTGAAACGCAGGTTCTCTACTTCCAACCAGACATCACTAGTGCATGTAACAAAATCACTCATCGCCGACCGCGAGGAAGGCAAGGGTGGTCCACCATCAGCAAGCAAAATCACGGCTTGAGCAGTGTAGGACTTTAAAGGTGTGCTATTGATAGATTAGTGTCTAGCTAATTAGTTTCGTTGGTTTATGTGGTTTAACGACCCAAAGCGAGTCAACTACGAGAGACGCCGTAGTGGAGGGCTCCGGGAATTGCGACCACCTGGTGCTATTTAACATGCACTGGCATCGTACAGCGCACGGACACCTTGATTTTCGCCTCCATCGAAAAGCGGTCGCCGCTTCCGGGATTTGAACCCACGAATTTGGCATCGGCAGTGGAACGCTCTAACCAGTTAGCCACCGCGGTGGGGACCTTAGCACTTCGGACGCCGGAGAATAGAGCGACTCCGTTGTTGCATTTATTTAAATATTATCATCGCAGTCTCAGGCGAGTGCTTCCGCAGAATCTAACGTGTTGTCAGCTGCAAAGGAGCTTTCATGACTGATAAAAATTTAGAGTCATAAATTGTACTATCTTCTTTCGAAGGCTTAGAAGGGGAATTTGGTAACCTAGCAGCCGAAAAGTGGCAGCGAGGATTAATTTTGCAGCTCTGTCGTCACATTTATCACGCTAATCTGCGTCCCTCGAGGACGCACACTGCAAGGCGCGCGCTGAAGTGAATGCAGGCGCGAGCGCTCATCTATTTTTGCGCGCTGTTCATCAGATGGCGCCACTGTCTATAACCAGCGGCTGCCATCGCTCCGCTACAACTGCAAGCGGAGACACGCTTTTTGCAAGAGACGGCTCCTCAGTATCACATGCGCAGACAACTGCAGAAAAATCAGGGGCCTCTGCCGTCGCCCCGACGCCCTCAAATTCTTGCCAGATCTTACGGTGCGCAGTTGACGCGATAGACAAGGACGGCATGCGCTGTAAGCTGAAGCTCATCACTGATGCCCGCGTGACATGGCCGGAAATCCCCTCAAACTATTATCGCATAAAACGCAAGGCATAGTTTCGGTTTTGAAATGCACCCTATGCTGCAGCTTGCAATGATACAGTTGCCACACCGCCAAAGTGCCGTAGTTCGTGCGCACGCGTCCAGCTAAGCAGCCGACCACCATCGCCTAACTACACCGGTTACACACTTACACGCGTCATCGTCAATCAAAAGGGAAACGGAGAGCTCACTTCACAATTGGCGCGTTTGTTAGCCTCCTGTCGACGTTTTTGCCACTGACACCCAGTGGCATTTCAAAACAAACTACAACGCCAGCATTGTTTCCGAAGCCAATAATTAAAAATTAGTTCAAACGACAATTAACTTTGAAAAACGACAAAAATGAGTACTCGAGACCAATCGACTATCAGGAATCTGCAGTGGGTTTCACTGGGAACAATTTTTTTTTTAGAAGCTTCGTTACATTTATATGGAGCGCCCTGTATATGCGGCGATGCGTGGCGCTCCTGTATCCGGTCTCTTCCTGACTATCAGCGACGTTGCCGCAGCCGGAGGCATAACCAGCTGCGACGAGGCCAGTAAAGCGTAACGCCGCTAAGTTACGGCGGCAAATGCATATCTAAACCGTATGAAGCGAGAAATAAAAACAGCAGCGAAAGATGGAGTACACTTCCGAAAGGCAACGTAACGGTTACGGCTTTACTGAAGCGTGTCGAACTAGTTTAACCGATGCGGAGTCCCCGGAGAGCCTCGCGTTTGCGCCGATAGATGTCGCCACCGAAAACCGCGCATGGCGCCCAGCTGCGCAAAGAATGCGGCCGAGCTACACACGAGCCACATCCCAGCCTCCATCTCTTACGTTACCGCGCCCTTAGGGCTGAAGTGGCCCCAATATATATATATATATATATATATATTCTTTGCAATGCGCAATTGGTAAACAATATACAATAAAAGTGAGACCAAACTATGGCAAAAGAAGGCCGCATGGCCTATTGTAAACAGCAGTGACTACGATTCCTCCAAAGCTGTCTATGAGTAAGCCACGGTGAGGGGCTCGTGCGAACGGCCATGAAAATCTTGCATGATATCATGTGTCCGCGAGCGGCCCACACCAGACCCTGAGCTCTTATGCCCATATGACTAGCAATAAATAACGCGCAAAAAAAAAAAAGAAAAAAAAAAGCACAGTCCACAAAGGCAACCAGGGAGACAACACAACTGTGACGGGACACCCAGACCTTGATTTCCGCTCGCTTTCCCTTCCGCCGAGTTGCGGGTGGCTGAGCGAGCGCGCGAACTCAACCTTCACCCACATCTCCCGACGCCAGACAGTGCAATGGCCTCGGTCGTGGCCCCCTCCTTTCCCATCGAGACGAATTCCGCCGTCTCCGGCTGGGCAGCGGCCGGCCGATCGCCAGCCGCCGCCGCCGCCGCTCCGTCTAGCAACATCGGGGTCTCGGGCCGCCACCCTTTCTCTCGGCCGTCTGGCACCCCTCGCCCTCGAAACCGTCTGGGCCACGGCACGGACACCGCGAGGTCCTTAACCCTAACTTGACGTGACGCGCCTCGATAGTTTCGCACCGGCAATCCACGGCATCACCACCACCTTTGCGGACTGAAGACAGCTGTGGTGTGCCGTACTAACAGATGGCCCAGCACCTGAGACAAGGGGAGAATACAAAAAGAACGCTCGAAAACTAAAAGGCCGACGACAGATTACACTGCGCCCTATTGATGGCCTCTTGCATGCATAAGGCGCCTCCGCTATGCAAGCGAAGGAGCTATCTGGGGAACTCCGCAGTGAGTCTGGGGCCTCTGCAGAAGGACCCCAGTGACCATGTTTGCGAACACCTTTCAGTCTCACAACTTCTACGGTAGTAGCATGCCCACAGTGAGATTTTATTATTATTATTATTATTATTATTATTATTATTATTATTATTATTATTATTATTATTATTATTATTATTATTATTATTATTATTATTATTTACGTCACTTTTTTTCTGTCAGCACAATCCCACGGAAGAGTGTCCTCCGCACCTGTCCAGGTGCGGCCACATATTGTGACCTTTTCTATTCTACAGTGAACTAACAGGAGCGTCCCCATCCACGCTAAAGGTGTTCCAGACCTACGACCCACTGATTCGGCCAGTTTTATACTGAGCAAGCAGTATGGCTCTCGCTTCCTCGGAATCTGTGGTTGTGGATGCTGTGACCGGAGCTCTATGTGGGCGGGGCGAAGGTCTGCTTGAGGGAAATGCTACAGGGAAAGTGTAATTTTCTCCCTCCAGACCCGAAAAGTATATCACCAAAGATTCCACGTGACCCACACGCCATAAGCACGCGTAAGACTCTACCCTGCAATTCCCAATTCATTCACCCTCCTTGATTGATGATCGGAAGCTGTTTTATACCGTTCATTTTATCATGACTCATTGTATTAATGTACTTATGTATTATTCCCTGTTACGGGATCGACTCACCTCTTTGTGCTTGGTGATGTCACGAATACTGGCACTTATGACCCCTGCGCCCTCTCCTGCTTGAACATGCAACATGACAGCAATGCTCCATAAAAAAATATAAATTGCACAGCGGGGCGACGCGCTGGGGCAGCGCAATCAGCGGAAACGGGAGAAGCTAGCGCATAGGAGGCGCTGCCGTCGGATCCCTCGGAGCAGTGCGAGACGAAGACGGTGGCGCGCGTGCAGCCACAGCGCCCTCGCTAGCTGGGCGCGAAATCAGAAATACGAAATAAAAAGGCGAACATTAATTTTAAAAAATCACAACACAAATTAAAACCCCCTATGTGCTGGCAGAGGAAATGGTGCGTCCCGTTATATAATCGTGCACCAATCAACCCTTCCCGATGCCGAAGCTAAAGCTTTTGAACGAATCGGGATACACGTTTCCTCCCTTGCACAAAGCTTATTCATGCTTTTAGTGGGAACGCACAAACACAATAACTGCACTGTACGAATCTGCCGGCAGCCAGAGCACAAAAGAAATCACTACATCCCTTGCTTTCAATTTCGACTGCCCGGGAGAACAGAGTGCGGCGAGACGTACGTTATATCCTCCACGCGGCTGAGAACCAAGCAGATTAGCAATGCTGCGAAAAGGTGTTCTAATTATTGCTGCACGTGGCCACCACCGCTGGTCAGCCCACCAACGAAAGCCCGATAAAAGTCTCGTAATTCACGCTGGCTTCTGTCGTAACATCCACGAGCTAACCATTTGGACGTGCGCCCCCCACAAACAACGTCTATCACGTCAATGCAAAATATGAAGAGACAATGGCTAATACTAGAAAATGGGAAAAAGCGTCAGAAGGTGCACGGTATAAGGCAGTCGAAAGAAGACATCTACAGTTCGAAATTCCACGACAGGCATCATCGTTTCGTGTAAATCGCACCAAATGAAATATCAAAAATTCGAGGACACAATTTGGCGACTAAAGTGATGAAAGGCGAAAGCCTGAGGCTGCATTCTGCTACGCGACTTTACCGGGTGTACGACAGTAATTAGTAATTATCTAATTAAGCAACGGTCAGTAAATAGTCGCTAATTAGCTCATAATCATTCATTGCCATTAATTGGTATAAGGTCATATAAGGCGACATTAATTAGTAATAAAATATTTCAACAACTGTCATTAATTACCAGTCACTATACAATAGACACTAATTTTCAATTCTTTATTTAATCATTAATTAATTACTCATTAATCAGTAATTAATCATTGATAGGTATATGGCCATATAAGCCACACATTCGAGCATACCGTGGTAGCGCTCTGTAATTGGTCGAGACCTCCATGACGTCATCCCGTCTCGACCATTCAGAGCGGCCGCAAAAGCGTGACACTTTTGCTGACGACAATGATGAGGCAATAAAGGCTTTCGCCTTAAAAAAAAAATGAATGCCCATGAGAGTCCATGTAAACGGCACCATAATCAATGCACGCGCCCAACTCAACCCATTCACCGTCTATTAGGTGCATCAGTCGCTGGAAGTGCTCGACGCGGAAATGCCCTCATCTCACTGAGGATGCCGAAAGCGCGCGCGGGTTGACTCGCATCAGCGAGCAAAGCTAGCCGCCTTCGGACTTCCGGAGCCAAGTGCTGGCCACCGCCTTCCTTCCATCCGCCCTGGGGCCCTCCGACGCCCTGCCGGAGTCGCGACCCGACCACGGAAATGCATAAACTGAGAAACGTGAAAACGATTCGCCAGGAGACGCCTCAATCGACGAGATGAAAAGTTCGGCAACGAACACCGCTTTTCATGGGCCTTTCCTTATATAGGGCAAAGTGCGAGGCAGACATCCGCCACGACATATGCATCCCGGCCCGCCTCTTCTCTTGTTCAGAGATATTTACTCGGCGGATTTTCTCCAGTTAGCATCATCGGCAAAGTTTAAACCTTGAGCGACAACTGACGAGCTCACCTGTCGTTGGATAGGAGTCCAATGTCATGGAATTGCACATGTGTGTATTTCAAGAACTCTCTCAAAAATCCGTAATGATAGCGAATTTTAAATAGAAAAAAAATATTCCCAGGAACAAACTCTATAAGCCGCGGCGCACACATGTTGCAAAAGCATCATGATTATCCAGCCAATTAACCAAAACCGACTAATTAACTTTTTAGTTTGGGGATTTGAGGAAATCGAAGCCGTGAGTATCGGTTTCGTAAGGAAAAAACGTCGAATCTCTTCCCGTTACAGGGCTTTAAAAAGTTTTATTCTGTTTTAAAAATTGATACGGCGTCGCCTCGTTCAGGGCTTCGAAAGACCTATTGGTACTAATCGTTCAATTAGTGCCGTAATAAAATGCCAATAGTGATTTTAGTAAACAGTTGCTGGAAGTTGCGTTCGCCACGACTGAGAGTTTTTTCCTGTAAATACTTTTTTTTTCTACTCTGAACTCACTATTTTCAGAAATGTTTTTGAGAGTTGGCCGATACATCCAGTATATGCGGGGCCTAAGGATGAGCGCTCACTATAGTTGAGATACAACTTAAAAAAGAGCAGTCGTTAACTATGCGCAGTGGTTAACGACGTGTGCGTTACACTCTCTTGTATATATATATATTGTGAGCCTTCTGTGAACGTTCTTTAATTTGTACATGCCATGATCTTCCTCTTTCATTTGTAGATACCATCATCATCATCCCGCGGCACCAGCTCCGGCGCGCGCCTGGGTTTTGTCATCGGAGTAAAACGCCAGACACGGCATCCCTTGCCTTGACATCTCGACCTTGCCGTCTCGACCTGGCCTTCTTCCACAATATATATATATATATATATATATATATATATATATATATATATATATATATATATATATATATATATATATATATATATATATATATATATATATTATATTATTTTTTATTGCGATGTTGAGGAGTGCACCGAGAAGTACGTCAGATATTTACACGTTTCCTTTCTGTACATAAAAACCTCCTTGGTCGAATGCGATATGTTCCACCTGTTGCCACCTCGTCCCGGCGCTCCAAGCTAACTGCGGCCAGAGATAATACGTCTTCGTACTGAAGGTTTCGGTGGCTATGCAGTTCAAATAGCATTAAACCCGCGGCCCAAAACCAACGATGCCAGCGACCAGACACGTGTTATAGTCGTGGCTCTACGATCCAAGTCGTGCCGTAATGTATTATTTCTGTTCCTATAGCTCGCCTCATGGCAAACCTACTGATTTTAGAGTAATTAAGAATCCCGAAGGAGTGATCAGTGGCGCTCAACTTGTAAAGGGTTTCAGAGAATTTGTGAAACTGGTTTGGTTTGTGGGGTTTAACGTCCCAAAGCGACTCAGGCTATGAGAGACGCCTTAGTGGATCGGACTCCGGAAATTCCGACCACATGGGGTTCTTTAACGTGCACTGACATCGCACAGCACACGGGCGCCTTGCTTATCGCCTCCAACGAAAAGCGGCCGCCGAGGCCGGGATTCGATCCCGCATCCTTGGGAACAGTAGTCGAGCGCCGTAACCACTGCGCCACCCCGGCGGGGTTGAAACATAACTGCTGCCGATTTCTTGAGTAAAGAGAAATTCCAACGACGTGACCAAGAATGTTTCTCTGGGCACTTGTATGAAGGTGCCGAAATTTTGAGCACCCGAAATTCCTTCACTTATTCAAAATGATTTGGAGGTTTAATTCAAATGACATTCCGGCTAAGGCATAGAACATCACCGGGAGGGATTCTGTCAAATGCGCCAACTACGGCAACATCTAATGCGTTCTCAATCCTACCCAGTGTTAGGGAATCTGCTCGAATAGAGTTCGCAACCGGTGATACAGTTAATGCTCCACTTCCTCCAAAACCAAGTTACTATATTAAAGAAAAAAAAGTTGCAAAAACGTACGTTCCCGCACGGCGACGTCCCGGTGTATCTGGCTGCTGCATGGTGCACTTCGATCCCCTACACGATGTCTGTAAATGTGCACTATATATGTTTCCGGAACCCGCGAAAAAAATGGTGCCGAGGATGACGTGGATGGCTGATTAGGCAATGTCAGCCAGCAAAAGAATGATATGCTTAATTACAATTACCACTGGTTTAATTCGGCTGTTAAACGCGTGAAAAAAAAATGTCAACAGTTGAGGAAAACGATTTTTAAAATAAAAGATATTAAAATACTTAACTTCATGACTTGAAAAGCTAAAAAAAAAAATATCCGATCACTGTCTGTCCCTTCGATCCCCAGTCCAGCGAGCAAACCACTATTCCACGCCCGGCTCATGAGAAACAGATATTCTAATAGTCTAGAGTAAGGGTGATGTAGTAGCGATGACGCTGCAGTTAATGATAATGATAATAGTAGTGATGATAATGACGGTGTATTTAGTTGGTAATGATAACGATGACAGTAGCTATGAAAATGACGACGCAGTTAGTGATAATGATAATGATGATAGTACCCATGATACGACACATGCCGCTAACGAAAACAGTCATGTAAATAGTTCCGCTCTTAAACAGACAAGCCCATCCTGTGCTGCCCGTGAGAGATGAGAGAACAAGTATACATTGTACAAGACCAGCTGATATGCTCGAAATCGGATATTTAAGCTTCGTTCTTTGGCTACGTTATATGCTTAGATCCAGCACTGAGTATTCGCTGTACGTACAGCCTAATAATTGATTAAAGGAATGAAAATTCGATTTCTGTCAGTGAATTTCAACGTGTGGAATAGTTGCGCCTACCGCAGTCTCAACCACAAGTGGTCTAAAACCTCTCTGGACCCACAGGCCGGCGACAACAAAAGGAACGCCACAGGATTTCATTTCAGAAATGCAGCAGCGAGAAATTGAACACTAAGTTTGATCCACCTGTGTTTGCACGTACACTGAGGAGTGCAAAATAAATAGCGGCAACCTATGGAGTCGACTCATGCGGTCCGCTACGGAGCAAATTAAGTCAAACCTTGATGCAGTTACTTTGTTAGGGAGCAATGTTCTCCTGTCTGAGCGGTTCCCATGACAGTTCGGCTGCGCTACAGGAGCTCAAGTGTTGTCAGTGAACGTCAGTACCTGGCCTAGAATTTCAGTTCGTGTGCGTAGCACCGTTCGAGCACTCTGGACCGGTATGATCGATTCTGCACATACCGAAAAGTTATGGACAAGCCAATTTTTCAACAGGAAGTCGTTTATGAATACATTTTTATATATATTGAAGGATTACAACGCAACGATAAATGTAAGCACCCACTTCCCTACGGGAAGTCTCTAGTTTATTGCCATTAACGTTCGTGATATCGTCCAAAACTTTCCTCACTGGTTTTCTACGGCAGTCTCAACTACTTGGCATGAGTGGAAGACACAATTTAAGAGAAAGACTCTGCCGGGCATTAGGAGACTGGGCCACTCCCTTCAGTACTTCCATTACAGCTGGCTCACAATTTAAACAGACACCCAAGAAAGTTAGGCCTGAAACTCAGAACGGCAGGACAGACACGAGATGAACGAGGGATGATCCAAATACGGAAGCAAATGACGGAGAATGCCTAGTGACGGGAGAGAAGGAAGGGTGGGGGGTGGGAGGGGGCAAGTGCGACAGAGGGAGCGAAGTGATGCGCGCGCGCCAGACGACGACGAGATGGAAGAGACCGACAAAACAACACTCGCGCCGACCCAGACAAGAAACGCACAACAAAGCAGCAGCAACAGACACACAGCCAGGCAGACTGGCGACCAGACCAGCAACCCAGTGAAAAAAAAAAAAAAAAGAGAAGGTGGGCGCTGCAGATCTGGCGATGCAGCGGGAAAGGGGTGCGACTGAAAGCAATCGAAAAATAATGACGAGAAAGCGATGCAAAGAAAAAGAGAGTACTGAGAGCTGGGGGCTGATGGAAGAGACAGACGGGCGAACGCGAGAACGGTGCCCCAGACGACTTAGGAGGGCGACTGCACGACGGCCAAATGGACGGCGCGCGTGCTACACGCAGTGCACGCCCCGAAGCAGCCAAACGTAACGTAACGTATACCAGCATTATATACGTATACCACCTAAGGGTCAAAGCGGACAGCCCTTACACGAGGCGGGGCGCCGGGTTCCCAGACAACTTAGGAGGGAACGGAGACCGAAGAGCAAGAAAAATCATAATAAACAACAGGGCGGGGTACGACGCGGCAGAGAGCGCCGGCCCTGTAACGACGCGCGCACAATGGCCGATATACGCACGAAAGTACAAAGTGGGAGGGAAGGGAAACAAAATAAACTCCAGGGTCATCGCGTGGCACGAAGAGACACCGGCTAAACAGCAAGATTGGCAACCAACCCTAACAACAAACAGCAGCAGCAGCTAAATGTGTCGCGGGGAGAGAGAGCAATGTTGATGCCCTGCCTGCCGTGCAGATACTTTTTTTTTTTTTTTTTTCGCTTAGTCTATTATGGTCTGTCAGTCGTCTGGCGCGCGGAAGCTAAGCCACGGTTGAGTGAAGCCGCCGTTTGAGACGCGATAATGCGCGACGTATGCGTGTTAAATTGGAACGGAGCGGCCGACTGCTCGCACACATCGGCTCGATCCAAAAACAGACGCGAATCAAGTATCAATACACGAAATTCCCACGATTCTGAGCGAAAAGTCAGGCCTCCAATGCGAAAGGCAACGCCCAGTTCCAAAGCGTGCGCCAGCCAAGGAGATACCGCCGGCGGATTCCCTCGTCGAAAATTTTGGCAGGGGTCGCTTGAGACCATACTCACACGTGCCGTGAATGCGAAAGCATTGGAGGAATGCCTACGTCTAATCCACAATTTTGTAGGTGGGTCAAGGTTCGAACTTTTCGGGTGGGTCCCCGTTTGAAATTTCTCCGCCAGATGACACGGGCCAAAAAGCAATTTCGGGGTTGACCGCCAAATTCTGGCGGTCGCCCCTTTCGAACCACCGGCATTTCGGGGGAGAACCCACCAATTCAGAGCAATTTTCGAACGGTAGGGCGCCCAAATTTCATGGTTGGGTCAAGCGGCCTTTTCGATTCCGGCGTCTGTTTTTGATTGGTCCCCGTAGAGATGACATCACAGTCCTACTTGACTAAAGTTTTTTTCCGCCGCACGCATCTTTCTGGCGATGACACACGCACAAACATTTTTCTTTTTTTTTAGAACGATAACAATTTTTGAAAAACATTAACTTGCTTCGGATCTTTCTCTTTCAAGGCGATAGCCTTTAATGGCTCATGCTGTTGTGAACAAAGTGTGTCCCGCTTTTGCGGCATTCTGATTGGCAGAGGCCGGATCCATCCCTGCCCTCTGCAATGCCACACTTGAACGCGTTTCAAGGAACACCACGCCACAGGAGCGACGGTGTACCGTCCAAACACACTTGCCGGAGAAAGTGCGATACATACTGCGCCTTTCCTTTCCTGTAAACCAATTATAATTATATGTAGCACTGCAACGAATGCCGACAAGAGAATAACGATGGGAGGCACATTATAGGATAGGAGGGTAGGCTTTCGCCATTCTCCTCTTAAAAAACATCTAAGACTCTCTCAAATCTTTTTATTTTATTTTATTTTATTTTTTTGCCCCAGTGACTTGTTAGGGGCTTGTGGCCATCGTGCAAGCGGCAGAGTGAACTAACTGCTCCAATCAATAAAATGTTTTGTTTTTGTAGTATTTGCAGAATTGGAGCTCGTCCTCCGAACAGTATAGGCGAGAAGAAACATTCGCAAACAATTGTAGAGCACGTTACAAGGCGCCGAGATATCAACGTGATAAGGGGCTTCCCACCGTAATACAGCGGCAGCGCGCGTGAGTGACGTAGACCGTTTCATACAGAGGTTTCGCCACTCTTCTGGCGTTACTTGCGGGCCAGACGGGCGTGTGGCGGCAATTCTGCTTCGAACCGAGCATCGGCACCCAACCTGCGCTTGCAATTCGGCCTCAAAGCGCTGAGACAGAGCGATCTACGCGAGACGCGCTCGCTGCCGCCATGTTACGGTGTGAAGCCGCCTATCAGGCTGGCATTAGAGAGATTTAGCTTACCGTGATCCGCCACCGTGAACCTCTACCGCGTGTGGGCGGGGCGCAAAAGCTGATTGGTCCCGACGCGGCAGGTCTATGTGCCGACGTCCAGTATGCGGCGCCATCTATCGGCTTCAAGGGGATCTGGGCATGCGCAGTGGAAAGCACGGTGGATCGCGGATCACGGTAAGCTACATCTCTCTATTATTGCGCGCCTTGTAACGCAAATTTTCTACCGAATTCTATTAAAGCGAAAGCCTTTATTGCCTCATCGTTGACGTCAGCAGAATTGTCCCGGTTTTGCGGCGGCTCTGATTGGTCGAGACGGGATGACGTCATAAAGGTCTCGACCAATCACAGAGCACCACCACAATATGCGCGAATGCGTGCCTTATATGGACATATGTCAATCAATGATCAATTACTAATTGATTACTAATTAAAGTTAATTATTCACTGATTAATGCCGCGCACCCGGTAAAATCACCTACACAACAGTAAACGATACATGGAGCGCGATCTCGTTCACAGATTAAATGCACTCGCAGAATGTGAGAGTAGTCGCTCGCTTTACTCGTAGCAGCAGTCATCGCTACATGCGCAACAGTCGCGTAGAAGAATGCAGCACTCAGGCTTTCGCCTTTCATCACTTTAGTCGCCAAAGTGCCCTCGATTTTCTTTTCTCTTTCTCTCTGCACTCTTCAGAGGACGAGCTCAATTCTACACATACAGCATGTCTCAAAAAACAAAACGAGAAAAAGTAATTAACGCATTTTGTTAATGAGCGAGCTAACAGAACATTTTAACCCGATTCCTGCCATAGCCCTCAATACAGCTCCATGGTTAAGCAAGTTTTCCTTCTATGTGAATTATGGCCCTCTAAAGAAAATAAAAAGACCGGTTGAATGTTTTCGCCTTAAAACAGGCATAGCAAAGCCTTTTCAAGGTAAATGTAAAATTAGAGGCACCTGTGGCTTTTCCGTTATGATGAACTCATTAGCTCAAAGAGGCTTCATCACTTTTTAAGAACAACGTATCACTTACAATAAATGCCCAGCAGTTTCTGAGTCTATTACCAGATCGTTGCTGCCATGGCAAATTTTTGGATAGAGTATCGACAACCCAGCTCTCCTCCTCTCACTCTCTCTCTCTTTACAGCCCACCTGGAACGCCGTTAACACGGGAGGAAATGCATCGTACGCCCCCCTCAGTGAAAGAAAGCGCCTTAAACGGCCGCTCAAAAATCATGAACTAACCACGCACGTTAGCTCGCGTGAGTGTGCGCACTGCGTTAACAACAGCTTCTTGTGTGCTTCACGAAGCGTGCAGTCTTGTGAAAAGATGTCAGAGCCCCCCCCCCCTTCCAGTACGTTCGCCATTATTTCTCTCTCTCTCTCTCTCTCTCTCTCTCTCTCTCTCTCTCTATATATATATATATATATATATATATATATATATATATATATATATATATATATATATATATATATATATATATTTTTTTTTTTTTTTTTTTTTTTTTTCTCACACCGGCGGACGCCGGAAATCTAGCCCTGAGGAACTGAAGCTAATTCAGCTACACGAACAGTTCAACGCGGGCGGTAAACCATCACAAATGAGCACATCCCTTACGGATAAGGATCGTTACTAACTCACAGCAAGAGATGCAAGGCGATACGAGCGCAGACTTTCGACAGACGTTTAAACAGCCATACATATTTCGCCAGCACGTATTCGCAGAGGGGTGCCAATAAACGGGACAGGAAACGAATTACGTCACTTTAAAGTATGACTGACGTGTGACTGACACAGTTTGCTGCTTGCATACGAGTAAAGTATACGCTTCGAGAAGTTCTCGTTCCTTCTCGCCAATGCAGCGGCGTAGAATCGATACTTGTTTCAGCCGTGGCGTGGTTTTTGTGAGCCAAGCAATGCGCCAAGAAGTGACACTGTTACCAGGCTTTCTAACTCGCCTCTTAGTGCTCACCAATGCGGACAGAGGTGTACGAACATTCGAAAATTTCGCATTGAAGGGATACATGCTTTCGAAATTAATCGAAACAAATCGAATGTGTTCGAGAGTTTTCGAATAATTGTCGCAGACTTCTAATAAGGTAAGGCTGCTTTTTTTTTTTTTTTTTTTCAACTCATACAAAAGGGCCCCACACCGACATAACAAAGCCTGTATGGTGCAGCGACTGGTATACGCCGCGGCTCACTCATGAGCGGGGGGGGGGGGGTGGGGGGGGGGGGCACTGTTCGTAATGCTCGCAACGTGGCCTTCAAAACTGGGCGACATGACGAGTTTGAAGAACGTTTGGCCGGACCTTGCTTCGATTCCCTACGTTGTCGGAGGTCTTAGATCATATGCAGCTCTTGACCCGCTCATGGGACACAGTCATCGCGGAGTCCTTCTCGGTCTTGACGTCATCAGTCTAAATCAAGCGGCAGGGGGAGGGGGGGTATTAAATGCAACTTTATTCAGCACCAACTGCGTCTTTTGCTACCAAGCCAACATCGACGTAGCGACAGAGCAAGCCATGAAAAATCAGTAGAGGTTTAGCACAGTTAAACACGGCACTCAACGCAAGCTCGATTTAACTGGCATCGGTACGACGCGTCAAGCGATGCATCATCGCCAGTTGGACAGTTTGCTCCTTGAAAGTCAAACTGAAGCCCACACGAAGACCGGCTTTCCGTAGCGTTGTGAAGAAATCGACCTCTACTATAGAAACAAAAAAAAGAAAAAAAGTATGTTCCTCCGTCTATGCGCACTACATTGTCGGACACCTGTCGTTGCGGTGACGCCTTCGGAAAACCGCGTCGCTCGTCCTTACGCGACATCAGGAGGTCGGTCAGTGTGCCGCGGTCCAGCTGTGGCCGTGTAATGGACTGTCCAGGGTCGCCGCGGTTACTCGGGGGTCGCGTCGCTGCCGCGAGCCCAGTCTCGGGTTCCTCACCGCCACTGCGGCCTGCAGCGGTGACGAGACTAATGGCGTCCGGCGGCACACGACACCGGCTGCCACGCGATTACAGGGGCCGGTGGAAATGAGCGGGTTACGGACAGCTACTGCCCCCGCGATGGCTTTCTGAACGCGGGTGAAGAGGTTCCTGGGAATAAGCCGCCTCGAGGCTGCTCTGTACGGCACAGAAGCCAACCACAAGCGTCACGGACCTCTGCCGTTAGCACTTTTGCACGGAAGGTAATGGCTGAGTGAACATCCGATGAGCCAGCGATAGGTTAGTGACAGTATCAAGGAACTTGCACGGACATAGCGAGCGAGTGAGTAGTCCACGGCAAAATTCGACCAAGCTAAGTTCAGTGAGCGATACACTCTCTCGCTAATGCGTTGGGGGTTATTTCTCGAGAGTCGATAAGGCATGCAGGAGTTTGCTACACGCCCCGACGATGGCGCACGGATTCCGTTCAAAGCTAAGAAAACCTCGACATATGGTACTTAGAGGGAATGCACAGCAAACCGTTCTAAACAACCTTCACACACTGTGGCTGCGCGTGATCATCCCGCGACCAAGTACAAAAGCGACATAGTCCACACTTAACGCAAGAAAATGGGAGGAGCGTCGCCGTGGCGCAGGCGCAGCGAGCGTCAGTCCGCGTCTCATAATGAAGCACCGGCAATGGCGCCCCCCCCCCCCCCCCATCTCCCTCTCCCTAAATACAAAAACACTCCTGGGGAGGAGAGAGAGAGAGGAGCTGGCCTTCACCTCGAAAGCGTCGCACTTCCGCTCCGACGGCGGCGCGACGGCAGGAAGGCGTCGCCCCCTCGACGGTGCCATCGGCCTCTGCGTGCCCTTGCACAGGAGGAGCGTCTACTGCCTCCCCCCTCCGGCCCCCGTGCTTTTGTCTTTTGACGCAACGGCAGCCAAAGGGAGGGGGGGGGGGGGGGGGCAACCGTCTGGGTGAGTTCGACCCCCCCCCCCCCCCACACACACACACTTTAACCTCTCACATCGCGCGTGCTTTCTCGCCGCCATCATGCGCGGTCAAAAGGGGGTAGTACACAGCCGCTGCTGCTGCTACTCCGACGGCAGTCTGCGTGTCCTAGCGTCACGCGACCAGGCTGCAGTTGGAGGTGTCGGCGTGGGCCGCACGGCGACAAAACAAACAACAGACGTGCATTCGGCTCCAACGAGCTTTCCTGGCGGAGCGCTGCGCCGCAATGCAGCCCGCAGCCACGCTGCCGCCGCTGGGTGAACATGAGGAGGACAGAACATAAAGGGCGCAGAAAGAGAAAAGAAAAAAAGAAAGGAAGTGGCGATGGCGGCGGCGGTTCCTGCTGCCCCCGCTAAGCTGCATTGCTGCCCCGCCCTTCCTACGGCTACTCTCAGGTTGTTCTGCGTGGTCGACCGCGCTTAACACAGTACGGCTTTAACCGCAGCCATGGGGGATGCGGACTTCATATGAGTCCGCAGGACTGCGCGTACGGCGCACAAGGCAGGATTAATACTATTAGCAGCTGTCTTGTACTCGATTTCTACGCCATTTGGCTTTACACGCTACTTCATATATCCATGCGAGATTGTCGACATGTTGCGAAGCCACGGGAAGAACTAAAACCAAAGCGTACTCTACATTCAACCGCGTGACATGTGGGATCGGATCTAGAGCCCCACGCAACTGCCCTACATATCCTCACCCTACGCCCGGCGGACGACCCTCCCCAGCGGGTAATGGGGCACCCCACCAAGTGGAAGGCCTGGGAGGACCCTGCTGCACTCCAAGGACCCGGTTCAGCAAACGATCACTACGGACTGGGCTGCCGACGTCATGGACCGTAGGGTCATGAACGTTGTAGTGGGACCGGGCGGGGGTCCAGGGGCTTGCGTGCCCTAAACACCTCTGCTTCGCAAATAAAAGTCTCTCTCTCTCTCTCTCTCCCGGCCGCGGTGACCGCTTTTCGATGGAGGTGAAAAGCAAGGAGCCCATGTGCTGTACGATGTCAGAGCACGTTAAAGAACCCCAGGTTGGTCGAAATTTTCCGAGTCCTCCACTGTGGCGTCTCAGAGTCTGAATCGCTTTGAGACGTTAAACCCCATAATTTATAAACCAACCATATATCTCACAAAACCCGTCTCCCACTTCACCTCACCACGGGCGCCGGACTGGAGAAAATGGACCGCTCCCCACCGACCTCCACTACTGTGGTGCCACTCGGCACATCCACGACGTGCGCTGAATGGGGGGCTCCAGCCCGTTGTGCGACCTCGAGTTGAAGAAGCCTATCCGGGGCCTCCCTGGGGACGCACCGTTGTTAGCGCGCGGATCACCTAGCATTTGGCAATAAGCGCCCGTTGTCGTCACAACCACCATCATCAGACCAATTATATGAACAGCAGGAAAAGGGCATTACTCTCTCTTCCATTGATCTCAAATTAAGCACGCCCTGTCCGAGGTTGCAACGTACACGCGTCCAAATAAGATATTCTCCACGTATCCATGTCGCCAAATGTACATGGAGATTAAGCCGGAGAGCTGGAAACATAACTTATGGGAGCGTAGCATAGAGCTGCTACCGGCGGATATTAGGCATGATCCCTCTCTCGCGCAGTGGGAGGCATGGTCAGCTCGGACCCGGTCGTCCAGGAGTGGGCCACTTTGGTCGACGTTAGCCATGGGTTAACGAAACACACCCTAACGACCAACTAACACGAAATCATCCGCATGTGCCTTCTGGGCGATAAGGCGAAAGAGCTTGGGGCTGGTTCTACTGCAGTGTTTGTTTGACAGAACCCCGCCGATCACACAGTGCAGGACAGCGGCTTCTTCCGTGTCGGACTCGAGGGGAGCAGCTCCACCCGACGGCGATGGAGCGCGCTCGTTGCGGCACTTGGTCTTCACAGCTGGCCGCAGATGGCGCGCGCCACGCTCCTTCTGCGCCATGCAGGAAGGAAACAACTCCTTTCCTTCCTCCATGTTCTGCGTGCTCCCGACGCAAAGGGGAAAGCATCACCTGGAGACCGGGATGATGGAGTCGTCGTTGCGTCCCTATGATGCCATGAAGGCGGCAAGAACACTAGACAAGGAGTACTAAGATACCTTTCTCACGTGCCCGGCGTGGCGGTTAGCGCACTCGGCTGGTGATCGGAGGGGCAGGAGCTGATCATTGCGTCGTCGTCACCGTTGCCATTGTCCCTCGTAACCAGCTCGGCCATCGGGGCAGCGCGCGCTCCTGCCGCTGCGTGTACCCTACCCGCATCCTTGGGTTCAGAAACCGAGCGCCTAAAGCCCTGAACCAGCGCGGAGAGAAGGATTCGCGCGCGCGCCACTTCTGCGATGCGTAAGCGGTCCAGTGGCCCATTTATATGTTGTCAGAGTTTTGCTCTGCAAACATATCTTGAGAAGGCTGTCACGTGAGTTTTTTCTTTTTAGTATAATAATAAAGACGGGGCTAAGTGTCGCTGCATTATTCTTTCTGGTGCTAGCAGTAGGTGACGACAGTGGGAATAATTACAAGATGTAGCAGAAGTCTTGAAACGCCAAGGCTGTATATACTTCGACCGCAAATTTTTATTCGTATTGCGTGACACTGACGAACAAAAACAAGCACCACAGCTAATTATGTCGTTAATCGTAAGTTAAAAAATATTACCCATATCTGCGCCTGAGTCATGAGTGAGTCCGGACTCAGATCACGATCATGATCGAGTCTTGAGTAGGCTCAGGTTAAGAACATGATCGGTGTTTTCGCGACTACGGTGTGCGTCTTAATGTGGATGGAGCCCTAATCACGCTATTTTAGACTTTTTTGCTTGTGCTTGCCGAAAACCTGTAATATTAAAGCTTTGATTGCGTTCGAAAGTAAAAAAAAATAACGCGTGGCTCTTCACTCACATCAAAATCATCAACTCGACCAAAAAAAGAGAAGAGGGGGAAGCCACCCACATCAAGCTAATTAAGTGTCTTGGTCACGGCCACATGGACAAAAAGAAATGGTCAGCTTACTGAGTGAATCCACATCACTCACTGAGTCGAAATGATCGAGGGCGCAAATTAGTGAGTCCAGATGAGTCTTAAGTCGAAATGAGTGAGCTAAGGCGAGTCATAAGTCGAGTGAGTGAGCCCAAATGAGGCGTGAGTCAAAACTAGTGTGTCCAGATGAGTTGAGAGCCGAAATGAGCCCGGATGAGTCGTGGTTCGGAGTGAGTTGTGAGTCTGAATGAGTTTTGAGTACACGAGTTCGGTGAGTCGGTGAGTCTGAGTGAGCCCGCCGGTTGACCAAAATTTTGCGATTGAGCCTAAGTAAGCTAGCACTCGTGATTTTGCCAAGGTATATATGTCATTACGTTAACCGCTACAATAGCCCTGTATACATGAACACGACAGATTGTGGGTCGAGTTTATGTTATTATGTTAACCGCTACAATAGCCCTGTATACATGAACACGACAGATAGTGGGTCGAGTTAATTTACCCGACAGGAAGAGCGAGTTTTGAAAAGGAAACCCGGGACATAGGCTCTCACTCCCTTTCACCTTTTTTCTTTGGAACGAGATCAGGCTCGACTCTTGTCGAGTTCACGTAAACCTAATTAATTGGATGCTGCCGCGACCTGTTTTGAAACTGCGCTACAATTGCAGGCGATAAACTTCGGTTAACTCCGCCGCGTATATGACATCACGTTCTTGACCATGGAAGAAAACGCCGTGTCAATATTACTATCCAGAATCCTCTCTCACCACCTTACGAATCAGGCGAACTCGGCGGAACGGAAAGGGTGTCCAATCGCAGGCAGAGGGTGATCAAATTTCCGAAATAGCTCTAATTTCCTCGACCACGAGCCCATCTTTTCTCTTGCCTTCCGGTTCATCCACCGATTTCCGAGTGGACTGGCCGCGGAAGTCCTGCGCCTCGTTCGGAACAGCGCAATACCGTCCATGGAGCCACCGAATGAGCGACAAGATAAAGAGGACAATGCTCCGGTCGACACTTTTGATACACCGCCCGTGTGTTTCCCGGCGCGTAACTTCTATGCGCTCAAATTACGCAAAATTGGCCCAAACTGCGCCGTGTAAAAAACAACCTCACCGCGAGCCCACAAAAGCACCGCGCCCATATACGAGCGTGCAGATTGGCCGGACGTGCTCGCTGGCGCTTTGCACCACCGACTGGCTGAGACAATTCGATACTCAATCGCGTCCTAAAAGCGCCAAGTGGGACGACGGTGCGCGGCTGTGAGACGCCCTTTCTTTCTCCTTGACCCTAGCCACGAGTTCGCTCGGGCCCGTATTTACGACTGGTTGCCTTGCCCAACCCCGACTTGGACTGTCAATTATGACCCGTCTCCATGACAACGAGAGCAGCGAGCCTCGGGCAACGGAATCCCGACGTAGGGATTCCACCTTTTTTTTTTTCTTCGTTTTTTTTTAGGTGCCAATAAAGATTTCGTAATCGCGATTCGTAAACGAAATTGCTGAGTGAATCAATGAAGGAGTCTAACGAATCAACCGCTTCGTGTGAAGCGCTTGTGAGGATCTATAATACTCTCTTAACCGAATTTTAAGTGGAAAACTGCACTTCCGACCGAATTGCATACAGGGTCCCTCGCGACCGCATGTACCAATATGCGGGCCCTTTCGTATTCTGCACCTAACTCCCTACCCTCGGAAAGAAACAAAGAGAGAGAGAGAGAGAGAGAGAGAGAGAGAGAGAGAGAGAGAGAGAGAGAGAGAGAGAGAGAGAGAGAGATGAAATTCAGCTGCGAAAGGAATCCACCAACCCGAGCTCCGAGACCGACGCCACAAAACGTCGAAAGGAACCTCCGCGTAACGCCGAACGACACCGCGAGGGAGAAGTCGCGCTGACGGAACGGCATTCCCACGATGTAACCCCTGCTTCTTCTCCTCCTCCTCCTCCCGCACAGGCAACGAGGAATTACACCTCCGAACTTTTCTTCGTCTTTCGCACTGCACACAGCGCACAAGACGCCGCGGCCGGCAGCGAAAAGCGAAAGGCGAGTTACGACGACGCCTTCCGCAGGATCCTAAAGGCCCTTCGGCGGCGCAATACGGGCCTCAGGCATTTCTTCCCCCAGCAACAGAGCCGTATATAACGCAGTGCCGTCACGTCCTGCAGACATGGTTCAGCTGTGCTGTACAGAGTTGAACGGCCCCGGAGTTATTCCTCGTGGGTGGGTGGGTGTCTATTCGACCGCGCTATATGGCAAAGGAGTCGCACACAATAATACTACGAGATGCCGAGACAAAGGCCATTCGGAGGGGGCATATAGTCTATGGCGAAAAAAAAAAAACGAAAAAAAAAAAAAGAACTATGGCGATCCTCGAATGCGGCCGTGTGTGTCTTAATAAGACAGCCCCGATTCCATCCAGGGAGACTTTTACGAGGTCTAAACCTGGGAGCATATAGTTGTAGGTCGTTCTGGAGATTATGGACAGGCGATGATCTCGCTGAAATAAACTGCGGGAGACAGCAAACTTCCCAATGCTCTCCGCCTGTTGTCCCAGTACCCTTTGCGATCCGTGCCGCACGTACTCGGCGCTGACAAGCTTTCGCATATCGTCTCGAAAGCGGCAACAAGTGCTCAGGCTAGCAGGAGGGTTGGAAAGAAGCTGTGAACTGCAAGTAGTATACTGATGATCACACTGCAAAACGTGAAAAGCTGGTATATCAATCAATTATTATTCATTTATTTGATTACATATACTAGTCTCCGGCGTGAAACTGCAGGAGTGGTTACAAAATACAATGGGATATATTAGGTCATAACATGAAAAGGCAACGCACTAACAAACTATTCCGGGGGCAAATTACGCGAGCAACCATCAAGGTTGTTCCAGATTTCAGTCGACAGGGGAAGAACTTAAAAAAGCACTAAAATGCAAAACGTCCAGGGGAGTCAATGCGTCGTGTTTTGTGCGAAGAAAGGGCTGCGAATGTGATGGGCTCTGCAGTGGGTGACAGTCGATGGTCGATCCTGTGCAACAAGGTAACGCGGTCACACACACACACGCCTGTATTTTAATGTCTGGAGCGGTAATTCCTTTGCCCGTGAAGAATGTGAAATATTACGGTAGCAACGACGACAAATAAATCTTACCGCTTACATTCCAGTTTGTTAATGTCACATGCACATTACATGCACGAAGAGTGGATAACCGATGGTCGCTTAGAGTAACAAGCAGGATTCCAAGGGAAGGAAAGCGTAGCAGGGGGCGGCAGAAAGTTAGCTGGGCGGACGAGGTTAAGAAGTTCGCAGCGGTCCGGTGGATGCAGCTAGCACAGAACCGGGTTAAGTGGAGAAATATGGGAGAGGCCTTCTTCCTGCAGTGGGTTATAGTCAGGCTGATGATTATGATGATGATGACATGTAATTAAATTGGGCAGCCAGGATGTTTCGAGAAGAAGGGTAGGAATGCGCAAATACAAGCTTTGCCGCTAGCAACAAATTAGCATAATAATTGAGATCTGGTTCTCCGCCTGCTAGTTCAGCAGTGCGCAGCCGTTGAAATTTTAAAAGTTCATTTCAACTGCTTTGTCGTGCCGGCTCTTGCTTCCAGCGTGTACAGAAGCTTCCTTTAAACTTCGGCGGCTGGCAGCACATTGACCCCGCTTTTGGTGAATGCGCTGGAAAATGCGTTACAGGGTAAACGAGTAGACTATTCTCACAAGCGCCACCAGCGTACTCGTTTTCCCAGGAGACGATGATGATGATGATTATGATAATGATGATAATTTTTAATGGCGCAAGGGCGTCTCAGGCCAAAAAGCGCCAAACCCAAGGTGAGCGGTGTACTCAGGTTGGTGTAATGTGCTGGTTGCCTTTCATGAAGGGATAAAAAACAGTGGCGCACAGGGCCTAAAAATTCATTTGTTCTGTAAAATAACTAAAAACAGTGGTGTATAGGGCCTAAAATTCATTCGCGGTGTATAATGAGCTGTGCAAAAATTAAAAAAAGAATATGTAGATGCTTTAAAAGGTCTCATCCATCTTCTCAAGGAGGAATAGGCTGAGACCCACGTCGATGAGAAATTTCATGTAAAAAACCAACTTTCGATTGGAATTCGAAGACATGCTTTAAAGGAAACATTGGGTTGTCACCAAGAAAAGTGGATGGATGGGCAGGTGTTTGGTTAGGTTTCCCAAGGGACTTCTGCGGCCGCCGGCCATCGTTGAAATAATTCTTTATTATTATTTATGACCAAAAATTGCCGTGGCGTTTAAAAACACTCTGACGCGAGCGAGATTGTCTTTTCATTCCGCGCGCTGAATTAATTAGTGGGCATTAATTAAGAATGACGACGAGCGGAAACAGCGAAGAAAATCCTCCGACGCTTTTCCTTCGAACCCTGTAACATTTTTCACCCGGAAAGGAGCAAGTCACGTCATTAACTTTTAAAAGAGCAAGGAAATAGCTAATCTGCAGAGAAACGGTGCCCGCTCACTCCCTCCCCCTTCCCGAATAAAGAAGTTTTTGCCGCCAAACGGTGCTGCCCGTTCCCCGTCCGAAGCGCCTTGTATATACATGACTCTATTATACTCAAAGGCGATGCCGCCAGGAGAAGACTCAAAAGAGGGCCTCAATTAACTCTGGCCGGTAGGGAGCTCTGGTCGGCTGCTTTCGAAGTATGAAAAGAAATCACAAATATATAAAATGGCGCTGAATATGAAACTATGATTTCGCACGTTGCGCCACCATCCGTTGCTTGTTCTAGCTCGCTGAATACAGCTCACAGCGAACAGAGTTAACCATCCTCGAATGCGAAAAGTTCGTTATTCAGGGTGGCATATGCACTCGTATACAGTGCGTTGATTAACGAGCATTGTACTTTCTGCGCAATAGCGCCACCGTGCGCGCCAGTGAGGCAATGCTTGATGCACAACAAATGGCTTGCCCACTCGCACCCAACCATGCAGCCCTGTACTGTGCCAACAGCATTAATCCTATTCGCAATTTTCGCGCATGGCGCGCCGCCATGCGGCCGCCTCTGGTTTGGTTTGGTTTGGTTTGTGGGGTTTAACGTCCCAAAGCAACTCAGGCTATGAGAGACGCCGTAGTGGAGGACTCCGAAAATTTCGACCACCTGGGGTTTTTTTAACATGCACTGACTCTCGAGAGTTCCTTGGACTGCCAGACGATCAAATCAGTCAATATTGTCGACCATAAACCCTGACTGCTCATTGGAGGGTCAAATTCTAAAGTTAAAGCTCAGCTACTTTGGTCATCTGATGAGAAGAGAGGAGTCGCTGGAGAAAGATTTGATGTTGGGAAAGGTTGAGGGTCGCCGGAGAAGGGGTAGGCAGCGAACGCGATGGTTAGATGACATCGTCGAGGCACTGCAGATGAAGTTATGTGATGTTAGGAAGATAGTGAGAGACTGGAAAGCGTGGCGTGACATGGTCCATAGGGTCACGAAGAGTCGGACACGACTGAACGACTGAACTGAACTGAACTGAACTGAAATCGCACAGCACACGGGCGCCTTGCTTTTCGCCTCCAGCGAAAAGCTGCCGCCGAGGCCTGGATTCAATCCCGCGTCCTAGGGAGGAGGAGGAGGAGGAAAAAAACTTTATTAAAAAAAAAAAGAGTAGTCGAGCGCCGTAACCACTGCGCCACCCCGGCGGGATTACGCGGCCGCCTCTGGTAGCGCCCTCGGGACGATGCCGGCGAATGGCTCCTAAAGGCTCCTAGGCTCCTATAGCTTAGTGCGACGTCTCCCGGCCAACTTATAAGCATCTATGGTTAATTCAAACAGCATTCTTTAATAACTGCGTTTTGGGTTTCCTTTTTGGGCAATATATCCACGAGAGCGTTTGAAGCGTACAATATGTGAAGAGAACCGGTAATGTCTCGATCGGTGTTGCCCACCATGAAAAGAGAAAGCAGCGTGGTAAAACGAGTACCAACTACAGTACTATATAGTCTAATATTACAACAGATAAAACTCAAGAAAAAAAAAGACCTCATTTCGTTCCTCAAACGACGCCCCCCTCTCCTTCCGGGGCCAGAGGATGTTGACTGATTCCCATGATGTGTCGTGGATACACCACGCCTTAAGTGGATTAATCGCGGCCTCGTGAAAATCTGTCGACGCCACTGGATGAAGGACCTTTTTCCGCAGCATGACCACCGCGCTAGTGTCGGTCAGAGCTTTCCGCTGACTTGGCAACATTTTACGCGACGGCACATGCAGCTATAGTTCGGTAGAAACGACGCGCCGTCGCCTCTAGAATCGTGTTAAAACGTGCCGGGGAAAAAAAAAAAATTAGCACGTATCATCAGCCGGGCTATACTCATTGCAGGGCGAAGTCCTCTCCCATATTCCTCCAACTAACCCGGTCCTGTGATTGGTGCATCCACTTGAATCCCGCAAACGTTTTAACCTCATCCGCCCACCTAACCTTCTGCCGACCGCTGCTAAGATTCCACTGTCCAGGGAAGGCCCTTTTAAGCAAAGGGCCACTGTCCAGGGAAGGCCCTTTTAAGCAAAGGAGCCCAGTGTTTCGATCAGGTACCGGAGATAGTCTGTGCAAAATGCTACAGTGACACGCGCGCCGCAAAGCATCGAAAATACAATTCAAAGCTCTCTCATGCTCTCCTTTGGGAAGCCAGCTTCCCCGTTTCCTGCGCTGGCCCGACGGGCCACAGTAATGACGTACGTACCGGGAACAACGTCCATTGGTCCGTCTCGCTGACTGACGGGAGAAGGATGAGTGTCTACCTAGGGAGCCTACAGTCTAACGCTCGCAGCGCGCTTTTCCCTCGCCACGGCCAGACTGAATCCAGCAGCGGCGACCGTTTTTTTTTTTTTTTTTTTTTTTTTCGCGCTCGCGGAGAGCCACGCCCCACCTCCCGCCAAACGCGGAGGAGGAACGGGAATTTGTATTGCGGAGGCTAGACGACCTCGGGCAGGAGAGTGAAAAACCTTTGCGAGGGAACGGAAGGAGAGAGGCATGACAGAATCGGGTGATTGCGGTGGCTGTAACTGCGTTATTAGTCACTCTTTTCAAAAACATTTTGGGGCCTTGCGTTCTAGGGGCGAAGTCTCACAGTCACCGGGGAAGAAAACATTTCCGACCGGAGGGTGGACAGTGGGCCTTTAAAATTTAATTCGTTACCCTAAGCGACCATCGGTTGTCCTCTCTTTGCACTACATGTCCTGCCCATGCCCATTTCTTCTTGATTTCGCCTGGAACGATATTAACTCGAGTTATATCTCTGACCTATTCTGCACACTTCCCATCTATTAAACGTTTACACATATACCATTGTCCGTTCCATAGCTCTGTATATACGCACGTATATCGAAATTACAACGCAACCGCTTTTCATGCATCGTTCAAGCCTCGAGGTCGGTGTCGTATATACCATTTCGCTTCCCATTTAAGCATCCGTCTAATTGCTACTCAAACTGCAAGTTATGGTTTGCGATTGGGATTCGAATTGATTACATATATGTACAGGGTCAGTCATACTTATCGGGAACGCATGCAGCTCTGCACGGCTGTCCAAATAGGTAGCGCTATTGCGTCCAAACCAAACTGATGCAGAGTCGCAGACGATACGAAGCACCACACCGAGGCACTACTTCTCGTGCGCCAGCGAGCTTTGATTCGTGACCGTGAATGCAATGGTGCTCCGGAGGCGTCGTCACCCGGAGTCGTGGTGTTCCCGCTAAGTGTGATCGACACTGTACCTCCAATAGCATGCCATTCAATTTAAGTGTATAGGTTTCAAAGCCGGTGTCGCGCCTATCTTAAGCCGAAGCTTAAGTGCCCTCCTTACTTTCTGGCGATACCACAGTTGAATCCCTGGTTTTTCCAGCTGCACGAGATTTACCTCGCAATTCCTGGTCATATATAGGTAGCTGGCACCCTGCCACTGTTTCCTGGCGGACATTAAAATGCACAAACTGCATTAGGCGTCCATAAGGGCAATTGAATGAACGCGCATTAATTGTGCATTAAATAAGGTTAGGTTTTGGGTCCTAGGTGCCGCTCATTAAATCACACACTCCTTGGTGCGGCCGTTCGAGCGCTCCAGATAGGTGTGTGGACTGCATGTACTACAGGCGCACCAATGCTCAACACGGCACTTCGAAATCAACGTATATTAGAGTCCGCGACAGTCGGAAAATAGGATAAGAGTTGAGAATTTTCTCGTGATCTGTTTAACAGCTGCACTTTGCGGGGCAAGACGGTGGAGCATTCTCAAACAAAAGCTAAACAGCGCTGTTTTTTTCCCCACAAATGACACACAAAGACGGAAAGAGCAGACACCAACTCCAAGTGCGTTCACTGAAGGGCACATAAAACATATTTTTAACCCAAATATGGTGAACGTATGCGCATTTTAGAAATGGCAAAAAAAAAAAAAAAAAAAAAAAAACCTTGAGAGATGAAGTAGGGCTTGCAGCTGATTTTTTTAGTAATCCGTGTTCCCTTGCTCGCAGAAAAATAACAGTGGTGCTGATTAACCTTTCATCTCTCTCTCTCTCTCTCTCTCTCTGATCAAAATGGCTTCCGCTATTTCGCCAGCTAATTTAGCTTTACTTCTAGTTCGGATTTGGAGCACCTCAAGTCACGGTTCGCAGTTTTTTTTTTTTTCATTTTCGTCAGTCAGGTAGAGTGTAATCTGCCCTTATATATATATCTCAAATGCGGATGCTTTCGCCCCATCTAAGGGCTAAAAATATATACTACATGTGCCCTTCAATAAACATATGGCTGGAGTCAGCGTTCAACCCTTTGTACCTTTCTGTGCACCCTCTGTGCGAAAGAGTAGCGCTGTTCTATCTTTACGCTGGACATCGCGATCCGTGTTTACTAATATGTCGCGAATTTTCAACATCGCTTCTGATTTTAGACAGATGCCAGGCCTCGCGAGCACGCGCTGTTCAGTTGCCACCATGCAGACAGGACGCCAGAAAATCACGCTCTTCAAACGTTTACAAATCCCCAAATAATCGCACATTCGGTAAATCGGAACATCGGTCGCACATAAAAATAAAACTGTGCGAACTGCACACACACACTATAAGCAAGTCAGATTACAACGTAGGCCAGCAATAACCGCCGCACACAATTCCTCTGCGACAGAAAGTAGTCCGCTGTTGAAGCTTTTCTCGCTTAACTAAATGGGAAATTACCATCTGGCTTGTTTTGTTCAGTCAAATGTTAAAAAGTGATTCTGTTTACTGTTCGGCGGAGAAATACACACGCCAAGGACCACTGCCCGTAATTAGCAATTGCTGTTTATATAAATGCCCCGCAACGGATGATCAGTGTTTCAATGGAGGCGAAACGAAGAGGCGTCCGTGTGCTGTGCGATGTCAGCGCTCGTTAAAGACCCCCAGGTGGTCGAAGTTACTCCGTAGCCCTCCACTACGGCTCCTCTTTCTCTCTTTCCACTTTCATTCCCACCTTCCGCGATTTGTGCGGTGACTGGGGCCCGTGAGTACACGCCTACCAAAATCTTAGCTTCAGCTACTGTGCGCACCAGAACCTCTGAGGCTGCAGAGGAAGCAGCCATCGCGCTGGCTATCGCTTCTACCGAAGCAGATGTTATAGTCAGTGATTCCAAAACAGCCGTACGGAATTTCGCGAGGGGCCGTCTGTCGGCTGCCGCCAGGAATATCCTTAAAAGCTACCGTCCAGTCCCTGGTAGGACGATAGAACTGGTATGGGTTCCGGCTCACTCGGGCAATCCCGGGAACGAGAAGGCTCACGAATATGCCCGAGGTTTCGTCGGCCGGGCGGTGAGCACCTCGTTTCCCGTGGGCGCGAGGGAGAGCTTGCGCTCGTTCCATGATACAACTCGCCATTTTAGCCTGGGAAGGCGCATCTTCCCTCCACCACACAAGTCGTTAAGCAAGGCCCAGGAGATACTCTGGCGCCAGCTACAAACCCGCTCCTTCCCCTGCCCCAAAGTTTATTCATATATATTCAAAGAGCAGGTTGACCCTGAATGCAAAGAGTGTGGCGTCGACGCTACTTTAGACCACATTACATGGGGGTGCGCGGCCTATCCGCCACCCGCCGATTTGCTGCCAGCTCCATCTCTGGAGGAGTGGGAGGCCGTGCTGCGCTGCTCGGACCCGGCCATCCAGGCTCGGGTCACTGAGTGGGCCGAAGAGATCGCCGACAGGACGCAACTGGCGGCCATCTGGCGCGGCCAGCAATCAAACTGAACCTTTTAAAGCCGATGAAATAAATGTTTTCCCATCCATCCATCCCGTCCCTTACGGCGCGGTTCAGTTGTCCGCAGAAGTGTAACAGATACTAAGCTTTTCTTGTGCACCAATTATTATTATTATTATTATTATTATTATTATTATTATTATTATTATTTCACTTTTAATAAGTTGTATTCTACTAGTAGTCGCAGCAGCAGTATAGTATATATACCACTGCTCAGATGTGCTCTAGTTATGCGACGTCCGACCCTCCTGTCGTCTTGCACAGCTAGATTCGTCTCCGCAAGAACGAGCTTCGTATTCGTTTTAAACCCCGTCAGCACGCGGGTGCTGGAGAAAAGGCGTTCGTGTCGTCCGGCGCGCATTCGGGCATCGGAATTCGGCACGCCTCCAGCCGAAGAGCGCGGCGCGTGTGTTTGTGCCCAAAGGGGTTTCGCAGCAACCGGGGGGAACGGATTCCAGCGGCGAAGAAAAGGCCGCGCGTGCTATTCTAGGGATTCGCGGCGGGCGGATGCTGCCCAGATGGACTCCCGACGCTCGCGCCGCAGCAACAGCCGGCAGCACGCGGTCATGATGCAAAACTCGTGACGAAGGTCGCGGCGAGCGCGTACATACGCTCCCGATACGGGCGCCCATGGTAATGAACGCCGAGACAAAGAAGAAACGAGAGAGCATCGGAGGCACACGCTTGCCTGCGTGTCTGCGATGGATCACATGATTGCGCATGCGCACAACGTTGCACAAGATGCAAAAGACACGACTGTAAAAAAAAAAAAAGAGAGAGAGAGAGAGAGAAAGAAACCTACGCGCAGACGACGGCCCAACGAATTGGAACGACGGCGAGCAGACGGTGCGTGCGTGGACCGCCGTAGTCGCGTGCAGACGATATGCCATGCAGCGGCAGACGCCAGCTGTAAACGCGCTCCCGGTCACGGACAAAGCTCACGTTCCACACAGCGGCACGCTGCGCGGTCCTGGAGTTTTGAGGGCAAACGAATGGTCGCGTCGACTATATTAGCAGCGGCTAGTGCCGATGAAAACAGTAAACAATTTGGGGAACTCCTACAAGCTAACCCCTTTAAGGGTATGACGTCCACAGCGTTGCGTATCCTTGCTGGCGTCAATTTACTGTGCTACTCGCTTTATGACTATTGCCTTAATGTGTGTCTCCCATACATGTACAGTCGTAAACTACCACGTTACACAAAATACCGCCCGACATGCACTTAAAGGTCAGCTTCAGCCAAACCGTGCTAAAAAATTAGCTGAGGCTTAACGCTGTTAAACCTAGTCAGGCGAAGCGAAATCGTCGTTTTGCTTGGTTCTGCTTTGGTTAGGCTTAGGTTTAGACATCGTTTTGCGGCGATTATATTGGTGAGACTATGGAGTCGAGGATGCCGTCCACTATACCAGAGGGAACGCGCGATTTATCTACCGTTAAGAGTCAACTGGCGCGGTACAGCGTATGTGCATGGTTCCAATGTTAAGCTTTGTATCCACACCGCGACCCCTGGCTCGTCGACGGTCAAGCGGGCGCCTTGGCCTAAACATGGCGCAGTGAAGCTTTCGCTCGAATGTGCATGCTGGATAATTCGCCACGTTGTTGTCGTTGTTGACAGTAGAGGGCGGGCAGAGCAGCCAGGCTGAATTGACCGAGTTCTTTGTTTTCGACGGTCCCAGAGCAAACACATGAAATGCAAAGCAGTGAGGCAGTATGCGTCTGGACGGACCTGTGGCCGCCCGTCGACATCGCCGACATCCATGATTTCTAATTCTGGCGACTAGTCTTATACTGGCCCGGAATGGCGTAGATCTCGCGTCTGTTGGGCCGCGAGGGACTGCTTAGAGGGATCATTTGCCTTCTCGCATTCTTGCAGATGTATTTTTGGAATCGTGAACAACCCGCAGTCGACCTGTCCGATCGAGCCAGCATCGTCTGCGCGCACTACGCGACCATGTAGACGAGGCTGTGTGGCAGTGCCGTGCTGCGTCGTCTGCTGCCAACGACTAGAAAATGGCGAACTACCCAGCACACATCGCTTCACGCAAGCTCTCCACAAGAGCGGCGTGGCGCCCTCTGGGAGTGGTTGAAAAGTCGTCTGCTAGTGGTTGAAAACGTCATTGGCGCTAGCGAAATGACGGTGTGTGTTCTGGACAGCTACCGCCATCTGTCGCATACGCCTGTCAAGAATATTTACACCTGGCCTCCGATATCAGTTACGGCTGCGTCGATCACGGAAGCCAGGAACTGCGCACGTGCAGCTTGGGCTGGTGGTTTGTTTTCTACCAGGGGAGAGGCGCGCATGCGTAGAGCGGCCTTGTGAAAAAGATGGATTCTCAATCATAACGGTGGAACAACAAAGTAGAAACAAAAATGTAAAATTATTAATCCCTTAATATTCTCCAGCGTGCAGGCTCATGGGAGGTATATCTTTTGGGATGACAAAGGTCGTCGGTCCAAATTCCAATGACTCAACTAGTAACTTTGTGCTCCCGAACACGCTGAAGCGTTTGATACCACTCTGAACCTCCTTCGTCAAATAGTTGTTCCAGAAATATTCGCACGAACTGCGGGTGCAGCTTATGTATCAGGATACCGCGACGTTGAGTGATGCAAGCAGTAGAGCCAATGCCCTGAAATGTCACGTTGTTATAAGGTTTCCATCAATATTTTTCATATTTTACGACTGCACACGTTCTCTGAGGTTCGATTCCTGTGCAGTAACGGTTATACAAGAAGCCGCACGAATATGATACTGTCCAAAAAAACTTGCCTATAACGGGTCTTTTGCGCACCCGGCTCCTCCCGTTTCACCGCCTATAGACCAATACAACGCAGAAGCGGCAAAATGCTCTACACCAGCCAATGACGCGCCTATATCGACTCTTACGACATCGCGGTAAATGTTTAAAAACAAGGAACGGCTGAATAGAAACACCCGGGCTGCCACTCCAGGGGTAGGAAACTTTCATAGAAACCATTGTCTATCCAACTGAGGCGCCAGCGCCAATTTCTTTCATGCAGCCCGAGAAAAAAAAAAAAAAAAAGCCTGCTGGAGCTTCATATCGCTGTTATGCAACGATACTCCCTATAATGCGAAATTCGACCACAGCTACTTAAACGTTTTCGCGCGTTTTTGCATTACACTCAGGCAAAGGATTTGAGACAGGCTCGTGTGTGCGCTTACAGGGCGCCCTTTGTTTTTCTCACTATAGCCAAAGAGAGTTTCTCGGAAGAGAAGAGCCACCAGCGAGCGTCGCAGAGCTCAAGGCTCTTCTTTCTGTTATTCTCGGAAATTTTCTTTGCCTCGTGACTCTCTCGTACGCTTTCGCTTAGTTACACCGGGAACAACAGCGAGGCGGCTCAACCGAAAAAATAGAGTTTTAGTACAGCTTACCGCTGCCATCTACCGCATGCAGTGAGCGGCGCACACACTGAATGGCCCATGCGTGCTGAATCCGCCGGCATTTGACGGGTACTTGGCGCCATCTGTCATCTTCAAAACGATCTGCGCATGCGTGCTAATGCTACTAACGCTCGCTCGCGTGGTGGCGCTAAACTAGAACTCTCTAATTAGAGACTTTTAGTTTACCGCTGCCGCTTACCGCGGCCGTCTACCGCGACCGCGCGCCATTAGCATAGCACGTGCTGATTGTGTCTTGCGTGCGGAATCCTACGAAGTTTGACAGGCACCTGGCGCCACCTGTCATTCTCGGGGTGATCTGCGCATGCGTGCTGACACTCGCGCGATAGCAATAGCTCTAAACTAAAAATATCTTCCTCGAGTGTGACTCTAAGCACTGTAGGCGAAAAAAAGACCCCTTTCGAGTTCAGACCTAAATAATTTCGGCCACCGCCGCAACTTAGTCGCGATGTGCATGCGTTGGTTGCATTGGAGTATCATTCCTTAAACGTCAGCTCCTTTCCACTGCGTACACTGTAATAGTCGAAAACAAAACTAGCGAGTTTCCCAACCCTGGCAACGCCGTGTCACATAATTCAGCTAACGCCAAACAAGCTCTAACTGCACTGCGGAGACACGGTCGATAACCCGCTGATACCCGGCTGTCCTCCCACTGGAGCTAGTCGCTTGCCGCCTCGGTGGCGGTAAGCATCAGAAGCGATAAACTAACCACTTCGCGAGTGCTCGTTAAACAGTATACGCCGGCAGGTGACGTGGTGCGTTCAAGGTGTCCGTTCCAGTTTAGACAAACAGATACATTTACTGAAGAAAAAAAAAAAAAAGCCTGCCTGAAGCTGGCAGCAATCCTGCGCCTTTCCCTTTCTTTTTTTTTTTTTTAGAATAAAAATCGACTGTTTCGCTCTCCGTGACTAATCTGATGTCTTGTTTTTTTTTTTCTTTAACGAGGCATTTTGTTCAGAAAACTGTACTTTGAAATTCAACTTTCGATTCCCGCTACTCGATTCTGATTTGTGACATCGGGACCAGGACCGCAAAGATATGACTGCGTAAGAGAAACGGCCCTCTAAGATATGCGCATTTTAACAAAGATACACCACGGCACGTGGCGCAGTGGTTGCAGTCTGTGCACAAATGATCAACTAATGACAGAAAAAAAAAAGCCTTCTATCTCGCTTCTTTACGGGGACGATAAACACAAATAATTCGCCACTGCTCACCTGAAATTGTAAGGTCACAGCATATAAGTCGTCCCTCGTCATATATGCAATAGAAAAAAAAAGCTGAAAAAGGTGGCGCAGTGGTTACGCCGCTCGACCTCTGTGCCGAAGTATGAGGGATCGAATCCCAGCCAAGGTGGACATTAAGGCCCATAAACAGACCAACCATTTTAAAAAACTGTTTCGACATCACCGCACTTTGCGTAGTGAAAACGGCAACGATAGTAGCTTTATATATATATATATATATATATATATATATATATACACGCTAGAACTAAGCATTGAATCTCAGATTTCGCCGATGTTCGTCTGTCACCAGCCTACACTGAAATACTGTAATACACTTTGAGCTCAATGCTGCGGCGGTGCAATTGGGGCTGCATAGGGCCACTGCGCCGCGCAATCACGAATTTGAATCGAGCGGCAGCAGAAATTAATTATAGTAATAAAGTTAATTATAGTAATAATTAATTAACAGTTAATAATTAATAGTTATCTATAGTAATAATAAAACATAGTAAATTGAAATTAAAATTCTCAAGAATTATTGTTATTTGTGCATGCTATTCGTTACAAGTGGTTCGACTGACGAAGATCTAAGTTAATGGCTAAGTTGTTGTTGTGGCTGTAGGAAGAAGGAAAAGAAAATGCACGGGCCTGCTACTGGCTCTGTAGCTGAGCCACCTCCGCTGCCTCGTGCAGACAGAAGAGAAAAAGTAGAGAAGAAAAAGAAGAGGGAGAGAAAGACGCGAGCCGCAACAACGGCCGTCGTCCACCACCGAAGGTGGCGGGTGCAATGACGGCCTACAAGATATAAAAATTGTGTGGCAGGCTAGCCCTCACCGCAAGCGGCGGTGACCTACCTGTCCCAGCCACATCAGGGGAATACTAAGTGATTTGAGTTAAGCCGTCAAAGATACTGTCTGAAAACCTATAATGCGCGGGGTCTGGCTCAACTGGCGCCTGCTGTCTGGACCGAAAGAATGAAAGCTCACACTTTTGTCCTTCGTCAAAAGGAGGGCGAACCTCAACGGCCGCGACTGGGGCCACTAAACAGGAAATTTTAAGAACTAATTTGCGTCGAAACGATATGCTGCCCCATTGCGGAATTCAGCAAAAAGTACAAAAAAAAAAAAAAAACAGCGAGGAAAGCACAACGAACATTTCTGCAAAATACGAGCAGGCTGCAGAAAAAGCGCCGGAGTTGGGCTTGAAAGCTGCGGCACTAGTTTCTGGACATTTTGGAAACCTGCGTTCCTAACTTTGAGCGTATACAGTTAAAGCGCGTTCTCCAGTGATCTTTCAAAGATGCGGCAGTCAGTGCCAGCATGCTTTGAGGTAGCAGAAAAAAAAAAAAAGAATGAATAAAAAGAAAAGCAAGCGGATACAGGAGCGTTTGAAAGTGCGACAGGAAATTTTTACGCCTTTGTGATCACTCGTAACCTCGGACACATTCAAGCGAACTCGAGGTTCTTATTGGTGCTCGCAAGAAGATTTCGATACCCCGCCGGTGTGGCGCAGTGGTTACGGCGCTCGACTATTGTTCTCAAGGACGCGGGATCGAATCCCGGCCTCGGCGGCAGCTTTTCGATGGAGGCGAAAAGCAAGGCGCCCGTGTGCTGTGCGATGTCAGTGCACGTTAAAGAACCCCAGGTGGTCGAAATTTCCGGAGTCTTCCACTACGGCGTCTCTCATAGCCTTAGTTGCTTTGGGACGTTAAACCCCACACACCAAACAAAACCATCTTTTAGGGGACTGCCTAGCACACTGCAGAAGGTTCGAAATTCGGCAATACGACGGATCTTTATCTACCCCATTTAGAACATCCTTACAGTCCGCAAAAAAGGAAGTACATCCTTAACGATACTGACACTCCGGGACATGGGTAGGGTACGATAGTGGCTACGAACTCGCAGGGCAGGCAGCGTTCAGACGGCAGCGAAAAGCAAGAGGTTTTGTGGCTGTGCCGTGGCGACTGCGAGTGAGAAATCCGCCGCAAAACCACGACCTACTGTGTACAGCAGGTCGTGCGCAAAACCATAACAGCGAAACGAAGTGTCGTCCGTGTGCTGTGCGATGTCAGCGCACGTTAAAGATCCCCAGGTGGTCGAAATTACTCCGTAGCCCTCCACTACGGGTCCCCTTTCTCTCTTTCGCTTTGGAACGCGTTCGCTTTGCAGTGACGTCAATTTGACATAGGCATCGGGGGGAGAAGGGTGGGATGAACGCTGGGGGCAGAGAACCGCCAATCGGCTTTGCTGGGCGGTCCCATCTCGGTTGCTCTGCCTTGGCACGGGCCTTTTCCTCGGGAGTCGAAGGAAACGACACCCAGTTTTTCTCTGTGCCGACACGCACGATTGCCTGAGCGACGGCCAAAATCGTACGGCTCACCGACGACTGCGGGAGCCGTATAGTTGCCTCGCTGCTGACGGCCGCCTGGAAGCCTCCGGTAGCGAAGAACCGCAGCGCGCAGAGTATATTTCCGCTCTGTTGTGAGCGCGCTTTTCCTCGTTGGGCCAAGGTGGGGTTTTAAATCTTCGCATAGCCGGCGTACAAGCCCCTTCGACAGTCTGAAGTGCCTTCGGAAGGCATCGTCAGGCATGTCGAAAGGATCGTCATGTACGCGCGACCGCCGAAAACGCCGATCACATCCGCTGAGCACTGCGATCAACAGCGGAGCGACGGGGGGCACGTACGGCATGATGCTCGCGCTGAAGCGAACGCCACTTTCCGAGTTCCACACACAGCGACCGAACGCGTTCGCTTTCATTTGATTGACATGTCTCGTGACGTCAACGATATTCGTGGTCCCGCCTTCGGGAAAGGACGTTACCGCCAGCGGTGGCGACGCGCAGCCAATGGAGCGAGGCGGCGAGAGAGAAAGCGAACGCGTTCCAAAGCGAACTCGTTCGTGGATTCGGCCCCAGGTTGCCGAACGAAGGTTTCGACGTGACAAGCTACAGCATGTTCACTGTTTTCGTAGGTTTAATTCAAGCAAAAGCTGCTTCAGCAGCCGGAATTACAGATATACTGGACAGAGAACTATTATACTGTAGCTTTTGCGGGCATCACGTGATCGCATACTCACCTGTGGCGTCGAAACCATCGTTCGGCAACCTGAAACCGAACTGCGCAGCAGAATAAATCATGAAGAGCAGGCGAATTTGACGCGGTGATTTATGTTTGCTGCTGTCTTACGCATAATTCCAAAACATAAATACGATACAAAAAATAAGATATTTTCCCCCTTTTATAGCTACATGAGACACCGTAAGTCAGGTAAGTTTGTCCCGTCGGTTTCAATCTTGATGTAGCTACAGCCCATGTCGCTTGTTTTTATTTATTTTTATTTTTTTATTAGCTAGTTAGCAAAAGTTTCCGCTGTCTAGTCAACATGGCATAAGACAATGGTCATTCAAGCCAAAGAAAGAGCAGGTTTTCTTATCAGTCCGATACATTCGGATCGTTCTCCTACGGTTTCCTGGCCGCTCACACCTTTCATATGCCCATTCTATAACGAACGTCTTAAGTTCGCTACTCTTGTCCGCTCTATCACCACCAAGGACCCATATAACAGGGTTTCCTGTTCGCGACTCTAGTCAGCAACATTTCCGATTCAGAGCACTCCCACAACTAAATATGTGGACAGCGAATTGCAAAATTCACAAGAAAAATTTGGAGGGCGCTTAAGCTTCGCCTTCAAGAGTGGAACGCGATAGCGTTATTGCACCTCGTTCGCATCGCCCACTCATTCACTCGGTATGCTGTTGAGTCACACAGCGTTCGGCGCGGCAACGAAACGTGCGCCTGAGCAAGCGGAACGAACCTAAGAACTCGGTGTCTCGGAGGGAGAAAGCCGGGCAGCGACGCGCCATGAAGGCGGACGCGATCATGGGGCTGACGCCTTGATGGGATCGTCCTCTATCTCGCTTGGGAGCACCACGCAGAAGCATGATTCCTCGGAAGCAGCTCGGCACACATCGCAGGGGACGCTTTCCCAGCAGAAGCGCTACGGCGCAGCGATCACGTCAGAGGCGTCCGGCATCAGACGCTGCACCTAGCAATCGCGCTGTGAGCGGAAAGAGGAGCCGCGTCGCCTAAACACCGCTGTTCGAGTGACGCACGCTGGATGTTGGAAGGGGAGAGAGCGAGAAAACTTATTAAACGCAAGGGTTCTAGAGCAAGGGTATTGGGGCATCCTCGCACCAGTACCCGCGCGGCCCGAAGGGGAGAAGCGGGTGAGCGAAGATAGTGATCTAAAGAAAGGAAAGACGCTGGATTCTACAACCCGTGAGGGTGCACGGCGAAACGTCAGGGGCGAGTGGCGCGCCACGTGTCGGGGCAGCGCTGCACATTGCGAGGAGGGGTTCTTCTGGATTTGCCGCAAGATGGCTCTGCATGTGCGCAGAGCGCAGAAGAAATGTAGCGAAAACGTACTTCGCTACTCGTATAAATGCGACTTCTGTAAGTAACATGCTCATAATTACCAATATACACCGCAGTATAACGTTCTACGGCACGTTTCTAAGGCAACACCGCATTCAGTAGAAGCGCTTTTGTACCGCTTTCAAGCATCGAACTTGTGGCTGAGTGGTAGCGTCTCCGTCTCACACTCCGGAGACCCTGGTTCGATTCCCACCCAGCCCATCTTGGAAGTTGCTTCTTATTTATGAAGTGCATGCCGGGATTTATCGCTCACGGCCAACGCCACCGACGACACCGGCTTTTCTGCGACACGAGCTCCTTAACGCTACCGCGTTAAAAGTGAAATATCGAGATACGCAGCGCGCTCGGCAAAAGCGGTGGGGAGCCGAGAGAAGTAACGCAAATCAGCGCTCGTGGAACTTCCCCGCCTTGGGGAACGGAAGCCCACCGCCGTTTCAACACGACCCGCTTTGGCCATCGTGCAATCGCCGAAGTGACGCCAAATAAGGCCTAATTGGTATTCCGCACACAAGCCATATCGTTCGCGCGCTATTTTGAAACGGATCGGGCTGTTGCAAGCACCGGGAAGAAATATGAACCACACCTGTCCATTTAAATTGGAAACTTGCCTTCTGCAACGCTCTTTAAGAGCGGACAAGCTTTTCATAAGACAATTAGTTGAATACTGCGCAGGTCTTTAAAAGCCATCAAAGAAACCTTGACAACATTGTTTTAATAATGGTGAATGCAGTGGGTACGTATATAGGCAACCTGCAGTGGCCAGGCGGCGCCAAGTAATCTGAGTAGGCCGGCGCGGTCGGGTTGCGTTCGCGTTGTACGGCTGGAAGCATCTCGGCTCTCATTTTCTGCGGTTTTAAGGCAATCGAATGTCTTCAGAGCTACTTCCGAAAACCAATACTGACGAAAGGACACCGCCTGTTCTAGAATGCTCATGTTTAAAACGTGAACGGTGTCGACGTCACCGCAAAGTGCGTGCCGCTCGCGACGGTACACCCGCGCGCACAGCTTTGAATTTCGCGTGAGTAGACGAAGATTTTTTTTTTAACGAAGTTTATTCTCTCAGGGCATCAGTCGGATATGTGACGATGAATTAAGAAATAATTAAATAAATGAAAAATGTTGTAAACGTAGCTTTTCATTTACCTACTGCGTTCACACCTCATACCCAAACATTGAAAGTGCAGAGAGAACCTGAGAAGATATTGATCGCCATTTCTTCTTTTTTTGTTCTTCCTGTTTGATTACAGCAGCATACCAATTTCCTCGCGGTTTTGCTTTACAGTTTAATACCATGACGAACACTTTTGTTCGTGGTGCACCTTTCGACAGTGCCGCGGAAGTTACAGGAGGCATGGTGCGGTACCCGCTACGGATGTGGCGATTGCAAGCACTGTGCGGTTGTAGCGTGCGTCATCAACGAAAACTGTGCGTGCCGGGGGCGGGAAGTAGGGGGCCTCCTACACCGTTGGAAAAAAATAAAGTTCTTAACAACAATTGGCATACATTTTGTACCGATCCGTACCTAAATCTTGGGGAAAGCCGGCGAGTAAAGCTTGCACTCAATGGCAAAGCTTTCGTAAAGGAGGTCGTTAAGAGTTAGAATTTTTACTGTTGCTACTAATGATGATATAGTCTATCGTCTGGTACAAGAGAATCTTGAGTAGCTTGAGCAGTCGGTGAAAGAAATATTTGGCGCGGAACGATAGAACGAAGTTCCATTCTCAGCGTACACAGTATCATATGGGCCTCTACACTCTGCCACTTCGGCTTTTTCAGCACCTTAAGAACTAATTTACAGATAAATATGCTTATTGAAATCTGTAATTGGAAGTGTTGAAGATATTTTGGCTTTGTGGTTCCGAATAGAATACACCGCATTAGAAATCCGGTTCACAGATCCACGAACATTTTTCTTTTTTTATTTCGCCTCCGTTGAAATGCGGCTGGAACACGATGCTGCGGCTGCACAGCTTTGTTGCTTTTCTGGACGTATGCCACTCGATCTTCCACAGCATATACCAGTACACGCCAAATTTTACAGCACGGAGCGCGTACTGAGTAGTGTGCCCCAACCAGCGTGCGACTCCCCGAGTCAGAAGTTTATACCGTTTCTTCCGCTCACGGGCAATCGTCTTATTTTAGCTTCTTGGCGTCTGTACGACAATGGCCCCATAACAAAATGAATTTCAGTTACATTACTCTCTCGCAGCCAATATCTCCTTCTTTAATCATTCTCCCCAGGTTCTCCCAGCAAGCGGCACGCTTAGGTTTCCTTCGTGATTGTGGCAGTCTTTGTCGCCGTTCTTGCGCTTACTTTTATTCTTGTTCACATCCGTAGTAGTCGAAGCCTCGCACGAGACCACTGAAGTCACTAAATGAGTAAATCACACTCACTGGGATAACAAAACGCGAACGCAGAAGGAACACAGCGGCCGCAGCATACACGGCGTCAGCTTCTGCGCCGCCTCAGTATTAGCTCCCGTCGGCCGCCAGGTGGCGCCACATGTCTCAGCAAACTCCATTGCAGGTTCTTTCCGGCAATCTTAACGTCTGTCGAAGTGAAGTTTCAGCGCCAAGCAATGAGTCTTGAAACACCTTCGCTACGTTTCGATGGAGGCGAAACGGAGAGGCGTTCGCGTGCTGTGCGATGTCAGTGGACGTCAAAGATCCCCAGGTGGTCGAAATCAGTCCGAAGACTTCCACTACGGCTCCTCTTTCTATCCTCTCCCTATCCCCCCGGCGCAGTTCAGTTGCCCACAGAAACAAGTGTGACAGATACTGCGCCTTTTTTTTCCTATGAACCAATTATATTATTCCCAAAAGCACCACATTCTAACGACCACCTCTCCCCGCCTTGTCCTAGACGGTGCTTTAATATCTGATCAGCGCCGCTCTAGATACACCTCCACCATCCTGAAAAGTTGGGCAGTGTGTGTAGCCTACGCTTAAAGCAAACGCACTCATGAACTTATAGTAAAATAATTACAGCATAACAGTAGAAAGCAAATCCAACTTCTTTCGAAGAATTCTCGGATATGTCTGAGCGTCCCGTATTTTTTACTGATACACTACGAGCATTTTCATGGCCTACACAAGTTACACAAGGGTACCATAGCATAACATCCCTGAAGATATTGGAGTTTTGGCCCATTACGTAAGTGGAGTACGTTAAAAAAAAATGCCCCTGATAATTAATAGCTAGTGTGCACCGTGCTTGTAGTCTTTTTTTTTTTTTTTTTTTAATGATGCATGGTTGTTTTATGCTGTACGGCGGCGTTGTTTCCGAACGCCAGGATGCTTATGTGCATGCTGTGATAACATCCGTGCTTCATTTCTTTTTTTTAACCAAAACTCGAGCACTTGTGCCAGAAGAGCCTTGCCGAGCCGAAAGGGTTGCGAGCGCCGAACTCCACTTCAGCAGCATGAGCACAGAGATAAGAAACGTGGCGCCGCCCCTCGGGCGCCACAGGAACCGCGCCGTCAACAACGCAACGTTCGGCCGGCAACTGTCAACCCTTTCATTCGTTAAATCGAAGCGTTTGGTAACTCAACTGAGCACAATATATGCCACACGGTCAGATTTTTAAACGATACTCTTACTTCTCTTATGCAAGAAGCCGCGCGTCGTTCTTTTCGGACCTAGCGATGTGCAGTTAGCTTCGTTCGTGCAACGCATATGCATACTCGAGGAGTCAGTCTCCTAGCAGCAATCCTTCCTTTCTGGAGAGCAACCGCCAAGCTCAAGAAGCGATAGCGCACGAGGCTTCCGAAGGCAGTGGCGCGCACTGCCGCTTATGTTACCCAAGATTACATCCGGCACGACAAGTCGATAGCGGCACCACGATCGCAGGAAGGCAAGATAACGCAGGCAAAGTACAGGGAACGAGGAGTAAGGAAAAAAAAAAAAAAAAAAGAGAGAGAGAAAGCCGCACGAAATGAAAGAAGGGAAAGGAAACAGGAGGCAAGTGCCGCTTCCGCCATGGCAGATGCGAGGGGAGATCTCGGGTATCCCGAGTGCCGGTAACTAAACGAACCAAGTTCCCAGAGATACAAATTTCTATAAAAAGCTGAAAATGCCAAAAATGTGCGATCATGGCCACAACAAATGGATGCAAATATACCTGGTGCGGCTACAGCTGAAAGCGAAAGGTTGTTGACTGCGCGTGGTGATGTCGCGCAAAATTCCCCGCCGAGGGCGCGAGGGTCGATTTCCTGAGGCGAGACGGCGTCGAGACACATATGAATGGATGCTGCACGCGTGTGTTGCTATGCGAAACGGCCGCGTCGCAGCTGTGTGCGACGCGAAGCGCGCGCGGTCGTCGCACGTCTCCACTGCGTGCGGCGCCAAGTCGCGCGAGAAGACGACGACGCAACGTGGAAGGAGATCACACATCCGCCGCAGCCAAACGACACACGCGCTTGTGGAAAAAGAAGCGGCGGCGGACCGCAGCAACTTGAGACGGATCCGAGGGCGAGGCGGGCGAAGCCGAGCAAGGAGGAGGGGACGTGTGCCATTCAAACGCTGCGAGACCCGATGCTGCGTCTTCCCACCACCTTTGGAGCGTCGAACAGTCGCTGTTCGCGCGGAGAAGCCAATGCGTGAAAATAAAACACTCGAGGCGAAATTTCGTTTCTAAAGACAATCGCGATGATATACGCGGGCCCATGCATGGGCCAAGTCGGCAGGGTGCATTGCGCACGAACGCAGACAGCGAACCTTTCGGGTGATCACGAGCAGAGCAGCGCAATCATACTAGTTTCGATTGTTCCTAAACAGGGTTACAAAACTATATGCTGTGACACATGCTGTTGTCGACGGTGCACGAACCACACCAAATGAAGGCGCACAGCAAAACTACGAGAGCAAATGCAATGCGCGATCCGACGGCACGGAATCCATGATCGCGTACATTCGACTTTTTGGAGTTGTGCTAGCTTTCCGAGAAGCTACGTGCCATTTAGCAGCCTCTGCTAGTACGCGCAAGCTTGCAGCAGCGCATTTCGCACAGCGCCAAAAATCCCTGGCGTCCAGAACAGCTGCAGACGAAGTTGCAAGCGACGAGACGCAGGCCGGACGATCCCTGGACAGCTGAGCGTACGGGCTTTTAGGCTTAACGCCTTCGGCTACGACGGCACCGGCGCAATCGGGGACTAGACCAGAGCCAAAGGCACGGTACAATGCGCCTGACCGCACCGATATGCGGCTGGGACGCGAAATCTGTCAAAGTGACAGCGGCCGAGAGCCCATCGCGCAGCCGTCCGCCGCGCTGACACGGCCATCTTACCCGCGGCGGCGAACTCGGAGACAGGACTCGGCGAAGAAAAAAAAGATCGCAGCGGGCGCAAGGACGCATCGAAGGCGGAGGGCTCTCCCTCGCGATGGCGTGTCGCCCCAAGAAAAAGGAGGAATCGCCGCAAAGGCAAACTGCTACTCACTCTGGGATTGATGTTGCTCATCGACGCTTTCTCGATCCGACATGATGCCCTTGCAAACTACTGGCGCTACCCCCCGGCGGCACACACCACGCACACACAGGCCTCACCGTGAGCCTTATGAATAATTAAAGCCTCTCGGCCAATCGCGAGCCAAGGTAACGGTGTCCGGTCTCTCGGTGTCGTCTGCTACCAGCACAACGTGCAGACATTCAAAGCTTCCCCGCTCGTCCGAGGGGAGATAAATGCGGCCGTCCCGAGCCGCTCTCGACACGCCACACACACTGCACGGAAAACCTGAGCGACGAATCGGCACCGGCCACTTGCGCCGCGTAGGAATGTCGAGCGAGCCGACGCCGTGAGCACGTGCAGACGCCGCTCGGGCGTACGCGTCTCGTCATCTGCTATTTCCACAAATCGCCTTCGCCTCGGCCAAAAAATCAAGTGCGCGAAATGCGGCGGCCGTGATTTTTGCGTTTGTCATCGAAAGTAGCAGTTGCGTTGCAGAGCGCGAGTATACACGGAACGCTTGCAATGCGATTTTTTTTTAGGCATGTACGCGTCTTTCGCGATGCGCTCGATGAAGTTTCGTTTTCAACAAATCAGCAGTGGCCTTTTTTTTTTTTTTTTTAACGTGGAGGGAGGTTTAAGTCTTAGAATGACTCGAGCTATGCGGACACTGTAGTGGAAGGCTCTGGATAACTTCGGCCCACTGCGGTTCGTTTGCACTGTCAGTGGGAAGTATTTGGTTTGGTTTGTAGGACTAAACGTCCCAAAGTGACTCGGACTACGAGACGCCCTCCGGAAATTACGGTCATTTGGCGTTCTTTAACGTGCACGGTCATCGCACAGCACACAGACGCTACTGCATTTCGGAACTCCGTCGAAACGCGGCCGCCGGCGGTGTACTGCGCGGCCATCCTAGAGGCCTGTACGACATCCCTGCACATGGAATCGCCGACACTTCTCACAGACGCTCTATATATCTTGCGAACAGCGGCTTTTTAAAAGCGCCTGCAGCATCCGCGCTTGAGATGTGTATATCCAAATTAAACGCTAAAGCCAGCCTCAAAATGGCAAGCCTTGCGCATTACACAGCAAATTTCAAAAGGTAGATATCGATTACGAAATAAGCGAAGTGCCACTAAGATTATGAAGTACACGAAATAGTGATGCCTCTAATTCGCCGAGAAATCCACTAACGACGGGTACATTAGGATGACATGCCATGCCGCGCAATGTTCACTTACCCGGGTTTGCAGTACTTCACATGCCACCGGTAGATGCCAAAGCTTGAACAGCACTTAACCCGCAATTAGAAATTATAGCAGCGCTCGTCACAGCACATCCAGAGTGGAAGATGCACCGAACACTGGATATTAATGCGTTTTGCCCCTTGCCCCTCAAGCTAGGAATTCTCAGCTTGCTGCTTCTCGAGCCCCCCCCCCCCCCCCCCCCCCCCCCGATGCACGGAATGAATTGTCAATGCCGCAGACTTCACGCGTACAGCCTTACGCCCAAAGTTTGATTGCTTTAATCATCTGTCTACAAGTCGCCCACCCGAAAGGAAACTTCCATAGGCAGTATTGCCGCATTTTTTCAAGTGCCACTGATGCATCTACAACAGGATTTGAGACTGAAAATCTCACTTCCGTTTTATGGGGTTGGAAAGAGAGACCGGGCTATGAAGGATGCCGTAGTGGAGGGCTCCAGAAAATATCGACCGCAAAAAAATCAATGAGCACACACTTTCACCTCTTGGATTGGTGTATGGGGTTCAACGTCCCAGAGAGAGACGCCTGTGGAGGGCTAAGTAATTTAGACTGCCCGAGGTTCATAGTGTGCACTCACACAGCGCACGAATCGCTTGCTTTTGGCCTCCGTTGAAAAGCAGCCGCCGCATCCTTGGGCAGTCATGGAGGAAGGAAACAACTTAGGAGAGGCCCTTGCCATTCACAATGCATTGAAGGAAGTGTGGTGGAAATGACGTCAAAATTTAGGGTTAGCCAAGTCGGGCCATTAGCAACGGCGACTCTGTTGCTATGAAAACTCGGGCCACTAACAACAACGTTGCTAAGGGCCCTAGGTACGTGAGCGTCGCGGAGAAAGAAAATGAGGGTAAAAGAGGAGAGACGTTGCAGCGTCCGGTCGGCCGCTCCGGCTTAAAAATAAAAAATAAATAAATAAAAAAGACGTCAGGGCCTCTCCTAAGTTCTTTCCTTACTCTATGGGAACAGTAGTAAAGTGCCCTAACCACTGCGGCGGGGCCATTTCGCCTCATAACCAGAGTTACGAAATCCACCCAGATCTCAACAGATATGCCAAAAACAATGTGTGCCACAAGCAGAATAACGAAGCACACCAGAGGTCGCGTGTTGGGGTGAATGAAGCGGGTGAATGTTTATTCGTTCTCTTCGGAGCGCAGTCTTGCATTGGCATTGGTCACTCTGATGGAAAGCTGCTGGGCCCGTTCAACGAGTGTCTTGCGCTTCTTGGAGGACACGCCATGCGCAATCTCTGCACAGTACCGCCTGTTCATCATCATCAGCATCTCCAGTTCCTGGGAAGAGGCAAAACCAAGGAGAATGGCACCTCAGAAACAGCCACAACAGTACACCTGGCCACATATTGCATTACGGAGGAATGTGAACCGCTTGCTTTGCTGAAAATTTCTCTCGCCTGTATGGATGCTCGCCGGTCTATGACAAAATTTCGCCATTGAAAAATTACACACTTGAGATGTTACGCGCAATGCATCAAACCATTTTTGCTTGTCACAAAACAAACAAATTAAATATTGGAGGTACACCCCATTAGTTGGCAGGAAAAGGAGATGGCTTCCTGTGCATGGAACACTGCCCACTTTTCAGTGAATAGTTGGGTACCTAGTTCACATTTGAAGTCCAGTACAGACTAGTTTGCACTGCTACTATTGACATGTACCACTTCTGCAGCATCTGCCACTGCTCATATACAGTAGGAGGAAGTTATCCATACAGCAGCTTTTTTTCTGCACCCCCTCATGTCCTTTGCGAACATTAAATAAACATAAAGAAATGAAATTCTGCCTGTGACAAAGATCCCCTACTCCCACATTTACATACACCTTATCCCCTCCTTAGTAACCATAACACTGTCTAGCACTTCTATTCAGCTGAACTTCTGGTAAGCTGAGTCTTACCCCCGTGGTTGCCCACTACAAAGGCCGAACAGCGAGAGAATACAATGCATGTCCCACGTAAGCGTTGTCAAATTGGACCACTCCCTGAGGCAGGGAGTACGGCACCAATGATGCTTGCCCTGTGGGAGGAGTGATGTCTCGAGCAACCATCAGCACCAGAGGTGCAGGGAAAGGCAACCCCTGGTGACTCTTGGCTCGTCCCAAACGCGAAATATCACATGCCGCCGGCAGAACCGTGAGCGGTGCGGTCGCGTGCAAACGTTATGTGTGCCTCGGACACTCCAGAAACCGGCTTAAACGATCAAGCAAGAACTGGCGTTACGAAATAAAATGCACCAGTGCGGACGAAAGACCAGGCATGTCAAACAGTGTTGCCACTCCCAGCAAAACAAGAAGGCCCTCAGCTGACAAAGCTTACAGTGACACAGTGGTCCAGCAGTTTCACGGTGCAAGTTGCGTGAATACATTTACCACAACCTCACAACAGTGCTGCCTTACGCATCAGCTAGAGACACTGGGGCCCGAGGCAACAGTCGCGCCACTTTTACCGAGAACAGAGAGCTTGGGTGAGCCAGAAAATGAACGTCACACGCAAGACTTGGCTTTCTAGCTTAGCACAACAAGCTCATTGCTTAAGCAACGCCGGATGCAAAAAACAGTGCAACTGAGACAACACCAATTCAACAATCTAGCATAGATTCTTATTCTGTCAGTTTAGCATGGAGTCAACAGCAATGGTGCCGAACAGCCATTACCTCAAATGCATTAACCCAAAGAAGCCACACATGGAGCTCTAAGAGGTTTAGTACAGCACGCTTCCAGTTATTGCACGCTGAGTGGAATAACTCTTTTGCTGTCACGAACGTATCAGTACGTTCTCTATTGTGCGTTCAAACTGCACTTGGACAGGCTGCGCCATCTGTAATATCTTTCTACAAGTTCATACTTTCACCCCACGTTGCATTGATGCGTATATACTAAAGAGTATAGAGCGACCCCTGCCACCTTCTTGCTACTCTATCGCGCTAAGCAATCATGCGGTGCACACGTGCGTGTGGTTACGAGTTCAAGGGTTGTTCTGCCATCTGTCGCAGGTTTTTATTTTTTTTTTATTCTGTCGGCGACGTGTCACGTTCACTCAATCGCTGATTTCTCTCTCTTGCCACACCCTTGCTAGCGGCTAGCAGCAGCAAAGAAGGTTGTTTTAGCCTCTTTCCACCTCCCTCCATCATCTTGATTTGACGAGCCATTTCTCTCTGTTGTGCGGGCCACCAGATGTAAGTCCTCCGTGTGCGCGGTACTTTCGAAAGGCTGTCTGCACGAGACCGACTGCGGACTGGAGTGATTGCTCTTTTCACTATAAATACGAGCAAAGCTCGAAATCGGACTCTCAACAAGTATCAAGAAGTTTTTCGTATATTATCCTCATTTATCTAATTGATTATCAGGCTGATGATGTTAATTAACAATACCTGCAGAACACTGAAATGCGAATCTTCCGATCACTAGGTTATTTGTATAGCAATCAGAATAAAAAATCGCTACGCTCGTTCCCAGATACACTCCTTAACTGAAACCAAGCCGACACGGGGGTGCGTCATGGCCAGAAACGCCCAACAGCGAAAGGAAGTCCCCATGTGCAGAACACTAACAAAGAAAGGGCATGTCTAACGCCACTGCCAGAATTTCGGCCTACACTTTTTGTACCCTTGGCATCGGTGTCCTTCCAAGCGGTAGCCGCCCGCTTCAGCTAAACAAGCTGTCGCTGCTTCCTTCAGCTGTTACTGACCTTGCTTTGAAGACAGTTTCTGAGGTACACTCAATTCTGGCTTGAGTCTGCAACTGCTCGGAATGTAGCACTATTTAACATAAATCAGTTTTACGTTTTGCGACAACGCTTTCTCTAATTCAAATGTTGAACACAGCCCTCTTTGACATGTCCTGAAACATTTCGACCGTTCAACGCCATGCCATAAATTATTCCATCTCGAGGCATTTCGCTGGTGGAAATGAGCGGTAGCTGCCTGATATACGATATTTTAAATATAAGCAGCAATGGCAGCGATACTGAGAAGGCCTTCCACCTCCACTGTAAACTAACACCACACTAAAACATACTTTGGGGACGAGCTGCTCACGGTGCGCTAATGCAGTTTCTGTAACGTCCATCACACTGACACTATACATAAAAACAGGTATTGCAAAACTTCACATGTCGGCCTTACCACTGCAATCGTTTTCGGCCGATACCTCCTCCATACTTCGCCTAGAAAAATTGATGCAGCAGCAACAATTTTGCGGAGGAACAAACCCAAGTGGCGGGGCTGCAACCTTGTTTGTTTGGCCATAAATGATGGGCACACCGTGAAATGCCTCAGCTGGCACTGCAACCTGACCCAAATGCACCTAGTGAAGATGGCCCGGCAAAGACAACCGAACGAAGTGATCATCACCTGAAACTTGACAATGGAAAAGGTGTGTCACTTTTCCTCCGGTTTTAATATCCTCTAGTACCACCTACGAGACCAAAACGCATTTTATTCGTGCCAAGCAGTGGGCCTAAACTTCCAGGAAGTATTAGAGTCCTTTTGCAGAGACGCTGCGTTAGCAGACTTTGCTAGCTTCAAAAATCTGTTAGAATAGCTTCACTCAGAGCAAAGTCCAGACCGATGGCCCTTTATCAGCAGCAGATGTGTTACACATCTACGTGTGGAATTCAGTTCAGCTTCAAATTGCCTTTGCAACTGTGGGGATAAGCTGGCATTGCATCCACACATGCAAAATGCCTTTTCTTGTTACGAAAAACGACAAGTGTAAAACTGCAAAAATTTCCGGTTCAAGATCACTTCTTGGATTCTGATCATGCAGAGACTTCAGACTAGAATTGCAAATTTACAACACAGCCGGCCTTGACTCACCCAGAAACATACACACAAGCAAAACTACAACTGCAAATGTGAAATGCAACCAGCCACGGCTACTTTGATCCACTGATTGGCCTATTATCAGAGATGGGGCAGTCCCATATTTCGTCCCGCTTCCCATTGAGTGTATGTTGCACAGTCAACACGCAGATCAAGCTCGAGAGGTGCAATTCCAACAATCATTTACAGTGCCTATTGTACCTGGGCGCAAGCCCAACCAGCAAGATACCCATAGCACCCATCCGACGACCTTCAGTGGCTAGAACTTGTCAACAGACTTCATCTGTATTTCCGAATTAACAAGCATTTAGTTGCAAGCTTCAGAGGTCAAACGGAACAAAGCGCAGGCAGCCACTGCCATCGCTACCTCCTACACCTTCCGGTGCCGTCACGCTGGTCATGGTGTCTGTTCAGCTTTACTCTACTACATTGTTTTATCTTTGCTCACCATTTTGAAGGCACACAGCCTCGTAACCATGCCGCTCTATTGTGGGGGCATCTCAACATGTGTCGGGTGCCAGCACAACCCAGACACAGCACATGGCTCAAATTATCTGTGATGGAACAGACTCGTGTCCAAACTAAGAGTCTCTTACATGCAGATTTTAATGGAACGTGGTCAGACAGAGAAGTGAAATTCAAATCCTTCAAGCTTTCATTGTACCACAACAATTAGTGGAGCTGCAAATCCTGCCAATCCCAACACTCGGGGAAATCAAATGCTGCAAGTCGGTAGTACTTCTGTTCAGGATGAAGTGGCCATAGCAGGAAGAAGACCGGATTTTAACTGAGGGGATACGGAAGAGGACATCATCCAGCAGTAACTTTTGTGGACCGACGATATGTTGATGTCACAAGTTCCATCCCAAACTCGACATCATGGCATCAATATTCATTCATGAAAGCTACTCAAGGTAGACAATTTTTGGAACCCTGTTAATGAAACAAGGGACATAATTTCATAATTTTCTGAGCCAATTTCAAAGCAAAATTACCCACCTCTCCAGTAGTGTCCCCTAAATGTCACTGCAACCGCTCACCCACTCATCCATGCTCCCAGCCCGTACATAAATTTCCCCTCAGTTTGCTCGAGTCAATGAATTACAATATGAAGTGGCGACGAAAAATGAAGCCTAAAATTAATTTTGGTCCAGCAATGCCATTAAGACAAATCCTACATACAGCCAATTTACACTAAAGAGATTGTGGCTATTATGAGGGCATGCAGCTTTAGATGTATTGCACCCTGATAAACAACAAACCCAGATTCAACCCTAGATACATCACAACTTGTAGGCAAATCTAATAAAGCATGAACCGTAAATGATTAGCAAAAACAGGTGTACTAACAAAACACTGCTCAACATTAAGCCTTGCCCTACCCAAAACACTGCTTGCAGAAATGAGTCATTTGCCATGACAGACCATATTAACTAGATTACCATCCCGCCGGCTGCTGGCCTGACATCACAATTTGTAAAATTCTCTTAAACACAGCCAAAAGTAAGCAAACAACCATAGTTTCAGTTCTGCTGAAATAACTTTGGATTGAGTGCATTCACTTCAAACTTGCACTGCAATGCCCTAAAGCATCCGACATTCCACCACATGTGGCCCTCAGAATCCAAGCGTTGAGAGGATGCAGCTAATGATTTTGTCAAGCTGCAACGCTCAAAACCAACAGACAGCTGCCCTGTAGCAACAAGTAGCCGCTGAGGCGGGTTGGAATGGTTGGCGCCATTCTTGACCGTGCTAGGCGGCGTGCAACGGCCTCGTATGCCAGACTCACCCTCATGTTGTGGACGAGCACCTTGCGGAAGCCATTGGGCAGGATGTGCTTGGTCTTGCGGTTGCTCCCGTAACCGATGTTGGGCATCAGGTACTGGCCCTTGAAGCGCCGCCTCACGCGGTTGTCAATACCCTTGGGCTTGCGCCAGTTGGGCTGCACGCCGAGGAAAGAACAAGATGGTGCCGAGCAATCAGGGCCCAGAATTCTCACGGTAGGTACCAAGTCACCCAAAGCAGACCCAGAGAGGAGTTATGGTCCTTGCAATAAGAGATTCAGCATAGCGTGATCTGCAATCCATCATCGTAACCCAATTCTGCACTCCTCCAGTGCCTGTGTGCAGATTTGCAGCATGTGGCACCGCATGGTAGTTATTGTGCAGTATACTAAATCTTTCTAATGAAGCAAATCTGTAAAGGTAGTTCAAGTATTAAAGCCAAATTAACTGTGTGGACCCTATATATTATGATTTTTTTCTAAATATAGCTCTTTCTGACCCCTTCCAACGAGACTGCCCGCGATGAGGGTGCCACCATGTTTTTCAGCTGTACTTTCCAACCGCCGTTAACTGTGCTTTCCCTTTCAAGCAGTAATGACAGTGGCAATGATGCTATCGCCAACGGGGCTCTGCGACAGAGCGTCATATTGAAGAGTTATTCCAGTGCGCCACATTAATGGTTAAACAAACGTGAATTATCATAAAGGCATTGATCGAAACCGTTCTGGTTTCGCATCGCATTTCTAAGTGACGCCAAAATACTCTTGCATGAAGTGACTAATTGAAGCTAGATATTTCTTGTACCTCATTGCTACCACTTTCACTCATCTCTACATATGCTGACATATGCACAACTCTTAACGAAGCAAGCCTCTGCAAATGCTTTGCTGAAACTGATAGGAAAATAAACCTCACACAATACTTAAAAGTGTCTGCAAAGCTTCCTGCGGTTAGCTTGTTTCGCGCACTGCTACACCTGTACTGACCCAGAAGTTAAACGACTATGTGACAGTGCTTTGGCAACCCACAGCTCATTGCTAAGTGTAAGTGTAGCCAGAATTGTTGCCACATGCGATTACCTCTTCACGGGACATGCCAAAGCGATATGGGCGGTAAGTGGCACAGTCAAGAAGCTATCAAAAAATGCTTTTTTTTCCCTGCACTTCCCAGCATAGAGATGAAAGGGGAGAGGAGGAGCATTACTTTCAATCACCTACATGTTCCACATTAGGTAAGGCTAGCTTTAAATTTTTGCATCGCAGATACAAATGATGCAACAGATTGTGCACTCTTTCTAGTTCCTGCAAATATCTATTTATGGTCCCTTTAACATCTGTCACAATCAGCTGACAAGCTAATAAAAAAATGCAGTCATGAATGCACACTTAAGAAACATTAATTACACCCATCTCCGAACACGGTCAACCGCAAGCGTTTGTGATTAAACTAGCAGCAGAAATGCCACACTTTTGGTAAACATCGATCAGTGTTGCCAATTCCAGAATAGAAAACATGGAACATTTAATATTTGCACCAAAAAGTCAATTCTTGGGCATTTTAATATTTGCTTGCAAATATAACCAGTATTTGAAATATACTAGAAAGCACATTCTCTATTACTAGAACCTTCGGACTAACGATTTCACTCATAGGAATATCCCACCTGCCTTTTGTAGATTTAAATTCAAGCTGCAAAAGTACTTTCTCTCCCAACTACAAACTGTTGCGCACAAGCCCTTTCACTCGAAAAAGGACATCAATCTAGGCAGGATTCCCGCACTGCTGCCAATGTACACATAGCCTTTGTCAAAAGTCGAGAGCGCAAGGGGCCCGATTCTGAGCAGTGTAGTGGCGCTGATCCTTCCCATTGGACAGGGTAGGACAAAAAGTTACCACTGAGTGATTTGGAACACTGAAAATGCATTAAAAGCAACACAGTGGCTCAAGAGCAGACCCCTTTGGGCTCCAATATTCACTACCTTGAATCTCTGGTGCCATGCATTAACAGCGATGGACTTGTACAGAAATGAGTATGATTTCAAAGAACTTGCACCATTTTAAACAAAGACTAATACCATGAAAACTGCCAATATAAATGCCAACAGGTCTATATCCCTCCACCCAAATGCAATTTTTTCACCTGCCAGAGTGCAAAAACCTGAATTTAGCAGGAAACCCACTACTTGGGAACACTGATATTAATAACCTCGAATTGTTATTCTGAAGACTCAAGGGTTTATATTTTTCAACAAGCTTTCTGCACGAGTTTCGATGTTTTCAGCCTTCCAAAATCCACGTGGACACAGCAATTGCCTAGCTAAGAGCAATTTTGCTGGGTTCAATTTACACAGCCCCATTTGCAGCCACTGCACCTAGAAGCGATTTCTTAAGGGGGTCTACTCACCCGATCTTAACCCCATTGCTGACAGAGCAACTAACGACCATAGCCCAGGTGGCCTCAAATACCTGACGTTTACGGGCACAGAGGAAGTATCACTAAAATCTACTCTGAAACAATGCAATAAATCCCTTTCCTGGTAAAAGCTCTGATGTCTTATCTTAACATGCATCTAGAGCACTCTGGCAGAAATGAATTATTTCCAATAACTTGGCAGAGCATCACAGATCTTACAACCGCGACTGACTTCGGGCCCGATTATGCTTTAGCCGTCATTGTAGCAATGATGAAAAAAAAAAAAAAAAACCACTGCGGGCGGCTTTGAACGAGTCCCACGCATTGCTGACAATTAAAATTACACTTCACGACGTGCAAATTACGCTCTACTTGCGATTTTCCAGTCTCGCGAATGCGACTAGGTGAACAGTTCTAAAGGTGGAGACCGGCGAGACGTGCATCAACCTGACCACCGCTACACACGCGCGTCTCTCGTACACGTGATTGAGTAAAAATAGGCTTCAGAGTCAAGAGTAATGCTCAGCTACTCACCTTCAGCTTCACATACCGGTCACTCTGGTGACGGATGAACTTCTTCACCCGCTTTTTAACGACAGGAACGGTCTTCAATGGCTTGATAGCCATTGTTTAAACTGGAAAAAGCAAGCAATAAAGTCCACGTTAAAATCACGGCAGCCACAAATATGACTTTAGTCGCACTTTTCCGGCAAGGTCTCGACGTAGCAACAGTTTGAAGCACACCCTGCAGCAAGGTCAGGAAAGCGACCCCTACATGGTAACAATTTTTTTCGTTTTCCTTTGCTTAAGAACACACTTGGCGAAAACAAATGACACGAATGTTGGCCGTATTGTGATCGGTGAGTCATTTATGAAACGCCACCGACGCATATGCGGGCCGTTTCTCTCCGAGCATATAAGCACCCACTGACCATACGAAGGCCACAGGTGACTCTTAGCTCGGCACTGAAACGCGATGCTATCGTTCTTTTGCTAGAACACTAATACAACAAGCGCAGTACATGAAAACTGGTGTGAAGCTGCAACCAACACATACCTGTTAGCACTCGTGGACGCCATGAACCATTGATACCGAAATCGACTGCTTCCCGATGAAAATTCCATTTCTCGTACAAAAATAAATACTTTTTGCGAACCTTAATGAAGCCTTTCTCAATACTAGAGCGGCAGAATACCAAATCACGCGACACATATGCCAGATTCGCCAGATTGAAGCAGACAACAAAACGACACTCACCAGCACTCGCCGCGAAGACCGAAAAGAAGCTAAGAGCGCATGCGCGAACGGAAATCATATCGCGGAAGCTCACTGGCGCCTCCTGTTGCGTATTCTTATTTCAGCTATCGGCAACATTGGTTGTAAGAAACGTGCGCTTTTTGCACCAATTTTTTCCAAAGTCTCTAAAGGAGCACCTGCGTCGTGTTTTACGAATTTCCTATCGGTAGCGTCATAGAGCTAATACAAAGGGTAGCGTGAACAGTTAAGATGGAGCATGGTGCCGTGGTCCCGAGGCAATGTTACTAGTCTAGTAACATTGGTCCCGTGATAGTGAGGAGGAAAGTAAATAAAAAAAAAAAGAACTTTTATTTGGTACAGCTTTTTGTGTTTTATTATTTGTAATAATGCACAAAGCAACATTGTACATGAATTATTACGTAATATTTGCTTACAACCGCATAATAGTTTATAATAAAACTTTATCTCGCCTGTTTCGGTTTCGATTTCGACAGTCTAGTGATACCTGTGTTGCCTTAGTCTCAGGCACATAAGAGATGAAGACAAAAAAAAAAAAAGGAAAGGAAAGGAAACAATATACTATCATTCCTTTGTCGTTTCAATTCATTACAACACTAAAGCCAGCTTGCCTCAAGAATAGGAATCACAATTGCACAATCAGCATATAGGGAACCAAAGCTGGAGTTTGCTCCGCGACGCCAGCGCTCGGTTTCCAGCGGAGCGGAGAGGAACTACAAAACCTACGCGCATCCGCGCCCGCGCTGCGCGTGGCTGTCTGCGGAGTCTGCGCAGCCCGCTCGCTCGGGAGCGCGTGCTACGTTCAGCCGCGCGTGCACGCGGAGCGGGAGAAGGAGAGTGAGGACGAGGGGGGTTGGTGGCGCGTTCTCGCGCGCAAAGCCGGCGCTCTTTCCCAGTGGGATTTGCTTTTGCTTTGCTTTTGCTTTTTTCTGTGCCCCGGCTGACATAGAGGCTGGCTGGAGGCATGTTTTTTATCGGTGCTTTTGAAAGCAAGAAATTATGATTAATTGATCGCCGGACATTGTTTTCAAAGAGCGCTTGTTGGCAGGCTAAGACATGCATAAAAAAAATGAACGCGAATTCGCTGCTTGAAGGCGGGAGGCAAACGACAGGTATCTTGAAGGACTTGAGGCGGCACCTCTTGATGCCTCTGTCCATGTTCACAGAATGAAGGGTCCAGCCTTCGAGTGCTCCTTCCTTTCCCTTTGTGACTTGTCACTTGAAAGGCGCCTATTCAGCTCTTTGGGGACAAACGTTTTAGGCAGTGCTGCCGGCGCCGTGGGGCCTGTTTTCGGCACGTTTAGGATGCGTTCCCTACAAAGGCACAAAGCATGCCGCCTTACCCTTTGGTTCCTGCCGACACCGGCCAGGGGAAGTTCACTGCTGCGGCGCTGCCATCCGAAATCAATGACCTAGCTACCGTTAACGATGAGGGGTTTCTTAACGACCTGGGTCATTCCCCAGAAGCCGAGGCATGCCATTTTTGCGGCAGTTTCCTCTCCACGAGACGAACAGCGAGGAAATGTCTGACGACTTTCCATGCAGACGGGGACATCTCTCCACGGAAATCTTTGTCTTCTTAATTCCACTGTTACGCTGCACAATTCCTAGTTCAGTTATCTCCTATAGCGAACACGCAGTTTTGAGCTCCCGAAGCAGGATCGCGTATGAGGATAGGATGATTGACGTAAAGTGATCGCATTAATGACGAATATCTGTTTCTTGAGGCCGACCCGGTTCCACGATGGCTGCTTCAGCACCGCCAGTTAGAGAAGTACGACACACGAACGGTACGAGATATCCCCCCCCCCCCAAAAAAAAAAAAAAAAAAGAAAGGCCCACAACCATCCCGTTACCGTTTCCACACAAGCTTCGCGAAAAAAGTGCGCCGTCATTATTTTCCTTCTAGTTCTTTTCTTTCTTTCTTCCCCCCTCATTGTTAGAGCGCGACGGTGGCCACAATGCGGCCGGAGGAGGAGAGAAACAACCGAGCGCGCGCGCGCAAACACGTGCTAGAAAGCAGCGCGGAGCAGACGACAACATGCTTTTCTATGCGGCGGCTAGCAGACGACGCGGCCGGGCTGCGCGTAGATTTTGACGGGGTCTCCATGGAGGGCGCTGACGCACAGAGCGGCGCAGCGCCCCCTGGCCCAGGTTTTCTCCCCTATATACCCCGTTTTTTCATGCCGCGCGTGACCACAGCCATCTCTCAGGTGCCGAAACCGAAACTAGTGAGAACATTTTAGCAGTCGTAGACGAAAACCATCGTGGCAATCCATATACAGAAATATCTTTATCAACAAGCAGAAAAATGCCGCCAAATTTCGGGGTTTATAAAACAAAAAACGCAGAATGAAAACCGAAACCTTTCTTGTCGTCCGAATAAAAACGAAACAGCGCAATATTTCGAAAGTTTATCGATCACGAGTTGCATTAACGATGCGGTTAAATTAAGTTACAAATATATTTTGTAATTATGTACATTTAGCAATAAAAAAAATGGCAGAAATTAAGTTCGGGAAGGTCGAATACGGGACGAACGTACTTTGAAATTCAATATTTGAAATGGGACATCGAGTTTGATATATTTGTCGTGATTGTGGGCAACGAATGGCTTTTTTTTTTTTTTCTGGCACAGCTGACTCATTGTGCGAAAAGGATTAAAGTTACTCGATTGCTGCACACAGCCATTACAAATGTGCAGAATTATCTAAATGTATCGATTCTAGATATATAGATGCCACATGAATTTCGAATGCAGTGTCGTATAGGCCGTGCTGCTGTGTACGAAGTGATACCAGACGGCAGCTGTACTTACAACAGTCACTAAATTCGTACAGAGACTTCCGTATTTCAAGGCCAAACTTTAAAAATTTGCCTGTGTTTTCAGACTACTAGCATATTCGAAGCAAACATCGCTCACAGTGTAGCATTGTCTATGCTCTCAGAAGTAATATATAATACGCACTCGTCTGGGGTTTCCGTGATTAACGATGGAAAAGTTGGACGTGTCGCCCATCGCGTAAACACGACCTGTAGCCACGTTTGACCTTTACCGCAGATGGGGCCCCTCTTCAAGCCATCGGGTAACCGGGTTTAACTAAAGCTAAACCCCAGCTAATTTTTTCCAACACAGTCCAGCCAGAGAATAGCGCAGCTGAATTCAAGCCGTTCACTCATCAGCTAGTGTCAAGCTCTCGCTCGGCTTCAGATATCAAACAGATCGGGACCGCCCGCTGATCCGTTCCGTCGGCGTCACGGGGTCGAAACCTCACACTACGGCGATAGGCGTCGTACTGGCTTCGTCGCCGTGTAATGCGACATATATATCAGTGCGTCGATAAGCTCTAAGGGCCCTGCCCACTGACTGTGATCGTGCCTTATATTGAAGAATATATACCTCACTCTATACCGCTTTTGTGCGGTAACATATTCACCAAGCACTTCTGCATGAGAGACGACCGCTGTGTCAATCGTCCACAAAAGACATGTCCTTTAATTGATATTACAGCCTGCATTGCAGACGACGCTCCGCCACGTATTCTCTTCTGACGTCACGCGAGCATTTCAAAATGGCGGTCGCTCTCGGTGGGAGGATCGAGCTACAGCGAACTAATCGAGCTTCCTGATCCTGATTTCTATCGCATTTTTTTTTTTTGTAATACTCGCCGCGCACTATAGGGACTAAAACTTTGCGATCGTAGAATCACAGACCTATATTATTCACAGAAGTATAAAACGGCAATATATTGAACGGCCCTATCATCGCCCTGTTAACATTGTGATTCCTGTTCATGAGGCAGGCTGGCTTTTCAAACGACAAAGGAGCGATTATATCGCTGTTTTTTTTTTGTTCCTCACGTGACCCATACAGCTGTGATGTCACAGTCTATATTGAAACCGAAACAGGTAAGAAAAGGGATTCGATTATGAATTATTCAGCGGTCATATGAATAGGGGAAAACCGCCTGGTGGCTAGTGTAGAGTAATGTCTTACGCATCATTGCAAAAGATATAAAACTCGAACCCAGAAATTACGTTTATATATACTCATTTAAGAATGACTGAGATAACTTATCTCGACTTGCGAGTGTCACTTGCTCTGAAATAACGCCTCATTGGGGAATGTATAAGCTCGCTTAAAGTTGCTGTCTTGTTTTGATATTTATTTGGTGCAGTGTTGTATGATTGACATGATGAACCTGATCCCATGTTTGTGTTATGGTCACATGCCAGTCCTCTGCTTTTTGCAGTCTGCAAAAACCAGAGGAAGCAGCATATGCAAAAATCACTATTCGTTTCAGCTTTGTAGAATATCCTGAGGATCACAAATTTTTCCAGAAAGAATGTGCATGTTCTGTTGGCAACGTTAAGAACTTGCATTTAATCGAAACTATTCAGGCTTTTTACATTGCAAGGTCGGCCACCGACCCTGGCCCCATGTTGGCAGCCAACAATCGGCTGGCCTAAGGGCGACAACCAATTCAGACATTAACCCGACCTTGGGCAGAGACCGGCCAAAATTGCACGTCGATGTTGGACCACTGCAGGCCCAAGGTCGACTTTTCCGTTTGGCTATGCACGTTTCCCAAAAGCTTTCACCGCAGTCACTTTCAGTGTTACCCAACCTAGCTGTCATTTTTCTACATAATGCCTTAGATAGTCTACGCAGAGTACCGTTCACATAAGATTTCACCGTCGTCACCTTCAGTGTTACCCAATCTGTCACGACTCATAACCTTCTGCATAATACCTTAGACAGTCCACGCAGAGTACATTCTACCAAGCGCTGGCTCGGTGGTGCCCAACAGGGCAGTAGGAACAAAAATACTCAACACTTATAATGATGAACTTTCTGCTTAAAGCACGAATTAAGTGTCATAAACTACTGAGAACATAAAATAATGTGACTATCAAATATGTGCATTATAAATTGGTTTTCACAGCCTCCCCCATGTCCTCGTCCCCAGTCCACGAGCTCAAGCCTCGTCCTCTTCTTCATGGGCTGCGTCATTGACGTAACAATATAAAAGACACAATATATTTGTCACATTTTTTCGTTCACACCTGAACCGCGCGGTGAGTGAAGGTGCAGTGAAAGCGGAGAGGTACCGTAGTGGAGGGCTACGTCCTTAGTAATTTGACCACTTAGGGATCTTTAACTTGCACTGGCACCACACGTGTAGTCTCCATCGAAACACAGCCTCCGGTAGTCAAGCGTCTAGCCACTGTGCCACCGCAGTGATGCAGTATAATGACAGGCCCATTCAAGCACAATTCCACCCATGCACTTCACATCATGATCCTCTCTAATTAACAGTTTTTGAGCCTGATATATGCGCATACTTTTGAAATGATTTCTTATAAGGCATGTAGAACAAATGGTGATTTCACTGAACGTCACCCGCAAGGGGCGCTGGCGGCTACTGGGCCATAAAAACGCAGTGCGACTGTTAATATGAGGATAAATTGACATGCGCGAGATCTGCGTGTAGCACAGAAAGGCCGATATCTTGAAAAGGTTTAGCTGTGCTGTAACGTCGACCCGTACGACGACACTCCGAGGTCCAACTCTTCCCGATTGATAACCTGAAACTACGGCGCTCTGTCTTCTGGTGAGCCCCTCATTTTTCTTGTACTGGTTGGTGAAACCTTTGGGAATGTTAAAAAAAAAAAAAAAAAAAAGAAGACTTGGGCAGCGTTTTCGCCCCCGGGATTTTTTTTCTTTTGTAATTAAAAAAACATAGCAGCATAGCGGTCTGGAAAATCATGATTGGTCTACAGGATTATGATGTTACAACATGACCTTGCGTGGAATTTTGAACACTTTACATTCAAATGAAGCCGACGGCGAAATTGGTGACGAGGTATAACAGGGTATTTCAAAAAACAGAATTAAAATTGTCGCCTTTGGTAGTGCTTACAGCAGACGGTGCATTGCCTTCGTCGCTGCTTCATCTTGTCGAGCACTATCGCTTGCGTGGTATCGAATCCATATATCTGCGACCTCCTCGCCTACTGTGTCAGACTCCTGGCTGGTAGCAGCAAATGATGGTGCTCACACAGCATCAGCCACGAGGGCGACTTTGTGTGTTGCCGTAATGAAATTCACCACCAGTACTCACTTGTTCACTATTCTGATTGGCCATAAGAATCCAGCAAATGCTTCTTTAAGCATGTCAAGTGCAGAGTCATACTTTCACCAGGGGTGAAGCATTAATCTGTAAACGCAATTAAACTGCTTACTATGAATGGTATATCTTATGTATCTTTCGTGACAGTATGTTTTAATAGACAGAATACTCTGTTAGTAATGCAGTGCGCTTATAACCAAGAAGCCCCTGCGCATCTCAGTTCTTATATTGAGCTCACTCTAATACTACAGGAAAAGTGAATGCCAGTGTGTCATTATTCCAAGGCCACAATTATCAAGTAATGTTAATTATATACATTTCTTTCATTCAGCCTCGAAACTTCCAGGCTATCCCTTTCTTTGAGCTATCGCGTCACCCGAGGACAATACTAGGTTATCTTTATTGCACCTCACATTTTATCACTCTAAAAGAGCAAAAACAGTCTAGACTGACTCCACTTTTGCATGACACATGTGCTAAGAAATTGTGAAAATGTTATGTGTAATGAATGTGCAATGAAACCACACCAACTGTAACCATTGTTATGTATTATAGGGAACAAAAGTTCCAGGTCACGAGAAAAGAGACTTTGGCATCCAAGGGCTACATTCTTTGGCTATCTCTTAATTTCACTAGCTGATGTCACAACATCAGTCTTACTTTCAGATCGTTAAGTCTAGTCTCCGAGCACCGGCTAACAACAGCTATTGGCTGAGATTCCTGATGATGCGTCTTGGAAACTTTCGTCCGCAATAGTACCTTGCACGACCAGCATTAAAAATTCCCTAAACAATGGCACCACTTTGGGAATTAGGAATGTCCGGAAATTGAAGCTTACACAACACCCCTGGTCCTTCTACCTTTCTTTAATACTTACCGATATGCTGTAGTAGTCTTATGACTTACGTCATCAAGACATTCTGCAAACACAGAAAATATACACCGACAAACCAGCCTCGATCTCAGAATAAATGTTCTTGAATTTTATTGGCTATAAACGCAGCCTTTTGTCAACCATCCCCACTCAACAGAAACAAAAAAAATGATAACAACATGCAAGTCCAGCTCAGTGTAATCTTAGAAGCACCGAATGGTCAAACTGGATTCAGGGAGGCAGAGATGATGCTGATGTTGACGAGGGGGATGTTCCGTGATTAAAAGCATGATTATATAGAAAGCAGCAAAATCGCACAAAAAAGTCTTACAAAAAATAACAACAAAGCAAAGAATTCATGCAACGAAACAAGGAATGGGCAAAAAATAAAAACAGTTTTTGTCAGTCAGTCACCAAGAGTTAAAACTTGCAAAAAAAAAAATACAGAAATGCAAGAGCATATAAATAATTGTCGCGTCAACAGTAGAGGAATCACTTTTTTTCTTTGGCTCCACGCGGAACAAGTTTTCAACAGTGGCGACATTGTAAGCCGTCCATCCTTCTCTCTTTTTCTATGGTTGTCATCATTGTATGAACCGACTGTTCACTGTCGTCACCTCTTCGGGGGAACTTTACAGCAGTCCAGGGTGTAGTACCATAACACAAGCGCTGCACGAACCCCCGTTGTCAAAGCACGCTCGGCCGAAAGTTTTCACAGACAACGCTTGTCGAGTCAAAAAGCCATTAATAACGGTTGCGCTCAACGCACGATGCAGAACTGTAAATCGACAGAAGGGGATGAAAGAAGTTAGGAATGCGAACTCACACACGCATGAGTAAATGAACAAACGATGCCATGCGCGATGATCGGTGAATGCGACAGCCTGAACTTTGCAACTTGAGACTTTGCTACGCAACATTTTTTTTTTTTCAAGCAGCAGCAGAATATGTGCACTTTATCAGTTTGTTCAGTCCCCTTTCCTTAGCTTCGAGCTCCGATTTTTTGTATCATCGCCATTTTCTAACAAACAAAGAAGCACTTCTTCAAGCAGCTTGATGCAGCTGGTTTGTTTCTGTGAACCTGCGACACAAAACTTCACGCTCGGAAGCATACAATCTGCAACCCAATCTCTATTTTGCAGTTTATAAAAAAATATAATGACAAAAACCAACAACACCTTTGGCATCATTAACAAGCCACGGTGAGCAGGCCGGAAGACAAAACAGCTTCTGATTTCTGCTTGGCAATTTGACAACACATCAAGAAAAACACTTCCCGCTGCAAACTCCCTTTCCAACCTTCTTGAAAGAAGGTTTTTTTCTCGATGCTTTTTAACAGCTGGTCTGCTAACCTTGTCTGGAGATCACCTCTGCCTACAGCATGAAACACCGAGATCAAAACAAGCTCAACGTGGTAAATGCATCGCTGATGAAAAACAAAAGCAACCACGTTGAAGTAGGCAGCCTGAAGGTTTTGCAAAGGCCCAGTGACAATGCTCTCTCCTTCAACAATGTCGACGACGGCGACGACGATGGCTTGCAGTGTTGACCTCTGTCAAAGTTCATGGCTGCACCTTGTTGCAATTCTTGGGAGAAACAGTTGGCCCAAAACAACGTCTAGCCTTTCTGGATGCACGTCGACGGGAAAACTGGCACAATGTCCGCCACCCAGGCAGCACAAACCATCAGCCCAATATCGGGAGTGTACTGATCCGATGCCAGACCAATGTTGGGCTGGATATTACCAAGATAGAGCCAAATACTGGGCCGATGTATTGTGCTGCCTGGCAGTGTATCGGCACTGCCGGATTAGCTCCTTTGCATACCTGCTCATGCCTCTGGCCTGTTCTCAAGTGTCCACGAGCATGCATCGAGCGTAGCTTCCTCCGGAGGACCGAGGCATTTGTTTCTCGCAGCGACGCTGGTCGCACCAATGCTTGCACCAGGATATTGTTAAAAGTTCAGGATGCTGCACTGCTGCGCGAGAATTTCTTCCCAGTTTTTTTTTGCACCACGTGAGAGGAAGAAGTGCGGACACAACAGCCATGTCCGACAAGTGGCCACAACTGTTGGCATGTACCCGGGAAGGTTAACGAACGAGGGTGGTCTCCTTGGGTGCGGTAGACGGTACTCCGCACATATTTTCGCCACTCCCGTGCAGAGAAGCAAGCGTCCACAGTCGGCGTTGAGAAGTCAACTCTCACAACTTCAGCAGGAGGTTGCGGAGGCACCGGGCGACGGTGGCCAGGGGGTCCCCTGCGAAAAGTGCATGCCAGCGGACTCTGGCGACAAGGCCGTGGGAGCGGCGAGCGGAGGCCGGCCTGCCGGAGCCCCACCGCTGCTTCTTGTTGCCAGCGCTGCAGCTGCTGCTGTGGCGACACCTGGTGCACGGGGTGGTCTCCGGGTGGGATGGGTGTCACAGCGTCCGATAGGGCCCCTTCATCTTGAGGTACTGCAAGAGAATTTGCGAACAATTGCTAACATCCCCCTAGAATCTGTACATTCATACAAGCACTTAGGCACCACCTCGTGCCAGGATTTCTCCTGGCACACACACGACAAACATCTTCATGATAACTAATGATAAATGATCTAGACAGGAGAAGCAGAAATGTAGGACTAAAGATTAATATGCTGAACAGGCTGGAAAGAAATAGCAGCTTAAAATAGGTAGCGAAGTGATGGAAGTGGTAGGCAAATATGTCTGCTTAGGACAGGTAGTGACCGCAGATCCGGACCACGAAAGGGAAATAAGGAGGAGAATAAGACTGGGATGGAGTGCACTTGGCAAGCACACACAGATTATGACTAGCAGCTTACCGGTATCACTCAAGAGGAAAGTGTATAACAGTTGCATCCTACCGGTACTGACCCATGGAGGTTAATGAAAAGGGTTCTGCTTTAGTTGAGGATAATGCAGAGGGCTATGGAACGAAAAATGCTAGGGGTGAGGTTAAGAGATAGCAAGCGTGCAGAGTGGGCCAGAGCAATAACTCAAGTTACTGATATTCTAGTCGGAATTAAGAACAAGAAATAGGCATGGGCAGGTCATGTAGTGCAAAGAGAAGATAAACGTTGGTCGCTTAGGGTAACAAACTGGATTTCAAGGGAAGAAAAGCGTAGCAGGGGGCGGCAGAAAGTTAGGCGGGCGGATGAGGTTAAGAAGTTCGCGGGGGTCAAGTGGATGCAGCTAGCACAGAACCGGGTTAAGTGGAGAATATGGGAAAGGCCTTCGCCCTGCTGTGGGTATAGTCAGGCTGATGATGATGATGACTGGACGGATGAATTAATTTTGCTGGCCTCACCATTTTGTACCGGGTGGCAGCTTGCGCCGCCTAGCCTATAATCCCCTTCCTTCCCTTCCCTCGAGTAAGCCTAATCAGCCGGTCGTTTCTTAATTCCCCTCTCCTTTGACGTACTCCACCAATCTCCCTACTGCCCCTTTGTTATACTAACTTGCTTCTCGTCTAGTCCATGTAATCCCAGTGCCCCATCTCCCTTATTTAAACTGTTCCCTTATAATAAATGTAGTCCACCTTGGGACAATTCCATAAACCTTGGAAATTCGTTAAGGTGGAGCACATTTGTAATAAGGGAGCAATCAACTCATTAGCATCTACCAAAGTGGCTTCAAGTGGATCCAACATCAGAACACTGCAGGGGCAGTCAGGTCTACCATCTAAGCTAAAAAGCACGTACATAATAGGGCGAGACCGAATGCATCAACAACTTGAAGTGAAACGTTCGTCTGATTGAGGTTTAGGGGAATCCCCCAAGGTGAGGTACATTTGTAATAAGGGAGCAATTACTCCTTAGCACACACCTTAGCATGGCCATAGTGCTACAAAGGAAAGCTCTCAAACTGTTGATCTAATTGTTGATCAACTCTACCATCTACATGCTTGCCACTCTGGTTAGCTTAGTTAGGAGAGCAACTTTCTTGATAGGCAGCAGTCCCAGGTTTAATCCTGCTCTTAATGCAAAGGTTACGATGTAGTTTTTGTAGCTTGAAAGCCACAAAGAGGATTATTAGATTTTGCCTTTGGTTTCCATCTTTTTTTTCTGAATGCTCGCATTGCTCACCAGATAGGTAATCTTGAAGTGTGTTCTTCACAAGGATAGAGAATTGCCAAGAGAGTGATGAGGAGCTCAAAAGTGACATGAACGTCATTTATGGCTTCTGCGCAAATCGTGCTTTTTATATATTCTCTAGCACGAAAATGAGGCGCACGTTGGAATCCGGCTCATGCTAGGATAAGGTAATTGCAGTAGATAGGCAGCCTCGCCGGCACTGCGGTATGCATCGTCGCTTGTTTGCTTCCATATCTTTTCCTTTATCCCTTTCAAGTACATCGAGATCCCACAGTGCAAATGCCAAAGACCTCCTCCTTTCAGAAAAAAAAAAAAAAAATATATATATATATATATATATATATGTGGCTTTATGGCACATAAGCAACAGTGGCTATCATGCGGCAAACACAAGGTTAGATAATCTATTGGATGCCTAGGGTTATGACACTTATATTTGATTTAATGCATTGGCTTTCTTTAGAAATGTGCAAATAGAAAAATTGACGAGTGCTTGTTCTCCAAAAAGCAATGCAGAGTGAAATGGAATGTATTCCTTGTAAAATACAGTAAAATATTTTTTCCTGTGTTCTCCAAGTTGTGAGCATGAGATTAAAATATGATTAACTGTGAGCTCCTGTCCCCTCATTTCACCCACAGGTTTGTCTTTTTTTGTTACTAGGAAGTTATGGGCGATGTGTGTGTGACCAATGCGTAGGCGACATAAAATTATCTCGATGAATCGTTTCTGATTGCCATTTTCCTAAAATGGGCTTTATGGAGTGAAGCTTGTTTTCTGCTTCATTTTTCCAAGCAGCCTGCCATTTATTTCTTAATTTCTTCATACAATCTCTGTGTGGCGTGTCTATTCGTTCTATTTGCCCATTTTTTGCTCGCGCAGCATATATATCTGCTCGTTCATTACCCCTAATCCCAACATGACTGGGCATTCAGCAGAAATTTATAGTATGTTTTCGTGCTGTGATCTTTACTATGTTGCGTATGATGTTTCCTATCACTGGTTCAACAGCATTTTTGTAGTTTATTGCAGTGGTGACACTTAATGAATCTGTGTAAATGATGGTGTTTTTGATGTTCTTATCCAATATTTTCTCCACGGCAACGCAAACAGCGTTGCATTCGGCCGTAAAAATTGATGCACACTGGGGCAGTCGTATTATTTTCTCTGTTTTATCTCATACTACTGTCGAACCCGGATATATCGAACTCGAAGGTGATCGCGAAATAGTTCGATATATCGATAATTCGATATACAGAATTTGGCTTGTGACAACACTTATGATGCGAAAAAAAAAAAAACAAAAAACAAAAACAAAAAACGATACCGTATTTGTTGCGCAATCAACCCCCTCGCATAATGAAGTCACCCTCCACTTTTGCACCCGAGAATTCGAAAAAAAAAAAAAAAAAAGCGTTAAGGCCAGCTCGCTCACATGCAAGCGATTGAGCGATCTCAGCGACGAGCGGCAGCGATAGAGCGAAAAATTTCCAACTTGTCGGAACTGCGTCCCTCTTGGCACTCGAGCCACCACAGCAGCTCAAAAACAAGGTTTTTGTGTCGCCACGGATGAAATCGCGAGCATTTTCACTTGCATGTCGATGGCGCACGCCACTCCGTTTCGGTCGTCTCATCCATAGCTCATTTCTTGGCAGCACGCCAATATGCTGCGCAGCGACAACGTCACGGCGTGTTTATCTTTTGATAGCTCCTGCGGTGGCGGGGAGCAAACTTGGCAGAGTGCCCGCGATGGCGTGATAAATCGAACAAGCCTGGTTCGATTTATCACGCCGCGCTTGGGACGAGCGTAGTCTAATGTCACAAAATCATTGGAAAGCGTGATAGCTGCAAATGCTGTTTGCAGCGAAAAATGCTAAAAGCCGGTGCCATGATCACAGCTGACCGCGTGCTTTCATTGATTCATACGTGCAAGAATAAACGACTCCAGCAAAAAACTGCCGCTTCTGAACGTCCACAGCTGCCATATCTTACGCTACGCCGCACGTACAACACAACGATAAGAATGAATGACTCTCGCAAAAAAAGAGAGAGAGAGAGAAATATCTGCCGCTTCTGCAGACGCCATAGCCACGTGAGCCGCCGCGCACAGACGGTTCACAACACACGCTGGAGAAAGCGTCCGACGTTCTGTCTGAAAACGGGCTGAGCCGGCTTGGCGCATGCGTAGCGCGTGCAACTGCGAACGAAGGCCGGGAAAGAGGAAGGAGAGAGATAGCTCGGCAAAAAAATGGGCGCACCTTTGTGCTTCGCTCTATCACACTTTTCCCCTCTCGTCCCACCGGTTCTCTCTGGTTCATTTACGCACATGGCTTGCAAACGTCGTGCTGGCGCACGGGAATCCCAATGGGCGCGGCGCTGCCTTAGACCAGCTGTCGCCAAACTGTCCCCTCTCATTCCTTCCGCGCATGGCTTAAAAATGTCACGCGGCAAACGGCCGAGGGTGATGCGATCGTCTCTGGGGAAGGCACACTTTCCAGAGCGCGGTGCGGAGTTCGATATATAACGCGGCTTTCCTGTACTTTTACATGGAATTTTGAAGGGGATATTCCATGAGTTCGATATAACCAAAATTCGATATATCCAGGTTCGACTGCACGGGCAGAGGCACAATATTTTATGTTTTTTTGGGTAGCCTCACCATAATATATGTACCTACACGGGCAGAGGCACATTATTTTATGGTTTTTTTTTTGGGTAGCCTCACCATAATATATATGTATTGCACTACCAAAGCCCGTTATACCTAGTGGCACGGGCAGAGGCACATTATTTTGTTTTGTTTTTTGGGTAGCCTCACCATAATATATGTATTGCACTACCAATATATTCTTTAGATTTTGAGCCATCAGCACAAAATGCAATGCAAGTTTTATATTTTTCTCTTAATGCCAGGTATTCTTGTAATATATGCTCATGTGGTGTGCGTGTTTTCTGAAACTGCGTTTGTGTGAGGTCAAAAACTGCTGGTAGGGTGTACCATGGTGGGAGTGGTTTATTTCTTGGGGCAATACTTGGCAATTCGCTAATGTCTAAATCCTGGCCCATTTGTTCGAAGCGCATGAGAAGCGCTTGATCAACTAGGGCTTGTTATTGAAGCCTGTCCTAGAGGGACATTCCGTGATTACTGAATGACATAGATGTTTTGGTTGAGAACGAATTTCGAAACTGCTTCCGCGCAACTTCTGAATTACGAGTAATAATGTGCAGAAAAAATGCCTGCGAGAGCTAAGGCAAACAAATGTGGAAAAAATGTTTTTTTTTTTCTTTCTGCTGCTGAAAATGTGGCCCGTTCTGTATTTTAGAGGCAGAAAGGCTGATCTTAGAATTGACACTTTTCTCCCTTTTTTTTTTTTCTTGCTTGCAAGGCTCCGTAAAAACTATTTAGGTATACTATTCACTGCTGACTCCTTTGTAGTGAGAGTTTGTACTCACAGAGGCCCATTCTGCTTCCCAGGTGGCACAAACCATCGGTCCAATATCGGCACTGTATTGATAATGCACTGGTCCTATATTGGACTGGACATTGCCTGCACATCCCCAAAATTGGGCCAATGGTTTGTGCTGCGTGGGAATTATTCATAACAGAATTAATGATAAACGAAACACATTTCCCTGGCCCCTTCAGGCTCCATTCAAAGAATGTTCACTGGACATTGGTAACAGTACCATTCACTGCTTCAGTGCTATGCTAAGGCCAATTAGAAGTTGCTGTTGGCCGAGTTGGTTCATACTGGACAAAGAAATAGGATGCCCAAATAGGACAATCACTTAAGAGGAGAACACAGGACAGACGCAGAGTGCTAAGGTCATTCTAAGTTAAAGCACAATCCTGGACTCGTTTATGTTCCCTTTTACCGCTGATTGGTTTATGTGCTTCTTTCATGACCAGTTCAAATTCAGGCTAACTTGAGACCTCACCATACTATGGCCGTTACACCTCCCACTGCTGAATACCTCCAAATCCAGCACTACGGAAGGATTCACACACAACATGAAGCCTAGCCCATTTTTCATCATCATCACCCAGACTATACCCACTGCAGGGCGAAGGCCTCTCCCATATTCCTCATTAACCCAGTCCTGTGCTAGCTGCATCCACTTTACCCCTGCGAACTTCTGAACCTCATCCGCCCCTAACTTTCTGCCGCCCCCTCCTTGGCTTTCCTTCTTTTGGAATCCAGTTTGTTAAACTAAGTGACCATCGGTTGTCTTCTCTATGCACTACATGCCCTGACCATGCCCATTTCTTGCTGATTTTCACTACAATCTAATACACTCAAGTTAATTCTCTGATTCACTCTAAGTGCTTCCTATGTCTTAACGTTACACCTACCATTTTCCGTCCCATAGCCATCTGCGTTGGGCTCAACTTAAGTATAACCCTTTTCATTAGTCTCCACGTTTCAGCCCCATAGGTGAGTGCATTGACCTCATTCTTACTCTCTCCCTCTCTAATCGGTCGTTTCAAAGTTCACTTCCTGTTCATCCCTTTGCAGAAGGCTGTACTTGTGGTCTGTAAATTATGCCATTCTGCAAATGCTACGCACATTTTTCTCATCCACCTTGGCATTGAGGTCACCCATCAGAACAATGCAATGTGACAAATTCCTTGACTTAACAAAATATTTAGGATTATCCCGACTGTGTGTCCATAAAACACCATGTATTTTGCCTTTAGTTCAACAAAGTAAACTTTAATGCACATCAAACGCAGCGAAATTTTGTTGCTCACTCGAACTGAACCCGCGGAAAAATTGTACTGCGAGCTCGAAGGGTTGAGCGGGGCGCGCACTGGAGCGCGTGGATGAAAGTTGGTGCCGCCCAAAGACAGCTGTAGAGCATGCGGCAGGTGAATATGCAGGCAGTCTTGGAGCGACGCGTAAAGCCAGTGCAACTCTGAAAGTGCCGCAATCAACGGGCAGCGCGCAAGAAACATTTAGCTATTGTTGCCACAAATGGTTCAGCAATGGCAAGCGCGTCGCCTACCATAGGCAAAGAGAATGCTCACGCAGTGTATGCCGTAATCATCGCAAGCAGCATGTTGATTGTTCTTGTGCAGAAAATAACAAGTGAAGTGCCGGTGAATGAACACAGATAGCTGCTTGAAGTTAAGGTTTAGAAAATCCTTCAAAGCTTTATACGACACTGGCGTAAACCGCAGCCTTTTTGAGTCGTTTGGCGAGCGATCACAAAGCGAGATGCAGGCTCACACGCTGAACCACAATTGCTTCACCTTGAATGAGAGGAGCAAATGACGTCGCTGGACTACTGCTTACGACATGGCAAAATGCCCCCTTTTGTCCAATAAATGCAGCTTGTGACTGCTTACAAGGAACGCAGTCCAGAGTGGCTGGAGGTCATCGACTTTCAACGAGTTGCTCTTATTAGTGTTAAAAAAAAAATCAAGATAGAACTGACAATGGAGGCGCGCATTTTGTGGTTACATTAAAAACTCTTTGCTGACAAAAGCAATTGACTTACTCAGTGTTCATGTGCTCTAAGGTGGTTAAGGCAACGGCAAATAATGATCTAAGAGCTTAGATAACGGCCTAAGAGCTTCAATAGGAAATCATGGTTTCTGTTCCTTTTTGTGTGGTGCGTAAGCAAAAATGATATAGCAACTGTACTGCCAGGATGAAAACTTCACGAATCGCTAGGTAGCAAATTTCTTTGCTGCTGCACCTGACGTGCCTTTCCAAAACTTCCGTTGATTCGGAATAAACTGTTGTTATTATAAAGAATGGATATGTGTCACTCGTCAGACGATATCGCGGCTCACGGACCCATCTCTAGAAGGTACATCCTAGAATACATACATCGGCACTATGTGAAGATGCTGGTTAAAAAAAAAAGAAATCCGCATGAGCAACGGGTACTACAATGGGCATATTTCGTTACGACTTTCCGAGCAGTATCACCGACCAGCAGAGAAAGAAGCTTCAGGAAACATCTCTGAAAAAGTAGCCGTCACAAGTAAGAACATCGAGAGGATCAAGTGGTTTGTATAGAGACCCGTTTAGTGGTGCCCAATTGGCAAAATATAGGATACAGTCAAATCTCGTTACTACGAACATCACATTAACAAATTTTTTTAACAATCCCCAACAGATTTGCTATGTTTTTAATGTAAAAATATTTTAGAATTACGAATTTTAATATAGCGTATATTTAAGAATAACGTACATATTAAATTTTTTTCTTCTATAATCTAGGAGCATCAGTATTACGAATCCAGCTAAAATTAGCAGGAGCCGTAGCTCACAACTCTTGCCCGAAGCAGAAACCATTGTTTCTATGTGTATGGCATGTGGGCTGTAAATATCATCATCAGCACATCTAGTGCCAACTTCTGCCGCCACCGGTGCTATGCAGTAGCCAGCAGGCCGAGCAGCCTGCCTTTTTCCTTTGTGTTGTGTGTCGTTCGCCGGTCGATCATTGGCCGCCGGGGGTCGCAGATTATCTTATTGCGAAGTCTGAGCGAGATGTGATGATGATTGCAGCCAGCGAAGGTGCCAAGAAAATAAGAGAGCAGCTTTCGCTGCAAGAAATCGCTCTGCAGATCGACCGCCGCGATTATTTTGAAAGACCGAGACAAGATTTTCAAACTTCCGGGAACACTGAGGATGACGTCGTATCAAACTCTAATGATTTTTTGTGCGTGGAGAAAGTCAGTACTTTCATCACTCGGTGCAATCACGTACCCGCAATAAGGTGTTGCGCAAAGTGGAAGGTGCATGTGCTGCAGCGGTGTAATGTAATGCGTGGTCTGCACGCTGCAGAAGAAAACTGCTAAATCAAATAGATCACCTTTAATGTTAGTACAACATTTTGATTTGAGATTTGGCCTGTCTACACAGCGTGATTACGTTCCCTCAACGGTAGGGTCCTCTGAGCAGCGTCACCTGGCGACAGATAGCGTAAATATTATCTGTTCGACTCCTGTAATAGTAACTTTTTTCTGTTATTTTTTATTTCTTTTTTTTTTTTTTACCTCAACATTAAAATAAGCTACCAAGCTCATTCCTGGGAAGTGTTCCCCTTTAGGTTACAATATGTAGTGTTTTTATTTCTAAATAGCCGCAAAACCAGCCGTTCACACAGCCACGAGGTCGACAATGATAACACTAATCAATTACCTTCATCGTAATCATTTCCTGCTTTCAGTGAGTGTATGTTACCTTTAGATTACGTTCAGAGACACCTTTCGGTAAATGTCGCCATTTAACCCGCTGAGAGGCAACCAGTGAGGAAAAAGTAGTTGCAAGACCCAACCGTTGAGGAGACGGAATTACGAGTCTACACACATGCCTACAGTCAAGGTACAGTATAATCTCATTACAACAGACCTTGAAAGTGATGGAAGATTTTGGTCTGTTGTAAAAGAAGTATGTAGTAAGAGTAATACTGTTACAACAGACTTTTATGTAGACACTAAATGAGTCTGTTATAACCAGAGTGAACTACAAGCGACAGATATAGCCAAAGAATAGATTTATTTGTCTCTAAGCCTTCTTAAAAAAGCTAGTCACCTTTGACTGTACTGTACATTTAACAGCTTTGGACACTATGCGTGCCTCCATCATCACAAGGCTGTTAACTTCATCTGCCGCCATACCCTCTCGCTCAAAATATTTCTTCAGGCATTGGATGGATTCCAAGGCTTGAGAAGTTATTTTTTCAGCTCCAACTCCTCCGCTACCTTCCTCCTCTTCATCTTCTATGTCAAGATCTGAAGTGGGCACTCTGCGGACTTGAGCGACAATTTCTTCATCTGTTAACTGCTCCGTGTTCACCAGGTCATCATCTGCAGTTACATAGTCCGAGAATTGCTGGTTCCCGAAGGCCTCTTCAACAGCTGCCCAGAGACCTGGATCTGGTTGGTCTTCCTGCGGCAATATGGGGTCTGAGCAGTCACTGTCACTGACTGGAAAACCTGCTTTTCTAAAGCAGTTTTTTATTATAGTTGGCTGAATCTGCGCCCACACAGAAGAAAGAACCTGGACTGCAAATCTCAGGTCAATCACTGAGTCTCGCTTGGCTTGCATGTCAAAAAGCAAACGCTCAGCAAGGCGTGTGCGGTACCTCGACTTCACTGAGTGCACAATGCCCTGGTCGATAGGCTGCGCTTTAGACGTGCAGGGTGGAAAATACGCCACCTTTGTGGCCTGAAGCTGTGGAAGCTGCATGTGGCTTGAGCAATTGTCGAGGAAGAGCAGCACATTCCTCTTCTGCTTCTGCATTTTGCTGTCAAAATCCAGCAGCCACCTGTTGAATATGCTTTGCGTCATCCAGGCGCTTTTATTATAATCCCAGTCAACGGGAAGGTGCACATTCTGCAGGCATAGCGGTCTTCGAGACTTGCCTATTACCAGCAGCTTCTCTTTTTGACTCCCGTCCATGTTGCAGCAGAAGAGAACACTCACCCGCTCCTTCGACTTCTTGCCGCCATGGCACGCGTCTCCGGAAAAACAGAGCATCTTCCCTGGCCTCAACTTATAAAATATGCCGCTTTCGTCGGCATTGAAAATGTCACGCGGTGCGTAGCCTTCGAGGTGCATTGGGAGGACCTCGGCTTTCCAATCGGCCACAACAGTGTCGTCAACGCTGGCCAACTCGCCAGAGAGGCACTTGAAGGCGATTCCGTGTCTTACTTTAAATCGGTTGAGCCAACCTTCACTGCACTTGAAGTCTTCTCGGTTGAGAACAACAGCTAGTTGCTCTGCACGTTCCGCAGAAGCAGACCGTTCACGGGTATGTTTCGCGAACGGGCGTCGCGAAGCCTCACCAGCAGGGCCTCCTCGACGTCGGGGAATAAAGCCTCGCGAAGTCGAAACCTCTTGGGCTGCAAGTCACCCGAGACTTTCTTGCCAGGATTGCCTCCTTGGCGCCCATGATAGAGTTCACAGTTTGCTTCGATAAGCCGAAAGACATGGCAACGTCCACCTGCTTCTTGCCTTTCTCGACCTGCTCGATGATGTCAAGCTTGTCCTTCAGGGCCGCTTGTCGTTTCTGGCGGTTTAGGATGCACGGCACTGGCTGATGCAATCGGCTCCATCACGCTAACGTCCCGACGCACAGGCTGGCAGAATAAACTAAGCACACGCCGCGCTGAAAAACGTTGGCGCTGAGCGTAACGTCCGCATGCACAGGGGCTGACAGGACAAAGGAAACGCCAAGACGACAGGCCGCTCAGAACAAACGTTGGAGCCAATGGGAGCCATCCGTTACCATGGCGCTGACCGTAAACGCCACAAAACATTTTATTCCGAGGGGACGCTATCAAACGGCATTTTTTTTTTTCTTAAAAGTATTTTGGAATTATAAGTTCTAAGTAATCGTAGCCATAGAGCTAATACACATCATAGCAAATCATCCCTCCTTATCAAAAACACGATCAAAAATTGTCAAAGCCAGTCCAATTTCAATCCGGCCGAATCCAAGCCAAGTACGGCCGCATCACAATGGCCACCGGCTGTGTTGATCCTGCTGGCCATGGAGGCTGCTGGCGCTGTTCCCCCCCGAAAGTTTCCCAAGCGATGTTTGAAGGTGGAAGGTATTGAATTTGGAATATCTGCGAGTAAAGAAGTCCGCTGTAAAAATTGTATAGGAGGGAAATTATGCCCAAAATTTAGTCTATTGTATCCGAATGTCCGCTGTAGCCGAGTCTGCAGTAAGCGAAGTTTAGTCAATTGAATAGATAGGAAAACCAACCAAACATCGCAAATCGGTACGTTATAACCGAATATCCGTTGAAACCGGATCCGTTGTAACGAGATTATACTGTATGTCATTTTCATACGCAGGTTTGATCACTGGCTTATAACCACAGATTTTTCATTACAAAGATATTTCAAAATAACGAACAATTTCTTACAGTCCCGCGTGATTCGTTATATCATGATTTGACTGTAAATGAAAATACTGGCTCGTGCAACAGGCAATAAGTTCTCACGGTACTTATCTCCCAGATGACCTTTGTGGAGACAAGCTTTTCACGGTGACTGCGATGCATTTGATCCTCTACCCTTGCTGCGGCCAAAAATGCAACACTTCGGCATCCTCAGTGAACCATAAGTATCATGGCATGCCTGTTTTAGGAACATCAAGTGACACTCAATAAAACTACTTTGCAAAGCCCGCCGGCCTGCTGCTGCATAAGTGCCGCGCTGAGTCAGTCACTAGAGGGAGTGGACCACCTATGCCGGCGCCTGACCATGTGATCACCACTGACCAATGGGTGACGTGGCGGCGAATTTTCAGGATTGCACTTAGCTTCGCTTAAGAGCTTAATAGCGAACTCGTTTCCTTTTTTTCTTCTTCCTCTTCTCTTCTTGCTCTATCTTGAATGTTTGCGTACTCATTATAATTTCATTACTTTCTTTTCTCTGACTTTGTCATCAGAACCTATCGTGACATCCTTATCGGGCAAATTATGTCGACGTCAGAAGCTACAGCGATGTACCGCTGACACATCTCGCGCAATCTCGCAGAATCTTGCTGGCACAACCCGTGAGCCCATCTTGCGGACACATCTCGTAGATGCGAGACATTCACCATGAGACTTTAGTCTTAAAACAGCTGCAGTACTTTTAGAGCTGTAGTGACATTAGAAGCATCTAACTGAAAACCTCACTCTCCACTAGGACGCTGTCTGCAAACAAAAAGAAAGATGCACATGGGGGTGACCAATGATGGCAAAATTAAAACTATGCAGGCGTGTCAACTCCATCGCTCGCATAAACTCCGTTTTCACTAGAGTTAAAGGTTTTCCCTGTGGATGTATGTGAAATGTTTTCGAGAATCCTCTGCATGCCAGGAGACAAATTTGAATGCAGTAAAATTTCAATTGTACGAAGTAAACTGTGGACTTTACAGACGTCGTCATATTGAGGTTAAACTGTACTCTGTTCATGCTTTACTCAAAACTATTTCTACATCTCTGTGAAATCTTCCAACTGTATTGTCTTCGTGATTGGATGCAGGTGCATAGGCCTGCACAACCCTCAACTTTTACCTCTCGCAATATAACCTAGTTATATCAACAGTCACTTCCTCGGTAATGTTGAAGAATTGGTCAACGCTGGCAGCTATAACATCCCTGTCGATCAGGAGTCCAGGACCTACCGTAAAAACCGGAATATAGGTCGAATTTTTTTTTTTTTTTAATTGTGGCGAAAAGTCAACCCTCGTCTTATATACCGGTCATTGGTGGAAAAACTATGGAGGTCTTGCAACAATGGGCAGCTGAAGTCAACAACCTCCATCACATCTCCATCTCCATCACCATCGCCATCAGCAGCAGCGCGATGTGGCACCGCCATTTTGCGTTTCTGTTGTCTGGAGCTAGCCACCATAATGTAGAGCTATTCTGCTAAAAGCCAGCTTTTGACTTTTTTGCTTCAAAATGAGCGGAAGCCGATGACAATTTACCATCGCATTCAAGAAAAAGGTGATTGAGTATGCGGAGCTTCACGGTAACCTGGCGGCACAGCGTGAATTTCGAGTATCCGAAAAGAGCGTTCGGTACGGGCGGAGTCAAAAGCTGCGTATTGCTACTTGCAGCAACCAGAAGAAAACATCATTTTGTGGGTGGACTGCATCGTATCCAGAACTAGAAGCCAAGGTTGCGGATTTCGTCCGGGAGCTGCGTGTAAGGTTGCTGCCTGTGACTGCCGAATGCATCCGCGTGAAAGCGGTAGAGATTGCGCGTGCCTCGGGACTCACAAGGACACAGTTCAAGGGCTCGCCATACTGGGTGCGGCGCTTCATGAATAGGAAGGGCTTTGCACTACGGCGCCATACTTCTGTGTGCCAGAAACTGCCCGAAGAGTTTGAACACAAACTCATCGAGTTTCTGCGCTATGTGATTGCGCTCCGGCACTAACGCGGGTATACATGATGGAACAGATCAGAAACGCCGACGAAACACCCGTGTGGTTCGATATGCCCTCAAGCCGAACTGCCTCCGAGAAAGGGGCGAAGCAGATCAAGCTTCTAACTACGGGAAACGAGTACAGTCGAACCCCGCAATAACGAAACCGCCGGGGAAGGAAAACCTTTTTGTTGTCGCGAGAATTTCGCTGTCGCGAAAATGGACAAATAAGCACACCCATTACCTTCCAGAACCAAGATTTAATTAAAAAAGTCGCTTATTTTGCTCTGCTTGACATTGCTGTGCAGGAGCTTGACGACTCTGGCTTCGCAGCTTGATAAGCTATGCATAGCTTTGTCGTCGTCGTCGTGGTCGCCGAGAAAAGTCCAGATCACATCGAATGCATCAAGCACATCACGCGAGCTTACTTGCTTACCTTGTGCTTGGTTTTCGCTATCTTCGTCGTCACTGGCCTCATTTCCTTTGCGCACACTGTCGATAATAGCGTCGTCGCTGAATTCCTCGTGCACGATCAAGTCGGCGTCCGCACACAAAAAGTCCTCCAGCTCAACAACCTCTGGCACCATTGTATCTACACTGCGAAGCGCGTTCCATGCTTCGGTTAGTGGCTGCAGATCGTCACCGCTTGCAGCTTTCGGTTCTGCCAAGGCGTGCTGACCAGCTGCGAAACCGGCGTGCCTGAAGCAGTTCTGGACAAGCGTGGCCGAAGTAGCAATCCACGCGCCAGCAAGCATCTCCAGCGCCATGAAGAGGTCAATTTCCGTCGGTCGCTTCATTTCGATGTTTAGCAACATCCGCTGTATGAGCCTTCTTCGGTACGCAGACTTCACACTTTTGATAACCCCCTGATCAAGAGGCTGGATAACGGATGCGCAGTTCGCGGGGAAAAATATCAAGCGGATGCTCGTCAGGGCAACGTCTTCAATGTGGTGCGCACTGCAGTTGTCCAAAAAAAGGCAGACAGATCTGCCCTGCTTGCCGCCATGGCATTTTTTTCCTTTCAGGTCTAGCGTTTTTGAAGGCAACATTCCATAGAAGAAGCCCGTTTCGTCCGCATTATAAATTTCGGAGGGCTCGTACTCGTCCATTATGCCTTCGTAACTTTTCTCCATCCAGGAAGACGCTGCTTCAGCGTCTACGCTCGCACACTCCCCCGACAACACTTTGGCGACGATGCAGTGCCGCGCTTTAAATCGACTTAGCCATCCGGCACTCGCCTTAAAGTTGTCGTGCCCCAGAATGCACGCGTAGTCAATCGCCTTTTGCTGCAGGAGGCTTCTGGACAAAGGCACCTTGTTCGCTCTCTTGTCCAGGAACCACTGAAATACGGCTTTGTCCACGTCTTCGTAGACCGGCGCTGCCAAAGTCTTGTTCTGAGCGCGCGCGCCGTTCTGGAGTGCCGCCATGATGCCATTCCTTGATTTCAGAATCGTAGAAAGCGAGCTGCACGGGATACCGAACTCCTCCGCAATATCAGTCTTCTTCCTGCCTTTTTCAGCTTCGGCGATAATTGCAGCCTTTTCCTGCAGCGTCAAAAACTTGCGCTTCTTTACAGGAGGCGGCATGTTTCCGACAGTAAAAAAAAAAAAAAAGAAAAAAAAAAAGAAAAAAAAAAAACACACTGTACACAGGCAAGTCGCGAGCGGCACAAGGCGGATGGCGAGATCGGCGAGATAGCGTGGTCGGCGCACTACCGAAAAGAAAAAAAAAGGAGGTTCCTTGCTCTTCCCCGGTTGGCCGGCGGTGTCGTCACGTGGCGTGAAACGTCACATACATGCGTAGTGGCCAACAGACAGGCTAGCAAAAAGCCGCTTTCAGCGGGCAAAAAAAAAAAAAAAAAATGCTTTGCTATCATCATCATTACCGAACCAACCGAAAGTAAACAAAAATGGCTGCGCCGGTGCTTGTTGGCAGGTGAAATGAATGGGCTCGACTTGTCGGATGAGTGTGCTGCTGCAGTTTCGCCCATTCTATGTTCCCGACTGGCTGATGTGCCGAAAAAATGTTGCAGATCACTACCTCAAACTTTCGTTAATGCGGGACTGCTTTTTAAAAACCCTTCGCTGTTGAGAGGGGACAAATGCATTGAACACTATGGGAGTTCGCCGGGGGCGCCAGAATTTTTCGTTGTCGCGAGAATTTCGTTCTTGAGGGCTTTCGTTATAGAGGGGTTCAACTGTACTCTCGATTCACTGTGATGCTCACATGCACAGCGGGTAGGAAGCTGCCCCCTCTCATCATTTTTAAGAGAAAAAAATTGCCGAAGGAGGAGTTCCCACGCGATGTCATCGTCCAGGCCAACGAAAAGGGCTTTATGAACGAAGCGTTAATGCTGCAGTGGATCCGGCTTGTATGGAAGCGGCGACCTGGTGCTCTTTTTGAGCAAGCGAACATGCTCGTTCTCGACTCGTTTCGAGGCCACCTCACAGCCGACGTAAAACGGGCCCTGTGCGATGGCAAGACTGATCTTGTGGTCATATCTGGTGGGCTGACGTCTGTGCTGCAGCCACTAGACGTTGTGCTAAACAAGCCTTTTAAAGATACGAGTGCGCGAGCTCTATAATGAATGGATGCTGGGCGACAACCCGACCACCCCCACCGGCCGCCTGCGACGTCTACCGCTTGCGACCGTCTGTGGTTGGGGAAATCTCTGCCCGAAGAGATGGTGCTAAAGGCATTTAAAAAATGCTGCATCAGCAATGCGCTGGACAGCATAGAGGATGATGCTCTGTGGGACGTGGGCAGTGACAAGCACTCATCATTTGACTCGAGTTTGGACGACTCTGATGACTCTGAGTAGACCAACGCTTGCGCATTTCGTGTTTTTTCTGTGTAGCGTACACCTGACCAATTTTTCAACAGTATCGCGTGACCATCGACCCGCGTGCTTGTCAGCGCCTTATTAACGGTGCTAAGTGGCAAAACAAACGAGGTATGCGCATGTGTACACTTGCGCTTACTCTCGCTTCTTTCGCTGCTCCGTGCCATGATGATAAGGTGCTGACAAACGCGCGTGTCAATGGTCGCGCGATACTGTTGAAAAATTTTCCGGGTGTACACACGAGCAGCACTTAAGTGAAAATAAATACTGTCACCACTGTGCAACCGGTTGAGTCACATTTGTTTCAAGGTTGTCTTTGTCTTTCGGTACTTTTGCCATTGAAAAAGATTTTTTTCATTTTTAGAATTGGTCAGTCAGGGGGTCGACCTATATTCCGGTCCAACCTATATTCCGGTCAGACCTGTAGTCTGGTTTTTACGGTAGCTCTCATCACTTCTGTGGCCAGCCATCACAGTACCTGTATGACCAGGGAGGGCCCCCCATTGACGATCTCGGCGGGTATCTGGGAAAGGGGGCAGTTCTCGATGCTCATGATCTGCAGGTTGGTGCACAGGGCCAGCTCAAAGGGCAGCCCGTGCAGGTTGGGGTTGTCGTTGATGTACAGCGACTCCAGGTTCTCCAGGGTGCCTGCACACAAACGTACGAGGATGACCTCGGTGATTCATCAGTGAAGCAGCCACAGGTACCGCGCTTTCACCTCTTCTGGCTTCTCCCTCTTTCTTCATCTTCAAAGCAACTTCACCCTTTCCACACGTTCCTACTTTGACCTCTGCTCAGTAATCCTCTCACAGGGGATGCCCACACCATTAAAACCTGGAATGCACTTAACACAAGGCGGATGTGGGTTTCAACACCGATTCTCCCATTTTTAAATGATTTTGATTAACCACTTGTTCCACTTTTGTTATGGTTTCAAATTTGGGCGCATAAAATTTCAGCACAACATTTGTACATTTTTTTTTCTTCCACAAATTTTTTTTTCTCGCCTGCACATCGTGGAAAGCCAGTGGACTCGACGAAAATTTGATGGAAGGCTAGCTAGTTGAACCTTTGCTGCATTTTTGAGCGTATGCTACGCGCAATGGCAATCTGAGATTTTCTTTTCCCAAAATGCACGTTTTTCATTTTTTTTTTACAAAGCACTTGGCACGCACATGCATAAACTGTGACCAAGATGCCACACCAAAAACCTACAGTCCATCGAAATCAGGCAGGGGTCAAAATAGACAAAAAAAAGCTGCGAAGAAACTTGCTGCACAATATGAGCAGCTGTGCTGAAAAAGAAAAACATGCTTCTTAACATCTGTTCGTTTCAGATGCTGCCATCTAAGCTATGATCCCTTGCAGGCTACACGTGAGGTATACTATGCTAAACATGCTGCAGAACGAGAAAACGTTGACTGGCAACATATTTTGCCCCCGATGAACAAAATTTATCAGCCGGCGGTTTCAAAATTCACACAAATCATGCCACCGCACCACTGTGCACGTATTTAGAAGAACTAAGACGTAACCTGAACCTTGCCTTGCTAAAGTAAACTGCTGCCGTGAGCATAGGATTGCAACTGATCGCCATTAGGGCTGAGTGAATATTCAAACTCTCTGATCATCGAAAGAAATGATGCACAATTAAAGTCGGGCTTTCAAGCAAATACAGTAACATTCAGAAAATATTTGGAAACCTCGCACATTTTCCAAGCACTTCGGAAGCTTCGCAACTCAGCCAAATGAGCTACTACTGGAGTTCACAGTTGACGGTCTTATGCACAGTCCGACAATTCCATGCGACCGCAACACTCTGAATGCCAGCAAGTGATGCACAAACAGCTCCGGCCTATCCATAAGTTCGGCCTTCGATGGCCTTGAAAGCGTTCAGCTTGTAGCTGAAATATGCATGACGAGGGAAAGCTGACAGTGTACTGTAACACCTGGACAGGGTCCAAAAGATATAGACAATGAAAAAGATATGCCCCATGGTTTATAGCCCACAGGGTTTAAAGTCCCAAAGTGATACAGGCCACGAGGCTATGACACCACAGTGGAGGGCTCTGGAAATTGCGAACATTGGGGGTTCATCATGAAGGGGAATACTAAGTCAGGCTAGACTGGTAGGTTAGTGACACACAATAGTAATCCGCCATTTTTAACGAAAACAAAGCTTTTGTAAGCCAGAATTCGTGCATGGCTGATGCAATTACATGACTTTGCGACAAATGCCATTTCATGGTCTCAATGGGCAACTACTGTTGAAATAAATTAAAGAGCACTGCAGAATCTACATTGGAGTAATGCGAAAGCACGGATGCTGCTGTTGGTTGCTTCTGGTTGCTTCTAGTAGCTTAATTCACTTCCTGTTCGCCCATTTTAGTCCTTGGTACTTTCAAATTGTGCGCCAATCCCTTCCTATGCCCTTTTTCTGCTCTACTTCCGGCTGCGTGATGTTACATCCTCTACCTCACATTAATTCACTTCTTGTTTACCCCTTTTAGCCTTTGGTATTTTCAAATTGCACATCAATCCCTTCCTATGCCCTTTTTTCGGCTCTACTTTCGGTTGCGTTACGTCAAATCCTTGACATCCCCGTTTCTCTTTTTCTAGTTTCACTCCCACCTTCCTCCCTTCCCTTACGGCGCGGTTCAGGTGTCCACGGAACAAGTGTAGCAGATACTGCGCCTTTCCTTTCCTGTGAACCAGTTATTCTAATTAATTATGTAATTAACTTATTGACCTAATTATTTTTTTTCAGCAACATTACATCAGCCTCTATCGATTGACATTACTCATTAACCTCTACTACTTCTCAATTACTCGCAACTGCTGCGGACACGGTCTGCGGACAATCTGTGAACATAGCGAAGTAACGCTTTCGTGTTAATATGAGGAAAGCAACAAGGTGAATGTAGCTAAAAATGCCAAGTCCCACAATTAAACCAGCTCAAAACAGACGGCGGAGATGACAGGCTAGAAGGTACACGTTAAAGTCAGGTAAGTTCGGTATAAGAGTTCAATATATACCGAATCAACTGCATCCATCTAGCTTAACCTGCTGCATTCCCTCTCAGTGTCCCCTAATGTAAACTGAAAATCACACTGTACACAGCTGCCTCACGTCAGCCCCCATCGAAACATGGCTGTCATGACTGAGACCTCACCTACATTTTTAGCATCAGCAGTTGAGCGGCCTAACCAATGAGCCACTACAGCAGGGCATGGAAAAAACATGAATGAAGAGCAACTACGATTCCCACAGCAAAATACTCGGGTCATAGCCTTCTACAGTGGTGGTAGTACAATTGGACCACCGCATGCGAACAGCGCAGTCATGTGGCCATATGCCAAGCAAATAAAATTGGAGGAATTGCCACATCAGGTGCGATGTATCACAAATTTCAGCCACTGCTGTACACCGAAATCTGCTGGTCCTATATTTAAAGACTAGCGATGGGCTTCCCTGAAACACTTGGTATATTATGCACGACTAACTTGCAAGCATGCGCCATTTGTAGAAAAACTTTACAATCCTCAAAACTGTTAGAACGATTGGCGCAGTGGTTCGTAAACTTGTACAACAGATAGCACAAATCTGATAAATTTGAACACTTATGAATGACATTCTGGATGCAACAATTATGACAAACATGCACAAATTATTTGCCTACAGTGCACACAACAGTGGGCGCACTCCCTTTGCTGCTAAATTTGGGGCAGTAGAAAGAAAGGTCACTGACCGATTTCCTCGGGGATCTGGTTGAGGTTGTTCTCGCCCACACTCAGGTAGGTGAGGTTGCTCAGGTGGCCGATGGCACGCGGCAGGTTGGTCAACTGGTTGCTCTGTACCACCAGTTTCTGCAGCTGGCGCAAATGCCCTGCAACGAAATTGGGGGAACGACATGGTAGTGACCGAAAGCTTGCAACTCTAAGAGGAGGCCAGTGACATGCCAAAAATTCCAATTCAGAGTGATGCTGAAGTACTAAATTCTGACAAATCCCATATAACAAACTAACTCCGTGTAAGGGCTCATGTTGTAAGAAGGCGACCATTTCTGTAGCGATTTGGCAGCGAACCCCTGCTATTGTGCTTAAGCACATACAACTGCTAACTAAAAAAAAAAAAAAAAAAAAAAAAAGGGACAAAAGGGATAAGCAGGACTAGAAGCCTGGACCTTATTGTAGGACTGCGCACAGAGTTCTGATAAATGAAACACATTGATGCCCTGTACCTATCTCATTGGGCAGGCTATCGAGGCGGTTCTCCTCGAGGTCGAGCACGCGCAGGGCAGCAAGGTTGCCGATGGTTTGTGGCAGGCGGCGCAGCAGGTTGTTGCTCAGCGTCAGCACCTCCAGACACACCAGGTACTGGATATCATCGGGGATCTTGCTCAGCTGGTTGGTGCCCAGGTTCAGCTCCACCATGGTGGTCCACGTGCCCAGGTCTGCAGGAAAGAGAAAGGAAAACTCAATCACCTCCACCATAATTTTCTGGTGCGAATGCCATGAATCCACTATAAAATGTGAGGCTTTAACAGGACGACCCTCGACCCACAAGATTTCTCTACAGATAGATAGTTGAAGTAAACTAAGAAGTGCAGTAGTGCCGAACAAGGAGGATATTCACTTGCACGAAGAGTCTAGAAAGCATCAACCAAAGCTGAATAGTTATACGCAGTCAGCGACACATTGGCTGCTTGATTTAGCAAAATTTGCATTGCCAACAATGAGGCGACCAAAATGCTTGAATCTGGATGGAATTTTGAACAAGCATATCTCAAATTAGTGATGTTTAACAATAATCAACTATGTATACAGAAAGATGTTCACAATGTGCGTGAAAACCATCTGAACAATTTTTCTTTCACATCCACTACAATTGTTAAATTTTCATTGCAACAAGGAACAGGGTGCAACACGTGTGAGGTAATAATAATAATAATAATAATAATAATAATAATAATAATAATAATAATAATAATAATAATAATAAAAACTGGTTCACTGGAAGGGAAAGGTACAGTATCTGTCACATTTGTTTCTGTGGACACCTAAACTGCACCATAGGAAAAGGGAGAAAGAGGAAGGGTAGCGGAGGGCTGCGGAGTAATTTCGACCACCCGGGGATCTTTAACGCATCAACGTACACGGAAGTGATACTATTATCAGGGAGGGAGGGAGGGAGGGGGAACTCACCCAGGGGTAGGGACGTGAGCTGGTTCTCCTTCATGTTGAGCTTGGATAGGTGCTTGGCACGCGAGAAGATCCCAAAGGGGATCTTGTTTATTTGGTTGTGTTCCATGTTGATGGACTGCAAGGCAAGACACTAGGTTACAGTACATCAACGTCGACTTACTGCAATCACTGCTGGCACTGAGCAAATTCAACTCCAAATACATAAACTAATAAAATCTCCGCAGCAGGTCCAAAATTGTGACACGCTTCTGCCTGAGTGAGGGAAAGGGGAAGTTAAAGGAAACATACAATTACAAAATTAGTCCATATAATAATGTCAAAGCACACATTTCCAAGAAAATGGTTTCGAGAGACATTTGCTGCATTTATTAGCTAACAGTCACAAAAAAAGTTAGCCACTGGCTATCATGCCTATTTAATGCCAGCTGTGGGAAAAAGCTGTTCACAGTAGCGATTGTGCCCTTAGTAGCTGTGCAGTGGAGTGCTGTACCATCCTTGCACAAATGTGAGCTGCGCAAGTTGTAGTACATGCTGTTGAGCACAGAGGGCGCCAGTAGTACCCTTTGCACATCATTTGTCATTGCTGCAACGACACAGCAGGACTGGGAAGTACGTCCTTAACGGCTGTCACCACAAAATTTGCCCCTCTTAGGCCACTGTTACATGGCTGTGAAAACGGGCACAGTCGACATCTTGGTCGTCCAGTAATTGGCCTCGGCTCTTGAGAGGGACATGCTAGGGCATGCAACAACTTTCTCCACTCTGGCACTTTTGAATGAGAACAGTGTCGTACACAACATCTTAAAAAGGGTTACGCAGAGCAAAGTGCAAAACATAGTTTGTGCGCAGAACTTGTTAAAAAAAAGGGGGGGGGGGCAGGAGCACCTCTTCAAAGGTGCTGGAAGTAAGGCACGGGTGTCTATATGGCTCAGAAGTGTGACAGGAAAGCGTGTCCAATACAAAAGGTCAAACAAAATTGAAGAAGGTTTTATGACCAGCTGTATGCTTAACAGAGAATACAGAAGGAAGAACGCAACAACAGAACATATTCGGTGTTGCACTGTCTGTTAAAGGGAGAAAACACTGATGACATTATGGTGAAAATGAAAAGACCTTGCCTCATATAGGACAGGTCGAACACTTATTATCAAAGAAGAGAGGCTTTTGCAACTTTAGTTTGACACTGAAAATCGCATAAAAACAGCTGAGCTGCTATCTAGTGGAGAAACCCTATTACGTTCACTGTAGTACCCCGCGTGACTACATGTCAGCAAAATATAGCTGATTTTCGTGAGTGTGCACTGTTTTTTTTTTTTCTAGAAGTGCTTGTCATTTTTCATTATATTTTGCGCTCTTTCCAGTGCATCCTTAACCCTTTCACTGCCACTCCCGAGATAACTCGTGTGTCCACACATGCACACTCCCTGCTTCTCTCGAGTATACTCGTTTTGACTTTTTAACTCGCTCCCTGCCGCTCCCGATTATACTCGTGTAAAAAAAAAAACGATGCAAGCATCTCGCGCTATCTATGGAGAAGACACATAAATTCGTATAACATGTATAAATTTTAAGCAACAGATGGGGAACATTTGTTTAGATGCGTCTCTTGGTCTTGGCCTCGGCAAAGCAGCCATGGTGAAGCAGCGTTTCGCGTGCGTCCGCGGTTTGACAGACGAAGAAATTCAGGAATTGCTTATGAATTCGGACTCCGATGATAGCGGTGCCTGTGTGGTGCCTTGTTTTGAAGAGTACCACACCAAAAAAGTTTTCTAAACACCTTAATATCCTAATTAGGAAATAATTGTTTTGTTAATTAGTTGTCCTTTTTTGTATTCAGTGCAATATCTATAATGTTATTTTGAATAAAAGTGTTTACATGTCCTGCAGAGCATTGCAGTGCGTTACTAACATAAAATTTTCACGAAACTAACATGAAAAAAAAAACAAAAAAAAAAACCGGCAGGGGGAGTGCAGCGACGAGAAAAAAACCCGGCAGTGAAAGGGTTAAATAAAAACCACCCCTCCCTTCGCATCATGAGATACATGCTTTCAGTTTTGCATTCCGTGGAAGAAACGATGATAGTGCCCACCAAAACTTTCGTTGAAGAGGTATATTCGTTATTGTGCCGTAACAGCCTTGAGTGTGAAAACTGAAAAGGACACTATGCTAAAAAACGTCAAATTACTGTCCAGCGAGTGAAATTTAATTTATTTTCGGGGTGTCTTTTTTGACGACCATCGGTCGTCATCGCGGTCGCTGCTTGTTGCTTCCAGCATCGAACTACATAAAAACAGGCGCATGCACTGATAGAAAACTCGGTAAAAATTTTCAACAGCATTTATACCAAAACCACTATGGAAGTGAACATTTTAGACAACGATCTTTTGGCTGCGGCGAAAAAATTTTGTGCCTAAATTCCAGTGTTCTGTCCCTGTAATAATACCGACGATGACAATGAGTGGTGTGACCCTACTACGAGATGATATCATTTCTTGCCGATAGTGACCACAAAAAGAAACCGGAACATGGCACTCACGGTGACTGTGGTGAACTGGGCTGGACCCCCAGAGGGATACGAGGTGAAGTTGTTCCGCGAAAGAGTGAGGGTGTGCAGGTTGGTGAAGCTCGCTAAAAGTCCTTCCTGCAAAGTGATTAAGAGAAAAAGCTTTATAAATGAATGAAATTTGCCTCAAGTTGAGACAGCGGATCATATGAAGATGACAACAGCACTGTAGTGCAAGCAGTACACACCTGACGTAACCGAAGGCAAGTCTTTGAGAAAGTGTTTTTTTATATTAGTATAAAGAGGACCCTTTGTCCAAAAGAGAAATCAGATCAACACACGGGCATGTTTCTAGAGTCTGTTCCAACCAAGAATAAGCCAAGCATGGTAGGACAAGGACGCGTGGGTTTTGTAAAAGTTTCTCTTGCTAGACTCAACTACTACAGAATTTATAAATGAGCTGCTATACACTGTGGACGATAACCTTCCAATCAATCAGCCAGTTTATTTTCAACATCAGTGGTGTTGAACAGCCGCAGACAAAAAGCCTCAACATGGGCTTGACGGGGTAACCTCAAATAGATTGCATATTCTTGGACACCTCAAACATATCTGACCGAACAATCCATTCACATTTAATCGCTAAAATGACTTCAATCAGCCTAGACTCATTATCGACTTTGTGGACAAGGCATATTTTTTTACATTTCGCAAGCTGTTCACTGCCATTAACAGTCACAGCATCATGGACCTGTCCTTGTCCTACTTTAATGACTTTCCATCGAGTAACAACTACCATTTGTTTGTTGTCGGAAGACTGCATCATTTACCATAAATCCGTTCATCTTCAGATCAATATGCCCATGACTGCGTAGCTTCTTGGGGCTTATCATGACAAAATGTCACTAAATACTGAGAAATGCAAATCGACGATATTCAGCTGGAAAGAACAAAACTCTTCTTTTACTTACACTACCAATTACTCCTCTAATAACAGCTTAGTCTTCCAGGTACGTTCATGCAAATACCCAGGTGTTCATCGCGCACATTATGACGCCTGAAACATAAACGTCACAATACTCCTGCAACTGCCCGTAAGCTTGCCTGTCAAATAACTGTTCGCCCACAGAACGAGTATACAGCCCTCATTTGATGACCTCACCAGGCTTACTCATTCAAATACCTGGAATTGGTTTTAAATTCTGCTGCATGTGTTATCTCCGGAGACTACAATCATAGGTTAGAAGTAACGAGCATTAAATCACCACTCTCTCTTTCTGCATTGAAATCATGATATTAATTTCCCTAATGCGCCTACCACATTTTGTAGGACAGGCTAAGGTACCACTCGGCCAGTTCTGTCCCTAGAACAACCTTACCCCACCTCACACCAGTTAATCAACGCTCTAAGCGCTCAATGCCTTGGTGGTAGGACGGCTGTAGTTAATTCCTTTGTTTTGCTGCAAGCTGCCATTCACTGAAATGGTCCATCGGAATACACTGCAGATGTCTGTTATCCACCTAGTTTTGTAGCCGAAATGGTGATCATTTTTAGTAACTACTAATGGCTCAATAACGACTGAATCGTAACTGCCAATAAAAATTGTACAATAGTGTTACTACCCTCCTGTCATACTCCTATTTAAGTAATCCAATGCCTGGAATGGCTCAATAACGACTGAATCGTAACTGCCAATAAAAATTGTACAATAGTGTCACTATGCTCCTGTCGTACTCCTATTTAAGTAATCCAATGCCTGGAGCCAGTGATGCAACATGAATAAACAAATATAAGCCTGCTAGCTGAAAGTAGTCTATCCTGACAACTGTTCCTCTGCTGCGTGACGAGGCTCATAGTTTAAATTTACATGCTCTACAAATTGCACTTTAGTTATCACAAAATTGCATTAGTGTCCACAGCACTGATACGAGCAGAATGGCTTGGCTTATGCATCTTAACGTCCAAAAGCAATTCAGGCTATGAGAGATGCCGCAGTGGAGGGCTCCGGAAATTTCGACCACCTCCATTTATAAGTGGCCGCCATGGCCGAGAAACACGGCAGCCGAGCGTTCTAACTATAGCGCCTCCGTGGCGTGGTGATACGAGCTTAATACGTCACAGTAATGTGAGTGAATAAATAAGAAAACAAAGCATAACTGCATTAGTAGGTGTAAAGAAGACAGATGATCAAGAAAAAAGAACGACTCAGAGAGAGAGACTGACGGGTAGTTGGGACACCAAGTTGCTCTCGACGTTGAAGTCCGTGATGAGGACACAATTGCTCAGGGACTTTGGCACGGCTGTCAGCTGATTATACCTGCAGTCACACAAGAAGGGGAGGTGCGGAAATGACGACACAACAGGGCTGGAATGACTATGATATGAAAGAGGTAAGCACAATAATTAATTAAATACAGCAAGCAGGACAATAAATTTATTCACTGCTTATTTTTGTTTCATCTCTCCTGTCAATGTGATTTGTTTGCTAATTTACAATCTTTACATAATTTTATATAATGAAACATTTTAAATGTTTAGCCTTTTCATTTATTACTTAAAGCAATGCTACAAAATCCTGTACTCAAGAAGCAAGTTTTAGAAATTGTTTAAAAGCCTGCCTCGCAAACGTCATCTGCTGAGAACACAAAGACTAGGGAGGGAAAGAGGCGCACGATTGAGGAGGAGGAAGCGTACCTGATGCCGAACCGGGACAGCACCATGAGGTTCCCTATCGTGTCGGGCAGATCCACAAGCTCATTGTGCTGGACATCGAGCGTCGACAGCTGCACGCAGTTCCCAATCTCTGCAAGAGACAGAAAGGGGAAGGCCCAGCTTTGATAAGCAATTTCAGGTTCCCCAAAAAGAAGAGGGAAGGACAAAGAGAGAGAGAAGGGGGCCCACCCGCAGGCAAGTGCTTGAGGTGGTTGTTGGAGGCGTCAAAGGTGACCAGCTGGGTCAGCTTGCCAATGCCCGCCGGAAGCTCCCGGATCTTGTTCTCCCGCAGGCTCAGCATCGTCAGATTCTAAAGGGGCCAAAACAACATGCAAAAATGCTCATGAAGAAGAACTCATAAAATAAAATCGCAAGGCGTGTTGCAGTGCTTGCCGCAGTTGCATGAAGGGAATAAGTGCAGTAGCAAAGGTATGCTATCATAGGCTGGAAAAAACACAGCTTTCATTCCACTGCACCTATTCTGAAAACCCCTTCAAACAGCGAGCACAAACTCACAGAGGTAAAAAAAAGTAGAATTCACGCCCAAAGATGAAGTAAAGTATTTATAGCTATTAACTACGGCTAAGCCAAGGAAGTGTAATGCTGCGAAAATAGTGTGCCAAAATTAGAACTGGACTAATTTGTGAAAAAAAAAAAAAAATTGAGAGGAATTAAAAAAGAAAGATAAATTTCTCCACCCATTGTAAGTGAAGCAAGTGTGGAGAAAGAACAACGACTGCCAACCAAAGAGATACACTTATCCCACGTATCCGGATCAGGGATACAAAAGTCTTTTGCAAAACAATCGTACAGCTTGTTGAGGATGCTCCGTGGTAACCAAAAGAACAATAGTCTGAACCAAACAACAGCCACTGATAGTAGAACACACTGCTAACAGTGCTTTGCTCACATCAAGGAGAAGGGAAGAGAACGAGGTCCGTTCTCAGCCCTCACCGTTAAATTGGCTATGTTCTCGCTGACTTCTCGTATCCTGTTGAAGCGCAGGAACAGGGTCGTCAGCGATGTCAGCTTGTACACAACTTCGGGAATCTGGAAAGCAGAAGGGACGGGGAAAACGAGGCGCCCATTCAGTAAAGTTGGCCCTGCTCGCTGCCATGTGGCTAATATGTGCACATTTTGTCACACACACTACACGTTACATGTAATCTTCACAAAGAAACCTGATGCTTACGTCCCAGTAAAACACGCTTTCTGATCTACACAAGCGAAGCAGCAGTAGAAAACGGACAGGAACGTTTCTGCATCTGGAAATTTTTACGGCTGGTGACGTACTGTATTTACTCGAATCTAGGCCGGTACTTTTTTTTTTTAATTGGTTACGAAAGTCGGGGGTCGGCTTAGATTCGAGGATGCGGTTTGCCCGCAACCGCTAGACATGTAGCGCCATCTCGCGGCTACTGCTTGAAGCTTGCAGGTTTGCAGGCTCCATTTTGCTTTTGTGAACGTTGCACCAAGGTCTCGTCGTTTCGCGTTTCCTTGTGTGCGTCTCTGCGTGCCCTCGAAAAAGCAGTCGTGTTCGCGGCGCGATGGCTCCCACCAAGCGATGCCATTACACTGCGGCTTTTAAGCGGAAAGTAGTTTTAGAGGCGGAGAAGACGTCAAACCTACAACCTCAGCACGACTTCGGCGTGGATGAAAAAAACATGCGCCGATGGCGCAAGCAGCGGAATGAGCTTTTCGACTGCGCTGCAAAGCGAATGGCCTTCACTGGACCCAAGAGCGGGCGACACCACGAGGTGGAGAAGGATGTCGCTGATTTTATCAGGAAGCAAAGGGAAAGTGCAATGCCCGTGACGATGGAGATTATACAGGCGAAGGCGAGGGAGATCGCAAACGTTAGAGGCATTGGACGGACCCAATTTAAGGCCAGCAGGGGCTGTGTCACTTGCTTCATGAAGCGTTTCGGGTTCAGCTTGCGACGGAGGACTTCTGTGTGCCAAAACCTACCCCCTGACTTTGAGGAGAAGCTGGTCGCATTCCAACGCTTTGTTATCAAGAAGCGGTTGGAGGAGGACTACAGACTGGGCCAAATCGGTAACGCCGACCAGACCCCAGTCTGTTTTGACATGCCTGTAGCGTTCACAGTGAATGAAAAGGGCGCAAAACAGGTAAAAGTCAGAACTGCTGAGTACGAGAAGCAACATTTTACCGTGATGTTATGTTGCATGGACGATGGGCGAAAACTGCCGCCCTACATCATATTTAAGCGGAAGACGCTTCCAGCTGGAGAAGTTTTCCCTAAAAACGTCTTTGTGCGCGTCCATGAGAATGGATGGATGAGTGGTGCCCTTGTCGAAGACTGGGTGAAGACCGTTTGGCAACGCCATCCCGGGGCCCTGTTGTTCAAGAAGTCGCTCCTGGTTCTCGACTCCTACTGCGGCCACTTGACAGATGCTGTAAAGTCCGTGCTTTCGGATGGCGGTACGGACATTGCGATAATCCCCGGAGGTATGACGAGCCAGCTACAGCCGCTCGACGTAGCCATCAACAAGCCATTTAAGGATAGGCTGCGGAAGAACTACAACGACTGGCTGACAATGCAAGATCACCAGCTCACACCGACCGGGCGCATCAAGCGTGCTTCGCTTAGCCAAGTGGTGAACTGGGTCGCCGCGGCGTGGGAGGAGATTCCGGCCGAACTGATTGTGCGGGCCTTCCGAAAGTGCAGTATTTCCAACGCGCTGGACGGAAGCGAAGACAGTGCGCTGTGGGAGGAAACCAGCGACAAGAGGACAGCGACGGCGACGAAGACAGCGAGTGAGCATTGGACGTGCTACAATGAGCGTCGCAAGCACAATAAAATGCATGTTCTAGTTCAAGTCAATGCCTTTTTTCATTCGGCTTACATTCGAGTAAACTTTTTTTTTTTTTTCTGACCGTCTGAATTTAGGGGGTTGGCCTAGAATCGAGGCCGGCCTAGATTCGAGTAAATACGGTAGTGTCCCTATGGCCAGGTGCAGCCATAATACAGAGCAGGCTTCCATTGTTTGAAATTTTCTAATGCTTTCCGTATGAAATATTTGATGGTAATTCAGATATTACACGCAGCCACTCCTTGAGTGAAAGAAAAACTTGAGGACTTCTTGGAAAATCTTGAGGTAGCACAGATGCTGCCTTTGGTACTCCTCACGATCAGCTCCCAAAATTTGAACAAGCTTTGAGTGCCACTTGGAGCAAAAGTTCATGCTGTGGTTCGCGTATGAATTCGGCAGCTACAGTAGGTGTTACCCAAAATAAATACACTTGATGGCTAAAAAGACAAGAAGACAAAAGTCTAGACTAGAAACATTAAAAAAATTCTAGGGGGCACTTTGGACCACTAAACTACGGTGAGGCGAAAGCCTCTATCACGCGGTGGTCCGAAGCCCTCCACTATAGCACCTCTTTCTGTTTTCACTCCCATCTTCCTCCTTTTTGTTAGGCACGGTTAAGGTGTCCACAAAGAATTGTGAAAGGTACCACACCTTTTTCTTTTCTGTAGTAAACCAATTTCAAACTCTGCTGATGTCTGCTGTACTGCATCTGCTTCTGTATGCTGTGTGGTGCGGTGTTCGAGGAAGCGCCAAATAAAAGGCACCTGGATCGGACGCCCGGCGGGGTCAGCTTCGTATATGTGTGAATCATCTGGTGGCGTGATGACCAGTCGTGACGTCATGGTCGTATGTGACGTCATCGTGACATCAGTTCCGGCTATTAGACATAGCCGGAGAGGACTTCACGTGGATGTGACGTTACACCAATCCCGTGGCTATATCGACGTCCATGCTATTTTGACAAAGTTTTGCCTATTATTAATTAATTACTCTACAATCATCAAACTTGGTTCAGAGGCTAATTTTTCCTCCTCTATATGATGCTACCATTGTTTTTCTCCTCTTTATTACCTCCCACTTAACAAAAGCATTATGGACAGACAGACACAATCGTGGCTGCAAGTAAGAGCTATTAAAGGCTTTCGCCTTAAAATATGGCTGTCGGGATGACCTCAGAGCCCTTTCAAGAAAGCGGCAAAGTTCTTCAGAAAGACAACCACAGCGGCCTTGGACACTCTGGCCGCCCAAGCTGACTTGGGCCTGCAGGTTCCTGAATAAAAGTGATGAAATGCTTAATCGCTTTTCGTTAGCTAGGCCGCACTAAGAAAACCTCTGCAGAGTATGGACAGCAGTGGGGCAAGTACAGTGGACACCCTGCCCACCTCGTTGAGCTTGTTGTGGCGGATGTCGAGGACACGCAGCTGCCGCAGGTTGACCAGGGTGTCCGGCAGGGTGGTGAGCGAGTTCTCGGACAGGGCAAGCGTCTGTAGGTTGACCAGGCTGCCCAGCTCGTCGGGTAGAGTCGCCAGCTTGTTGCCGTACAGGTAGAACTCGAGCAGGTGGCTCAGCTCCCGCACCGACGATGGCAGCACCGTGATCTGAAACACACAGTTCCCGAGGTAAGCTGCTGCGCACATTCCGAGAGTGACTGTCACATGCATCACAGCCAACACTTGGCATCCTAGTTATTTCATACTTGTATGGCAGATCTATGGTCCTTACCAGTAGGAGATAGAAACACTTCCTCGCCGCTTCCGTCACCTCACCGCCTATCATAAACGCGTTTCCTTTCCAGAATGGTCAACATCGTTCCAGTTTTCTTCCGCCTTCTAACTAGTTCTCAGCCCAGTGCTCCATTCTATGTGACTGGGTCCTCAAACAGAAAACAGAACTGCAGTTCCTCTCCCTGAGACATTGTGCAAGGCAATCTCATTAGAAAACTGAAGTTTATCAAGGTGTTCTGAACTTTTTGATCCCAGTTCTTCCCAATCCAAGCCTGTAAACACTCCTCGTAAACTTGCAATGGACAGCAGCAGAGAGATAGCCATCACCTTGCTCAACATCTTCAATTTACTTTTATCGGATCATGCCACCCACGGAGGACTAGGGTCAAGGGGAAGTTCTGCAAATATTTCATAGAACCTCTATCATATGCGAAGAAGACACGAGCAAGCCCCAGAAGAAATGGAAAGGAAACAATATATATATATATACAGTCGAACCTGGATATATCGAATCCAGATCATTTGAATTTTGGTTGTGTCAAACTCACGGAATATCGCCTTAAAAACCCCATGTAAAAGTATACGAAAGCTGCGTCGTATATCAAACTCAATTTCATCGGTTGTTCGATATATCGAACTCCGCACCATGCATTACACGGTGTGCCTTCCCCAAAGACGATCGCATCACCCTCGGCCGTTTGTCGCATGACGTTTTCAAGCCACGCGCGGAAGGAATGAGAGGGCACAGTTCGGTGACGGTGGCGCGTGCTTCTGCGGTGATCGTTTCCCGCGCGCCAGCACGTGACGTTTGCATACCATGTGCGTGAAGGAACAAGAGGGAATCAATGCAGCCGTGGTGTTTGGGAGAGGGGAAAAACACGATTGAGCGAAGCAAAGGGTGTACCCACTCTTCTGCCTAGCTTTATCTCTCCCCCTCCTCTCTCCTTTCCGGTCTTCGTTCACAGCAGCACCCACTGTGCATGCGCGGACAAGCCAGCTCAGCCTGTGGCAGACGCTTCTCCAATGTGTTGTGAACGTTCGGCACGCAGCGGCTGACGTGCGATACGCGTCTCGCGTCGTCGTGCTGAAGATGTGTAAGCAACAGCTGCTGCACACGGCGGCAGATTTTTAAAATTTTTTGTTTTTGCGAGTCGTTCATTCTTGCCATCGTGCTGAATGTGCGACGTAGCGTATGCTATGGCGGCTGCGAACGTTAAGAAGTAGCAATTCTTTTTTTCTTTTGCGAGAGTTGTCCTTGTCATGCTGAACGTGAGGTGCAGCATAAGCTATGGCGGCTGCGGACGTTAAAAAGCGGCAGATTGTATTTTTGTTTTTTCTTTTGCGAGAGTCATTGATTCTTGCATCTATGAATCAGCGAAAGCACGCGGTCAGCTGTGATTATGACACCAGCTTTTAGCACTTTTCGCTTCAAACGGTATTTAGAGCTATCATGCTTGCCAATGATTTTGAGGCAGTGCACTACGCCCGCCCCAAGTGCTGCGCAATAAATCGAGCCAGGCTTGTGCAATCAAGCCATCACAGGCACCTTGCCAAGTTCGCTCCCTGCCACAGCAGGATCTATGAAAAGTATAGTCAAAAGATAAACACGTAGTGACGTTATCGCTGTGCAGCATCTTGGCACGCTGCCAATAAATGAGCTGTGGATGCGAGGAACAGAGAGATGCGCCACCGAATGCTTTTTTCTTCTTTTTTTTTAAAATTCTCGAGGCCAAAAGTGGGGAGTGGGTTCATTATGCGAGTGGGTTGATTACGCGACAAATATGATATCGTTTTTCACGATCGCACGCGGCGTCTCAAGCAGATTTCTGTATATTGAACTATTTCGCGATCCCCTTTGAGTTCGATATATCTGGGTTCAACTGTATTTATATATATATATATATATACACATGCCTAATACAACCCAAAGAACATTTCACACGGGTCCCTTCAGGAGCACACATTACTATAAACGACTCACACAAATGCAACCAAGAAAGACGGTAGTTTTCTGCACTCACACTAGATTTGCTGAGATCCAGGCGTGTGGCCCCCTGGTCCCTACAACGGCACAGCTCTTTGGAGACATCCTGCAAGTCACAATGGGTCATTAAAAGGTGGCCACACGAGAAGAACGAGCAAGGCCCCCTACACCTGCACTGTCCGGGGCAACGTCAGTGCAGTGCCAGTGTCTAGGCTACAAGTGCCACGTCTTTACCAGTTCCTAGCCGCAGCCAAAGTTTCCCAACATGCTCAGCTTGGATCCGACTACTGGTTTTGGTAAGCAGAAATCAGTTTCTTTTTTGAAATACACTGCACTTACAAATGAATAATCCAGCTGTAATTAAAGAATAGTTAACGCATATTAAATAATACCAATGCACCAATGATGCGACCAATGCACTCCGAGCAACAGCGCACAGATTTGAAAAAAAAAAAAGTGCTTCAAGTACAAGGCGTTGAAAGGTGGTAGAGGCTAATAAAATTTTTAACTTAACAAAAACAGGTAACGTGAAACAAGCTCCTCCCCCACGCTTCCGATGTTGGTGAACTTCAACACCCTAGCAGTAATCTGCTACATCAAAAGTTTTATGCATCGACCTAAAAGGAATGCACCTTTTTTGGCCTTGACGCAGTATAATTAAATATTTACTAATGCAAGAGGTAATGAAAGAGGAATATGACCACAGACAGACATCCTCCTATTTCACTGTGCCATTATATTCTCATTAAAAAGGAGCACAATGAAGAGCTAACGCTGTTGCCACAGAAAGTACCAATTTGCTTACTCCAGTGATCGAAATGGCGAGAAGGAAGCCATGCCAAGCCATGCACAACAGAATGATGTGGTCTAACCAATATGCCCGATCATGCATGTATAGAAGATAATCACTTCAAACTATGGTTTCTCAGCAATTTCGAAATACCTATTGAGTACCTGTGCATTTTTTTTGGCACATGTAAACAATTCTGATAAGAAAGACGGATTTTCCCCAAAGAGGCCACCCAGTAGCAATGCATCCTTTTAATGCATCTACTAAAATGTGCTTAGTCATACAAAAGCTGCTATCAATGATCTAAATAACAAACACATAAGTACAATTTAACCAATCAGCACATCAAGAAGTGCACCCAAAGCACACCCAGGTCGGTGGCAAAGGCATGGAGGAAGAGAAGGGGCAGGAAGGGAGCAGGGGTAGTCTCCTTACCGTCTTGACCTTGTTGGACAGGTTGTTGAGCCACTCGTCCATCTTAAATTTCACCCCCGCCATGATCCGCTGCGACGAGCTCTGACACTGTGCGTACAGCTTCAATGTGCGCACGTTCCATTTCACATTTTGTTTGTTTGTTTGGTTTTTGGTTTTGGGGCGAGGGCGGGGCCACCATTCAACGCAGACACAACAGGAGGGAGTGGGAGGAGACGGGCATGGCGTGCATGTTGGAGAGAGGAGAAGGTGCAGGGGGTCAGTAAACAACATAAACATCATCGAGTGGGGTTCAAAACGCCAAAAAACATGTGCGCATATCAACCAGCCAGCCAGCGTGCAAGTGCCGGGTCAGAACAGCGTCAAGCCAAAGCACCTGTGCAGGAAAGAGCCGCCCGTTCTTGATTGCAGCCAACCCAACCTCTGTGGTTAGCAATGCAGCCCTATGTTAAGCATGAAATTTATGCTGCCAGTGTTTTTGCCTAAACAGGGGATGACGGACACTTTTGACGAAAGTCGGGGTGGGACAGACTGCCGAGAGGGCTTTCTGATGTAGTGTGCTCAGCTGTAATGGAATGCAACTTAAGAATGCACCGATGAATGCTCTTAAAAGGAAGCTCTTCCACCAGTGGCATCGACCAGTTCTCGTGACGTCCCTGTCGATCTCATTTCATGAAACTGTGATTGCATGCGAGGATTAATCATGAAATCAGGAAAGCAGGTCGACATCATTGATGATGGGTAGCTCAAGATTAATTCAGGCCATTTAGGGTTCATGAGGGAGCATTTATTGATTTTGTCCACCAAAGTGCTAATAAAGGCTTTTTTTTTTGGCGACGAAGTTTGTGCAAAAGCTGCATAGCTTTGTTAGCTTTATGCCTACACTTGAACAGGTGCTTGAGCAATTACTCCCTTATTTGAAATCTATTCCAGCTAGGGGGACTCCCTGAAATAAGCTAGAAAAAAAAAAAAGAGGAGGGCTTTAAACCCTACTGTCTTCTCATTGAAAGTTCTTCAATCCTGCTACAAATCAGGACTAAATTAAAGCTGATGACGGGAGTCCTTTTTTTTTCCTCACACCTGACTGCAGTGAGCTTTTAACGAAGCCCCTTATGACTACAACACATGACATTCGCACAGGTATTTCAATGCCTCGCACGATGCGAGAGATGACTAAACGTTGTATGCCAAGTATGACAACCACAGATTGCAGTATTCGCTGCTGTGTGGCTAAGACTTGTTCACTCATGAACTTCAGGTGCTGCAGTACAGATATGCAGCAAGCACACTTTTCACATCGTCAAAGCTAGAGTTCAGGCAAGCTGGGTTGAATTCGGCGAACATTAAAAATCTTTTTAGAAATATTTAATGCGCAGCTTAAGAGTAGCTGTAATATAATCCACAGGCTCCTTTTTGGACAAGCAGATTCAAAGTAGGGCCTGATGAAGAGAATCCAGTGCTTCGAAGCCTCCAAAGCAAAATAGAACGAGGTTTGGCAGAAAAAAACAAAATAAACCGCGGTGAGGCTACCCTGACACACGCCGTTTCCTTATGATCACAATTCCTTCCCAGTGATGCGCACGAAAGCGGCCAGTCATACCAGAACACGAGATGTAACATATACTTAGGACACACTGTGTATAGTATGCAATTACGTACAGAAGCAGAGCGGGGATCAGAAGCAGGCATGCAAACCGTATAACTTAACAGCCAAGCCTCCCTGCAACAGTCACAGCCAGTAAGCAACAAAACAGGAGAACTACACCATGCACCACCCTTGTACCCGTTCCCTGGTTTAAGTAGTAATGCATATAAACTGGTGAGATATATATGGGTGAGATGATGGCAGTCAGCTTTACCTGATGAAGTTCAAAAACTTTATTCACTTCACACAGAGGTGCCAGAGGTTTCATTACAGATGTACTACCTGATAAAACTCTAAAGATTTCTTCACTCTGTGCTACGATGCTCAAGGTATCATAACTTGTGCTCACGACACCAATCTGTTTTCGTCCCTGCAGTTGCTTTCAATGTGTAGTCAGCTATTGAAGAAGTTCATAGAATAATGGTGCACAGAGAAAGGATTCATTTTGGTACTCCTTTGCTAGCTTGATATGCTTGCGAGTATGAGGGGTAATGTACGCTCTACTGCACATTGGTGAGAATACAGTACAACTTAACTGCATATCAAAGAGGGTGGCACACCTGCTCATCAGTATACACATCCTGTGAACTTGTTCTGCCAAACATACCAGCTCTGTGGTCCTCCACGACATTAACTCTCGTGCCTCTGCTCTCCGATATATTGTGCGACTGCGATTAGAGGCTGGGTCTGCTGCATTGCTGCAAAAAGGCAAGACTCACGAGATCGGCCTGGATGGAGCCTTTCTTCTTGGACGTTGGCTTGGGCTTCGTCGTGCCGGGATGTGTGACCGTCACCTGTTTCGGCCTCGCCGCATCGCCGCTTCCGAGTGACCCGGAGCTCAGCTTTTTCTCCTGCCAAGATAGAAACCAGAGAAGAGAGCAGAAAGCCAGGTCAGGTCAGGTTCACTTCAACAAAACCAAGCTAAAAAGGGAAATACACGATGTTATCAACTCTACTGACTATGTGGACCCCCCTCCCACCAATCGATGCCTCCTCTACGTAGGGCATAGTTCGACAAATGCCTCCCTGTCCATTTCTGAGTAGGCGCTTTATAAAGCAAAATCTAATGCCACCATAGCTCTGTTCGAAAACTTGGTGCCTCAACAAGATCCTGTTCTTTTCGGTGACAGGGCGCGAAGTTGTCAGACTGGCAGGAAAGGAAGAAGGTGTCACAGAACAATGGTGGGGAAAACATGAAAAACACAGAGGGTGCACTTAAACATGACACAGGGCCCCCTATAATTCCGCACAGCTCTTCCCCACCAGAAATCGCCCTCTTTCAAGCAACCTCTCTAGGTCCAAAATGTGTTTTTAACAGACGCCCAACAATTTTTTTTCAGCCAAGCTGCAAAATAAGATTTTAGCCAGAAGCAGTGGCCTACAAGTTAAGGCAACAAGGAGAACCTCATCCAAAGCAGCATGGCTGCGACACATAATGTACCAGATACTCCTAAATTCCCTGCAGGGTGAAAGGGAAGAGCTCAAGAGCTGTAAATAACCCAATTTCATCTGCCTAAAAATATATCTATGTTCCTGTGTGTGTCCCATATTTGGCAAACAGGAACCCTATAGACCTTTCCAATAAGTGGTCACTGGGCATCGCCATACCGTTCGCTGGACTGCTATTTGCACTTGGCACTAGCATGGTGGAAGCTGCAGCAGTCCAGAGAGGAGGAGCAGAGAACATGGAGATGGCCGGTGACCGCTTATTGGACAGGTCTATACCCTCAGGTAAAATAAACGAAGCAAAAACAAAGAAAACAAGCCCCACTGTGTTGGGCTTAGCACAAGCAAATAATGTACAACATTCAGGGCACCTCTTCCAAAGGCACCACACACGGTCACAGGCAGGGTACCACGAACAGTCTTTCTCTTCACCGCATCGAATAGCACGAGAAAACAGAGACAGAAGAAAGGACGACCCAAGACGAGCGCTGTTCCCGTGGTTTCTTGCGCTCTTCGATGCAATGGATTGTTACTGAGTTGCCCAAATCACTCTACTGCTACATCTTTCTATTTTCTTCTTACATCTCGCAACACCAACACCATTTGACAACAGCCAATTTCAACATTTTCATGCACTGCATTACGCTCATGCCACACAACATGCATGTCAGAACAGAGAGAGAAGGGCAGGAGGGCACAGGGAGGGAACTGAAGACCCTAACACAAGACGGAATAAAACGAAGGAAAGGTGCACATCATGTCTTCAATAATAATACGGAATTAGGAAGCAGAAGCAGATGGCAGAACGCAGCTGCGCCTGAAACCACACCTGCCATCAACTAGACAGTGTGCCATTGCATCGGCAGCAACCTGACATGTGTGGCAGATGTGGGTACTAGTAGCGCAGAAAGACAGAACACAGCGCTCCCTTCTGTCCGTGCCTGTCTGTGCTACTAGCATCTATCACGATGGATCACCAGCCAGCCCAAAAAAACAACATTGCGACAGAGGTACGTTTGCTCCCTCTACATCAGTCATAACCACGAGAGAAGGAGACAAAGAACGAGGATTTCTGCCGCTAACGCAAGCTCAAGTCTCAACAGCAGTCACTCCTCTAGTACTCAAGCTCCAATTACAGTCCAGCTATCTACTCACAAGTGAAAAACTGAAATCCAGACACTAGAAAGGAATGCATCTGACCAAAGTGCAGACAACCGTGTATGTGGCAATGCCAAGGTGGGATGAAGCTTAATACAATGCCAACTTAAATGCAAAATACTATAGAGTGACAGCAGCTGGCTAGCTGGCCTACCTTGTTGTAACTTAAGAGGGCTTTTTCATGAAAATGGCCAGTGCTCAGGCAGAGACTAAATACGTAAATGCCACTCCTAACAAAAACTACACAGAGAAAGCATTCGCTCATCACACCAGTGATGGCCCTTATTTATTGAGAGATGCTCTTAACAGAGAAACACTTGTTGCTCCCATACTGCATAGATGCCTGCCACTGTGGCCGAACTGACTCCACCCTCGAAAACAGGGATTTTAAACAACAAAAGTTTATGTGGCGATTTGGAATTCCCGAGGGCATGATACTCAAGCCATCTGCTTCGTGCTCTACTTGGCTTCAGAACTGAGGAGGTGCACATACACATGCACACACCAGGCAGGGCAGGTGGTGACAGAGGGAAAGAGAGAGAGAAAGAAAGAGACCTGGGGTGGTGGGGGCAAGGGTGACGGCGGCGACAGGGGAGAGGCGTCCTGCCCGCTGTCCTCGTTGGTGCCGGTCGAGGCGTCCCCTCCACCACAGCATTCCACATGGCAGCAGCAAGACGCTCGCTGCAAAGGGGAAGGCCGCTCTTCTCGTCTTCCCTTTCATCCGCAGAGGAGGGGACACCCCAGCACCGACACCGCCCTCCCTCTGTCCCTACTACGTCATTAGCTTCCCAGTGACCAAACCGTATCCCCTCCCAATTTCCCATTTCTTGTGAATGCATTTCTTTTTGCACACACACGCATCTGCCCGGATCCAGGAACTATAGCAATCTGAATGAACTTCGCAAGTTCATTTTTGAAACAGAGAAAATGGGAGCACGAAAAATTTCATGAGGCTATGCATGTGACAAAAATAAAAATTGCATTTTACTGTAAAAGCCCACTTCAAAGAAATGGTACCTTATGTGAGGCTTTGGTTCCGAAATGGCAAATAGTATAGGAGCAGGGGTGGAAACAGGCTCAAGCATTTTGGAGTAGCTTTGGGAGCAGTAGTAAAGCCATTTTGGAGCAGCTTTAGAGCAATGAAACAAGAGTTTTGGAGCATTTGAGTTATGTTTTGGAGCATGTTTCTAAGGTAAAATACCTTTAATAATTGCAGTTTTCTTTTTCTGAAATATAAAATCTCCACTCGGATTCCTTTTTATGCAAGTTCAATGCCTTTCCAACCTCCCACTCATCTCTGACATGACAAATGGCCAAAGCATGTAAAGATATATAACGCAGGCCAACTTTAGCAAGAACTTCAAAGAAACTAGCAGCAAGCGTAATGCTTGCTGGTGTGCTTTATAGCTGAACATCTAGCCTCACATAATGCGTTTACCTATTTTGACTTGATAGATTCAAATGTCGAGTCTACCAATTCGATGCGCTCTAGCAGGGATACTAATTTGGAGTTCAGATTAATGGACATGACATTTCTGCTCCCTACTTTACTTTCCTTATTTAGAACAAACCTCAAAGCCCCCAGATATGAGGCATTACACAATCCCTTTTGATCCTATGCCATGGCTGATAAATTCCCGAGCACATGGATATTTCGTCTATAAAAAAGGCGCCTTTAGACCACAATAATGCGCCTCGCCAAGCTTGGTGCCAGTGCTGCTCCCTTGCTTTTTGCCTACCGTGGGATAGCAGACGACTGCAGCACAACCTCAATCGTCTTGTCGATTTGTAAATATGGTGGAGGTCGACAAGGGTGAAAGCAGGCTCGAGCATTTTGGAGCAGCTTTGGGATACAGAGAAATGGCTTTGAGGGGTAGCCTTTCCATCCTAGAGCTTTTTTACTTGACTGCCTCCTGCCAATAGTTCATTTCTTTGCTTGATCAATGCTGGGGCTCATTTTTAATATTTTGGCGATAAATTTCATATGTCTTTCCAACAATCCTGAGAAGCTGCCTAGTGATTCACAGCTTTGGCGTACCAACCTATAAAGCTTCAAGTATGGTTTTGTCTGCCGTAGGCCTGGAAAGCTTGCCACTGACAAAGAGACTCGATGGTGAAGTACCTGCTTGTTTTCACAGCAGAACCATTAAAACAACTCGTGCAGTTTTCGCAGTCAGGACAGGTTTTCTTCCTAACTGCTCATAGTAGTTTGCGCTACCTGATTTGCTTGCTGATCTCGCTTCTCTCCACTGGCGATTCAAAAGGCTGAGAGGGGGTGCTACATCACATGCACAGTGCGTTTTTTTCGCAATTATCGTCAATCGCTGGTGGCTCATACTAAATTTACTTGCGAACAAATATTCATTATGCTTCATGCACTTGTCTTACAAAAATTTCATTTGTATTAAACCCAGTGCAAGATGCGTATATCTTTGTCAATGGTGCAATGAAATTGTTCCCGTGGTCTGCTAAATTTGATGGCAGAACATCAAAATAGCCAGTTTCGAGCAGTTTTGGAGCAATATTGCATTTTGGAGCAGGATGGAGCAGGGAAACTGGTTTGGAGCAGAATGGAGCAATTAGAGCAGCACTTCCACCCCTGTAGGAGGGACACTATGGTAGAGGTAAATTACGGTACCTAGAAATCAGCAACCGAAAGCCACTCGCCTCTGCAGTGGATATTTCAAAAATATGTGTACGTGCCTAATTATGGCCAGCGCGAACTCCGTAATGTGAATCTGTAGTTAGAAGGATCTGTACACTGTGATTCTCATATAGAAAGACGTTTGTGAGTGGGCATTCACTCAGTAACTGCTTCTCCACTGTCCCAAATAGCTCTGTGTGCTCCCAGTTTCGACATTTCAAAAACAGACTGCGGGTTTATTTCAAACCATGTAAAGTTTATTATGCGTGCTTAAATGTCCCCAAGAAATGCTTCCCATGAGACTGGCTTGAAGAAAGCTTACATGTTGAAAGCGTCATACATGGTATCCAAAAAACCTTTGGCCAACATTACCAACTCTATGCTTGTAGTCGTAATTATTAGAGGGCCCTTTCTCAGAGCTGATAGGACAACACACTAACAGAAACCTGAATTACTTCATTTTTATAAATATTTGCAGTTGCCCCATCACAATGAAGGCAGCCTTACTTCTGAAGCAAAAACATCCCTGTGCATCATTTAAGAAAAAGAATGCTTTAGCTGGTTTTTGTGCAGGCAGATAGATGAGCACAACGGCAAATGATTGTAACATTCCTTCAGGTTTAATTATCAATTCATACTTGATGGTGCAATGCAGTACTTACGTTATTAAACATAGTTATTTTTCTTCATAGAACATGACTAAAATCTGTCCACTCAACAGCAGAAAGAACACATGAATGAAGTCTCTTTTTAAAATAGCGGTCATAAGGTATGTGTAATGCAATGATGGTAAGCCAAACCACCTCCAGTAATGGTCTTCTCCACGAGGTCGCGTGCAATGTGCAGCGTTCAGGAAATTGGTAAACAGCACTAGAGGACTGCCACAAAAAGGGCCAATGCAAAAGAGGTTATTCCGAGATAACAAGCAGATTTTCATGACTGTAATCAGTTTTTTTTGGACCACTTATCCATGCGTTAAACATACTGAAGCCTTGTCAGAGAGGTGACATAGCAGGCCAGATGATAAAACAAATGTCATCAACGACAGGCACAGAACTGGCCAATATAGGACACTTATACGAAGTACTAAACAGAGGTAACACGTCGCTGAACTGATCTTCAGTTTCCTTTCATGTTCCTACAGACAAAACATGATCAATGTCTGCAAATTAGTGAGGAATAGATTCCCAACTTCCAATGAACCGACTTCCCCGAGAAAGACAGATATATTGCTTCACAAAAATGAATGACTTCAATAAAAGTTCGGCTGGGGCTAGTTGGTGCAGGATATTCCTAAGGCAACTAATCAGCGCAAACAGTAGAGGGTCCCTTGTGCTTCCTCTTCTCGGTGCATCGTGTAGTGTTTGCGCTCATCAGTTACTTTAGGAAATCCTTAGAAACAGTTCGTGCAAACTGCGACACTGCACGCGACGCTGTGTGAAGTGCACAGGGTGCCACGACCACCACTCCCGTCTAGCCTCGTGCTGTGTCGCTCGCGTGCGCGGGTCGCTCGTCCCGCGCTCCCCACTTTCTTCCCTCGCTTCTTTCAACATCCCGCCCCGCGGCGCGTTCCCGAAAAGCGTTGCAACACGCACTCTTCCACGCCTCGTACGGTGGCGGCGCAGTTACCTCCTTGGCGCCGCTGAGACCGACGGACGAGGACGACACGGCGGCCGCGTCGCTTTCGTCGTCCATGCCGTCGCTTCGACGCCGACGAACAGGTGCGTGCGGGTAGGAAGAAAGCAGCTGAGCACACGTCCGGTGCGAAAGGAGGGGAAAAAAAGGCGCGTGGGGAAAATAAAAGGGCGGGCGAGGAGGCGAACAATATCCCGGGCGGCTGCGATCGGGAGAGAGAGAAAGCCGTCACTGGAGCTCGCGTCGCTGCTCGTCCAAACCACGGGGCCGCTGCTGCTGCCCGCTTTCAAGTACGTGTCGCACGCTCGCGCACTGCACCGCTTGCTGACACTGTGCAGCCGACGTGGGACGAAGGAGGCAGGTCAGCTCCGAGGACGCTCCGGCCTGGACTGCGCGACTCCGCGCCACTGCTGCAAATGCTGGCGCCGAAGAGCTCCGCGAACGGCAGCCCCGCCGCCACCGCCATTCCTACGGGAAGACTACTGGGTGCGAGCGGGCATCGCGAGAGGTTCGCACCCACCACCACCACGGACCAGAGTCCGGACTCCGCGCTGCTGCCCCGGCGACGCCCGCGATTGGCTCGCCGCCCCGTCACGTGACATCCGGGCGGCGGCCAGGCGGCGGCGGCGTGCATCACCGTGGTGTGCACTATGGCAGTTGCAGCGCATTTATACAATTCATTTTTCGTTTGTCGTTTCCTCTTCTTTTTTTTTTTTCGCTTTATCGACTATGTCCTGCAAGCACGCTCATCCCGCGCGCACTAGCAAGCAAACGATATTCAAACGCTAGCATATGATCGATTGAGATGAACGCTTAACACAATCGCGAGACATGCCCGGCAATGAGTAACCGCCTTTCATTCTTTCGATTTCTCCAACAACCGCCTCATAGTGTCAGAATTAGTCGGCGCCTGGAGGTCTCATCACACACACACACACACACACACACACACACACACACACACACACACACACACACACACACACACACACACACACACACACACACACACACACACACACACACACACACACACACACACACACACACACACACACACACACACACACACACACACACACACACACACACACGCACACACACACACACACACATGCGCGCGCGCGCGCACAGATAGACAGACACGCGCGCGCGCAAACACAACTTTGCTACCATTTGCTTTGCATACTCGGCAGTGACCGGAATTCGTTAGTATAACAAAACGCCGTGTATGCTTGTAAGTAGTACTGCCGCTCCTCGCGACAGAGGTGCAGAGACAATTAATGCCTAAATACGCCACAAGTTAGTCACAAAGCGCGACGAATATCTGATTTCTGTCCTCAATACCACATGTCAGCATACACAGCGCTTTATTTTATAGTAATTAATTCCGGTCACCGCTGAATTAGTCTCACAGTTGCGTTCCCGTCAACTGTAATGCCGAAGGCCCAGTCAGGTGACTTGCATGTAAACTTAAGCCACGGCCCCAAGACAAAATTGTATTTTGCTACAAATTTCAATAAACAGTCATAAACAGAGCAAATACCGGTGCGGAATTATTCAGTCGTATTTTATTGGACTAGTTGACTTGGCTAGTCAGAACACGAGCTGAGGGAAGAAAAAAAAATGTCTTTTTTTTTTTTTTTTTTTTTACTGTGTCAATTCGTGCGCTGCACACATGAGCGCGATCAAGAGCGACCCCCACAAACGTCGTCGACAATGACCGCAGTGCGACGATCAGCACGGGTTCAAGGCCGAACGCTCCTCGTCATGGCAGTTAAAAACTCCCCGCTCGCCGCCTGGCGGGGATATGAAATGTGGGATGACAGACCGACTGTTGGGAACGTCGCACGAAGCGCGGACGTTTTACGCGTCCCCATCATCTTCCCTTTTCCCTCGCGCACCACTCGACGGACACACGCCACGGGGTCGTTTAACTCTACAGACCGAACGCACAATGCCGAATCGAAGTGGACAAAAATAGTCGCTCGGCATTCATTCTCCATTTCATCACACTCAGCAGCAGCCGGATTACGCCCACTGCGCGCTAAAAGGCCTCTTCTCGACACCGCCGAACAATCGTTGTACCGTGGCAGCGACAAAACTTCCCTAATCTCACCTCTCAGCTTCAGTTTCCCCCGCCACTTTCCCCATTCTGATTCCCCATTTAGGCGAGATGCGGGATAAAAGGATATTATTGCGCAGAACTCATGGCAGAGAACGCGACACTGAAAGGCGCCAAATTTGACCTACGTGAGCCAGCCGTCAGTTTGACAAATCGCAGGCAAAGATTGAACATTTTTTTTTACCTTTTAAATACAACAATGAATTCCCGAAATGCGATAAAAAAACGTAAGCGTGCGTATGCCCTTGGAAAAAAAAAATGTGGCTGCTTTAAATCGTTCTGCCTGCAAAGACCGAAAGTTTTATTAATCAATCTCGGTGGGCATTGCATTATCGATGTGGAAACAGGAATACGAAAGGATTGTGTGGGCACGAGAACACTTCGAAATATAACCACGGGCCCCGCATTGTCAGCGCAGAAATTAGGACCGCCCGCCTGGATGCGTCAGTCTTTAAGCGCCTCCGACAGTTGAATACGGTTACAAGGTGACAAATTAGATGATCGAGATGGTTTAGTGGTCGCAGACGGCGGCAAAATTAGAAGGTGACGAAACGTGCGAAACTCTGGCAAACTCGCTCGGCACGCATCTATTAACACTTTTCGTCCTCCTTTCCCTGTCTCCCTTCCATGAGCGGCGCGAGCGCTTGAAAACACAAAGGGGGCCTCCCTGCATTACATGAATCCTCGCACGAGCTAACATGCGATGAATCAAGGCGTTCGCGCACAAGAACGAAATGAACGGCCAATCTGCATCTCCAAATACAGCACGCGAAGGAGGTCTCCTTCACCGCAACGGCGGAGACGAAATACCGCGCACTGCACAGAACGTCAGACGGCCCACTCGAGAAATGGCGCCAGCTTTCCTCGTGACGCCAGATACACAAACAAAAATGAGCAGGGACAAGACGCAGACGTCGTCTCTAAACTTGACGTCTGCAGCGTTGCAGACGAACGTAATGGCCCCGGGGGCCAGAAAGAAACAGAAATAAGAAAGCACAGAAGCCAGTGGCGGCGATAAATTCCATAGTTTAATTTTGGACAGCACCGCCAAGAGAGAAAATAAAAGAAAGCGAGAGAAACGAACAAACATAGGGCCTCCTCGGCATAATTCGTTGTTTTTTTCTTCGAGCTTATCACTTTCGTCGGAGCCCTTGTAGGCGGCTCCCACCATCACGAGGCCTCGACCCTGGAAAGCCGCGGACGCGAGCAGACGAAAGCGCAACAACGCCGCTGACGCCTTTTAGTTGCAGCGTCGCAGCTACAAAGCAGCAGCTAAACGGAAGGCTGCCCCGTGACGAAAGCGCGAAGAGACGAGGAGGGAGAGAACAGCCGAAGAGAAGACAAGGAGAACGTCCACTGCGTTTCCCAGAATAGCAACACGGCCGAACCAAAATAGCGGCCCTCTCCCACCGCTGGCTCGCTTTCGCCGCGGCACACCACACACACACACCTCTTCACCTCTCGCCCGACATTCAAGAGTGTGTGTGTAGTGGTTATTTATTGTATGTACAAAAGGAAAGAAAAGATGTTTGCCAGCCCCGGTATCTGCTATCTTATATCTGAAGCACCTGAACTGGGGCGGCGGAAATAAAGGGATAGCGAGGAGAAGGCAAACGTTACGAAATACCGCCCCTTTCGATTGGCCGCCGCAGCCCGACTTAGGCACCAACGGCGATGATCCCCAATAGCTTTGTCTTCGAACACCGCAATGAACGTATAAGCCCACCCCACTTGCCTTCTTGTTTATATTCGAACGACAGTGCCTCACCGCAGAGGCCGCGATCAGCTTTCATCGCAGCATCCACGATCGCGAAGACTGGTGACGACAGCTTCGAAAATATTACATGTTGTACTATGTTGCGAACCGGCCATGTTCCGCTGTCGAAACATAGGGTAGCGCCACCTTTCCACCACGGCGTCAACGACGTCGGCGCCTCAAGCAGGCAGGTCAGACAACTATCTGTCCTCACCTGCAGAGGGCAGATGAGTCGCAGATTCAACCCTCCCCGCTTTCCCGAAAAAAATAAAAAGGAGAAAAAGGAAGAAAAAGTTGACGTGGAAAACGCCGAGCTCGGGCCCGAATACATCCGGCGTGCTGAGAAAAGCCTGCCGCTGGTTCAATCTACCACGGTTTCGAATCTTCGATTGGAGAAGCGCCGGAAGCGGCGAGACGCAGTTTCGCACGGACGTCGATCGCTGCCTCTGTTTCAAGGTCAATGTCCAGCTCCTCTCCCGCTCCTCCCCTTTTCCCTCCATCCTCAAATCGCGTTCTTCTCTCCCGTTTTCTTTTCCCCCAGCGCTCCCCTAACGTCCCTAGCATTTCCCTAAACTAAATGACGGCACGGGGAAACCCGACAAGGCTTTTCAATTCCTTTCACCAAAGCGGAAGGGCGGGGAGAGTGTTCTGACGTCAAATGCAAATCGAACCATTTGTCGTCAGATGAAGGCAAATCGTACGGTTTGCTGAAGCGGTTCGAGATCAGAATAAACAACGAGAAAACAGCTTCTCATCAAGTGAAAGGGCTAGCTAGTCTGCAGCGCAGTGAAAAGTTTGGGCATAAGGACATCCTGCACGTAACATTTGGCGATTTTGAACGCTCCAGAGCTTGGAAACAGGACCAGAAAAGAGGCGTATGAAACAAACGCGGTCTTGTGATACCTTTGTCGAAACAGCGGCAGGATAAATGACGGACCGTACCCAGAAAGCTCAAATTATTGGCCCCATATTGAAGTACGTTGACAATGCACGGTTCCTATGTAGGCCTGGACACTGCCAACATTGGGCCGAAGGTTTGTGATGCCTAATGCAACGAAGTAGGTTCCAAGACAAGCGTGTATCATTAGAGCGTCGGAAAGTATGCGCAGATAAGGTGGTGGTCGGAGGTGGCAGACGACACGGTTAATTAAACAGATATGGAAGCGGCGGCTTTCGTTCAGTAGGCGGCGGATATTGTCTGCTGCTGTTGATTACGACGCGACGATGACACACATTTTCCATGCATGCCATAACAAATACTTCACCCCGGACAAACGTTGGAAAGATGTTTCTGCCTCTTGGCTACAGCCCTGCTTCGGACAAAGCTTCCGTCACTACTTGACTGCACCTTGACTGACAGGCGAATTTAAAAGGCATGCACAAGGCAAGACATAAAAAAAAAAAAAAAATCCTCAACATTAAGCAACCACGAGTTTTGTGAACGATGTGATGGATAACGTGGGCAGTGTGACGTTGCCGTGCATATAACAAGAATAAAACCTTAAATTTACCTTTTCTCGATAATGGAGTGTGGAAACGTTCATGGACGGATGAATTACTACTCGCTTCGAAAAGGAAACGGGATGCACGAAATCGCTCCCACAAAACACATGATGTCCAAAGCGACTCTGGCCTTGAGGTGCAGTAAGGTCTACTGTTAAAGGGGACATGAGAGCGCATGGCTGCCGCGCTTTACAGAGCATTCCCGAGAGAGACAGTGACGAATGATCACACACAGTGCATGCGCTACAAGCAAGGCTGGCGCTTTGCGAAGTGTTCAGGATACGCGATCTAGCGTTCCCTTAAACAGTGCACCGTACCCTACGTCGCAGTGGCGGGGGAAATTTCAAACACCTGGAGTTTCTTACCGTGCACTAACATCGCACAGTACGCGGCCGCCTTGCGTTTCGCCTCCAGTGAAAAGCGGTCGCCGCGGCCGGGATTAGCCCGTAACCACTCCAGCACCGTAACCACTGAGCAACCGGACCGGGGCCCAGTGGTCACTCGAAATGAGACAGTCCATGACTGTCCGCCTTCTCTGCCTGGTCATGCGCCATATCATGTTGCAGCCACTGTGATCATGACTCGTGACGACTGCACGCGCAGCCTCGCGGTCAGGAGTAGCGAAGCAACACAGTTCTGTTTCGAGAAGTGCTTAGTTAAGTTAGTCATATGTAGTTTTATGGCGCATAACTTCAACTGTAGCTATCATGCGCCAATTTCGGGGAACCGCGCAGTCGGGCACTTGGTGCACCACCAAAGGGACCGGCGCCAGCCGTCAATCGAGTAATGGCATAGGCCTGCGGCAACGCATACCATTTCGCGTGCTACGCCGATTTCCATATTAACACATAGAAGCCGCGGTGTTGTTGTTGTTGTGGCTGTAGGAAGAAGGAAAAGAAAATGCACGGGCCTGCTACTGGCTCTGTAGCTGAGCCACCTCCGCTGCCTCGTGCAGACAGAAGAGAAAATAGAGAAGAAAGAAAAGGAAGAGGGAAAGAAAGCCGCGCGCCGCAGCAACAGCCGTCGTCCACCACCGAAGCGGTGGCGGGTGCAATGACGGCCTACAACAGATAAAAATTCGGTGGCAGGCTAGCCCCCGCCGCAAGCGGCGGTGACCTACCTGCCCCAGCCCGCGGTGCCGACAGGCGTACAAATGACTCAAATACAAGAGTACCTGGTATTTCGTGCAGTCATCTTTTCCTTTCGCTTCTGTCCACACTTTTTTCTTATTTACGGGTGGCAGGGATAGTTGCCCAGTTGGTTCTAGTCGACGTAGCCCGCGCTCTTTTCTTGCTTCTAAATACGTATTACTCAAATGTCATGGCTGCACCTGTGTGCGCTCCACGTTAGGGCTAAATGCGAGAGAAGCGCTTCCGAAACAACGGAGGAACGAACGCCACAATCTGGAAGCCAGATCTTTCTGGAAGGGAGCCGTCCTACAATCTGCCACGCTTTTCATGCATCATGCATGCACGGACTCTTGACGACCAGTTATAGGCGACACTGAAACTTTTCGGCCTTGTGAGCTCGCACGTCGGGACTAAACCGTTAATACTGCTTATTTCAACCATTATGACTCCGTTTCAGAGACGCGCCATATCTAATCTTACTTCAAGTATCCTCGCTTGCACTCGCGTTCGTGGCGAGAATACCGCGTCATACAGGAGGCGTGATGCGAAAGGCGAGAGCCGTTCGGCGCGCGCCGAGAGTCACGCGACAGGGGCAAACAATAGTTTCTTTGTGTCGAGCGCAGCCGACGAAGCAGAATAAAGGGGTTCTTCTTCATCGAAGCCGCCTCCGCAACGGATGTCTCGTTTCGTCAAGCATGGCGAAGCGGCGTGGGGTGAACGGCGTGACGATGACGACAGGTATAGTGCTTCGAGCGACCCATCTTCCATGCTCCGCTAGCGAACGATTCAGACGCAGTGCATACAGGGCCAGCCTTAATACACGGCACGGGAATTCCAGGAAAGTCCACAGCTGCACATGGTAACGAACCCATCGATGAAAGACCGGGAGGCGCCACAGCGCAGCTCCGACCCCGAGATACAGCTACCGCGGCTGGTGTGCAATGACAGAGCGGCAGCCCCAAACCTCCTGGACTAAGGAACTGACCCTTACGAAACTGCTGAATAAGCTAATGTTTCAAACCAGTAGTAAATCAATGCGGGCAATGCATCACGAGCTAATGAGGTCATAACAGTGCACGACCTCTCTCTTCAGCGGGCTGCGTGGTTGCTCCCACGAGGCGAAAAAACTCTGGAAAGTTTGTAGAATTCGTGAACAGCCTTATCCGCGCAGACTATGGGAAAAGACGCGCACAAAACGAGTTGGGCGACAGATTCTCTATTTGTGAGCTCCCCATATGTCCGTTTTTCTCTTTTTCAAGACCACTGCGACCGAGTCACAAAGTGATTTCATTGTTTACCCACACTGTTTGCCCACATGAAACTAGAGCGTTCGTGTCGGTCGCACATTTGAGCTTTAAACGAAGAACACCTGGAAGACGGAAGCAAGGCAACGCTTCGTGAAGCAAGCCGCAGTTAGGTCGAGAGACTCCGCAAGAAGTGTGCGTTTGCGTTGCCCCCGAGAAACATCTCCAGTCACGCAGGGAAGCCGATATAATTCGGCCGTATTTTCCAAACGCAGCGCTCCAGATCGCCGGCTTAAGTCAAGACGCCAGAGCAGCACGCGCCAACACTATACCAAAAGCACGGCGTGCTTCCAAGGCATACGCAAAGCATTTTGGTCCTATGTGGTGAGGGCGTGTCAGCAAAATCCTACTCTGTCCCCTGCCCTCACTCGTGAGGCATGGGAGGCGGCCCTATTCAGTTGTTAATCGCTAAACGGGTACTGGCTACTTCAGGTGGTCACTACTTCAAAGCCGTCGCATCTGGCGTCTTCGCAACTTTGTATCTAACCCTGTTATGTGTAAAGCTAATAAAAAGCGCCTACTGACACGCGCATCACTGGCTATCAGTACTGCTTGTCCAGTTCAGTTCAGTTCAGTCGTTCAGTCATGTCCGACTATTCGTGACCCTATGGACCACGTCACGCCACGCTTTCCGGTCTCTCACTATCTTCCTAACATCACATAACTTCATCTGCAGCGCCTCGAGGATGCCATCTAACCATCGCGTTCGCTGCCTACCCCTTCTACGGCGACCCTAAACCTTTCCCAAGATCAAATCTTTCTCCAGCGACGTCCTCTCTTCTCATCAGATGACCAAAGCAGCTGAGCTTTAACTTTAGAATTTGACCCTTCAATGAGCAGTCAGGGTTTATGGTAGACACTATCGACTGATTTGATCTTCTGGCCGTCCAAGGAACTCTCAAGTCTCTCCGCCAGCACCACAATTCAAATGCGTCAATTCTTCGGCGGTCAGCCTTCTTCACAGTCCAACTCTCGCATCCATACATCACAACTGGAAAGACCATAGCACGAGTTATACGGATCTTGGTTGGCAGACTAGGCGGTCAAGGCTAACCAGTAGCGTCAAGTAAATCTATAGGTTACACATTTTAGTTACGAACTATACAAGTCGACTCGCGTCTGCTGCAGGTAGGCGGAATCTTCGAGTCTACTCACATTTCAGTGGTCAGCCTAGCTGCCGCCCAACGTATACAGTGCTTTAGAACCCTTGTACCCATGTCTGTTTACTGCCTCAAATGTTTTTATCTCCTCCCAGCGACCAGGCGTACCTCCAGTCCTCTTCGCTTGCACACTTACTTGGCTCGAGGCTTCTTCACCTATTCCGCGAACCAGATGTTTCATCATCAAGCTGTTGGTTATAATCAGCAGCAAATTAAATGCGAACAGCGGTGCGCATGACCAAGAAGCCTCAATCTTATCCTGTCCGCCTGTCGCAGAGATAGGCGCACTCATCCGGGTTGCTAGTAACTTTTACAGACGAGCACCACAATCATAGCATCCGCCGAGCGCAACGTATACGCAACACAGGTTTGCTGCCGGCTGCGACTGTGGCCCGCGTGATTGAAGTGGGCACTCTTGGACGCCTGGCCTGCAGTGCTTCGGTTCTGCCCTAATCATCATCCTGTTAGGTGTGACAAACAGAGAGTCGCAGTCACGAACTGCACGAGCGCGCCGATATCAGACGCCGACAGGCGGATGGCTTAAGCTATGCCACTGGACACACGCTTCGCTGCTTGCCTTTCATTTGTTCCGCGCATGCATGCATAGTACACACAAAGCCTCGGGGACGACAAAACCGGAACAGAATATAACACCTTCGCAACGTGTTCCCAGTGGCAGTTCCAAACGGCGGTGGTGAGACGTCAGCAGCCTTACAGCGATGACGTTGGCAAATCTACTACCTCCCTCCAATGCCCCGCACGACCTGCGCGAGTAATCTAATTGTTAAAAAAAAAAAAAAGGCCTGGTTCAGAACGACGCTTGGCGCGTAGGCCTGCAAGCACGTGACCGCATGCCTATTTTTATGACAAGCGAAAAAAAAAAAACACGTTCAGACGAATACGCACGTGACAATCTCACCTGAGTGCAGCTTTTTCAACCCTATCAATGACGGCTCCAGTAAAGTCTGCTGCCCGGACAAGGCCTGGGAGATGACCCACGTAACAGAGGGCATCGATGGTGACTTATCGTTAACTGAGAGCACACACCACACTCCTTAAGCACCTTTTACTTCCGATGAAACTTCAACGCAACACTTTGAGCGAGCTTTGGGCGCTGCCAGGATTAGCCACCGATATTGTAACCGCGATCGACGCGTAACTTATAAGCAGCTCTCATGAACACCATAAGGAAGATACACACGATGTACCAACGGCTCTGGTTATCCGGTGACCACCGTGGACTAGGCATCACACGACGGTCCGCATTAGCTCCGTAGGGCTCGCGTCCAGTTCGTGAGTGTTGGTGAACTCGCATAGCTGGGCGAAAAACTGAGCACACGCCTAATCCGCTCATGGCTACCTGCAACGACGACTTCGAAATGGCCATGGTGATAAGCATATCCGTCACGACTGTGGATTTTTCTTTGCAAGCGAACCGGAAGTGGACCTCGTAGAGCGGAACGTACGAGACGCCTAGCTGGAATGCGGGCCAAGTGGTCCACCGTGTGAATGCGCCCGTTGTGCGCCTCTAGGGACCAACCAGAAAGCGCAGCGAAAACTGCTGGCGTTTTGCTAACCCGATTATTGTCAACCCGTGCCCGCGTACACTGTAGAACAGCCTCAATGACCAAAGATTGCGCCAGTGACGTCACAAGAAAATTACCTGCACTATTACATGGCCGCGGTTCCCTCCCGCCGAAATCGCGTCGTTGTACCCTCAACCACGGCTGCGCCTTAGCGGTAGGTTCCGTCCTCGTTTGAAACTTCCGTGAAAGCCTCACGGAGATCTCAAACGTGTCTGCGCGAAATATCCGACCGTGGTCATAGCTCTTCGATCATATCAGCCGTGAAATACCACTTCTAAACTTGACTAGTCCCACCAGCTCCGATGGCGGTCCTTGAGAGCTAAACTAAGTCTCTGGCACAGTCGAGTTGCGGCTAGCCTAGCAGCTAGTCTAGGAGCCACATGCATGCGTGGCAGTCTACCGCGGTTACGTTTCGATGGAGGCGAAACGGAGTGGCGTCCGCGTGCTGTACGATGTCAGTGCATGTTAAAGAACCCCAGGAGGTCGAAATTTCTGGAGCCCTCCACTACGGCGTCTCTCATAGCCTTAGTCACTTTGGGACGTTAAACCCCATAAACCAAACCAAACCATACCTACGAATTCCGGCCCAATCAGAGCGCCATACTTATAACACGCAGGCCACACAGGCACTTCATCGCAACGCTATTGGCAAACAGCGCTCAGGCACCACCGGTCAGACCTAACCGGATCGAGTGATCGTACAGGGCGCGTTCTCTGCACCACTATCATCTATTCCACTGCGCAGGGCAAAGGCCTCTCCATATACTGCCATTTCATTTAACGCCCTAATTATTTTAAGGCGTCCCTCCCACAGTCTGCGTCTTTTGGATCCTTTTCTGAATTGTGAATACGCACTTCGAGTCAAACGTGCATTTAAGAACCGTTCCCTTAACCCAGCCATGTGCCAACTGTGGCCTCGTTCACGCGGCTGCTACGACATCCCATTCAATGCCCGCTAGTTCACCGAACAGCACTGCTAGACTCGCATCTCGGAATAAGGCTCTAGAGTAAGACATCGTTCAGGTTCAGTTTCCAATGGCGTCCTAGCTGTCCGTACCCATATTCTTACCACCCTACGTAGCACCAAGTCTGACCACCAGCTTGGCAGTTGCTCAGCAGCTGCCGGTACTGAGGCACGGAGCTTACACAACTAAGTGTATTCATGAAGGAGGTGGTGGTCAATCACCACTGCACCCGGGTGGTCAAACCCTGTTTTGGTGGGCGAGTGCGTTGCTGCTCTTGCCATTGAGATCAGCCCGCCCCCCTGGCCTAGGATTCAATCAACAGGTCATTGTTTGCTTGCTTTTTATCCGTTGGGGGGTTGCTGCGCGGCGCAGGAATTCAAACCGCGGTCCTTTTTTTTTTTTTTTTTTTTTTTTTCACGCGAGTGAGTGAAAAACTTTATTGAGTAGAGATATGAGAGGGGCCCTAGTCCGGGACTCCAGCGGCTGCCGCTGCTATCAACGCGCGTGTCACGAGGGCCCGTTGGGACTCTAGTCCAGAGCTGGATAGGGCAGCTTCCCACGCGATGCGGACACTCTACCTCTACGCCACAGCTGTCATTAGGGTGTCCTGAAAATGTGTCCGTCAAGCCCCGGAATGAGTTCATGCATCAGAGGAAAATTGGGGAGAGACACTTAGGCTCCGCGCCCCACCGCGGTGGCGCAGTGTTAGGGCGCTCGAATGCTGTACCCGAGGATGCGGGGTAGGATCCAGGCTGCCGCGGCAGCTTTTCGATGTAGGCAACAAGCAAGGCGCCCATGTGCTGAGCGACGTCAGCGCACGTTATTAAGAACTCCGGGTGGTCAAAATTTTCGGAGCCCTCCACTACGGCGTCTCTCGTAGCCCGAGTCACTTTGGGACGTTAAACACCATAAACCCAACCAAACTCAACTTAGGCGCCGCCTTTGACGGCATGACACAACAGCGTTAGTGGCTCTCATCTGCGGCCCTCCTCACGTATCCTCGTTCGTGTACATGCATACTGCTACTCGCTAAACCGCTAATCCCTTCATTTATACCACCTGCTGTCTCATAAAGTATACCTCACATATAGTCGTAAACTATCACATTATGTGAAAGACCACCCGACAGAGACATAAACCGCCGCTTAAACCAAGCAGTAAAAACGCGCCAGAGTGGCTTAGGAGTGGCGTGTCTGACTGTGGATCAAAGGATACCGGAAGGTTCCATTCCCATCTTACCGTCCAAAACTCAAAGGACCTACCCGACTAGGCAACTCCTGCTATCTCGGCCACGTTTTGTGCTATCGTGACGTCACACGACCCGTCGACCAATCAACGCTTGGATATGTTACCTGCCAAGTACCAGCATTCAGAGGCATGCTCGATATCCTTCGCTCGCAACCTTGGCGCCTGCAAAATCTGCTATGCTCTGGAGATCGGGGCTTTAACACTGTGGGGTTTAAACTAGGGACACCTAACGGAGGCCACGAAACGCGCTGCTTCGAAGCTTCATGGGCCCCAATAAAGAAGCCTTCTCCCTCACCTCTGCCAGTTCCCCCCCTTGCACGATACCCTGTATACTGTGAGCGTGCGGAGTTGCGTGGGCTGGGGCCCGCGCACTCGGATACGCAATACGCCCGGTTAGAGCTCAAGACTGCAGTGGCAGAATGCCCCTGGCTTTGTGACACGCCGCAGCCCTGGGTTACGTATGTGCACGCGAGCTTCCGCCCTCTCCCTACTCTCACACACTGGGGCTTCTTGATCTCATGGGCATGCAGGCGAAATATAAAAGGCTCCCGTGTGCTGTGCGATGTCATTGCACATTAAACACCCACAAAGGGTTAGAAATTTATGCGCAAATATCGACTATACCGCAGCCTTAATTCTCTCTTCCTTGTTCCACTCCCTCGTTCCTCCCTTCCCTTATGACGCAGCTAGGTGTCCACCGGGGAGTAAGATAGTTGCACCCTTTCCTTTCTTCAAAACTGTTAATTCTGTCCTCTGCCTATTCAGTTTCTCTGGTTTTCTAACGCTTCAGAGGTTAGAGTTGCAGTAGTTATGGTGCTCGACTGTGCCCAAGGATGCGGGATCGAATACCGGCCGCGGCGATCGCTATTAAACGGAACCTAAAAGCTATAGGCGCCCGTGTGCTGTGCGATGTCAGTGCATGTTATCAAAGAACCCCAGGCGGTCGACCTTTCCGGAGACCTCCACTATGGCGTCTCTCATAGCCCGAGTCGCTTTGGGACGTTAAACCCCATAAACCAACCCGACCAAATCAAAGGTACACCGGCGCCCACAACTTTGTCACTCCCGCAGTCCCAGTGCAGAGGCAGCAGCTGACCCATTACCACCGATAAAACTTTATCTAATCCACCCGCTCTGCTCTACCTATACCTGCAACACATTCCTTAGTAATCCATACCGTCAACCTCAAAAGGGCCACTGTCCGCCCTCCGGTGGAAAATATTTTCTTCCCTGGCGACAGTGAGGCTTCGCCCCCAAGAACGCAAGGCCGATAAAATATTTTTGCGAAGAGTAACTATAATAACACAGCTACAACCACCACAATCACCCGATTCTGTCCTGTTTCTCTCCTCCTATTCCTTCGCAAAGGTTTTTCACTCTCCTGCCCGGTCGTCTAGCCTCCGCAAGCCAAATTCCCCTTCCTCTTCCGCGCTCCGCGTTTGGTGGGAGGTGGGGCATGGCACTCTGCGTGCGCGAAAACGAAACGGGCGAGGGAGTGCGCGACACTGCATTCATTGCATTCAGTCCGGTCTTCCCACGTCAGTCAGCGAGACGGACCAATGGATGTCGTCGCTACTCCGACGTCACCCTAGCGGCTCGTAGAGAACGGGGAAGCTGGTTTCCCGAAGGGGAAGATGAGAGAACTTTGGTTTGTATTTTTGCTGCTTTGCGGCGAGCGTATCGCTGTATCATTTTTCACAGACTATCTTCATTACCTGATTGAAGCATTGGGCTCCTTTGCTTAAAAAGTCATGCCCTTTAACGACCATCAGTTACCTTCGCCCTGCTGCCAATTTCTTCTACATTATACCAACAAGGAGCTCATTAGCGCTTTGCTGCCCCGAAACCACTCCGCTCTTTCTGGCTCTTAGACCATTTTCCTTTCCATAGCTTGACAGACTGTACTCAATTTAATTTGAACATTTTTTGTTAGCCGCCAGGTTTCTACCCAAGGTTAATATTGATAAGATAACGCGCTCCTGTACTGCTATTTTTCATGGATATTGGCGAATTGTTACTCATCACCTGAGAGCGCCTGCCAGACGGGCGACCCTCCTAGTTATTTCACTATTGTGGTCCAGATCTAAGTTCATGCTTAGCTGCCGTTCATAAACTGCTGCTCCCTTCCCAGTCTAACATCAAACTGAATGACCCACTTCGAGCTAGTTTTGTTCCTTTAGGGCAGAAAACAGCTCAAAGCTACAGAGAGAACAAAAAGAGAGAGAGAGGAGTCGAGACACAAGCACAGTGTTTAGAGCGCCCGTGTCTTGTCTTCCCTGTCTTTGTCCTCTGCGTGGTTTTGCGCGCCGGTGAACATTACTTTAGATATCTTATTTTTCGACCCACCGTTCGGTTCCGCCTTGACTGTCATCTGAGTCATTCACCGTACTTCGCGATTCCGTCCCCGAGTTACTCAGAAATTTAATGCCATCAGTGAATCGGATATGTATTCTCCGTAGACCTTTAACCGCGACTATTGCTAATCCAGTCCCCTGAATATACTTCGTGTAAACACGTGACAAATATTACATGAGATATATAGTCTGCCTGACAGCCTCAGAAATTTATAGCTGATCGATTTATTGTGGGGAACGAGCCGCGCTGCGCCACATCTCACCCGCTGGCGTCACCGCACTGGCTCATCGCTTCCTTGCCTAACTAGCATCACCGCAAATGCCGATTCCACAAAATATGATCCAGTTAAGTGATGCGACAATTATGAAATGCAGCGAACGCCGTTTGGAATCTGCGAGCGCTGTTCGCGAGTTCAGACATAAAATTGCGCAATTTCTGGACATTCACACTGATCGAACATGTACAATAAGTCGGTGGGAGTGAACAGCAATTGCTATTGCGCGACCCATTTCGAACGTTCTGGCCCCCCTGGAAGTAGCAACATGCGGGGCAAGAAAATCGTCTCGAGCTTGCCTGCTATTTTGGCGCTAACTGGAGCAATTTCGGTCATTTTAATGCTCTTGGCGCAGCATGGTGAAAAAAAAAAAAAAAAAAATGTGCTTGTATTAAAATAGTGCAATCGACGCAGTTGCCCCACCCCTGTTATATTCTTCGCGTTTTTCTGTCGCCTGATTTATGGTGGCGAGAGTACGTATGATCTATTTTCCGAAATCCAACATCCCAGGCAGCGCAAAACATCGGCCCAATATATTATGAAGCGTTGGCAATGCACTGGTTCTATATTGGGCCGGTCATCGTCAACACAGCACCCAGAGCGCCCGGTATAAGCTGATCGGTCAGTAATTCTTCCGAGTTCTTGACTCTTTCGTCTTACGGATTACGCTGACGTTACAGTTCTTCCTCAAGGCTGTGAGGCACTGCGTATGCAGGTTGCAAAGTTATTCAGGCACAATGGCCCCATCTCCCTTTCCTATCGCAATCTTGATTCGCAACATTCTTTCACATATCTGCAGTTACTTCATTTTCGGCCACTGCTGCCCTTCTTTGTACTGCTTTCATTACCTCCTGTTTCGCTACCGACATGGTGGCCCCTTCATCCCCACCACGGGCTTCGTTAGCATGGAATTATTTCGGCAATTGCAGATATACGTGTAAAATTATTTAGCTATACATTAACGAACTTACCCATGTCGACAATAACTTCTGCCTTCCTTGTCTGTTAGTGCACTACCGAGGTGGTCGAAATTAACCTCGAAACTTCACTATAGCGTCTGTCATATACCATGTCGCTCCGAGACGTTAAACTCCTTGTATACTATCAAAGTCTTGCCAATACCTAATTTCCTCTTGCCCGCTTTTAGACAATTTCTTTGCCTTGGAGTCTGCTCGATCCTCGAAAATTTTTCTTCTCTATGTCGTCTATTTTGCGTTAGCTTTGCGATAGCTTTTGACAGTTCCGCCTGCACAATATCTGTGTCAGAGGCTGCCTCAATCTGCGTTAAAAGCCTTTCTTAATAAGGTCGTTCGTGTACAACACAACGTCCTAGCATCTTCTCTAGCTACCCTACCCCGTACTTCCATTTCGAACTTCGTAATGATTTTTGCGAGGTTATAGTAAATATCGTGAACAGTCGTACTCCTCCATTAAACCTGAATATCCCTTCTGCAGAGGGATACTGGATTCCTCTACTTTCTCTCTAGCCATTAAATCGTTGATGGGTTTCTGTCAAACCAGTTTGCTCTGTTCAACTGTTCAAATCTAGGCTAACTGCGGACCTTAGCATGCTAAATGGTCTCCACATGTCATTTTGCCAGGCAGATCCGCATCTTGCATCATGCCAGGGCTCGCGTGCTCAACGAGATCCTTAATCCCATCGTTCGAGCTTCCAGTTCTCCTGCTTGCGGAATAAGGCATTCATAATCGTTTATCTAGCTCGTTCTGCGACCTCTGCTAATAACTCCTTCCTAGAACATTCCTGGACCATAGTAGGTTTTTTAGTCTGATCGCCTGCCTGCTTCTTGTCTACCTTCGCACTGTCATCGGAACATTTCACTGCCTTTTTACTCTATACCCAATGTCAATTTTTAGTCTTTACTGGCTGGATCCTTGTGACTGGCTGAAATTCGCCTCTGCTGGATGTAGGTGTGTTATACCACCTTCAATTTGTACATCTTACTGAGCCTAATTAGGTGAACTGCCACTCCCTCGTTAACGATGTAGAACTGCTCTATCCTACAACCTACATGACTGGTGATAAACAATGCCCCCCCCCCCCCCCCCCCCATTTCCCCAAATTTTTGTCTGTTCACTCAGTAGCACAGCACTGTCCGCCCTTTAGCACCACACATACTTCACATATGCGCTTCAGGACTAAGCTCCAAGACATCTCATTCAATGCTCACTGTTTCTTCAAACAACAGTGCTAGACTAGCCTAACTGGACTAGTTTCTCTAGCGTTAAACTTGCCAGGTTCAGAAGAAGTGAAGACAATTACAGAAATGGACCTCAAGTTCACCAGCCGAACGCTCTAGCCACTGAAGCATCAAAGTGGGTCGTGCGGAATATGCCAGTCAACGTGAATTTTTTTTTTTTTTTTTGAACAAGAATAAAAATAAGTACGAACAGCAGAAGCGGCAAGAGATCAGTGCTCCTTCTTTCAACTGCCTTTGGGTTGATTGTGAAGAATTTCAGGACAGGCACGATAGTAACAAAAAAAAAAAAAAAAAGTGCGAACCTTCGTCTAACAAAATGCGCTTTTTGCCACTCCCCACTTTCGCCAATTCCCGTTTCTCCCAGCCATCATCATCATCATCACCAGCCTGACTATACCCACTGCAGGGCGAAAGCCTCTCCCATATTTCTCCAATTAACCCCGTTCTGTGCTAGCTGCATCCACTTGATCCCTGCGAATTTCTTAATTTCATCCGCCCACCTAACTTTCTGCCGCTCCCTGCTACGCTCTTCCCTTGGAATCCAGTTTGTTACCCTCAGCGACCATCGGTTATCCTCTCTTCGACCTACATGGCCTGCCCATGTCTATTTCTTCTTCTTAATTTCTACTAGAATGTCGGTAACCCGAGTTATTTCTCTGACCCACTCTGCACGCTTTCTATCTCTTAATGTCAACCCTACCATTTTTCGTTCCATAGCCATCTGGGTTGTCCTCAACTTAAGTAGAACTGTTGGTTAGCCTCCACGTTTCAGCCCCATACAGGCAAGATGAAACTGTTGTATACTTTCCTCTTGAGCGATACCGGTAAGCTGCTAGTCGTAATCTGAGAGTGCTTGCAAAATGCGCTCCATCCCAGTCTTATTCTTCTTGTTATTTCCTTTTCATGGTCCGGATCTGCGGTTATTACCTGTCCTAAGTAGACATATTCGCGTACTACTTCCAGTGCTTTGCTACTTAACGTGAACTGCTGTTCCTTCCCGAGGCTGTTGAACATCACCTTAGTCTTCTGCATATTGATTTTCAATCCTACCTTTCTACTTTTCCTGTCTAGGTCACCAATCATTCTTTGCAATTCATCTGCTGAGTTACTTAGCAAGACAATGTCATCAGCAAATCGCAGATTACTGAGGTATTCTCCACCTACCCTTATCCCTAACTGCTGTCATTCCAAGTCTGTGAATACTTTCTCTAAGCAAGGTGTGAATAGTACTGGGTAGATCGTGTCTCTTATTGCAAGTTAGCGCTCGTGTGTCTCACGTCTTCTTCACTGCCCTCGTCTTGTTGGAGTCGTATATTTGTAACTCCGTGGATTTGTTTGTTCCGCTCAGCGTGTCACCTTTGCCGCACCCTTTCGTTCCACCTTACTGAACGCGCTTCGACTACGTACGCTGGTATGTATACACACACGCATGCACTAAATTACCGAGGGACAGCTGTTCCTACTTTAGAATGTCTGATGAAAAAAAAAAAAAAAGCGTTGAAACACAGCAAACCAAATCAAACTACTAGTGGATAACGGACCACGAACGCGCGCTCGATATCGAAAGTGCCAGCGATGATGCTGGTCTTTCAGAACAGATCCCTGGCCGCATAACCACGGTGTTTCCACATAACGTCGCTTTGCCGACGACAGTCGGCCACCGCTGCACGGAACACAGGCGCCATATTTACGACTACAGAGTCGTACGGCGACATTGCATAAGACGGCGTGCCAAGCCAAGAAATATATTCATATCGAACGTCGTGGGGCTTCGCTCTTTCGGGCAGGCAGAGCTCGTTTGTCCGCCGCGCCATGGTCGGGATTTCCCACCGTTTCCCTAGGTGCCGCTTTCTCTCCCATTCCTTCCCTACGACGCCGCGCTGACGTCATCGAGCGGGGTCGTCTGCTACGCTCGTCCTCTCCCGACTAGAAACGGACGCAAATCTCTCCCCATGCTTCGTTTACTTGCGCCGCGTTAGTTTTCCTTTTTTTTTTTTGTTTTTGTAAGCTACTTAGTTTTAACACGGGATCCGAACGGAGCGGCGCATGTGTAGATGAAGCATTCGAAAGGAATCGCGCGCAATGGGATAAAAGGGAAAACAAAAACGAGGCGACGCTTGCTGGTCGGCGGTCATGGCGGCCTAGGAGACGGCAGCGGCGTCGGCCCCGTGGCTGCGTAGTAGATGGAGAGGTTGGGGAAGGTAAGGTGTGATTACTAAAGTGCGCAGTAACGGCGCCAGTAGGCGGGGCAACGGGCGGGCGAGAGAGGCGTGGTCTGGACGAAAAGATGGAGGGCGGGCCAGCAAAAGCGCCCCGCCTCCAACTCGCCCCTCCCAAGAGCTCAGGATTTTTACCTCCCTTTTCGGGAGCAGACGACGACGAGTTCCGAGAGCAGACGACGCAGAGCCCGCTCTGTACGGGCTGCCAACACACACAAACCAAACGGGGGCAGCGCGGTGGGAGGATGTTGCGCGATGCTCGTGGGTTGGATCCGGCCAATCACGAGTGGGCGGCGACGGGGAGGATCCTGGACGAAGAACAAACTCGAGAAGGGAGACAGGAACTGCGATGAGAACACCGAAGTCCCGGGTATATCTCAGCACGCGCCTGCGGCGCGGTAGGCCCCGCTTTACAGAGAGGAAGAAGGCACGCTGTTGGCCGGTGATTATTTTTCATTTTACCTCAAGGCCTCTTCGTGAGCACGTCTGTCGATTCAATAGAAAAACGAAGCCACTAGAAAGCATGCGGAACTGCGCGTGCGCTCAATGTGCTCTAACAAATCCCCGTGCAAGGTGCGCGTCTGTTCCTTGGCGAAAGAAAGTGGATATTGTTTCTGTGGACCTCTAATTAGTCGCATATCGCATAGCGATTAAATTAGTGCTGATAGTTATCTTATCGGGAACTAGCTGGTCATAAATGCGCCAGATAATGGAGAATATATTTGTAGTAGATGCACCAGCATTCTCCCGAAACTCCAAAAACCACCACGTCAACTCCGCGATGAAGGGAAACAAAATTAAGCATTAGAAAAAAAAAATAACACAAACCAGCAAATTCCAGTAGCCATTACTATAAGACTTCCTGAAAATGGTTTCCTGGCAGCGAGTTCTGGGTGTTCTTTCGGACATACGCGCCACCGCCCATTCAATTTGCTCTCGGCAAAGAAAGACCGCCTGTAAAGCTGGCTACACCATCAAATGAGCTATGATGCGGCGAAGTGTTCCGGCGACTGCAAGGGGAAACAAACACGAAAGTTCACAACTCGACATACATCAATGTCAAGAAATTTTATTAAGTCATAATAAGTATTATATAAACGAAGCAGTGTACGTAATGCTTGCCAATAACTTCGCCCGGACGACCCCTCCCCCCCCCCAAAAAAAAAAAAAAGAAAAAAAAAAACAGAGTGCCCCAAGAGACCAGAGTAGGTTAGCGGAAGATACCCGAAATATAAACAAATAAAACAAAAGAACCAAAAGTGAAGACCTGTATACGACTATGGGGGTACAGAATAACGAGGAAAATATTACCGGTCCCAGGCGGTCACTTTTGTGACTATCATGAGGACTTTTGTTTAAGCCCGAATAACCACTTTCACAGCAGTTACTGCAGAAGCTGCCTTTAAATGTCGTATATGGGCTTCGAAAACTGCAGAACAAATTTCAAGAACGTGATGCATGGATCACTGCCGAAGTCATGGTACCCTGACCGGGGTACCGCACGCAAGCGCAAGTGTGCTGGTGCACCACGTTGTTCCCAACAGCCCACCAGGAATACTTGCCAGCCAGAATATTGCAAGTCAGCATGGGTCAATAAATATAGACATAGAAAGCCAAACGAACGCAAGGAGGACATGATTTACTTCGTTAATTGCTACCATGCTGATATTTAGCGTCTAATCTGAATCAACTGATCTTAGCCTCCTCATCATCATCATCATCAGCAGCAGCAGCCGAACTAGACCTACTGCAGGGCGAAGAACTCTCCCATATTCCTCCAATTAGCCCAGTCCTGTGCTAGCTGCATCCACATGACCCGTGCGAACTTCTTAACCTCGTCCGCTCACCTAACTTTCCGCCGCCTCCTCCTCCTTGGCTTTCCTTACTTTGGAATCCTGTTTGTTACCATAAGCGACCATCGGTTATTCTCTCTTTGCACTACACGCCCTGTCCATGCCCACTTATTCTTGATTTCCACTAGAACGTCATCGAAAATATGCAAGCTTAAGGGTACATTACATGATGATGATTCAGTTTGGAAGCACTCTAAAAGCAGATCATTGAATGTAACCATCATCATAACGACTACTTTCTAACCACCAACTACATCTCCCTGCAGAAAAAAGGGTTCTCCAAAATCTCTCCTATTCAACCCTGTCTTGTGTCAGCACCGGCGCAGCTTATCCGCGCAAGACTCCCTAATCTCGCAAAGTTAATCATCATTTGCCTTTGAATGGCTAGCTGCAATGGTGGTAGTGGTGGTGGTTATTTATTGTATATACAAAAGGAAGGAAAAGATGTTTGCCAGCCCCGGTATCTGCTATCTGATATCTGAAGCACCTGAACAGGGGCGGCGGAAATAAAGGGATAGCGAGGAAGAGGTAGAGAAAATCAAAGAGGTGAGCGATAGGGAGAAAGAAAAGGGTAGGCAAAAATAAAAGAAATATATACACTATAGTACAGTATACAGTAGTTTGCTTGGGGCTAGCTGCAATGTCCAAAAGGCAATTTCAGGCATTTATACAGGAGTATTGGCGAGATACAAATGCTTTACACTTTTCCCTGAAGGGATATTAAGCTGCTATACGTCACCTGAGGGTACCTGTTAAACGCACCTCATCCCATTCTTATTCGACTACTTATTTACTTCACACGTGAAATCCGAGTCACTGCCTGTTCTATCGGAATATACTGCCCTTTCCGACACAAGTGAAAATTACTTAAGGTTTCTTCATACCGGCCGAACGTCAACGCGACAAGAAGAAGGCACAACAACAACGTCCTTGGCCTCTTGTCGCTGTATACTCAGGGCGTCTGTTTAAGAATCCATGCCCGATGAAAAAAGCCACGGACACGGAAGCCAATCGCACGTTGTCTGGCGGTGGTTGCCCAAAGCGGATTGGCTTGCCTTAAAGATCCCAACTGTCTGCAAAAAACACGGTCCTGCAGGAAACGAAGAAAGTATGTGCAGACCAGTGCCTGCAAAGACCAGAGACCAATGAGTGAAGCGCAAAATGGCGCCGCCTGCACATCTGGAGCATGCACAGGGGTTAGGCCCTCTCTTTTGAACTGGGCACAGGCACAGGATATATCCACGCACCGCTGCGGTGTCGACTGTCCATGGGATGTGCGGCTTTGTATCACGGAATTCCAGTGCTTGGATCTGTATCATCGCAACTACAAGCATCGATTTGTTTTTTGTTTTTTGTTTTTTTCAACTAAGCTCTAAAAAAATCAACCTAGTCCAACGTAAAAAAAAAAAAAAAAGAAAAAAAAAAAAAAAAAACACGACGGCCTTCTTCGCATTGACCGATGACGTGATCCACGAACAGGTTCCGGAGTGCCAAGACAGCACGCGCCACAGTTATCGCCAGAATCTCTGAAGTAGACAGTGCATGCGCCAAGACGTTGGGACCGAGGTCCACAGGGCTGCACTCGTTCACGACGCTAAAGGAAAAATAACAACTTGCGTTCCCAAGTGCCTGGTGCAAGCCAAAATGACGATACTGTAACAAGTGCCACCAGAAACTGCCATAGTGTCGGTTGGAGTACAGCAGGAAACGCGGAACCACTGACCCAGAAATAAGATGCGCGAGAGGTGGGAATATGCTTAGGAGGTTAGAGCGGCGACCTATATGCACATCAGTTCAGTTCAGGCGTTCAGTCGTGTCCGACTCTTCGTGACCCTATGGACCATGTCACGCCACGCTTTCCGGTCTCTCACTATCTTCTTAACATCACATAGCTTCATCTGCAATGCCTCGAGAATGCCATCTAACCATCGCGTTCGCTGCCTACCCCTTCTCCGGCGACCCTCAACCTTTCCCAACATCAAATCTTTCTCCAGCGACTCCTCTCTTCTCATCAGATGACCAAAGTAGCTGAGCTTTAACTTTAGAATTTGACCCTCCAATGAGCAGTCAGGGTTTATGGTCGACAATATCGACTGATTTGATCTTCTGGCAGTCCAAGGAACTCTTAAGAGTCTTCGCCAGCACCACAATTCAAACGCGTCAATTCTTCGGCGGTCAGCCTTTTTCACAGTCCAACTCTCGCATCCATACATCACAACTGGAAAGACCATAGCACGGGTTATACGGATCTTGGTTGGCAGACTAATGTCTCTGCTCTTTACTAGGCGGTCAAGGCTAACCATTGCTCTCTTTCCCAGAAGCAGGCGTCTCCTAATTTCATGGCTGCAGTCTCCTTCCGAGGTAATCTTGGCGCCCAAGAACAGAAAATCTGTCACAGCTTCCACTTCTTGTCCATTGATGCTCCAGGACTTGATAGGGCAAGACGCCATGCACATGGACAGGACCAATATGCTCGCGCATTGTTAACGACACCAACACCAGGAACTGAAGCGGACGGCGCGTACTTCTATCTACTACACTAAGCTTCAGACACTTTATCTAGACTCACAACATTCAACGTCACAGAGTACCTTGAGAGGAATAGAGCCTAGGCTTCGGAACGGCTTCGGTCACCACTAGATTTTCCGCCGAAATACTTCAAAACGTCTCGCCCCGCCAAGACGCAAGCAAGAGTGAAGGGGAACTTACCCTTTAGCCAAAAAGTGTGCCCGTAAACCAGGATCCACGTGGCGTGATTCACGTGAATGCATTCCCATCGTCCATCGGTTCCTGCACGCGACGAACCCGAGGTGTAATCTGACAGATATGCTCAGCGCTAGGTCGCGAAAGCCACTGTCGACGGTGATAACGAAAAGTGCAAAGGAAATCGAGCGGACGCCGAAGGTGACCTATATCGACACAATCGTTCTCAGCCTTGCAAGAGGGACGACCACAATTCCTACCTTTAAGACACACAGAACGCACGGTGTGGCCCCATATGAGCCTCCTATATTTCCACCCCCCCTCCTCCTCCTCCCCCTTAAATGCAAACAAAGGGTGTACGTTTCGGGAAACGCCGCTACTGGAGACGTGGACAGAGACGTGAACTAATGCGACTAAATCAGACGCGCACACGCAAAAGACGCGCCTCGTCTGGCTTGTTTGGTCCACGCCCTTACCACCATTTCCTTCCGCAGTTAGTTTCTACAGAAAGTTGTCCCGCGTCACAAGGAGACTGCGACGTTGCTGCTTCAGGCGACATAAAGAACAAGAGGAACCGCGGCAATCGCCACTGTGCTGAGACAGCCAAGCCCACCGATGGAGTTCGCAAGTCCTCGACAAAAGTAGGACGATGTAATCCTCGCGCGGACGCCAGCAGGTCGGGCAGAGCGTGAGAGGTCAGGTCGGGTCACCATCATTTTTCCGAGTTAGCGCAAGGACCAAAAGGCGGTCCCAAACGTCCGCAATACGCCCGCAAGGTTAGAGTTGAGACGCTTCGGCCTGCTAGGAGAAAACAACGCGGGCTGCTAAAGCAAGCGTTCAGCGGCGATGTAACGACGGCGCAGCGACGTTTCCGTTATAATAATACTCTACACTTTCCCAACACCGACCAAGGAACTGGAACACGTGGTCTGCTCTTATAGCGTAGCGATGTAGAAGGTATAAACAGGCCTCTGCCGGCGCAACTAGCGCATACGTTATGGGATGGATTCAAGCATGCGCAGAGCCGACCCTGGCAAAACGAAAAGAATCTGATTACCTTCCACACTTCTGCCCGTTCACTTAAGCGGTGACCCGAAATGATAAGGAATGGTGCCGCAGGGGTTCAAACTTGTGAGCAAGGAAGGGGACTGCGGCTGCCGCGTTATCTTCGAAGCTATCTACTGCCCGGTTGTAGGATTGGGTAAAACTCTAACCATGCTTCTCACTTATCCAAATTTATGTTTTCTGTACTGACGATGCTCGGAACCGACGGGAGCAAGAAACGATAGACCCAACACCTTCATTCAGTCCTGCATCAGGAGTACCTTCCCGTACCACACGCCTAGTGGTTCCCGTGCTGTTATGGCCGAGTAACTGTCGTAGTCTCGTCACTTAAAAATTTTATGAGTGGGACTTCGCGCACTCGGAAGATTAAAAGTGTCAGCTGTTTTGTCAATAAGTGACGCACACACACGCACGCACACACGCACACACACACACACGCACGCACACACACACACACACACACACACACACACACACACACACACACACACACACACACACACACACACACACACACACACACACACACACACACACACACACACACACACACACACACACACACACACACACACACACACACACACACACACACACACAAAAGAGCAGCCGTACCTTGGCTACTGCACTAGAAAGGAAGCACTTTATAACTGCTGTATGCCCTCCCATTACGAAGTCGTACACAACAGTGCTATCGCAGTATTCCGATGAAAGAGAAACACCCAGCCAGTAAAGAAAGGCTCGCCCGTGAATTCGGGCTGATTCTCTTTTGCCTTCACGGTCCCAACGTAGTAAAAACCCAGATGCACCAACACTCGGCAGGAGGAGGTGAATGTGCGCCGGATCCGGGCAGGGGCGGCTCTGACCCCATCTGTTCGACATCGATGGCGGGAAAAAGACCTACCAGTGACTGACAGGTGCCCTCATTGTGACACTCCACCTGACGTCTGCGATGTGCGCCACTTGTTGTGGACGTGTCCATCAACAACGCACATCAGGCAACGGATAATCATGAAGGTGGGCCTGCGGTGGAATCGCGATAGTGATTATGAGAAATGGACAATGGACAATCGCTATACTGCCAACCTTCTCGAATTCATAAGCACAACTGGACTGCACTCCTTCTTTTAACTTTCTATCTCCTGCATCCCATTCCCCCTTTCTCAACTTATGCCTTGTGGCAAACTCTTCGGAAAAAAAAAAAAAAATATCGGTGCGATCAGCACGGGACGATGATCAGATCCATCCCGACAATGTTGGCAGGGGGCCCCTTACGAGCCCCCCTTCCCACTTTCCTATAGCAGCCGTAGAATTAGCAGGAAGCCGCGAGGAAACGCAGTTTCATCGGTCCTTCACACAACGTACGACGCATTCTGTGTATGCGAGCCTATATATCGCCTGGAAACCGTCGAGCTCTGGCCTGCTCCGACCGAGGTTAATGCTACACTTGATTCCTAGCAAACACTTCTGCCCCTCTTGATTTCGACCAGGTGAAATGAGGCGGTCGTGTCATGTCAGACAAGTTCACTCTGCCTACGGACTGAACAGCTCCGAAATGCTATCAACCTGCTATATACGGCCTAAATATCGCGGATGGCTAGAGTGACTAAGAGTTCGTAGTCCTTTAGACACTTGGGACCAACCTCAAGGTGACGACGGTGTGCAGAGGTGCAATGCCTGCGAGTTTGGGCGCGGTTTCGAGTTAACCGAGCTATAGAAAACATTTCTGTAGATACATATACATGCACGGTGTCTGCAAGCATGTAGAACAGCTTAGAGCAAGGCCCTATAGGCATCCACTTTGCGGCAGATGCGTTCGAGCTGTGCAGTAATTCGCGCGCCTTCATTACAAACAGCATAGCAAACTGTGCTTATACAGATAGCGAAATGCCTTTTCGGGGCCTCATAGCAAGCGAATGTCGCCAAAGATGCTAAGTTGCTACCACGTACAAGGAAAATAACCTCAATATTTTTCCGAGACTGGTTCGAGAACGGAGGAAGAGTGATTTTGGCAAACGGTACCCAACGTACAAGTGGGCCGGAGGTTGAGCGGTCGGCGCTAACAAGAGGACCCACTGATAGCAACTTGCGTGTTCGTAGCCGGTTCACAGCCGGAGTAGGCACCGGATCTTCGCACTCCGCGTCGGGGCAAGGGATCGGCTAACCTGACGTACCATAAGAACGCGACGTGGTGAACGAGCGATTGAGGACGACGCTGGCAACACCAGTTTCTACGAAAGCTGCCCTGTAGTAATCGGTCCGAGAGTGACTAGCCTGGTATAGGCAGAGTATTAGGCTGTTGTCAGTGCGGTGCGCCAGGTTGCGGTGGGGTAAACAATTACTGATGCAGAGCCTGGGGTCTCGTGGGCTAGATGACATCATCCCTGGACCGGGACGTCACTGGGCACTGCCTTTGCCCATCTTACCAGAGTTTGCTGGTCCTGTAATCCGGGACAGTTTAGCAGGGTTGCCTTTCAGGCCTCTCGGGTAGGAAAATGATAAGGTATAGGGTTCGCTGACAGTCCCATACCATGTGAAAACTGCCTGCTAATTCCCCACAGTACTGTTGTTATGCCCAGCTCAGCCACAATCCGTTTTTTTTTTCTTTTTTTTTCTTTTGCGACCCGTAAGTAGACGGACGCTGGAGCAGGTGTGGCCTATAATCCTATAACGAGGCGCCCTACTGTAACTTTCGAGAGGTGAAGCGGCGGACACAGACGTGAGAGGAGCAGAATGACCGATCTTACCTACCTGGCCGACCGTGCCTCTTGACTTCACGTTCCATGGGAGATAGCAAGGTTCGCTCTCATTGATCACAAGGGGGCTCAGCTTGAAGCCCAGGGCATGGCCTTCCAGGAAAGTGGCTGAGGATCTTGAGCACCGGGAGCAGGAGAAGTTTACGCGGAAAGAAAGAGCGCGGCAACTGCCTCACTATGTGAGGACACCTCGGCTGAGCCCAGAGGTGGTGGACAAAGGAGGGGAAGAGAAAGATACTAACTAGGGTTCAAACCACGCCTGATCAAGGGCGTCATTTGGAGGGCAGCTCGGCTAAAGAAACCAATACAAATCGAGCATCATATAACTCAACTCAGTAAAGTATCGATGCTTGTTTGGGAAGGAAGAGTAGGAATAGACGCCACACCAAACTAAAGTGCACATGACAATTGTCACACTAACGAAGAAGTTGTCGAAGTAACCGACATCCTGTGCACTTCTGTCTTGCGTTGCCTTTTTGTGAAACTTGTGGCATCAAGCGACATGCCAAATGCTTACACGACAGTTCCTTATTTACCAGCATGGTACGTTATAAGGGTGTCTCCCATGTAGTAAGGGAGCACTCAAGTGATATGCAGGGGGCTTCGCCCCTACTATTTGTTCCAATTGCAATAAAATGTTTCTACCACCACCACCGTAGCTTTAAAGGTGTGGAATGGTAAAACTAGCTACCAGTAACCGAGTTAAAACTGCCTGCGGACTTCGCTAGTTGTGTTAGCTGAAAATACTAACCAGAAGTGATTTCCATCGGCCGACAGCTAGTCACGGAGCTTCAGATAAGACATCTGCAGTGGCGGAACTGAAAACAGGCCTCATGTATCAGAATTTCAAAAGAATACGTAGCACAACTCTCAGCTTTTATAGTAGAAATTTTTTTCGGTTAAGAGCTCTTGCTACATGAAAACAAAAAAAAAAAAAGGGGGGGGGGGGGGGTCGGGGTGCCCAGTAAAAATTTCGGTTTTTGGAAATTGAAAAAGATTCTGAAGGACATAGTGATTGCCATAGAGGGTAAGAAATAATATAAGAAAAAAAAAAAACACTGCACAAAATGCAAGATTGACCCCCTTGAAACTGAAGGTTTTAGGTACCATTTCTTAGTTTTTTCGAAGTGATTTTATCTTGGAAAATGTCACTCTCCGAAGGATATCAGAGACGGTCAACAGAGCAACACCGAGCGGTGCACCGCTTGAGACACGCAACGAGAAGTGCAGTTTGGGTTACAGTGCCGGCGATATGTACCGTATACCTTCATGTTCCCTCGTAGCACTTTGAGAATCGCGCTGTGGAAGTAATTCCACCTAAACGCGGCTTCATCTACGAGACACAACCCACGTAATTCGTGTTCGCGCATCCGTTCCGTTGGAGTTGCATGTGGTGAGCTTCATAATGTTGTGGCGCTTAACCGACCGGCGGAGTCATTTTGACACTAACGGTCTTCTTCTTCTTCTTCTTCTTTTTTTTTTTTCTCTCTAAGCAACACTTCACTGATTTGACTGTTTAGCTTTGGCGGCTAGTTCTAACTCACGAACGAAAATTTACGTTACGCTTTAAGCCATTCAAGTCCAAATGGCGTTAGGAACGTCCTTTCACAACAGAGCACCGAGGGCAGGTCGGATTTCAGAAGTATCTCAGAAATGCTTTTAACCGAAGCTTCGAGCACTTCGGCGCGGCTTTAATTTCCCCGCCGACACAGTTCCATCCCCGCAGTGCGCAGGCCCACGCAACCACACGCACGAAAACGAAACCGTACCGCCAGAGAGAGAGAAAGAGAGTATAAGCAGCGAGACGTTCCTGCACGAGCTGGCCCCGAGGCTTTCTTCGTTTGAGTGTTAAAACGGCCTACAGGATGATTCTAAATGTGGAAAAATTACGCACGACGAAAGTGGACACCGCGAATACGCCGCTGCGGCGCACGTGTGCCAACGCCTCGCTCTCCGCACTCATTTCCAGGCCGCTTCCGTGCGCGTCGCGCATTGTTGCAGTTCTCAGTCATCGCTATAGCGCCTTGACGGCCACGTCAGCTGCATCGGGGTATGAACCGGTGACGCACCGTGTGGAGCTGCTATTCCACTTTTCGATTAACATGAGCAGCGGCATTCCTATATATATCATGCAAGACAGGGGGGCCGCGTTCTGCCACACGAAGAAAGCGCAGGTTCGTTGTTGCAAGTGAGAGATCGCCCATCCTAAACAAGCAAGCGCTCTTCTAAATACCCCTCCCCGCCCCCCCCCCCCCCCCCCCCCTATTTTATCGCGAGTTAAGGGCAGCAGAGTGCCCATTCGCTATAGACACTCCTCCGGTCGCAAAACGCGCTGTACAACCCCAATCGAACCGATTATTCTATTCACGAACTACTCCGACTTTGCGAATATTTCCGCACCCTTTGTGCGACATTGTTGCGGAAGGAAAACGCCGCCAATATTCGAAAGCGCTGGCGCTCCAGTTCCGCTTTAGTTCTCACGCATGTTTTCCACATATTGGCGCAGCTATTCCAGATATTGGCGCTGGCGTACCGCAGAAGTAAGCAGGCATGATTTTCCATGCAGTAGCCTGCAGCACGATTTTCCATTACTGCCAGCGTAAGCGCATTCGAATCAAACTCGCGCTCATTGCAAGAAACTTGAGAGCCAAAAAAAGAATCATGATAGGAGTTCAAATACCTGCGGGTAAAGTAACGCAAATGACATCGAGACGAAGGAAAGCTGTTAGGTCTCCCGTCTGGACAGCTGAGTTCAATGCAGGCTGGGTCACTATGCCGGAGTTCGGTAAACGGCATGGTGGTAGTAAAGGTCGGTGTACGGGGTAACGTGGCAGACACTATATAGAGACATTAGAGAGTTTTAGCTTACCGTCATCCGCGATCCGCTACCGTGATCCGCCACCGCGCGTTCCACTGCGCATGCCCAGATCCCCTCGACGCCGATAGACGGCGCCACATACTGGATGTCGGCACATAGACCTACCGCGTCGGGACCAATCAGCTTGAGCGCCCTGCCCACGCGCGGTAGAGAGTCATGGTGGCGGATCGCCGATAGATGGCGCCACATACTGGATGTCGGCACACAGGCCTACCGCGTCGGAACTAATCAGCTTGAGCGCCCCGCCCACGCGCGGTAGAGAGTCACGGTGTCGGATCGCGGTAAGATAAATATCTCTATTTAGTTTAGCGCTATCGCTCATCGCAACCGCCTACTGCTACCGTGCGCCGTACGAAGCGCATACCCTGATTGGGCCTTGCATGCCTTGCATTTGACGGGAACGCGGCGCCATCTATCGTCATCAGAACCATGGTGTACTGAAGCTGGCGCGGTAGACAGTGGCGGCCAGCGGTAGCGCTAGACTATAAGTCTCTACTGTCAAGTGTCAGCCCTGGTAGCAGTGGTTCTTTATGTGTCCACAGTACAAAGGCGCCTGTCGAACGGCACCCATAAAAACCGTTGCAATAACATGCGTAACAGGGTCCAATGCCTTGTGCATTGAGGCTGAGCCAGCTAGGCCCGCGCATGACAACCGAAGGCATCCACCCACTGGGACGGGGTCCGCTTCGTGTCGTTTCGGGAACTATACCGCGACATCTTCAGCTAGGCCGAAGTAGCCAGATTCATCTTTTACCCGACCTTACTATGTTGTAATGTGTTGTACATAAAGTATAGTTCATCTCTTTACCCTGATCAAGTGTCGTCGCCTTGCATATGTCATCACTTTCCGGAAAGGACCGCACTGCGAAAATTCACCGTGGCTGTCCGACACACAGGTGATGCGGTTCATCAAAGGTGGCCACAGCGTTGGGACAAGCAAAGCCAGTGAAGTGTGCCCTAACGCGAGAGACTGCGATTTAGAGCAAGTTGCCCTGCTCCAGAACCGAAAAGCTCTTCGGAAAGGTCAATTCAGATACCTAGTTCTGATAGGATCGTGACGGTAAAATCCCTATACTGACTGAGAGACCTTGCTCCTAGGCGGATTCATAGGTGGGTAGCCGAGTGTTCGCCGTAAGCGGGCAGCGGTAGCCGCCATCACGCACAGGTTAAATTCCCTAAGTATTAGCCTACATAGGGCAATACATAGGAACTTTAGTGCAGGCATACCACCACGGCTTTGTCCATCGCTAGCGGCATGTGTTTCCCACCAGCAGCATGCACCCCACGTCGTCTCGGTACTAGCCAGCACGCATGACGTCCGTGCATCGCAAGCGCCCTCGCTCCCGGAGGCCGCGACAAGGCCAAACTGCGCCTGTAGGCACGCACGAGTGAGAGTCGGAACACACACACACACACACACACACACACACACACACACACACACACACACACACACACACACACACACACACACACACACACACACACACACACACACACACACACACACACACACACACACACACACACACACACACACACACACACACACACACACACACACACACGTGATATCCCAGATGACGAGAAAGCTTAAGAAAGTGCAATACTTTCTGATCAGAAAGGATGGGAAAGGGAAACAATTTTCAAAAAGCGTGTGCTGCTTCTACATCATCATCAGCCTAACTATACCTATTGCAGGGCGAAGGCCTCTCCCATTTTCTTCCAATTAACCCGGTTCTGTGCTAGCTGCATCCACTTGACCTCTGCGAACTTCTTAACCTAATCCGCCCACCTAACTTTCTGCCGCTCCCTGCTATGCTTTCCTTCCCTTGGAATCCAGTTTGTTACCCTAAGCGACCATCGGTTATCCTCTCTACCACTACATGCCCATTTCTTCTTCTTGATTTCCACTGGAATGTCAGTAACTTGAGTTACTTCTCCGACCCATTCTGCACGCTTCCTATCTCTTGACGTTAAACCTACCATTTTTCGTTCCATAGCCCTCTGTTTTGCCCTCAACTTGAGTAGCTTCTACATACAGCATACAAATCAAAGGCGCGATGCCAACCATGCTCACGTTTGGTTTGCCATCTTTCCCGTGGTGGACAAAGAAAAATTACAAAAATAAACAAAAGAGAGAGCATGGAAAGGCTACGGCGCACAAAATGCGGTGCTTGCCGATAAAGACTATGCAAGGTCTTTCTAAGGCCCGTGTTCTTCAGCTACTACAACCGGGGTTACGTAGCTTCCCTCGGCACTGACCGATGAGGGCCAGCGCCCAAGACCTTCCGCGTAAAGCATTGGTGGTGCAGCCGCCTTTAAAGCATCGCATGGTGTCACGCGTTGGGCGTCGAAAACAATCGAAGTTAGCCACAGCGATGTCCAAAGGACTACCTAAAATTCGTTCGCTACTTAACAGCTTTCGAGCACACCTTTACATCTGTCAATCGATATTTTGGAACTGCGACGCACAAAAAGGAACTGTAAAAGTAGAAGGCTTGGGGCACCGTTTTCATAGCCGGCGAACTCATTACAGCCACGACGGTGCGCGTCATTCCTGAGGGGGCGACATCAACATAACAGAAGTGCCCGCGAGGGAGTGGTCATTCAAGCTTTTCTCTTGGATACGACACCGTTTAAAACTATCCCTCGATGCAACAGCTGCAGCCCAAGATATAAACTTACCGAACGCTCGTCACGGGAGTGAATGCTGTGGCGCGAACACACTGAGGTATCCCTGCATCTCGAACACAAACTCAACAACTAGGAAAACGACGTGCGATGAACTCCAGGCCCGGGCCCTAAAAGGAACGGCACGATGTGCGATCCCCGCTAGCCAGGCCAGGAACCTTCATAAAAGGCGCGATAGGCGATCACCACTAGCCAAGCCAGGGGCCTCCAAAAAAAAGCGCGATGGGCGATCGTCATTAGACCTCGCGCACGTGCACCATCGCATTGATCCCGTGATACACGCCGGTGCAAGGCCGCTCTCCGAGCTGCGCCCGAGCGCGGGTACATCCCGCGGCAGAGCGAAAAAACAGCACGCGGCGACGTGTCTGGATGGGCGTCCGGACCCATGCGCTGCTTGTCGCGCACACGCCGTGTGAGCAGCGCGTTGCGCTTGTGCGTTGTGACACAGCGCCGCCGCACGTGCGCCTGCGCGCCTCTTGCATCCTTCCTCCCCTTCTTTTTCTCATTCATGCCAGTGAATGAGAGAGTGACGAGCCCTTGAGCGTGCGCTGTTGTCGAAAGCTAGGCTACGCGCGGCCGCTCGGCCAACGTGACGAGGCTTAGCAAAGTCGTTTTCCCGCGCTTTCGGTTACAAAAAGTATAATTTTCGAAAATTCGAATGCCGGAGAAAGAAAAAGGACAAAAGTCGATTTTTACGCGGTTTAACGTTTCAAAGCGACTGAGGACACACATTGCACAGCACATTGGTGCCTTGCTTTTCGCCTCCAACGAAAAGCGGCCGTCGTGGAAGGATTCGATCCCGCGTCCTTGGGACATGCAGATGACAAAAATGGTTTGTTCTCCCAAAATATCGGAGACGTTAAAACTACTCCGAAAACGCTTACAACAGATAATTTGCATCCAGGTCGCTCGGAGTTAGACAGCGAAAATACTGTTTTCTTTTTAATTTATCTTGTTGGCATACCATTTCAGCCAATCGCTCTGGCTTTTCATGACTGCCGTTTGTTGGCATGTGGTGCCGATGGGCGACGGCCATAGCGAGGCATGGATACAGTTCCTTCAGGAGCCAATCCGGAAAGTTTGCAGAGATACGGTATCATCAAATAAGCTGCCGAAATGTCAACAGCGCCACAGGTAAGAAAGAAGCTCGCAGATACGTATATATTTTAGAGATGCCTGTCGAGCAAACTGCACAAAGTGAGAAAGTAATCTTGACGATACGCTGACAATAATCGGCATATCCACTGGTGAAGTAGGTTTGTTCCTATAATAAAGCTAAATATGACAGCTCGCAGCCCTCGCAATCCGAAGGCTCGCACTCGTATAGGGCGACTCCGGGGCATCGAATATGACAGGACGCTCCACGAAAAAAAAAAAAAAAAGGGGGGGGGGAAGAATTCGGTCATATGCTTTCTGTACTTGCGCTTACTAACGAACTGCAGCTGGACCAATGGCGCCAGGCATAGTGTGATGAATGGCTACGTCAAGGCTACTCACCTACACTACTGTGACATTCGCGGGCAAACGGGAGAGTACACATCTGCATAGATTTCGAAGGTTATTGGACAGCCTGGTTTAGCATTGGAGTAACATGAAAGCTGCACGGACATAGGCGGTCATAAACTAGCATTACCCCCTCGGTTGTTATGCCACCGCATATGACTTGATTTTGCCTAAAGTGAGTAAGCTAATTAAGCTACAAGAAGCTGTCATAATATGTGGTTACGTAGGTACCGAATTCTCACGTGGTGACGTGAGAAGTTGGGCTAGTTGGTATACGTGCGCACGTGATGTCAGCGACCTTCAAAAAGGAGGAGCATTCTGATACCCCATTTTGTTTCGCAAACGCCATGTTTCTCCGACAGCATGCTACATTTTTTTTTTTTTTTCAGAAACGGTAAATAATGAGACCTGTTTACAAAACATTACAGGCTATTTTTGTTTTCTTGAGGAAGTAAACTTTTTTTAATGCTTAGGTAAACGGCAGCGAGATAATAGCCACTGATTAAAAAATCGTTTTATGATTTACGCCTTAGGTAGCCGCGTAGTCACAAATAAGGGAGCCGCGCCCCTTTCCGACAGCGTCATTGGCATCGCGTTGAATTCAAAGTCAGACACATTACGGGAATATATTTCACGGAACTGTCAATCCCTAAGCGGACTGTAACAGAGATCCACCGCTAGTACACATCGCAGACTGTACAGGAGAGAGTGGAATACCGTCCAAGCCAGGGCAGAATACAGTGCAGTACAGAGTTAAGTGTACAGTGCAGCTCCTGTTCAACACGTTCTGCGCAACGACCAAAGACACTGCATTCTGTGCTTTCAGTAGCTTCGCCTGCAACGTACGCCCAGGGCACTCTATGCGCAACGTTTTTGCCGAAAGCAAAACATTAACAGCTGACATTAACAGCTCACCGGATTAGCTTCTGACCCTGTAGCTCATTGGGCATCGGAAACGTTCGAATTACCTTCAAGGTGAGAGAAACCTTCCACCTCATCCCCTCGAAGCTAAACACCTCCTACCGCAGAAGCAACGGCAATCCCGCCTTACGACTTACAAGTCGTACATGTATGACATATACACAGCCTTTGAGCTGTATGTTTTGGTCAAAGGCATTCATTGTTCATTCTGTACTAGTGTCATGCCAGCACCACCCTCAGCGCACAGCAATCCGCCAGCGACAGCACCTCGTCTGTCCTCGCGGTCCTAGTTTATGCGACAACGCTATCAGTGTATACATATCTGCCCGCTCAATGCCAACAGCTTCCGTGCAGCGCTCGAATGGGACAGCAATTAAACCACCCTAGCGGAGCGGGCCGCGCTGCATGGCTGAACACCGCTCGTACATACACCCGAGAGCAATGCCGCGCAGTATGCGCTCCGTGGGTGAGCTACACGAGCCGTACCTGGCCGCAACCAGTTGTTCCGAGCCAGACAAAACCCGTAAAACAGCAGCTCTTCTCTCTCCTTACAATTCCCGCGCACCGCAGCACGCCGTTTTGCCCAGGACTGCATGCTATACCCACGGCTACACATAACTGCGCCGTCATGACAACCCGCTCGGTATTGAGACGCTGCTGCTCACCCCATGCTCCTCTCTTCGATGCCTTGCACTTCTCCGCCACAACGCCACATGGCACGCGCCAGCCGCGAAAGGCGCAAATTTCTCAAGGTTGACTCACCTTCCCGGCCAACTATATCTAATGCACTTCAAATCTTGTCACGCCCGGCGACTGCTGCTTGCGATGCGTCAGACGCGCACGAAACGCCTCGACTACCGCGCAGCGGAAGCCGTTCTCTCGGGCGTCAAGCAGCGTTAAGTGCAACCATGGAGCCAAGTGGCGATGCTGTCGTTCCGCGATGGCTGATGTGTTATGCCCGACTCGTTGACAAGTGACCCGCACGAAAATGACGACGCCGGACCGCGCTTGCTTCCGTGCACTCGGCTTGTCCAGAACATCTCCTCATATAACGAAACTCCCGATACTTCGAAATGTCTTCAAATGCGAGCAGCGCGTATATGCCTACCCTCACTCTGAAACGCATCTAAGGGACGAGATTCTTTTGTCTGGACGCGCTAAAGACGTACCTGCGCGAAGAAACGTCGACAGCACTGTGAAACAATGCTCCACAACGATGGGACGGGGGGGGGGCTCTCGCTACGTTGTCCACGCGGCAGCAATAAGACGAAAAAAGAAAAGGCTAACAATAGCGCAATTGCGCGAAAACCGGTTGGTTTTCTCGTATCTTCTTTCGTCTCCCTGCCATACTTAGGGCATTGTCCTGTCGCTGTCAGCCCACGCTCGCTCGCGCAATCCTATACCGGCGCGCGAATAAACGAGGCATCAGGCTAAATCTGTCACACGCGCAAGGTTTCACTTCCGCCTGCCGCTGCAGCTACTGTTCCGCGTTCAGAGAAAATGGGGGAAGACGACTCAGGGGGGCCAGGACATTTAAAACAAAGGAAAGCGGGATGGCTAAGCTGAGCAGCACGATTCCTGTGCACTAGGAAATAGGAGGCAGTTGCGGCCAGGTGCACGATGCGTGCCAAACAGCACCTCATCAAATGTTCAGTTGGGAGAAACCGGAAGTTAGAATTAAGCGAGTCCGAGCATGCGACAGTCCACTCTATTTCACACGATCGGGCGCTGCCGAAAAGGCGACGCTAGTAACGTTAGCTTTCCGACAGAGCGCGAAGTAGCTGCCAAATGGCGCACTCCTCGATACGTTTAATATAGTTAACCATTCGCCTGTACGCAGACTTATTGAGAAAAAATTTCCTAAACAAACAGGATTTCCCGTAGGCGCTCCGAGGCGGAACTAGAAGCATGTCCGCAGGCGAGGCCGACTGCCAAGGGAGGGGGAACAAAGAGTACAGTAGTCCACTTCCCTGTTCCGCACCGGGAACCGAGTTGCAACGGTGCCTTGCAACCGACCTCGCACCTTCCGCGTAGCGCACAAAGCCAGCTGCACAAGCAGCGGGGCACGCACGCCGAAGCATTGCTCTCCCCGAGAAACAGATCGGCGCACGAACCACCGGGCCAATATTGGGAGTGTGTTGAAAATGGCCGGCCCTACATAGGGCCAGCACGCTACCGACACACTGCCAATATTGGGAGTGTGTTGGCGATGTCTGGCCCTACCCAGGCGGCGCAATCATGAGCCCAACATTTGTGTTGTATTGGCGATGCACTGGCCCTGTGTTGGGCCGGACAATGACAACACCATGTAAATATTGGGCCAACATAATGTGCTGACTGGGTAAATATGGCCAGTACACTGCCGAAATACTCCCGATGTTGGACCAACTGTTCGTGCTGCTTGCAGAGGCGACGACTTCTCCGTTACAATTCATCAATTCCACAGCTGTCGACGCCCACGACACGTGACGTTGAGCACGTTCGAAGCGACAGTCGAGTCCGGGCAAGGAGTGCAGTCAAAACAAGCCGGCGCCAGGCTGCGCATGCGTGCAGAATCCTGAATGGTGTGTGTGTGGTTCAACTTAATGGGACGTGGACTGGTCATCACGCGACGCTATAGTTGTAGCCACATGGCGCAGATGATGGGCATCAGCTTTCCAGGAGCACTGTGCCGCCAACTCTCCGTATGGACGTCAACATCGCCAGCCTAAATAGAGAAAGGCATCTCTGTCTGATATCAAAGTTCTCTGTCAGCCGGGGCCAGCACGTATACCTCCGCAGACATCATCTCGCCCGTCCACTTTACTTTCTTACGCCTCCTGCTACGCTTGCATCGTTTCGGAGCCCAATCACTTACCCATAAGGTCCATCGGTGATCTTGCATTCGCGCTAAGTGCCCTGCTTGCGCTCATTTCTCCCTCTCGACTTCGACCAATACAAATTTCTCCATTTTAAATTAAGCAATGCTATACTGACCCACAATGCTTTCCTCCTATCTGTACTTAAATGTATACAAGCACTTTCATGTTTCAATAAGGTGGCTGCCTCCTGTTGCAAACAGCCCAAATCGCAGCGTCACCGACATTTAGTGATGCGAGGATTAAATACCGAACAATGGCCTCACCACGCAATGCCGGCTCACCACTAGCGAAAGGGGTCCACTGCCACTGAGGGGGGATATATATACCATCTCGACGTTCGCCTGGACAGCGTGGGATCCATCGAATGAGCGGGCCGAGAGGCGTGGCCGTGCAGTCGGGCGATCGGCCAACGCTCCTGGTCATCCCGACAAGCGCGGGAACCCAGCAGCTTGGCGTGTCTCGACGTAAACTAACAAAAAGAAACTTGGGATTGCGTAAGCAGCAGTGCGCTCGTTAAGGTGAAACTGAGTACTGCCTTGCGAAAGAAAAAAAAAAAGTAACACTAAAATGGGGAGATATGTGGGTGGTGAGGCAGATTGAGACACACGGCAACACTAAAATGGGGAGATATGTGGGTGGTGAGGCAGATTGAGACACACGGCAATTAGACGGCAAATTAAAGTTTAACATTGCTTCTGCCCTACCCGACACCGACAACCTTTTCGAAATCTTAATTCGGCGTTGCGAATGCCGCGAACGAGACCGTGGGTCTCACAATGTCTCTGGTTACCTGCACAGTCATACGAAACGACCTAGTGAGCACGCACAGAGCGCCGTAGAGACGTACGGGCGGTGAAAACCCGCGGCCAGCATGTTGCGTGCCAGAGTTTCGAATGCGGTGCATAGCATTTTTTTCAGCTTTTCGCCCACAGACACGCCACGAGAAGCGCGCGCGGTCGACGGACAGCAATCATCGGCCAATTACACATCGAAATCCAGACCTGACCTTTACCTTCCAAGTATAACAAAATTACAGGCATCTGAGATGCGGAGGAACGCCATCGCGACGAAATTTTCATTTAGCTTACGATTTTGTAACACGTTCTCACGCAAGGGCTCTCTCCTTTGCGCGCAAGTATGGGCAAAGAAAAAAAAAAAAAGAAAAACAAAACAAACAAACAAAAAAAGGCGCGGATATGCCGCCTTATCCTTAATTGGAAAAAAAAATTTTTTTTTGAATGCGCGAACATGAAAATGATCAGGTGAACCAAAAAACTGGGATTTCGACATATGTCCGAGAAAGCGAGTATCAGAAAGAACCTTTCTAGCGGGACTCAAACATGCAGCGCCGCAAATAGATCAGCTTCGATGTCCGCTGTTTCAGCTACCACTCGGTAACCGTCGCAGCCTTTCTCCCAGCGTATTAATCTCGAGCTGAGGTTTGGCAATCGTCTTCAACTTTCATCCGCACGCAACTAGTCCTGGCGCGAGAGCAAGCTGTGCACGCTAGTTACAAGTTCGAACGCGTGCGCGGTTTGAAGCCTACGCTTTGTGGCTCACGTTGCCGGGGTAGCGCAGTGGTTACGGCGCTCGACTACTGTTCCCAAGGACGCGGGATCGAATTCCGGCCTCGGCGGCCGCTTTTCGGTGGAGGCGAAAAGCAAGGCGTCCGTGTGCTGTGCGATGTCAGTGCACGTTAAAGAACCCCAGGTGGTCGAAATTTCCGGAGTCCTCCACTACGGCGTCTCTCCATAGCCTGAGTCGCTTTGGGACGTTAAACCCCACAAACCGCTTTGCGGCTCTTGGTATCAAACGCTTTATCCAACGTGACCTCTCGTTTCAACGAAATAAACAAAAACCTCAATTAGTTTTTTAACTGAAAACATGACCAAAAGCCTCACCCCTTTCGTGTTAAACTGCCAGCCCGTTGTGCTGCGTTCGAATCTGGCGCAGCTGCACACAGAAGGCGCCACGAGCCAATGCGCTCACGAGATAGGAGCCCACATCATTGCATTCTCCCACGTATCAATCGCAGTGATCACCAGCGATTTGTTTTTATTTTATATTAAGGATTGGGAAGGCGACGTAACTCTTTCCAGGTAGGCACCTAAAACGCACTAAGGAGAGAAGGGCTGAAGGAGACAGTGAAAGGAGAAGGAAGTGAGGGGAAAGGAAAGAAGTACATACCTCGTGCAGTCCAGAAGTGCAAGATAGGATTATCCATTTCAGCTTGGCTAAAGACCATGACGTCGCAAGTGACCGCATCCTCACACACTTTAGAGGCGACGTTCACAATACCGGGAAACGGAGAAGTGGAATGGCGCGGGACCCTTCGCTCTCTCTCTGTCCAGGAAAGGGGCCATGCGCCGAGCTGACCTTGTCCAACCACGGGGGATATATGGGTAAGCAAACTAGCGCACTTCAAAACAAAGACACAGGAAGGGAACGACAACACAGCGCTGTGTTGTCGTTCCCTTCCTGTGTCTTTGTTTTGAAGTGCGCTAGTTTGCTTTCCAAGATGATTTACCAACTAGCCCGTTCTTCCACCCTTGCAGGATATATGGGTACCGGGCTTTGTACGCGGCCACCACTGTGGGTACGGCACACGTTTGTTTGATATACGCATTTCCCTTCTTAACAGCTTTATTAACACATATCTCTCATGCTCGCATGGACCTATTCAAATTGCAAGCGATAGTGATAGTGGCCCGATCAGTACCAATCGAAAGGCCCAAGCAGTTCCCTTCTTCAGATACACATGGACAGGCAATATTCCCACACCACTGTAAGAACTGTAAGAACAGGACCACTCAGTTCCTGCACTCTGGAATCGTGCATCGATTTCTAGAGTTTTCAGAATCCTCCTCTCAAATGGTCATGCTTGGAGGATGCATCAGACGCGCCGCACTGTTTTTTCTTCTTGCAGAGTGATAGTGCTGTCTCACTCCTGGCCATATTATTATTCGTCCCAGTAAGAAACTTTGTTTCGCTGCAGAATTAAGCGCCAAAAAGGTCGGTGGCTTATCGATCAGGACCGCAAGTCAGAGTGCCAGCCCTTGACGGTAGACAAAAACTTTTAAACCATTGAAATGTTTAACGAACACCAACACCGTTTACTATTTTCATGCATATAAGCGTTGCCCGCGCGACATCAGCCTGGCCTGGCATCAGTACAGTGGCGCGCAAAATTCGCAAAACGGCCATATGAAGAGGCTAAGACACCAACGAAACTGCAGCTATTCCTACCCTTTCACTACGTTTTTCTTTTTTGTTTTTTGTCATACAACACGCGACTACGCCTATTGGCCAGATCGTGCACAACTCCGCGCTCGCTCCCTCTCTCTCCAACTCCTGTTGCAGCTATCGCGACCCTTTTCTCTCCTAGTCCAGTTCAGTTTCCAGGTTAGAATACCCAGACAGGTTAACAGTCCTCCCTGCAGGGACACGCCTACTTTTCTGTGCCTCAAACGTGTATATTTCCAACTGTTTAATCGTCTACATTCCGTGCAGAGAACGCAAGTCAGAGACTATCAGGCACGGAATGCTTACAGGCGGCGCGAACTAATAGAGAGCTTTAGTTTACCGCGATCCGCTACCGAGATCCGCCACCGCACGTTCCACTGCGCAGGGAAGTGCGCTCTCCCTCGAGTCCGGCCGTGACTGCGCATGCCCAGATCCCCTTGACGCCGATAGATGACGCCACATACTGGATGTCGGCACACAGACCTGCCGCGTCGGGACCAATCAGCTTGTGCGTCCCCGCCCACGCGCGGTAGAGGGCCACGGTAGCGGATCACGGTAAACTCCACTTCCCAGGCAATGGCCAGTAGAGGGCCTGTTACCCCGTACCGCTGAGGGGCTTTACGTACCGCTCATCCAACCGTACGGCGAGTCGGAATAAACGCTCAATATGGCCGGCGCCGCGCTTTCACCTTCACGAGACCATGGTTCCCTCATAAAAGGAGGGTGCTAACAGCGAAAAAAAAAGGCATAAATACGCCTAGCATTTAAGGTCCGTAAATGTAAATGATACACCTCTTGTAAAAAAACTTGCATCCATGCCCTCGACGCCTCCCCCCCCCCCCCCTTAAAATCGCACTGTCGGCCGCTTTCAATGAAGACCTTGCCACGTGACTTAATGCCGAGGTCGGGCCAAATGGAATGTAAAATGGAACCTGGTGGAATACCACCCCTGCTTTATGAAGGAGGCGTTTGTAAAGTAAGAGCCAACCGCTACGACCACGTGTGGGAACTCTAAGAAAGCGAGCAAATCATGAATGAAAAAAAAAAAATACTAGGTGCCTTTCACAGAAATTATCACTGACATTCGACAATTCTGACGTAGCTTCTCCATAACATCCACTTTCGAACTGCTTGTGCACAATGCAACATTGAAATGGAAGCTTCCCTGCGTCTGTGCCACCAGCTAAGTTGCGGCCTGATCGTATTAGTTCTACACGTATACATATTCACGCCCTCCCCGCTTGCTCTCTGTAGTAAAATAAATAAAAGTTTCAATGCTTCACCCTCTCTCTCTCTCTTTATGTTAAGGCATCTCACCGACGCGCCAAAGCACCACTATACTACACCAGGGTCCTCGCAGTGAACGTCTACGGATTAGTTCCTTGTTCGAATTCTTAAGTTAGTTTTAAGGCACATTACCTGAGTTCGGAAAATTGCACATGAGAGCTTTCCCTCCCCTCCACTCAAACTCGTCACAGTTACAAATTAAAATGACCTGTCATCATATTCATGTGAACGGTGCTGTGGGCCTCAGATTCCTGAGTCATGTAACAGCAACCCCCCTCCCGCGATTTAATCTGTTGGGGCTGTCGCAAACGTCCCATTACGCGGCTTCAAACAGACATAGTGGCCAGGGAACTTTTGAGGGAGAGTATTTGCGAAATCGTCATCATCATCCTTTATTGTTACCTAAAAGATCCCATCAGGGACGTTGCATAAGGAGAGGGGTTCCATTTCATTGCTGTTGTTTTTTCCCCCCTTTCCAAACTTATTAGATCTCCGTTAGTGTCTTTATCGTCAGAATGCCATAACCTGCCGTTAGAGGCCAACTTCAATTTCTCCTCAGTGTCCCTCCAACAGTTGCTGCGCCGAGAGTTTAATCACGCGGTCACTGCTGTCAAATGCCAAGACGTTCACAAACGAGAGCCTCCAATCTCCAGAAACCTCCAGGCTTTCAGAAAGTGTCAACAGTGCGGACCTACGGTGAGCCAGCTGAGTTGGACCACGGCCTGACACTGGAAAACTGCACAGAGGTCAAGTTCTACTGCGGCCCGTCAATCTGACAGAGCTCAGCCACATTTCCGCATACACTCCCTGAGCTACACCATGTGCCTCTTGCGTCACGCTATTCCCCTTCTTTCCCACCTTGCACCTGGCTGGCCTCATTTCTTCGGTGGGTAGCTTTACAAACTTGATTTTTAAGACAAGGAGCATTGTTTCCTCCATGAACAACAACAACAAAAAAAGAATCCGTAATTACAAACTGCCACATAATAGCGCCCTATATAGTCTAGAGCGACATTCGCGAGGGCATTTGTCAATCTCCCGTAACAACGAAAACCGTGACGTCGGAGTTTCCAGCTGCAAGTACTGGACTCGTGGAACCTCTATAGTTAGCCGAGTCGGCTGGATAAGCTGAGGGCATAGATCGCTAAAGAAAGCACAGCCCCGAGTACACGACCGAACGAGAGGTGCGACTGTGACTTCCACAAGTCAGCCCATAAGAGCCGAGAGTGAAAACAACCTTGCTATGCCTCGTAGACGATTCATACTTTTACTCAGCATCCCTACCCTCCCCCACCTCTTGCTCGTGTTTCGACAGACAAGCTACAAGAACTGGCTGGCATAAGGAATCACTCGTTCCCTACAGTGCTTGAAGAAGCTAATGGTGTCTACAAGAACATTATAGACACTCGAGAAAGCTTTCGCCGTGCTGTTGGCCTCCTCGATGGCATCACTAAGACATTGCTGTAAGCCATATCAACGCACACGAAGTAGTCGTACCTCACTGGTCCTCACCCGGACGGGAGCTGCGCTGACACAAGTTCGGTGCGTCATTAACAGCGCCCGGCCGTTCTCCAATGATCGAAATCTTGCCACATAACGATACCACAGCAGATAGACAGAATCTACCTTGCGGGCGAAATGTTCGCCAACCTCGCGCAGACCCTCCGGCATAAAATAACACGGTGGGCCCCCGACAGAGTGGACTAGGAACTAGCCGTCGCGCTTTCCAACGTAACCACGTGGTTGCTCTCGGCAATAGGGACAACGGAAGAAAACTATTCGTGTAGTCGGTGTCATAGCTTACGATAATAAGTTACTGCAGGTTAGGTTACGACAGTAAACTACCCGATGGCAGTCGAACTGGCAGACAAAGACCGAGGGTCACATAGTTTTCTCACAATGAAAGGCGCGCAGGAGTACTCGTAAAAGACACGTCCGCTAGTTTGAAGTACTTATTTCTCCTACCTGCGAACTGACACAACAGTCTTCCAAAGCACGAACACAACTTTGAGACTTCCTAACTACAGCGCGACCTACTATGGAAGACCGCAGTTACGGACTGCAGTTATGGAAGACCGCCGCTAACTCACCCGACAACTTGTTTTGCCGCACTTTGAGACATCGTCCGTGGCGCTTTCGTCTGCGCGAGCGAATAACCTCCCGAAGACAGTGTGACAAACCGCTCTTTCAGCGGAAAATGCAAAGGTTCGCGAGCACGCACAGCCCCGTCTTAAAGCCTTTACAGCTCCGAACTTGCGGCCCTAATCAGCTGTGCGCCTTATTTTCTCAGGCTTTTTAATTCCACACTTCTGACCCCGGCTGAGCGCAGTGCAATCTGAGGCAACGATGTCACGATACATCACACAGGTTGAGAAACGGTCCCGTCCTGCACTCCACTCACAACGCGCACGGTCAGCTATAGTTTAGCGCGCCAACCTAACGCACCATGGGAGCTCCTCGAGGCAAAGCAGGCTTCAATCGTAGGAGTAGTAACTATTCTCCACAGCGGTCAGGTTTCGTAAGTGTAAGAATTCAGTGCTAAGGAGCTACTCTGTCGCCGGCAGCTTCGGGCAAATCGCTCGGCGCGGCGCCCTAAAGAGCAGTCATGCGAAGGCCTAAGCTGGTTCCATAACTGGAACACACTTCCGGGAGCCGTTAGATGCTGCACGGCAGCTAACGGTTACACAGTGTACACACGACGCGCTGGCGCCAGACAAGACGGCAGGCCGAGTGGGTTACAGACTACTCATACTGGTAAAATGCATCGCAAAAAAAAAAAAAAAAAAAAAGTGTGCGCTCTTCCCGCCAGCTTGCTCCTGTTCCGAGTGCTTACCTGCTTCTTACTTCACAAATATCCCACAAAGCCACCGGTTATTTTAACAAGTACAGCTGAGGAAAAGCTCGCAAGACGCCGCCATTCTGAATGGCTGGCTGCCAACGCTCGACGTAAGCCTCCTTGGACCACAGCGCTTACCTACAAGTAAAGCACGAGTCGCGTTCCGTGCTATCAGGCCTGTGCTTCCGAACAGCGCCGTTCAATGTGGGGTCCCCTTCAAGGCACCCAGAAGCCCTTTCTGCTATGACTTCCGCACCGGATGCAGGCACAGGAACGAGCAATGCGCGGTACACATGGCTGTCCTCCACGTACAGTCAGCTTCCGAGCCACTTCATGCGTCTTGTAATGCATTTGTTGATGGTAAGATTTTTTGCCCTATGCTCTCTCCACTGGAAAGGACCTCCACTAACGTTAAATCAGTGCCACTCCATGGCTCAGAAGCGGACCCTGTGGGCTCTACTCTACACGGCTCTACACTGCCGTGCCAACGACGACCTGCTCGCCTTAACTGTTACCGAGCAGAGCACACAGCACGCTCAAGAGCTGGTGGGGATTGCACACTACAAACGCACAGCGAAAAAGCCTAAGGGCATCACCAAGCGCCACGAAGAACCGATATCTCTTGGTACGATGAAATGAGATGGCGCTCTGCGCTTGGTCAACCCCGTGGAGCTATGGGTATACCACATTCTCCAGAACGCCCACTCGTCCCCAGCCGACGAGACTTAACGGGCATCAAACTGACAGCGTGGGGAACACATAAAACTGAGGCTGAGCCCTAACCTCTGGGGGAGGGGGGTTAACGGATACACACAAAAAAAAAAAAAAAAATGTGGTAAGCACGTACAACCTGGTATAACACCGCCAGTATTACCAGCACTGCCTCACGGTGCGCCGCTTCGCGCGCATTTACACTTGACGTTTTCGAACACTTCCGAAAGTGTTTAAAGCGCGCACTCTGTCCGCGGCTTCCAGGACCTCCTTTTCTTCTCGGAGCACCAGCTATACAACCGCGGACTCGGCGTGCTCACGTCAGAGGCGCACATCCCATTCAAAAGTGTGCTGGCGACATGGTAGGAACGAAAAATATATAGTATAACAGTGCAATAAAATGGCAGCGTACGACACTTCCTTCGACTAAAACCAGAGGTGGCAACATACCTTCGGCGAGCCTGGTCTAGCCACCATACCTGGTCTAACGGGCCAATGGCTGGAGTTGTCTGACGTTCGGCAGACAAAGAGCATCAGGGTTTAACAGCTGTGAGAGGTATCGTCGTAAAAGAGCCAACACGTGCTTGCTTATGTAAAGTGAATAAAACTTCACTCTGTAGCAGCAGCCCCCTATGGCATGGGCTATCAGCCTGCTCTCCCAGCACCAGAGACCCCTCTTAATTCCTCCCCAAATCTTTCCTTCTCCCATAGAGTTTCTTACTCTTACATAGAGGAAAAGCTGTGTCGCCATCTGTGGGAGTTTACATGGAGTTTCCTGACGACCAGTTCAGCCATCGTGGGCGCCCAAAGCATTATGGGCCTGATAACTAACGAATGCAGACCTACAACTTTTCGCCAAAAATAATGCAAAATGTTATTCTATAGTAAAAAAATTCCTAACTTTCAATATTGTGACTATAAATTGCAAAAAGAAAGAGAAACAGCATGTCAGTCCGAAATTTGTCGAATATAAGCGATGGCTCTTTCTCTTATTGGCTAAGCTTTCAGCCGCCCAAATACCAATATTTCGCATTTAATAGGCACACTTTGAGTAAATATTTATGGTTGCCCAATTACTTTAGGAAGTTTTTTAGTGGCATTTCGGAAAAAGAAACCTTTTATTGGCGTGGTCTGCTTTCGCGCCTTCGCTACTATGGCTTTTGCGGTCTACGTTCACACCTCGAGATGATTATGATGATGTGAAAAGGAGAACATAGTAACACCACTCCGTGCACCCGAGAAAAACCGACTGTCCCGCACTAAGTAGGACACCGGCCCATGATTCTTAGCGCGCCCATGGTGGCTGATGTTCAGCGCCCTCAGCTTTACCTCTAGTTAAGAGTGTAAGAAACTCTATGCCTTCTCCTGTCCTTAGCCCAATCACACCCCCTGGAAAATGCGAATAACGGGTGTCCCGAGTTACCAGAATGCACATAGTTGTACTAAGGAATGCACATCGTAGCTTCTGGAGGCGTGACCAATAACGAACGCTTCCTGAAAGTCACTATAATGCCCGCTGGACTCCAGTGGGCATTTGGCGACTGCTACAGCGGAACGGGGTTTGCAATAGTCGAGAAAGTGGGCGCTACGAAATCCGCGGGTATACGACGAAAAGGTCTACACCACTTCAACTAGCCCTAAAAATGCAGACGACGTCACAGTGCCTACTTCGATCGACATGCTCCCGAGACTATGCAGCAGTATTTGCTTGCGCTCACGGAACTTCCGAAAAAAAAAAAAAATCGGCCCCCCAGCTTCAGCCCGCAGCAGACTGCAATCTGGTGATTACGGGGTTCAGAACCGCAGGAGATGACCGAGATTTGGTGCTGCGCCAGGCTCTTCATTACGTCACTTTACAGAAGCGCAACGCGGGCTAAGCATGTTTCATTGCTCAAAATACAGTACAGCTATAGAAGCAAGCGGGTTTTGAAACTCCAAGGAATGTTCAGCTAAAAGGTAGTCGCTATCCGCATACGTACGACCACGACCCAAGGTCACAGTGGTCTTCACACCTGGATCTGGCAATGTGGCTTTTTGGGCACCGATCGAAAAATATCGAAAAAAAAAAAAAATAAAGCCAGATTAGTGAACTCCGAATGAGCAACTTTACACTGCTGAGAGCTGCCAACCATCCTGTTGCAGCAAAGAGAGGCAAACAAAATTACTCTAATTAGAATGTTCTGGCCCGGTGTATCGAGGCGGTGGCAGCCGTCGCCCGGTTTCTAACGCGTCTTCTTGGACTCCACTATCCCAGACTCCGCACGGAGCTAAGGTATACCTTCTCGTTGTCGCTCATTAGACTCATCTATGATCTGTTCCTTGGCCTCATTTTAACCACATTCAGTTCCGAAGCCTACTATCTCCAGTCTACTTTAAAACCCCAGAGTGCATATGATCGCTTCTGTGCCACGTGTGCGCGGGGTCGGAAAGCTCCCCATCGCTATCTCTGTTCTGCACGAGACACGGGCAGACGCAACGCAGCAGACGTTCCGAACTGTTATTGGAATGCCGGGGCAGCACTGGCCGCGTTCCGATCGGAGACGAAATGAAAAATGCATGCTTGTGCAGTGCGATACGCGAGTAGACACGATAAAACCGTGGGCGAGTCCAATTTGTTCGAAGATCTCCATTACGGTGCATCGTTCTTTTTTCTTCCTCTTCCTTTCCTCGCCTGACGGCGCGCTTCGGGTGTCCGTCGTGAGTGAGTCAGCTACAGCGCTTTTCCTTTCCCCGCAACCCACCACCGCATTGACGATGCTCTATCCAGCAGAACACGTGCATACCTTAGAGCACACGTCTCCTGTTCGCAGTTCACTTCCATCGAAATGAAGCCGTCTCTGTTTCGACATAAACGAAACTCAAGACGCCCATGTATGGTGCGACGTCAGTGCATGCATGCTAAGAACCCCTGGTGGTCGAAATATATCCGCAGGCCTCCATGGTAGGCCGCCTCCGACTCCCTTCATTATTTATTGCACCTGCTCCTTCTTCGCTTCCTTACCGGCGTCGTTGAGGTGTCCACGCAGAGGTGACGCACTTACGCGTCATTTCCTTAGCTCGCAACCAATTTTTGGTTTGATTGGTTTGGTTTGTGGGGTTTAACTCCCCAAAGCAGCTCAGGCTACGAGAGACGCCGTGGTGGAGGACTCCGGAAATTTCGACCACCTGGGGTTCTTTAACGTGCACTGACACGGCACAGCACACGGGCGCCTTGCTTTTCGCCTCCATCGAAAAGCAGCCGCCGAGGCCGGGATTCGATCCCGCGTCCTTGGGAACAGTAGTCGAGCGCCGTAACCGCTTTTTATTTCCCACGTCTGGGATTCAGGGACTTAAATTGTTAGGTAGCTGTAGCATCTTATAAGATACTCTCATGCAAATTATCTAAGCTTCTGATGCGTGGAAAAAAGAAACTGCTTTACAGTTTGCTGTTAAAGTAGTTAAAACTGGCACACAAAACCAATTGGCTGCGTTCTTGGAAATAACTGCGAAGCAAATGCGGATTATTGTAACATACTTATGCTAAACGTGCTAATACGTAGTCTCAGCTTCTGATATACAGCGAAAGACCGTTTCTGAAGTTTGTCCTGCGCTCACAGCAAATGAGTCACACCCCCACAGAAAACAAATTGGAAATGTTTTTTTTTTATTTTTTTTTATTAATAGAAAAAAGAAACTAGTAGCCTGCCGATGGAGCATTTGAGAGTATGTTGGTTGTTAAAGTGCTGTTAAACAAATTTCCCAGAAGGTATGCGAAGTCTCCGAGTACAAATTTATATCGGTCCTCGCAATCGCGGCGACCTGGAGCTCGTAATCGGCAAAACGGTGCATCGCATGCCACCGACACAGGTGAGGCGCTGACCGCCCTCGGATCATAGCGCACTATAATGTAAGCATTGGTCAACGACCAGGCGAAAGAAATGCAGACCATCGCGTGCCCAGTCCCTCGTAACGACCTAAAACATACACGAGCTTAAGATAATAATAAAAAGCACCCCTGTCTCAGGCCAACAAAGAGAACGGGAAGGTGTCCGTTGGTCCACAGGATATCGACAAACAGAGATTCGCCAAGGGTATACAACTAAACCGCATGCCCCACTAGCGACCGAGGTCGGATGATTGCACACAGCGAAAATTGCTTATTGCGAAGCGCACAGAACGTGGACCGATTTTCGAATGCGCACACTTTCGAAACTAGTGGCCAAGCGGCAATGGGGCACCCGTTCCAACGCCACCATCCTATCGGTCCGGCCATGCGTCCTTGGCGGGACAAAGGCGACCAATCTACATCCCCGCAACCTGTGATCTCAACCACCAACTTGAGTATTTTGCCATTAGGAATGCATGGTAGAAAACGGCGCGCAAAGATGACGAAAAGACGACAAAAACTGTAAGGAGTTCAGATCCCCACATTTCTTTATACTAAGGAACCAATGGATACCAGATTTCATTTTCCAGGGTTTCATGACTGCCGCGGTCCGCACTGGCGCCTCGACAACCGCCGTGCCTTCCATCCTCCCCAGCAAGCCCGGTGACCTGTGCGGATGGGTAAACTCTGGTAGTGACGCAGTCTGGTCGCCGCCAACTCTGCATCATCCCTTTACAGGCTGGTCTCTAAAATTTTGACACACCTCTGCCAACTTAGGATTCCCAGTGCAACGTGGCCGAAGCAAAGGGCTGCCGCGGATACCTGAAGGTACGTAACCGCGGTAACTCAAGAACCGAAGAAGATGGCATCAATGAAGTATGGGCATTGCGTTGTGCTTTATGCCATACACGCAGCTAAGGCTAACACGCTCCAAGCGCAAGGAAAACCGGGCCGGGATGACAAGTCACTCCCACTGCACGCAGACAAAGCACAAACAAAACTAGAGTAGACGGTGAAGTTGGGCTCCGTTGCGTATAAACCGATAAAGTCAAGGAATCGCGAGCGAAGAGAACGTCACCGTTACATGTCAGAGTCGCAATTAGAGTGGAAGTCTTCGAGCGCCGATTGCGATGTATAACAAACAATTACAGATCAGAGCCGTTCTTTCGTTCCCTTGAGCTATTTTTGTTTGTTTGTTTGTTTGCAACCAAAGACAGGTGTCACTATAAACGACCAAGCATCTCAAAAGCGTGATCAACTCTAATAGCCCAACTATCATAGATAAATGAATTTTACACAGACATTTAATGGGATTATTTGGTAGATACTTTTCAAACGCCAAAGGAGCCTATAACGGTGCATTATGACTTTATGAGACACGCCACAGTGGAAGAAACCAGATTAATCACAATCACCGGCACTCCGACAACCTGCGTACACAGACCTCCGCAAAAATGCGGCCGACGCGGACGGGACCATAGCCGCGACCCTGAGAGCATACGGGTCGAACGCAGCGGTAGCTTTCACCGCCATCACAGCAATCACCAAGTTGGCGGGCCAAGATCACAGCGAGAACCTGCGCGTTTCTCAGACTCGCTTATCGCCGCCTGCACCCATGCGCGGTTCGCCATCACGACGCCCTTGGCGTCGCACGCAGCATAAGTATACAGTCTGCCCGCGCACCTACATTGAGCACGTTATAATGGTACGTGGGATTCAACGTTCCGAAGTGGGAAACGGGTTAAGAGGGAATGGAGGGCTCCGAGTTTATTCATACCAACTGGCGTTCGTCAAGATTCACTGACACTGCACAGGTTACGGGCGTCTGTTGAAATTCATCCCAACTGAAATGCAGTCGCTGTAGCCGGGATACAATCCCTAAGCACATTGAATTACACTTTTCTACTAAAATTATAACATGCACATAATTTTTTTTTTCTTCTTGCAGTACGCCCATAGCGCCTGTGCACACACGCACGCACACAGGGTATGGCAGATTAACAGGGTTCCACAAGCGTTTATAATCAGATTTACTGCGGCGCTGTGAAGATAGGTCAAACCAGCTGGGCAAAATCCCTCCTGTGCAGTTAATTGCTTAGTTGTATCAGACTATAGCAGTGCTTAGCTTGTTCAGTGCGTACAGCTACAGAAACAAACAAATGCAAGATCATCCCACATGCAACTTGCCCAATATTAAATATTCTAGCTAGTGCAGCATCTACTCTAGGTCTTGGGGTCACCACAAAATGAGCACAACACATAAGATACCCCAGTATTCACAGTGCACACACCTCGATTATTAACCAACTATGCAAAGGCTATCGTTTAGGATAAATTCTTGACAAAAAAGAAAAGTTCTCACATTTGACTTTACTCCCTCTTTACATTTGACTTTGGCTCCCTCTCTTATGTATGATGGAGGTGCACCTTTGTCAAGCTTGGGAACGTGTAAGCAACAAGTAACATATTGAGTTACAGTTAGAGTTAAGTAAGAATTAGTTTCACGTAACAGGACTGTAAGAATAATGTAACTAGGTTCACAGCCGTCCACCTTAAACCATGTACGACATTTCACAATCAAACACCCGACAGATGGTAACCATCAATACCAACCTTCCCAAAAGTAATCACTCAAAGAGGTCTGCTTCTCAGCAATTTGGCACAGAACATATGACGCCTCTTAAAGTCTATATAAATCTATGTAATGCGAGGAGAAACGTCCTCATCTTTCCACACCTTTTGGTCTACACGCGGCTCCACTATACAGCTAAGAAACCAACTTCGTTGAATGGTTAGTTTTGGCAAAGCAAATATCAATGACAAAAAGTGGCAACCGTATGTTATGCAATATCAGTACCTGTTAAAAATCCCCATGTGGTCAAAATTTCTAAAGCCCTCCACTACAGTGTCTCTCACAGCCTGAGTCACTTGGGGCATTATACCCCAAAACCAGACCAAAGACCCGGTCTTCAAAAGATAGAGTTTTAGGATGTGGTGAAAGAAAGCTGTGCTGCTTATATAGGATACATCATGGGGCGGGCTCCAGCTCATTCAGGAATCCCCTAAATGTACCTATAAACTGGACATCAAACCAAATGGTTATAGGCGTGGTGTAGCTCAATGTCGCCTGCAATAAGGTGCTCCAAAGATTCTTCCCGCAAATGCTGCTTCTGGCACTTAACACTTTTCCCGGTAGCTGAAGAGAGGACAGCTGCTTGCTTACGTCACCAGAAATGGTGAGCAGAGCATGGTTAGAGTACGGTTAAAAACCACACGTACCGCTGCAGATGAAACTCATCTCACAGTGTTAACCTACCAAAAGGAAAAGCAAAATTAACCGCAAAATTTTTGAACAATATGGCGAACTTTCTTGTAACCACTAATCAGGGCTCACAGTGCATGCAGTGACACACACAACTATCAAGAAAACCTATCATGACAGTTTTAATTCCTTCAAGAGTAGCATATAATAGCCTGCAGCACATGTTAACTGACCACCTTAAATTCTTTGCCATGCCTTACTGTGCATAACCCAGCAGTGAAAGGTGCAAGCCTAGTCCTAAGCTTTTTTTGTAGATACTATAGATATACCCAGAAACCACGGTTCCACTCATATGAGCACCAACCACTGCACTGAGCCACCAAAACGAAGATAACAGGAAGTCTGCTTTCATAAATCTGAAATCATTGCTATAGCCAGCAGTATAAGTTGAAATTCAGTCAAGACAGTAAAACTACATATTGCCCATGTCATCTACTTGACAAATTCCATGCACTGACAAGAGTGACGCAGTCAGTGTAAGCAATGCCCCCCCCCCCCCCCCCCTCCATAGCCCCAGACTTGCTTCCATGGCTCGCTGGAGAGATATCCGCAGAGACACCACGCTTGGCTTTATCTGCCAAATTCCACAAGATAACGGTTTCGTCGAATCAATAGCCTGTGTAGGGCTCTTCCAAGCACCACGGCTCTCTCAAAACATGCCGTAACAGGACACGAGGGAACTAATACCACATGACTTTCAAAGCCACAGCTGAGAAAGGGCCATCTCAGAACTTCATGTACTGCTCAGTGATAAGCTAACATTTAAATACAAGCCACAATGATCACCTCATGGGAGTTGCTAGTCCAATATCACTCATCGTGCTCTCTGATGGTAGATCCCAATAGGTAATGTTTCGTGGAACTTGCAAAAACACCAACAGTAGCTGCAACGATTATAAACAAATTGCAAAAGAATCTTTTGAACTTTGTGTTGCGGCAATACAAGTGCAAAAAGCGGTACTGCTTGACAACTGCACCCCAGAATATCATTCAGTCCACAGAAGTGTGTAATAACCCGACGTCCACCATAAGCTTTGTTTCGAAGAAGATAAGAAACATTCTGACTCAGGAAGACCGCTTCCAGTGCTGTTGCCACGTGCAGCATAGAATGGAATAACAAGGAAAGGATGTAGTGTGGGTTTTGCACTTTTATTGTTATCTTAACCACAGCCTCCCTGTGCAACTCTCTTTGTTCAAGTAAAGAGGTTTTGCATGATTATGGAGATGCCTCCAACCCATTCTTACATCATGCACGTAAAAAATCAAATCAACAGAGTGAAAGCTTTTGACATTCCCGAGACACAAGGTGCAATGATGGCTTGTGTGTACTTTGTTGGAAAGCATATCATTCAACAACATGTGAAAAAACTTACACATGATTGCAATGTTAAGTGCAATTCCCACCCAATCACTACTCATTTCAATGAAAACCAAACTGAACGACTTTTAAATCAAACCAATGAACAAAATTTGGAAGCTGAAACGACTATTATGTGTTTGCAAAGCAGTGCACATATCACCGTTTATGTCGTTCGTGCAGGTGACATTAACATGCGAGTGGCATATAATTGTGTAGCGCAACATATACCGACCACCCCATTCAGAAGGGCTCATAGCCCAAGCATAGAGCGAGTGACACATTCCCCACGTTCCACGAGCAGAAACTAGTGTGCAGTTAGCTGTATGCAGAATACATCTTAGGTTCCTGCTTAGCGGTCACCAAGTGACTGGTAAATACAGTAAGATGATCAGACCGAAAAAATTAAGTGTTCTAGGAGTAAGTGTTCTAGGCGCATCGGAGCTAGCGGCGACCGGCTCCTCAGTCGCTATCTGCGGGGACATGACATCATCCTGCTCGACCAGATTGTCAACGAATGATCTCAGAGACGTTTGGATCGCTCTAGCCAGCGCGCTGAAAAGCGTCTTTCCGCGGCGAGCGGCACGAAGCGATCGCGACCAACGCAATCGTCAGCATCGTCGGACACACACACACATACACACCGGAGACGGGCAGGGCAGCGATCAGGAGGCGCAGAATGCCGCGCCTTCCTGCCAAAGCAGAAAAAACATCTCGCTTTGACACCTGCCCCGGACGTTATCGGTGGCTCCCCTACGCGAAACCGGCGCACAGCCGGCGTGCTCAGCGCCGGCGGATCGCGGGCGTGTTCTCGGGGCTGGAACCCAGCGGCGTGAAGCGCCGGCCCCCCGCCGCCGGCGCGCACGCCGAAATGCTAATGCCCCCGCATCAAACAATCGATGAACACCGCTGAGGAGGAGGGCAATGCACGAGATCTACGCCGAAAACACACACACACACACGCACGATACCCCCCCCCCCCCCCCCCCCCCCCCGGAGCACGCACGCACACACACCGGGTTCGCGCTCCGGGAGTGGCGGCGGCATGTGCCGGGGAAGCGGTGGGTTGTTGTACGCACCTTGACAGCGTCTCCCCGGCTCGTCGACGGCTGGTCGAGCCCGCTCATGCCGCGATGGTGTTCTGTCGGCGCCGCCGCGGCAACAGGTTCCGCCGCTGAGCTTCCCCCGTGGTCGTCCTCGGGCGAGCTAGGACTAACCTTAGGGCTTTCCGTCGACGGCACCGAGACTGCCGCCGCTGCTTCGCCCCGGTAGCTGGCTAGGCGCAGCGCCGTCGCGTCGTGGCCGCCGCCGGACGCCTTGTCGCCGCCGCTCTTGGACTTGGACAGCTTTCGCATGCTTCGGCGGCCGCCGTCACGGACGTCAGCATCGGGCCAGCGCTCTCCCGCAGCCCTTCGCTACGCTACGCGCTTCTTACGACAAGGCCCATTCAACCGGCGTCGGCCGCACCGACAAATCACACACACGCACAAAACACACACACACGCACAACGGCAGCAGCGTGGGGTTGGTCGGTTCGTCGTTGATCAGAATCGCTGGAGCCGAGGTTATGAAAGAAAACTTTCTGGCCTCCCCCTCCCGATCACGAAACAACTCTTCGGAAACTTGCTCCCAAGTCCGGCACGGGACGTCGCGCGGGAGGACCTAATACCGCGAAGAAAGTTGCCACGGGGAAAGTAGGTGATTGTGGTCCTTTTTCTTCTGAAGCCTGGCGTCGCGTTTGCCGGCCAGAGCTTGCTGCAGACGATTTTTGCAAGAGGGGAAGCGGCTGCGCTGGCGTCGAGGCTAGATCGCGCGCGCACAAGTTTGCGCGACTTTGACAAACGAGCGCGCGAAGACAAAACTAGGGCCGAAATAAAACTACTCTCACACCTTTGGCCAGGAGTCGATGTCAAAAGGCGGTGCAGACTTCCGCCAAGGATGCCAGCTGACGACCACCACCGACCGCGTTGCTTGCAAGGCTTCACTCTAGGCTGCGCAGAGCTGACGGCGATGCAAGCTTGCCGCTTCGAGCGCTTGCGAAACCGAAGTTGGACCGCTCTGCAAAATCTTTCCTACACGTTATGCCCTCGTAGCACATTATTTGCTGCTATTAGTAACTCCTCCTAACATGCTTGCTGTTTCGTAAAGCACAAATTAAACGTTGTCACGCCCGTTGTATGAACTGCTAAGCATCGAAGCGTTGCGATGTGTCGTCCGCTACTGACAACTTGCGCTACCTGGTTGCAGCAGAGCGCCCTACTCCTAAGCGAGACTGGCTGATGCACTGGCGGAGCACCGCCGAGCGCTGCAAAAAGACCGTGCCGAAAACTCGCCGCTGCGCCTCACCTAGGTATGCTTCTGCTCATTCCGGGAGATACGGGCGTTCCATTGCACTTGAGGATCCTCGCGCTGCAAAATACCCTGCAAATTCGACCTGCGAACTAAGATTTTTCTCAAAGATGCATCCCCTCGCTGCAGCCGTCAGCCGCATCCGCGGCCATACGCAGGAAAAAGTGTCCGGCTGCGTAGTCGCCGATGCGCACTAAACGGCGGCCCCCGGGCCGCTACGTCACGCCCGGGGATCGCCCGGGCCCCCGCCTGCCGCTGCCTGCAGGGACACCGTGCGGCCAAAATTCGAACCGCTCATTTGAGCCGCGGTTGCAACCACGGTCGCAGAGTTCTCGCTTAGGCTTACGCTCTGCGAGTAGCGGTAGACGCGAAGCCCGGGCTCCTTCGAAGTCGCCATCGCTGCAAGTCCTGTGGCGAGTTCCGGTTAACGGCATATTCAACTTCCGCTGTAACAGTCGTTGCAGACGACGTCCCGTTCCATAGCCTGCCAAGCGGCTTCGCATCGGGTAAGGACAGAATTCTGGGCGGAAGGATATTGCGGTATCGGAACAGTAGCGCTTATTGCGTACTGTTAGGATTGTGACACGGGGTGTTATCAAAAACTGCTAAGGTGGTGTGCGCGTGTCATCATTGCAGCCGTTTGCACGTTGCCGGCAATATTTCTGAAGAGAAATTTCTCACTTGTATCGCATCATCTTGTGCTGCCGTTAGCCTGGAGACTACCGGTCGTTTCGCCTTTTTTTATTTTTTCTTGCTGCGGGTATGTTTAAAAAATAGTGGGGGATATACGGAAATCGCTTTATACTTGTGATTTTCCTTTAATTTTAGTACTCTAGCTGTAAAATAATAACCCGTACCTTAATAAGTGCAACGCTGCCACTCAAAGCTGACAAGCTATGTAACCCGTCTTGTGTACAGTCTAAAAATTTAAAATTGGCGCGCTCAATCGCTATTGGTTGTGGCCCGGAACCGGCGTTCTTCGGGACTTGAGCGGGCCACCTGAGTGGCTCGGTCCCTTCCATGGCAGAGTGTTTTCTGGGGCACTATATGAATCTGCCGCAGCCTTCACTTCTGATTATTCAGTGCCAGCGTTATCTGTCGGAGCGCTTCAGCTGTGCCAACAAGCGTCTGCTGCAGAGCCTGTAGCAGACGACGCGGCCTTCTGTCATGGCCGAATCACGCGCGAGGGTCGGGCCCCGCCTCCGCCACCAAGGTCCGTGCTGAGTCCCGGGCCCCGGGCTTGCCCGGGGTCCGCAGACCCTAGATGGCCTCGCCCCTCCTCCACACCGCGCACTGTCAGCCACTAGGTCACACGGTCGCTCTCCCTTTCCCCGGTCTCCCCTTACCGGCGCGGGTAACAGCGACAAAAAAAAAAAAAAAAAAAAAAAAAAAAAAAAAAAAGAAAAAAAAAAAATCCTGTACGAGAAGGGAAAACACAGAAAATGGGAAGAGAGAGAGAGAGAGAGAGAGAGCACGCAACAGCCTCCCACCAGCAGAGACACTTCGAATCCTCGCGTACGTCCTTTCGTTACGGAGCATCTGCGATAACTTATATAAAAGATATGGGCGATGACAGTGCTCGCTCAAAACTCAACCACTGTATGCAAACGAAATCGACGGGCTACCCGTCCGATTTTATTGCGCCGCGGTTGCGATGCTAAGTCGGCGGCGGCATCGGCAGCACTTTATTAAATAGAGAGGGAGAGAGGCAAAGGGAAGGGGTAAAAAGAAAGTAAAATCTGACAGAGAGAACGTCCCTGACTTGATGCTCCCGCCGGTGGCGGACGACGAGGAGGAGAACTAGCAGCGGGGGTGGGGAAGAGAAGAGGTAGGGAGCGTAGTAAATCTTACGCTCCCCGAAAAGTAGGTCAATGCTCGCGGAAATGCGCGCCGCTTAGTGGGCGCCGTTGCTCTTCACAATAGGCGTCATCCTCGCCGACCTGCACACATTAAGCGGCGCCACCTCCCCCGTTTTTTGTAGACAGCGCGCGCACCGAAGCGCCGGGTTATGTGACAAGTGGTTCGTATTGACATGCTGCGCGCATTTATGCAAATTTGGACCGCGCGCACAGCATACTACACAGTCAGGAATGCGAGCCAAACAGGAGCTCGATGCAATGCACCCGTATGCAAGCGAAAACAACCCAGCTGCGCAGAGCGCAGTGCCATAAAGGCTAGTACAAGTGTTCAGAAAGGACAAATGGAAACATTTGTTCAGTGAGCTTAATTGCTGCGACATTTCGTAAGCCATCTGCTATGCAAAGAGAAAAAAACGCTTGTTCGATTGGACTTAAGCACTCTCGGTTCTAGTTATTGCAGTGCTGAGGATGAAGCGTATGCAAGACATTCTCTCAGAAAAAAAAAATTAACTAGCAAGGCTTGCGTCCATTAACTAATTGCTTGCGCAATGCATTTGATAAAGCCCAAGCACTGTGATGCAGCGTTACCTATCATTGTGCAACCTGGGACATTCGCTTAGAAATAAAAGAATTAACTAGCAAGACTTGCGCCCTTTAACTAATTGCTTGCGCAATGCATTTGATAAAGCCCAAGCACTGTGATGTAGCGTTACCTATCATTGTGCAACCTGGTTTCCACACGACTTACGCGTTGCTCTGGTGGGCGAGACTTCGCAGGCGGCCATAACACCAAGAAAGCTCTCGAAAGGAACACAGTGTTGGTATCACGAATAGAGTTATGCAGGAGCAGGTCAATTTTCAGTGAATGACTTTTAATAATGCGAAGTGCAGCAAAGTCCGTGTGCGCAGGCTGCCGTAGAAGGAAAACAAACAAACAAAAAAACAAGCGCTCAAAACGAATCCATCTTTGTGGATCCCAAGAGAAGAAGGGGGCGAATTAACATGAGGAAGGCGAGAAAACTTCGGCAGTGGCAATATAGTTGGACATTGCGATCAAACTGACATCAGCATCACTGCGGGCGCTAGGAGATATCCTTGCCCAGTCCCAGTGAAGCAATGTCCCTGTGTGTGTGTGTGTGTGTGTGTGTGTGTGTGTGTGTGTGTGTGTGTGTGTGTGTGTGTGTGTGTGTGTGTGTGTGTGTGTGTGTGTGTGTGTGTGTGTGTGTGTGTGTGTGTGTGTGTGTGTGTGTGTGTGTGTGTGTGTGTGTGTGTGTGTGTGTGTGTGTGTGTGTGTGTGTGTGTGTGTGTGTGTGTGTGTGTGTGTGTGTGTGTGTGTGTGTGTCTTTTTAAACAACTAATTCCTCAGCCTCGCAAGGACTATTAAATGCGTATAAAATACATTTTCCAGCTGTTTATCACAACTTGTCATGACCTTCTCCAGAAAAGCAGCCTACGCTTCCTTGAAGTCATATGTATTAAAATTTTCAAAACACTATGGGTATTGAGTTTTTAATCGCGACGTCTATAAAATGTCTTTTTCCTTCAGTTGTGGTCATTCCTGCCAGGCAAAACATAGATGAATTAGCGATCACAAATGCAGTGAAGTCTCGTCTTTAAGTAAAAAAAAAAAAAAAGAAATTCATGATGCAGATTATCTGTCGCACATGCTGGTATCCGGGTAGTCAGCGGACTTGTTAGAAAGAAAAGAAAAGGAAAAGCGGAGGAAATGGGGAGGGGAGAGGGAAGCCCTGCTGCCGGAACTTGAACTCGAAGAGAGCGAAGATGAAAGGAAAGTTGGGGTCAGTACCACTTCAAACAAGACACGGTCTATGTCGCTGCAACCGAACATGTGGTCCACAATGCCTTCACAATTTTGACTAAATTACCAGGGTGGACAGCTCACACTGGCCTATACGGGCGACCAACGATTCGGAAAAAGTGGAGGAGGTAGCGGTCTCCCTCGTGATAAGCTCTACCTCAGCCCTACATATCATTAACGACTCGAAAACAGCAATAAAGAACTACAGCAAAGGCAGATTATTCCCTATTGCATGAAATTGCTCTTGCCTCACAAGCGATAAACCGTCTCATACTGCTAATCTGGGCCTCAGCACCTTCCTCTCTTCCGAGAAATTCAACCGGGTGATGGGATAGCTCCTCAGGAGGACAGCGAGGAGCCTATGGTTAATTCTTAACTAGAAATCACATTACACTTCCGTAAACCTCGTATACCTATATATTCTCAAGGAAACAAATCTCTCACAGACGCACATGAGGCTACCTTGCGAAAACTACAGATGTATCTCTCCCAAAACACTACTTATTGTAGGTTATGCTAACATAAGGCCAACCTAGAAAACAAACTGTGGGCATGCCCACGAGATCCCCCTGTGCGGGATCTGCAGCTTTCGACCTGTGCGCCGTGGGAGGCCGCTATGCTGCAGCTCGGGCCCAAAAATCCGACTCGGGGACATCGAGCGTAGAACTCAAATGGCCAGAGGCCAAGGACACCTGACACCAGCGCGGAAGCCCCTGCCCATACCAGCCTGATACTTCCTCCTCACAAAAAATAAAAGTTTGTTCTCCCCCTCCTTCTCTCCCATTCATGCCTTAAAAGCAGGTCATCTATTTAACGATTTTAGCCGTGAAATGCCGCAAACACTTGGCAGCAAAAAAAAAAAAAAAAAAAAAAAAAGGAAAGAAAAAAAGCAGCAAACAAAAAAAAAAAAACCCCGCGAGCACCATTTCTGGGCGCATATACAGAGGCAAGCCGACGATAGCTTCTGCAACAAACTTTCCTACTGCGAACCGTTCCTACGCCTCCTGCGCGCACAAAAATGTTGCGGAGGCACTCATAACAACTACTGCCGGTGCAATCAGCCGCAAATCGATTAGAATATAGTGCCGCAGTGGATTGTTTCGTTTTCAAAGGCCGCGGTCATGATCATGACCGACCACCTAAGCGCACTGGCAGCGTGATCGGTGAAACATTCTTGCCAAAAAAGCAAATCACCTGTTTAGGCTAATATTCGCAAAACTTGTGAGAGTCGCCTTTCTGAACGAGATATTTACCTCTCCAGGAATGTGTGACCTCTCCTTTGTGCAGAGCTAGCTGCCTCACTGAGTAAGAGGAATTAGGTACCAGTAAAAGACCCACGAAGCATGCACAACCAAGAGCATATAGTAGATGACGAGCTCAGAGTGTAGCTAACATCACTTTTGCAGCATAATAAAGGGTGTCCAAGCTAGCTTTAACCAAGGGTTAAGAAATGAAACATTTAAGGTAGGCCAGAGAAACCACTTGTACACAGCTGCCAGCCATCTGGTGCACCACAGGGAATTTTTTATGTTTCAATTAACTAATTTGTAATTAAAAAATTCTAATTTATAACTATTGTCTTTAAGAAATAAATGAATTTGCAAAGTTGGAGAGCATATTCTGAAACCCCCATTCCATTTTTTTTCCGATAAAGAAAGCCCCAAGTGTATCGTTTTTCCAGGCTCTAAAGAATGCCCGCGAAATACAAACGAATATCACGTGACTGGCGCATTCGTGCGTCACGATTGTGCTGCTCTCAAACCAGGTTTCAGTGAACGAAATCATCTGCTACTTTGGTTCCACGACCTCGTTTCTTCATCCGCTTCAGGCAGTCGGCGCACGTGACGGTGCAAGTCGCAGCGAGCTCACCCTACGGGGAACAACTAGCTCTACAAAGGCTAGAAGAGTCTACCCGCCACCTCACAAAACACTATGTAAAGCCGAGGAACATAAGCTTCGGCTCATGCAAACAAACACACTTCCCACACCGAAAAGGTTACACCAGTGGTACCCCACGCTGCACGGACCTCAGTGTGGGCACTGCGACTAAATTTCAGGCACGTATAACATGATATGGGAATGCAAGAACACAGCCCTGGTAGATCCAGTCCCCAACCCGTCTAGACAGCAATGGGAAGGCCATTCTGTACAGCGATGACCCACAAGACCAGCGAACCCTGCTGAACAGGGCTGAAGCTGCGCTGAAGGCCAATGGACTGCCAGACTAGGAGGTCCACCCATCACGGTTCTAAAATAGCCTTTTGGAACTTAATAAAGAGTTTTATCCATCGTCACCGCGCTGGCTGCAACCATCGCCAACATATCAGCCAAGGTTCTGGTACCAAAGTTACCAGAACCAGCTTGGCTGGGAAGTCGAGTCACGGCCGTAGCTAATTTCGTTTACTCACACCACGATTGAGAGCACCACAATCGTGGCGCACGAATGTGTTAGTCACGATATTCTTTTTGTTTTTGTATTTCGCGGGCTTTCTTTAAAGCTTGGCAAAAAGATGCACGTGAGGTTTTCTTTATCGAAAATAAATGGAATGGGGGTCTCAGAAGGCGCTCTACAACTTTGTAAATTAATGTATTGTCTAAATGCAATAGTTTGTAAATTAGGAAAAATATCTTAATTACTAATTAGTTAATTGCAAAACAAATAATTTCCCTGTGGTGCGCTAGATGGCTGGCAGCTGTACACAAGTGTAGGGTGCCTCGATGCGCGTCGAGCGGGCGCGCATCGAGGCCTCTACACAAGTGGTTTCTATGGCCTACCTCAAATATTTCATTTTATGACCCTTGGCTAAAGTTAGCTTGGACACCTCAGGTATACAAGTTGATCAGACAATTTATTGATAAAAAATTTTCGGGGCGCACTTAAGCCTCCTCACGTGTGGCAATGCGAAAGCAGTTTTCTCCTGGGCATGCAGTGACGCCACCACTGTTACTATGACAACGCCTGGCGTGTTCGGATACCCTTTGGTGAGCAAAAGAAACAAAACACAAAGGAGGTAGAAAGGACGCCGCGCTCCCCTCTTGTTCGTGTTTTGTCTCTTTTGCGCTTTTTCCCATATGTCTGTGCACCAACTAGCCCCAGCAGGAAGTTTTACTTCAGTGTTCACACATGTCTGGACATGCAATATGGCGTCGTCTACATTGAGCTGCTATGACGTCAGTCACTGCAACCATGGATATGACTACCCCGCCGGGGTGGCGCAGTGGTTACGGCGCTCGACTACGTTCCCAAGAACGCGGGATCGAATCCCGGCCTCGGCGGCAGCTTTTCGATGGAGGCGAAAAGCAAGGCACCCATGTGCTGTGCGATGTCAGTGCACGTTAAAGAACCCCAGGTGGTCGAAATTTCCGGAGTCCTCCACTACGGCGTCTCTCATAGCCTGAGTCGCCTTGGAACGTTAAACCCCACAAACCAAACCAAACCAAACCATGGATATGACTATGAATAACAACGTGCTCAATTAAAGATATGCTGGAGTATCTACGTGACCAAGGCGTCCTCTCTATTATGCCAGTTTTTGGTGATCTCATGACCCTTATGAGACTATGTCTAATCAAATCCCAATTATCATATCAGTTATCAGTGTCTGATTTTTTTATTATCGATCTCTGGATCATTGACAGGTGTGACGGACGTTTTCTGGTCGTACTTTCTGGTCGAGCGAAGGATGAGGCAGGAAATGCTTTCGCATTAATAACCAGCAGAACACTCGTTATGATTTCCAATTCATAGCTGGCTCTGCATAGATCGACGTCCAACACGTGGACGCAGTTTGAAAACAGAATAACCACTTACATTTAGCGTGCTATACGAACAAACCCACAGGCTTATAGTGCGAGGAGAATGCAGTGAAGCTTCAACCGGGGCTCCAAATTTACATCTTATAAGGTAAGTTATGACGTCACTCGGTTGGGCAGCGAAACTACGGCGTGCGATAAGCCGTTGTTGTACCGAGCGTCTTTGAGAAGCTCAAGGACTAATGATCAACGGGCATTTTTTGAAGTTGGGTGCTGTCAACACAAGCATGCTAATGCATTTAAGTAAGCATGCAGAGCCAGCAACCATTACAACCGACTGTACGTACAGCGAAAGTGCGTAATGATCGGAAAAACAATTGACTTGTTGCTTCATCACTCCGTCCGTAAACTTTGATCATTGTTTTTGCCGGTAATTATTGATTGCACCGTACAACCAACCGAAATATACATCGGCTACACGCTTAAAAACATTCGAAGATTTTATTCAACAAAAAAAAAAAGAAAAAAGTCCCAAAAGTCCACAGCATACTTATAAGCACTCGCTCTAGCAAATGTTGAACTAAACGTGTTGTATATTTTTTGTACTCCGCTAAGTTAAGTGCGCTATGAAAACGAAGCTTTTCATGAAGCATGCGATCACGCAATCAGGCATCAGGCGACATTCGTAAGATGCACGGAAGGGGTCGTCTAAAAATGGCCTTTCACTGTTGGTAAATGCAATACTGGACAAAAAGGAATATGTTTCAGTGCTTTAAAGGTTAGGTCAGCATAGCTGTAATTGAGACAGTCATTGACTTATGTATATAACAGTGACTGGCGTCTTCATTTTCACAAATGTAAAATTCTTTTCAACATAAGGCGTAAAATTACATTATAAATTTTACAAGCAGAGGAAACAGCGCGGGCGGGCGCAGGGTGCGCCAAAGTTCCTTCAACACTGCTTCCAAAACTTAAATATTTTAATTTGGCTTATCTGTACCACGGCCGCTCGATGGAAGTGCGCTTCCATCCAGCGGCCGTGTCTGTACCAATGCTTATTTACAATGGTTTATCTATGTCTGTCTGGAAGTGTGCTGACACATTTCGTTTTCCTGTTCAAGATCTGGACGAGATTACCTAATGCTGGTACTGCATCGACAGATTTGAAGCTGCGGGTTCCTCACACTAAAGTGCGCAAAAAGGGACCCAACAACCACAAATGACACAAAGGAAAGCATATGGAAAATGAAAGCAAGTGGGATCCTAGGCTACGACCTATGTTGCGTTAATTTCACATGACGTCATCGCACAAAAGGGGGCCATTTTTAAGTATATTCCTATATATTCAAAGAGCAGGTTGACCCTAAATGCAAAGAGTGTGGCGTCGACGCCAGTTTAGACCACATTACATGGGGGTGCGCGGCCTATCCGCCACCCGCCGATTTGTTGCCAGCTCCATCTCTGGAGGAGTGGGAGACCATGCTGCGCTGCTCGGACCCGGCCATCCAGGCTCGTGTCACTGAGCGGGCCGAAGAGATCGTTGACAGGTCGAATTAAACTGGTGGCCATCTGGCGAGGTCAACAATCAAACTGAACCCCCACTGCTAAAAGCCGTTGAAAATAAACGTTTTTCCATTCATCCATGGTCACGGGGGCGACGCTGATCTACAGACAATCTGTAGCACACTGCAGACGTGACCCTTACGTATACGTCAGCGATTTCTGCTTTGCTTCCGTCCGCGAGCAACGTTTTCGCAGTCCGGATTCTCCACGAACGACACTTTTCTTTTGTTTTTATTTTTGGTCGCGGAAAGCTTTTCAGCCAAACCCCGGTGCCCAAGCATGCAGAGCGTAACATGTACTAAAACTCCCGAGGAACGCGGGCTTTCAGGAACTGACTTGTATGGCCGCAAAGCAGGAACGAACGGGCGTCCCGATCATCTTAGCCCGACGTTTGTACTGCGCGCAGCTGTATGTATGGTACCCAAAGCCACAGAGGAAAAATAGCAAGAGCTAATTAGCAACGTGCAATAGCTTAACGGTATTCGTCGCTTTCCTCTAGCGCTTTAGCACGCTTGCAGTTACGTTACATAAGCTTCAGCATTTAACACCTACCGGGAGCTTAGGGGCAGCAGTCCGAAAGGTTATCCTCCGAGGGTAGAAAGTAGCATGTTTATGAAGTTGTCATTCAGTGAGCGCGATCACTTGCACATACACAACCGTATTTATATCACGTCGAGCGGGACAGTCAGCACGGCAATGATTTAGCAAAACGACGCAGCAGAAGCAACAGTGCAAGACTCGCCACAGCAGGCGTCTACCCCAAAATGTTGACAGCTGTGCTGTTCTCGAAGTTTTTACACCAGGACTTATCGCTGCATACGCGTAGACAGCGCAATTGACCATTATTGCAGCAAATTAGAGTTCACAGCACCTTGGATCTCTCAAACTACCCAAACGAAGCAACCTCAACAGACGACGACGATGCATCCAAGGCTATGACGGACCGGAAGCGGAAAACGGCTTAATTTTTCCCGTCGTCCACCGCGCGGCAGCCGACAGTGAATAGAACCTTTATCCTTAAGAGTGCTTACCTCGTACAGCCTTTATCAAAAGTTTACAACCCAGAGGGTTTGCTTTTAAGGCGTATAATATGACTTCTGTAATAATCGTGGTAGTCCTAGCCATTGAGAGGGTAGGATGAAAAATCTTGCCTTCAGCAAGTATGGAAACCTGGGAATGCTCCCTGAGCTGTAAATAAAGGTTGTATACATAACGGTGGGCGTTGAACGTCCTGTGTCACTGCGAGCGTCACACGTGATCTCACGAGAAACTTATGAGGCCACTAACAGTAAACGTGAAGCGCTAAAAGTAACCGTTCAGGTAACTGAGCCATCCCGTGTACAGCTGTCATGCGATAATGACGACATCTAAAACTCTTGGGAACCCCCCACCCCCTTCCCCCAGGTAATGGAAAGGAAGAACTGAAGAAAAAGGCTACAGATTTAGAAGAACAGTAAGTAGAAAAGCGTGCTTGCTTCTCGACAGCGGATCACTCACTCACTCACTCACTCACTCACTCACTCACTCACTCACTCACTCACTCACTCACTCACTCACTCACTCACTCACTCACTCACTCACTCACTCACTCACTCACTCACTCACTCACTCACTCACTCACTCACTCACTCACTCACTCACTCACTCACTCACTCACTCACTCACTCACTCACTAATTGGTGTCAGTAATTTTTCAACATTTACCAGAGCTCTGGACAAACCGTCGTCTTCAGCCTGCAGGGCTATATTACGCCGCAGAATGACGCTTTCTTTAGTGCTCCATTTTAGTCCGCGGTCATAGAGTCTACAATTCTTCTGTAGCCCTACATCTACCCCATCTTCCTACTTACCGGCCTACTTATTCATGCCCTTCGCACTCTCCGCAGCGTATACACTCAACCGCAGGGCGCCAAAATGAGAGCTGCACGCTGAAATATAGGCAATCAAATTTGACTGTCGACGAAATTGAATGAGAAAATACGACCTGGTCCCCCAACGACAGACAGAAGTTAGCCTCTGCCGATAGGGTACCCCGTTTTGATAACTACAGTGCAATGTAGTAAGGAACACTCTCATCGCCAAAAACGTATTCCCCCTTACGACGCGGTTCAGGTGTCCACAGAGCAAGTGTGACAGATACTGCGCCTTTCCCTTCCTATGAACCAACCAACCAACCAACCAACCAACCCCTTCAAGGAAAAAAGAAATAACAGAGGTCACTGCCGAAACTGCATTGGACCGCGGCGGCTGCGTTTCGATGGAGGCGAAACGAAGAGGCGTCGTGTGCTGTGCGATGTCAGCGCACGTTAAAGATCCCCAGGTGATCGAAATTACTCCGTAGCCCTCCACTACGGCTCCTCTTTCTCTCTTTCCACTTTCATTCCCACCCTCCTCCCTTCCCCTACGGCGCGGTTCGGGTGTCCACAGAGCAAGTGTGACAGTTACTGCGCCTTTCCCTTCCTGTGAACCAATTTAACTTTATTTAATACGAAAGCTTTTGCCCTGCTGCGACGTTATTGTATTTTTTACTTCATTTGTTTTTAATGCGTTTATTATTATTATTCCTTCTTTATCTTTATTAGTGATTATCATCACTAATTATCAGTTTATTTTTAAATAGCCTACTAATGATTGCTTCACAGAAAAGGAAAGGAGCAGTATCCGTCACACACTCTCTGTGGACCCCTCTACTACACCGCAATATGTGGTTCACATACGCATACATTCGTGGCTACTTGAGTCCACCTTTTGCGTTCCCGGTTTGGACTCACCAGCATAGCCTATTAATTTTTTCGCGTTTAATTTAGAAAGTGCTACTTACCCCACTGAATGGTGTGAGCAGAAATGTGAGCAGGAAGTAATGCTAATAACATTAACATAAGGCGATAATTGTGACGTAACAGTTCTTTACGCATGCGTTGAGGGTGGCGTCGAACCATTTCCATTCCCATTTAGCATCCATCTGACGGTTAGATAGGAAGCTCTCTCGCGACAAAGATTCGAACCAAGGACATACGTACCTCCAATGTTATGCTTCCCTTTGTAAGTGTAGGAATCCTCCGAGGAGTGAGACACATGCATACTGCTCCTTCTTTCTTTCAAAAATCAAACCAACTAAAGACGTTTAACACTTTACTAAACTCTGTGAAGGTCTTTCATTGTTAAATCGCTAAACGAAGCCATGCCAAACCATGCCCAGCAGTGCTTTCACCCGTCTCAATGGGTTTAAACAGAGTTAAACATCGGTTAATGTTTTTCTTTTTTTCGGCAAGGACATCACAACACTGAATCAGTACGCTATTGTAATCTGGTTATCTTGCCGGAAAGAAACAACCAGCGAATATGTTTTGTTTTTTACACCGAGAACAATTATTGAACAGAGTTATTTTAAAGGAGGAGAGACGCACAACCAGTGGACATCAATCATTTTACTGTAAGTGGTAAAATTGGGAGCGGAAACTGGATGGAAGCAAGCGTCACTTGGTCGCCATAGGGGACGCTGCGTGAGCAAGTAACTGCGAACAGGCATTCAAGTATGCAGCTTCTTCTTCTGGCAGCATCAAAGAAGGAGCACCGAAATATTCCATCGTAGAAATGCAACTGCGTGCCAGTGTTCAGCCCTGTATACCTGTTGTCTTAGCAAGAAAAAATAATAATTAAAAAGCAAACGAGAAAACTTGGTATACCACTAAAATATAAGACTAGCCTCGTGTCAAAATCATCTGTGGCTGTATCACGAAAATGAAACTAATGAGTTTGGAATGCTGATTGGTTCCTGTAATGTTTATACACTTCGTCAATAACGATGCAGTCAGTGATTACTACAAAAGTATGAACGGTATTTTTTGTCTTTTCTTTTTAATATACACAAGATGCGGAAGATTGCGAGAGAAAGAGAAAAATAGAATAAACATATTTAGCCTGCAACATAAACACTGAGATATCTAAGCTCTCGTATAGACCTCTTCGCTATTAATGAAGCTCTAGGTACTTTGAACTTTAGTCTGAACAATGGGGCAGCTTCGTATCTCAATTTATCGAGTTGCACGAACAAGTGTTGGCCCATAGTCCGGTATTTCGAAAAAGGTTTAGCCTCCGTGAGGCGCCGTGGTGCACAGTGTACGCAATGTATTATTGGGCGGTTATAACTGTCCAAGTGCGCATTGTAATGCAAGTGAGGTGGGTTCCCACAATCTATTCAAGCAAGTTTATTTTCCTTCGCCCACTAGATTTTTCTTCAGTTCTTCTCACTACAAGTTCCCGCAAACGGACACGCACAGTATGGAAGACAGCTTTTACATGCGTTGCCATGAATGCGGTTTACATTATGTATAACCTTGGTATCGTGCATGCATGACGTGGGTGCAACGAGTGGGCACTATTAACGCGATGCTCTTGGAGAGCATCCGGCTTGGTCGAGGATGCCGTGACGTCACAACCACATCATCTAGTCAAACCCCTCAGAGCGATCACGCAGTACAACAGTGATGGCGTCTTTGCACAATTTCTCATTGGTCCACAGGATCGTTACGTCACACGGAATTGAAATTCTTTAAAGCATCAGATAAGTTTTGATTTTAATAGGTCACAACATGTAAGGTAAATTAATTGCACTGATAAGATAATTGGGGTGAAATGGGAATCGAATCCCGAACGTGCAAGTCGTCAATGTGCGGACATACAAAAATAGCTTCAGCATACATAAGGTAAGATGAAGTCCAAAGTCAGACTCCGCCAGCACCACTAATGTATCGCGGGGGCTTCAGCATACAGCTATTCGCGCTCCAATATCGCGCATTTTTTAAGGCGAAAGCTTTTATGATAGGCTCATGAATGTCGACGGGATTTCTGTGTCCGCCGAGGGAGTCGAGGGAGAAATGAATTGATTGATGACATAAAGGAATTGCTGTATGAGCTAGAGAGTGAAAAAAAAAGTATTTGTGCAGAATTTAGTTGATATCGGTTAACTAGTTACTTGGTAGAACAAAAAAGAAAGTCATTAGATGTCAAAATAGCCAAGGATGTCGAAATTGTGCAAAATACGTCAAGATTGGAGAATATAAAATAGCAGAAAAGAGAATAATGAGCGAAAAAAAAAGGAAACACAGCAAAACAGAGAGAGAGAGAGAAAAAAAAAGGAGCAATTGAGTGAAAAAGCCGCAAATGAGTGCAGAGAGTCGCAGGAAAAGCTTTCGCTAAGGGAGATCTATGCCTCCAACGACTTTTTTTCTCTATTCCTGATTTCAGCATTCACGTTTCACGCTCCGTCAACGTGAAGCGAATAGGTGCAAGTAGAATAGTGGGGATACACACGTGTTACTGAGCAAGCGCAATTAGGTCGCCGCGAAAGCCCCATCGCGCTATGCCAAAACTCTAATTGCGGATCCAGAAAGACACATGAAGGAAGGGGACATCCGCAAGAGTGAAAATGTAACCACACAAAGACATAATCAATTTCACGCGACAAAAGAAAAGCAGTGACAGAAAGGTATTGCGTGTTTGCATGCACAACGGTGCTCCAGTTTGCGAAACTATATATACGTGCTCTCCAAGTTAGCACCAACGCCGGCGGGAAGGTTGTGTCATGTGAATAGCGAACTCTCCGGCATTAACTTGGACCGCAGACACCACAGGTTATATGCATGCTTGTCCCTACTCTCCTCAGTGGTCAAAATAAAACCTCGCTACAGCTATACCAACATCGAGGCTGCAAATCCCGACACTTGCGCTATTAGCGAAACTCAACTATTCCTTACGAATATAGTGCTTCTAATCTAACATGGGGTGTTATTCAGTAGGCGATAATTCAATTCCACAGAGTTAAACCCAGCTGAAATCAAGATAAGGCAACTGACTTCGACACTACACGTCCATTCGGGAGAAGGGATGACCGAGGGTCCGGAGCGGATTCCGAGGCAAAGAGAAACATAGCAACTGGACACAATAACAGAGTCCCTATTCTGAAGCGGTCATAGTCTGATGATGATGGCGATCAGTATTATGTCGTTGTTTAAATGGCGCACCATCTTGTCCCCATTTCAACCGGGAGCATTTCGCAAAAGCTGAGGTCATTCCTTTCAGAGTATGCGGAACGCCAGCGGCCCCGGCGACGCGCTCCCTATTTTCAACGTTGTCCGCGTAGCGTCACACGCGGAACCTTGGGAGAGGAGGCCAATTTGGGTGAAAGAGGCTCCCCTCTCCCCAATGGGGAAGGCGAACGAACCGGCGCGGGCCAGCGACTCGTGAGTCGACAGCGGGGAAAGTCCCGGGGATTCCCCTTTCCCTCCCCTTCTGCTGCTGCTTCTTCCCGGTTTTTCCCGATTTCTCTCGCCCGCTTTCCAAAGAGCTCGAGGATCGCTGCTCCCCGATGACCCGAAGGCAGCACACCTCAGTGGTCACGGGTGCGACTGCTGCTGCGAGGCTGTTTCCCTGCTTTTCGAAGTGTTCTATCATCACGCATTGATAACACAAATGAAATACGGAGACAATTATTATTGAATCAGTTCATTTGGGCAAGTGACATGAAGCTTTATGTAGACTCTTGTAGCCTTGCCAAGCGTCTCTTGCACTAAAAGAAGTTAAGTATGCAGATCCAACTCGCCCAGCAACGTGCTTTGCTATAGTGGATTAATTGATAAGAATATTCCTCCTTTCGCATAGTGTGGCGTTCCTTCTTATCGCTCTCCTTCACGTTTATATGACTTGCACAAAAAGTATCTACAACTTCCTCGCGGGTAGCTCGAAACGAAAATCTAACAGGGACAAGCGTCTATCATAAATCCTTATCATATTCCTTATGAGAAGGGTCCCTTTTTGCATTTTTCCTTGGAAGCATCCCGGGCACAGTGCCTGTGAGGATCTGCCTCCAATTTATCATCAGCGTTGATAAAGTCCCTTGTCCGCGCTGAGGTTCGGTGAGCTCGCTAGGTTATTCCCGCTGGAAGACGGATAGTTGATATAGACGTCAGCCTAGACATCTAAGTGATGGGCAAGCTCACTGCAGAAGCCCGGGTTTTCTCCTATTATGCTATGTCCGGCATGGTGGACCAGTGGTTAGGACGGATGCGGGATCGAATCCTGGCCGCGGAGGCCGCTTTTCGATGGAAGCGAAAAGCAAGCGCCCGTGTGCTGTGCGATGTCAGTGCACATTAAATAACTCCATGTGTTCAAAATTTCCGGAGCCTGCCATACGACGTCTCTCATAGCCTGAGTGTCTTTGAGATGTTAAACCCTATAAACTAAACCAATTCTATTATGCCAACGTCAACTGCATATCACTTACCGCAGCTCGGACCCACTGTCACTCCTACTAAGGTGATGCGGTCCTGATCTATTTGAGGACACTGTATCTGGCAAAGTAAAACAAAGCATGATCGTTGACCTAGGAAGGCAAAGCAGAGCGGTGGGTTTAGAAATTAACATGCTCAGATTTAGTGTTACTCAACAGTCTCGAAAGATATCAGCACTTCACGAGAGTTAGCTAAGCGTCGGATCTGGTGAGCGAATACGTCTACTTGGGGGAAGGCAGCAACCGTTTATACCCCTAAAATGAAATAACGAGGAGGAAGAGAAAGGTGTGGAGTGTATTTGGTATGCACTTTCGGATAGTGAATGGCACTTTACTAGTATCTCTCGGGAGGAACAGCGTTACCTTATCGGTACTTACCCATAGATTAGGCATCAGAGGTTAATTGAAAGGGATGAACAGAAATGGAGGACAGTGCAACGAGCTGTGGAAATGAAAATTATAGATGCAACATGTTGCCGACAAGAAAAGAGCAGAGAGGGAAAATGAACAAAGGTGAGTTACTGACGTATCCCAGTCGAAATTAAGAAGAAATTGGTATGGACAGTGCATGGAGGAACGGTTCCTAAAAGGCAAGCGCAGGAGGGAGCAGCATTTTAAGTAAGGTGTGCGGAAGTTGGGCAGGGATAATGTGGACAGGGCTATCTGTAGAGTTACCGGAGAGGTCTTTGTTCTGCAGTGGGCCAGTTTAGGCTGCTGTTGTTGCCTGCTATGATGATGATAGCCTTTCGACGGTCGCATTTGGTTCGATTTCCTGCATTCGTTGCGTCACCTTTCTGCAAGTAATCACAGCTTTCGTGATTCTTGTAGGCAGCGATGTCGTGTACAGTTTACGCCGTCACGTGTTTTTATTTACGAGGTGCAAGACTGTCCGCTGTTTGTGAGCAGTGCCAGTGCAATATCCCCCTTTCCTTCATCGTATTTCCCCTCTCCTATCCGGAGCGCGCTTTCGGACGCCTTCGACTTGTGGGTCATCAGCGGCGGCGGCGTCGGGGAAAGTCCCGGGGATTCCCCTCTCTCCTTCCCTGTATCGCGACTCTCCTCCTCTCCCGAGCCCGGGCCCCAGCCGGCGTGACCCGGTGGCCGCGCGCCGCGGCACAGGCGCAGGCCCACACTCGGAGACGAAGCGACGAGCGCTGATGTGTTGATGTTTTTAATTTGCCGCGATTATTAATGTTAGTCGATTTCATCACATATCCGCTCATTGTTGGTGAAATTGCTCTCGTTGGCAACAAAAAGAAAGAAAACGTAGCATCAGGAAAAACAAAACGCCTTTACAGAATTAAAGCACCGGTAGACCTGTGGGGATCAGAAACAAAAACTGACAGCTTGTCTCCTTACCCCTTCTCTAAGCCCTCTCCCCCACCCCTGCATGGAAGATTGGGAGGCCGCCTTGCAGGACCCCTGCCCAATGGCTGGTTCGCCGCGCTGTTACTGCAGCCATGGCCAACGGGCCCCTTGGACTGAGGGTCCCCCGCTGACTAAATAAAGATGTTTTGTCCTCCTTTTCCTTCTTGTCTTTTTTTTTTTTTTTTTTCGCGAGACACTAGCACAACAAAATTAATGAAGACAAATATTGTGCCAGATGCATTTTCGTTGTTTTTTTTTTTTTTTTTTGGGGGGGGGGGGGGGGTTGTGCACGTATCGCTTTGCTGCTCATAAAGCAGGTGTGCGTATATTTATGCCATTATTATTTCCAGTTAATTTCGTACCTCTCAGGTTTCCGACTAACCATACCTAGTTATATATAAAAAAAGCGGAAGACACGCACGCTAACTAACGGACGTGGATGCTAGTTCTGTTCCAACCATAACTTGAACATACTGCGCATTCGAAACATTGCACGCGTTTCACCCTACCATTATTTGATTCAGTTTACAAAAACTTTTTCGACCATAGCTTCTGGAGAGAGTAAATCTATAAAGGGGTCGACATTTCGGTTGTAAAAGCGTACAGTCCAGAACTAAAAGAGTGCATTCTGCACAGCCTGCGCCATTTGCACTGAGTGCCTCTAAAGTTCCAGACAGCGAGGAAATATGACCTTTTCGTGACTTCCGGCCAAGTCCCGAAACCTTTTTTTTTCTTCCTGTTTTGACACCTACACATAGGAGGCAGAGGAGGATAAGTCAGGCACATAGCATTGTGCATTGTCATATATTTTGAAACGCACATCTTATCGCGACATTATCTGAAGCCGCTGAAAGAAAAGGGCGCCCAAATGTGATGATACAAAAACCAAGCCAGTTCTGCCAATCAAGTTGAAACTCTAACTGCCGCTGCTATAAATATATTGTGTATTGTCTTATAGAGTGCTGCGACCTTTCCGGACGCCTCGTCTGGTAACGCCCTTTTCTGTGCTCAATACAATGCTGCGCAGACTACAGGAATCAAAGCACAAATAAATACTGGTGCCTGTCTGGATCCACGTCTGATGCGGCAGCCTGCAGATGTTTTCTCTTTCTCTTGTGTTTCGGTCTTAACGGAAAGAATAAACTAAATTGTAAAATGCTAGTAATGCGTATAAGGTGGGAGACTAATCGAATCCATATAGGAGCCAAGCATTGGAATGCACCACCAGAACAAGGAAAAATTGTCAGAAAATTTCAACTGCCTTCCAAATTATTATATGCACCCAACCAAGTTAGGAGGCTTTTCTGAAGTCAATTGTGCTTCGATGAAACTTTGGTTTGCTCCTTATAGGCTGACGTCAGAGTTCCTCGCTTAATATTGGGCCGGATACTAGCCCCGTGCATGGACTGCCAGCCTAAGTATTTCGTACAAACATTCTTTCCTCGATGAGATAACGCTTGCTTTGATATCAACTTGACGGCGGGGATAGGAATTGCGACTGGTTCTTCCGCATCTGGGTCGCGTTGTGTGTCATTGCTGAAGAGAAGAGCGAAGGGGACAATAGCGAAATGAAAGAGCTTCCGCGATGGCGTGATGCGGCTGCAGAGGCTTGCTCGGCGAATGATGCACTTTTCACAATGCACGCACGCAAAAACCGCGAGTACGGACGCTTTCAAACCTACCCCTAAAGATGGGGGCCGCATTGAGGTGCAATATGGCGCCTGTGCGCAAGAAGTGACCGTCGCCTCGGACGTTTTCCTCGCCTGCGCCGCGACGCTTTAGGAGTCGCGAACAAAGCGCCGTAGATCATACACCCCGTGCAACGACGCAGCGTGTCGATTGTGTGCCAGGAAAAATAGCCAAGAAAAGAAGGTGGGGGATGCTGAGATTGAGAGTGCCCGAATGTCCTACGTCGCCATATACGCTTTCCCAGTCACGAGATGCGGCCTATTGGTGCAAACGTGTATCCGTTTATTGCTTTAAAGAAACGGTTGTTTTATTTTTGAAGTTGCACACTTTATTGCTTGCTGCATTTTTAGTGTTGTATACTTGTGCAAAGGATATGAAATATACTGTGGGTCCGTATATATAAGTGGTGCACCGACCCGAATAATATGCAGTAGATGTAAGCTCAAAAACGAAGAGACATGGTTGAAGGGCATTAGTGAAAACAAAACAAAACAAAACACCGGGTCACCCAACCTTCCCGGCTTTCCTTATCACAGCTCCAGTGCATGATCTGGCTCTCGAATTCAGCCGATCAGCTTTGTTATTAAACGCTAATGACTAAAAACAACGTTTAGATGGTAATTAGCATTGTTTAAAAAGATTTGCCCAATGCTAAACGTTGTTTCGCGCAACGCTCTTTATTAGGATTATTATTTCTTTTTTTGTCCCTATAGAGCACTCAGGCACGTGAGTGCCATCTTGGCCTTAGGTCCAGCAGCGCAGAAACGGATGCGGAAGAACACTTGATAACGTACTGCCTCGGAGAAACTTGAAACCCATCCAATGAAAAAATCGGTAATTAACAGCCATGTTTATCGTAATGCATGCTTGGCTGTCATCAACAGAAGACGACGAATCTCATCCGCGAGCGAAAGCATCGTTAGAGAGAGAAAGCGAAAAAAAAAAAAAAAAGCAACGCAGGGAAGCGCGCTCTCTCCGGGAATCTAGGTTACGAGACGGAATCAATTTGAGAAATCTAAATCGCGCCCAAACTCTTCCTTCGGCCACAGCTGGAAGCAGACGACGCGCGACTGTTGTTTTGGTCAGTGATCATTGCTGCGATTGGCCGTTCGTTTCATCACGTGCGCCCTCCTTCCGCGTTCATTGGTTAGTTCAAACTCGTCGCCATAGCAACAACGTTTCCGAGGTCCTTCGCGGCTTTGGAGCAGACGACGCTTCGTCCCGAAACTGCTACTACTAGCTTCAGCAACGCGCCTTGTAGACAGAAATTCGAAGCTGCTCAAAGTGAAAAAGAGGCAAAGTGAAAACTAGAAACGAACTTTAGAATGGTTGAAAAGGTATGGAGGCGCGTGCCTTTTCAGGTGCGAAAAACGCAAGGTGACAGGTCTGCGACGCGCAGTTGGCGCTCTCCGGAACGGGCGCGCGAGCTTCGAGAGCAGAAGGAAGTTGCCATTTCTCTCTGTTTGTATTTTGCCTTTTAGCTTTCTGGGCTCCTCACGACTAGGTCAACACGTGATCGCCCGGCGCGACCCGGGCGGTTGCCATGGCTACCGCGTGCCGAGGAGCGGATGGGTCAAAGCGAGCAGACGACAGGGAAAACGATGGAAACGGCGACAGGGCGAGGTCGAAGGTCTACCCGCAGCCTCCACCGCTCGAAAGTCACTACACACAAAAACAGGAGACCCGATGACTTTTCAGTCTTCGGAACCAGAAAGAATATCGAGGTATACTAGCTGCATGTTCAAAACGAAGGGAAACAAAAAATCATAAAAAAGCGAAAAAAAAAAAAAGCAACTGAGCACCCGCAGGGCGCTGTCAGGACAGTTTAATTCTCTTGGAGCTTCAGAAGCCTTACCAGACAGCCCGTTATAATCTCATACAGTGAGCGCATGCACTGGTTTCGGGAGATTGCATAATATCGCTGCGAATGAGAGTATAACTTCGAAAGCGTTCTGCACCCTTGCCAGCTTCAGTTACGGAACAGTAGAAGCCTTACAACACCGTTATGATGACGTCGAGCTTACTGCGCAACCAATTTATGAAGCAGTTCAAGAAGCTTTAATGATTATTACATACTCGGTGGGCATTACCATGCATATGACATTCCGAACAGAGAAGCCCGGCCGTTACACGGCAGTGAGCTTTGATTGAAAGCAAATATTAAATGGCTACGCGCGGTGCAGTGGCTACACATATAGCAGAGAGAATATGTTGAATATAACTGAGTGCAATAATTTCCCGCTGACTCGAGAAGCACAGCATGTATTATAAGCTTTTCGTGACAGCTCATTAAAAAAAAAAAAAGAAAAAAGGAAAAAAAAAAAAAACCAGTGTGCAAGCGCGCACGCGCTTGAGCGTAAAGTGCAGCAGGGTGCTGTTTGTTCGTTGCTGTTCTTGAGGTGTTCGCAGTAGTCAGTTTAATAAGTTTGAGCGTTCTATGATTAAGACTGCACTGATGAGTTACTACGGAGACAGCAGCGCGGAAAAGCCCGCGCCGTCTTTTGTACCATTTGCTTGTGTTACTTTGGTTGCAAGCGGCAACACGAATGTCGCGTCCCGCTAACGCATTTGAACGCAACAGAAAGAAAACAAGAACCGAACCTAGCAGTTCAAACGACAAAAATGCAAATACGACAGTCCTACCGCCATCGACGCTGCGTTCTCAAGGAGCCGAGCCAAGCCAAGCCAACCCAAGTTAATAGCTTTACGTTCTTGTGCAGACTTACGGATACGTCCAGCGCCTTCGCCACCGAAGAAAATGTTCCCGGATTAGACACGTGTAGCTTATTCGAAGCGGAATAACATTGCGGTGTACTTTTTTAGAGCTCCAGACGATCTTATTAGCGCGGTTCCTGCCGCCATGCCTCGACTGCCGAGCTTGGACAATCTGGTTAGGGCCGTCGGAATTGCCGGCATTGGGATCGTGTGCAGCAGTTTTTGGTTCAAGCAATACCTCACAGACAAGATGACTGACTTGGATTACTACAAGAATGCCATGACAACGTTGCGTGGCAGCTCCGCTGCTATGAAACTCCTGGGCGAACCGGTCAAAGAGCACCGGATAGACATAGGTGACACCGCGAGCACGACGACGCGACCACACCGGGCACAGATGAAAGTAACCACGTTGTGTCTGCTACTCACTAAACGTGATTCGCTTAAAAGCAGAAACTGCATCATGCAGCGCAGGCTTATTAAGTAGCGCTTATGTGAAAGTGCGATTACAATGCGCAGTGACGCTCGAAAATCTCGTCTGTCAACAAAGTCCTGAAACTGGCAGGCATATTAACAGCAGTGAGCCATCAAAAACTTTTGCAAGCTTTTTTAAGGCTATGTTCTTGTTTCCACAACAAAGTTTCACACCAGATTTTACTAATTTCAATCGCGGTTACTTGCGCATTAGCAATTAGTTCAGGCGGCAGGATGTATAGTGCACGCATGACTTATAAACACGAGATACGTACGCTGAAAAAGAACTCTGAAGCCGTGTCAGTCTACTCCAGTGTTTGTGCTTGCTTCGTCTTACTCAAGGTGATCTGGGCTGGTCATTCAGAAAATATAGCAAATGAATAGGTGCCAATCAATAACCAGTCGTTAACTGCTGCAAAAATGTGGGAACGGATGAGCGAGTTCAGCCATCATGACAAATTGTTTGATTGAGATGTTAGTAGCAAATGCTTTCCTCCATTTTATGATGTAACAAGGCCTGTTAACTAGGTCTGTAAATTGGAATGACGTAATAGCTGACACGTGAACTCGTATGTCCCCAGGTTCCCGTCCAAGGGTCCAAGCAGAGCGGCGAGCTCTACCTGTGGGCTGAGCGGCATGCGCTCGACGTACCCTGGGAGCTACTGAGGCTCGAGCTCAGTCTGGAGCAGCACAAGGACAAGCGACTTCTAGTCTACACCAACCCCAAGTATGCCAAGGACTATGTGCAAAACTTCGACGTCGATGCAATGCCACCAATGCCTTCGGGTGTGACTGATGGTTGCCAGTCAACATCTTCGCAGTAACTTTGTTCCTATAGGTGGAATTGTGCAGCTTTTATGAGTGCACTTGTTCTCAGCTTTGAAGAATGGACATTACTACACCCCTGTCAACTTGGCTTTTGAAAGTGTCCACTAACATGAATCCTACATCGTTTAGCCCTCCTGTCTAGTTGGCCAATGTGAAAGGAGTAACGGCATTTGTAATAATTTATATAAAATAAAGGAAATAATAATGTTGAATACCGTGAACTTCTGGGCACTTTGTGTATGCATGCCTTTATCACAGCACTCTATTGACTCGTTTGTGTTTAAAAAGAACTGAAAATGATACTCTCCTGCTATAGCACTCCAGCAGTGTGTCCTGAATGAATTGGGTGGCGTCATTTATAAAATTCACTAAAATACACTATACTACCTCAGTCTGCTCCAAGACAACTGAGTGACTATGTTCCAAGAGATGTTTATTAATATCTATTTCAGAATACAAACTGCTAACATGAAGCTCAGACAGCATTAAATCACGAGCAATGGGTTTAACTTTTTTGCTGATTTCTCAAGATAGCATCTTAGTTGCTTCATTTATTTTCATCATGCCAATGAACGCCGAACTTGCTAAAGAAGTTGATAGTTTAAAAATTTAAATGACAGAGCTGTGGAACAGCCTCTCCATGTTTAATGACCTTTGTGAGCAAATGAAAACGTAGCAAGCGTCTCTTGTAAAGGAAGACAAAGACCTGAATCGTTCAAATGCGCAACTGGCAAAGAGAGTATCTGAACTAGAGCAGTACTTACGCATGAATAACATCGAGATCAAGGAGTCCCTGTTATACAGGGGGAGGACTGTTCCACTATTCTTCAGTGTATTGGCAAAAAGATTGACTGCCCTGTTACTGTCACTGACATAGATACTGTGCACAGAGTACCTGCTAAAGATGGACAGAACATAATTGCTCGTTTTTGCAACCGCACAAAGAATGCCGAGTTCAGAGGCAAGGAAAGCACGGCTCACGTCTACCGAAATCGGAATCAAAGTTGGCGGCGATGGAAGCATTACCGATCCCCCTATCTACATAAATGATCATCTGACACCTGAAAACAAACATCTTTTCGGACGGGTGCAAGCACTGAAAAAGGATGAAAATTCCTCTGGGTCGACAACTGCCGCATCAAAGATAGGGCAACTACTGATAGCACAGTGTATCGCATGGCCAGTGAGGATGATCTTGCCATCTTCACCTAGAAAAAGAAAACAAGGCACTGTTATCATCCGATGGCCATGGCGCTACACACGCTAGACAAATTTCAGCATCTCCTCCACGCATGCGCTCCATCACCTAATTCAGTTATCCATTTCAACATACGTAGTCTGTCTAAACATTATGATAACCTTGTCAATTTTTTAACCATCTCGAATCATAACTTTTCCCTTGTATGCCTTTCTGAAACATGGTTGTCATCTAACGGAGAAAAATTATTTGCTTTACCAGGCTTCAGAGCGGAATATAGCCATCGTACAGAAGATCGCCATGGCGGTTCAGCCATATACATATCTAAATTCTTAACTTACAGATGACGCCTTGATATCGCTTTCCTTACTAATAAATGCGAGTCTGTGTGGAAAGAGCTGGACAAGTCTTTTCTTCCATCTAACAAACGTACCATAATTGGATCTATTTATCGCTCTCAATCTTCATCCTACTAGATTTTTGCCTTGAACTCGACGGCATTCTTAACTTGCTTAGCCTCGAAAATAGTAACATAATTATTATGGGCGACATTAATGTAGACATCACAAATACATCTGCTGCCAATGCTCTGAATATACAAAATGCATTTTTAGCCATGGTTTAGAATCTTTAATTGACACACCTACACGGTGCGCAGCTCTTGGCCCGCACACACTCATTGATCACGTTTTATCTAACCTTCTCTCACCTCACACTGCAGGGGTAGTTCACTTCAATATAACCGGCCATTACCCCATTTTTTTACTACTTGAAAGTGTCATCATAAAGAAGTCTAATATCTGCAACTCATACTCATTTCACTCCGACCGGTTTATTAACATCGTATCTCATATAGATTGGACAGCTATCACCAGTTAACCGTGTGTTGAAATTGCTTTTAAAAACTTATGCGGTACAATAACTAAAAATATTAATGCTTGCACATCCATATCTTCAGTTCAGCGTTGGTATTCTGTGCCCAGAAATCCTTGGATAACAAATGGACTGCTGCGGTCTATTCGCAGAAAAGATAACCTTCATAAAAAATTCAAACGACAGCCATTTAACTTTTCCCTCAAAAACCGCTTTTGCGCATATTCGCAAACACTCTCTGCACTACTTAAAAAAGCCAAACGGGAATACTATGGAAAAGAGATTATTAAAAATGGAAATAACAATGCGAAAAATTGGCAGCTCATAAAATCTTTTCTGCACATAGACTGCCAGCAACCAATTACAAACGAATTCCATGACGGTAATAAGACATTAACTGATCCATTGGACATAGTCAACGTGTTTAATATATTTTTTTCAAATGCCCGCCCAATGCAAGCTTCAGTTTCCTATAATACTTTGTGCTGCCCATATTCATTTCATTTGTACCCCACGTCATCCGAAGAAATCATAACCACAATCTCTTCCTTAAAGAATACTGGGTCAGGCTTAGATCAGATCCATCCATCTAAGATTAAACTTGTGGCGCGACAGCTCTCTTTTGTGCTCGCTAACCTTATTAATAAAATGTTTAACAGGCGTTTTTCCTGTAGCGCTAAAGAGGGGCAGAGTAGTACCGGATTTTAAGAAAGGAGACCGCAATAATATGTCCAACTATCGGCCAATAACTATTTTGCTCTTTTTTAGCAAGCTCATAGAGAAACTTTTGGTTTGGTTCGGTTTGTGGGGTTTAACGTCCCAAAGCGACTGAGGCTATGAGAGATGCCGTAGTGGAGGACTTTGGAAATTTCGACCACCTGGGGATCTTTAACGTGTGCTGACATCGCACAGCACGCGGACGCCTCTTCGCTTCGCCTCCATCGAAACGCAACCGCCGAGGTCGGGTTCGAACCCGGGTATTCTTGACAGTAGTCGGGCGTCTTACCATTGCACCACCCCAGAAACTTTTGGTTAATCGTTTAATAAAGTACTTCACAAAGTTTAATCTCTGAACTCCCCACCAGTTTGGATTTCGTCCCAATTATTCAACAGAGCTTGCGCTATTAGAACTAACTGACGCTATAAAAAAATCAATAGACCAAGGACTTTGGGCGGGAGCAGTTTTTATAGACTTTACTAAAGCTTTTGATACAATTAACCACACCATACTTTCTTCCAAACTGGAGTCTTTGGGAATCTGCGGCCCAGCATTAACATTCATACGCGGTTATTTTACTGACAGAATTCAAATAGTAAAGTTTGCCGACCTTTTATCTCAGCCAGTATCTATTAACCAAGGTGTGCCACAGGGTTCAATTTTAGGACCACTGCTTTTCTTAATATACATTAATAATCTGCCTAGTTATTTCACCAAATCTAACTGCATTCTATATGCCGATGACACTACATTATATACTAGCGACAGAAGCATAAATGACCTGATCACAACATTGAATGCTGGACTTGCAATTCTAGTTCATTGGTGTCAAGATAATCAGCTTGAAATTAATCCCCAAAAAACACAGTTTATGGTCTTTCATTTGCATAATAAACAACCGATTAATATTGCTCCGCATTATTTGGATAACCACAAATTCCACTCTCTAAATGTACTACATTTCTTGGCATCCTACTAGACGAAAATTTAAAATTTAACATGCACACTGAATCATTATGCAAAAAAGTTGCCTTTGGCATTAGGGTGCTTCTTCGAACACGTCATTACTTTCAGCCCCATATTCTTCGGACGCTTTATTTCGCATTTGTTCACAGTCACTTAACCTACTGCATATCAACCTGGGGAACTACATATCTCACTCATATGTCAAGCATCCGTCATTTACAAAACTGCAATTCGGATACTTACCTTTTCCCCGTCCACTGCCTCAGCTGCCCCTATATATCGAAATCTTAATATCCTCCCTTTACTGAGTCTGCTCCACCTAAGATTAGCCACATTTATATACAGCGCTCGCAATGGTGACATTGCCATTACTGCGCTTCCGTCATTTTTCAAAAACGACAATTTGCTATTTCCCGGAGTTAACACTAATTATAGCAAACAAACCCTTTTGTTTTCAGCTATAACTCTATGAAATTCACTACCCTCATATGTTAAAACGGTTCGGTCGTATAGGCTCTTCACTAATAACACGAAAACATTTTTATTAACGAAGTAATTATAACCACACAGTTATGTTTTTCTTTTTTTTATGTATTGTTGTTCATGTTGTTCATGGATTTTAACATATTTTAATGTTCAATTTCTGCCATATTTGTGAATTTGCTTTAAGCATTTTTTTATAGGAGGTCCCCCTGAGAGCTTAGCTTTGGGACCTCCTTCTGTACCAAATAAATCATACTAATTTGTGTAATACATTTCTGAAAATAAAAAAAACCTGAAAAAAAACCTGAATTAGCTGTAGTCTTAAACAGTCAGTATCTATAGTTTTGCAGAAATAATTCGCTAGGGTAGAAAAGAAGCTTTGTGAAACTATCACAACACATGTGGTTTCCTAGTCCCTCTTGTTTATCCTTGACACTGTACTTTTACAGTGCCTTTCCCTTACATTTCTCACCTATTCATTTAAGCCATCAGCATTAGGCTGCTTGTCACTGTGTCATCAGTAATGATAACTGATAACTATTAATAATGTTATTTCAAAGCGAATAATTTTAAAGGGGGACAGTGGAGGTTGGAAGAAGTATGGACACAATTGTCATTTTTGTTGTCTTGGAAAGACTGACAGCAAGTTACATAATCCACGATTGAAGGACAAGAAAAGTGCCCTTTTCGTCCCTTATCAGGAAGATAGCCACATCTTCCTTTTCCTAATTAACTACCAGGTGGTTTGTGGGGCTTTAACATCCCAAAGCGACTCAGGCTATGAGAGACGCTGTAGTGGAGTACTCCGGAAATTTCGACCACTTGGGGTTCTTTGACGTGCACTGACATCCATCGAAGAGTGGCCGCAGCAGCCAGGATTAGATCCCGCATCCTTGGGCACAGTAGTCGAGCGCCATAACCACTGCGCCACCCTGGCAGCGCTGCCTGTGATCACAAAAGATGCCACCACTTTACTTGATAGCATTTCTTTTCTGGGTGAATTTGACAGTGGTCAGGTGGTTTCTCAACAGTGGCTATTTCCTCGGTGGAACTGTGGGAGCTAAGGACCGACACAAATCCCGAATCACTTTTTCATGCTAGGTTGCAGATACAATGTCATCAATTCCCGCTAGTTAGAACGTCAATTTTTGCAAGTTAGAAAATGAAAATTTGAAGCTTTTTACTGCTGAGAAAAAAGTGCAACGCTGTATGTTACATGTTCCTGAAAATGACGGGCCTTGATGCAAGTCAGAAGGTGGAATTATTGGCCATGGACATTCGAGCTACGAGATGTGGTACTGTGACGCTCGCCACAGAACCTCATGTTTAGAAAGTTTTAGACCGACGGCACTGAGGTGTTCAACATAAACAGCTTAGCACTTGGTAAACACATGTGCATAATAAATCATTATGGAGCACAAAGAAAAGTCCACTAGATGATGGTCAATTTGAACAGTTTTTGTGCTTTCAAGGTTCTAACCTCCCTGGCCAATAAGGACAAATGTTTAAAAAAGAGTGCTTTTGTGATCCTATTAACACACTGATTACATACTGATTAACACCCTATTAACACAGTGATGGCATGACAGTGAGCATTGCAGACTATAATGGCTGCATCTTGACAGTACTCACCTGAGGTGCTAAGACATAGAGGCTAAAGAAAAGGCTCTAAATTAGGTTGAGGACAATGGGACAAGCTACGAAAAGGAAAATGATGGGCGTAGCATTAAGAGACATGGGTAGAGCAGGTAGCATCATGGGATAAATGACTTAATGACATTCCAGTCGAAATTAAAAACAAGAAGTAGGCAGTGCAAGTAATCTCGGGGCAAGATAGCTGAAGGTTCCTTTGGGTAATGGAGTGGATTTCAAGAGAGGAGGGATAGAGCAGTAGCAGCAGAGTCAGATAAGTGGATAAGATAAGGAAGGGTGTGGTGATAAGGTGGTCTTGGCTATCTCGGGATAGGGACTGGAAATCATAGAAAGAAGGTTGTTGTCTTGCAAATGTACAAAGACAAATGACGGGTGCCACAACTGTTGGCTGAGGTTCTGAAGTTTCTTCACGCATTCTAAACCTTTGCACGGATGTCGGTGTCTACATCCACTTGCCACGGCTTATGCATAGATGCTGAAAATGCGAACGCAGACACATTGTGATCAGTATCTGAACGCAGTAATGGTTTGGTTTGGTTTGTGAGATTTGACGTCCCAAAGTGACTTAGGCTATGAGAGATGCCGTAGTGGAGAGCTCCGGAAATTTCGACCGCCTGGGGGGTTCTATAACGTGCACTGACATCGCACAGCACACGGGCACCTGGCTTTTCACCTCCATCAGAAAGCGGCCGCGGTGGCCGAGATTCGGTCCCGCATTCTTGGGCACAGAAGTCACATCAGGGCCAGAAAATGTCAGACCACCAGCACATGTTCAATCATTTGTTTAATTCGTTACTAAGCCTAACTTGCACAACAAAATTCATGAGCACAACCTTATGGCATTCACGCTTTCATACACACACACATACCGTATGACACCAAGTGTTTGCTGCGTACACACACACACACACTCGCACAACAATGCACATACACACAAGCAGATGCCACACAGCTGCTAAGAAGCACCTTGGCCGCACAGATCTGTTTTGGCTTGGAAAGCTGACCTAGGTGTACTCCGTGCATGCCAAAGTCACTCCAATGCCCTGTTGACCACAGCTTCCGACACCTCCTTAGACACCTGGAACACACAAAGCAACAAAGGAATACATACAAGGAGCCAGAATGTGGATATTTACAAAAGCATACACTTTATGTTAACCCTCACTCTAACCAAAAAAGCTGCAGAGGGGCAACAACAAACATCATTAGGATGTGTTGCCCATTGCCAGTGCTTACAGTCAGTCAATGCATTCGTATGTACAAAACCAAGCCCCTTTTTCTCATATCACATGTTTACTACACACGGAGGAAAAACACGAATTATTCTGATGTTGCCACGGGGAAAGTGGGGAGGTGCCTGAAGTAGGAAGCAGTGGGGGTGTGGGGGCAATGCCTGCATTTGTATTGGCTTCATTCTTGTCTTGCTATTGGGAAACGTTAAAAAAAAAATTAGGAGGGACATTAGCGACTAAAGTAGTGAAAGGTGAAAGCCTGTGTGCTGCACTGTGATATGCAACTAGTAGTAAGTAGTAATTAACGAATGTAATTAATTAACAAATCAGTCATCAAGTAGGTGATTAATCAAGGACAATTAATTCACTATTCATTGATTAGTTAATTACTTGATCAGTCTTAATTATTAGTGACTGATCATTGATTGCCATACGGCCATATAAGGCACGCATTCGCGCATACCCTGGTGGTGCTCTGTCATTAGTCGAGACCTCTATGACGTCATCCCACCTTGGCCAATCAGGGCCGCCGCAAAAAGCAGACACATTTTGTCCACGACAGCATGAGCTATTAAAGGCTTTCGCCTTAAAAAGCGATACAAATACATGTCAAAGAGTACACCACCATTGATCAGCGCTGATTACACTACTACCAGGTTATTAACAAGTCCTGCTTTCAGCTGTTGAGCCTACACTGTGAAGCTTTCTTTACTTGCAGGTGTCCAGTTTTTGACAGCAACCTTTCAGTCAAGACTTCCTAGTCCCCTCACTCAAGCCACGACAGATATCCAGTGCCGTCATGTGACCAGAGTGGAGTCTTCATGTGACAGTCGTGCATAAAATGCGAGGCGCCATTCCTAGCCTCATCTAGAGCCTTAAAGGAATGGAAACGTTAAATTTTACCTAGGGTGCTTTTGCTTTTGAGGAATTAAAAAAAAAAAAAAGATTGTGCATTTCGTTGTTTGCATTTTGTGAACTGGTTTACTTCTTTTAAATTGTCTTGTGTAAGCATGTACTGTACATAAGATGTCTGTTCTTGCCCCTTTGCTAGGCTCTCGGTTTAGAGTGGCAGTATTGTTAAATAAAATAAATAAGTAAAAATAAACTTTTTCAGCAGTCAGTGAATAAATTATTGAAATGTTTTAAAATCCGTACCGAATGATGGCCATGATGTCACAAGTGAGTATGAGATAATATAATGCATGCAAAAGCTGCAATTTATTTGCTACTTACTAGCTCTTAGATTGAACCGCTCCAGAAGATGAAATCACAGCGACTAGATCAAGAACTATTATAATGCAGTTATGCGCATCACACGATCTCACACTCACTACTGACATCACAATCACCGTTTGGCTGCTGGAACTTAAACTACAACTGCATGGAATTCAGGTCTGAATTATTTATTAAGTTAGGTAAGTTTCACTGATTCATAATCAAAAATGCTTTATGCAAAATTATAAAGCAAGAAATATGCTAAGAAATATTTGGTGACTCACTTCAAGCACAACCCTGCCGGGTTTTTGAAAATTTCAAACTGGCTATTACATCACTCTTCCCAGACCTTCCTGCATCAATCCCAACAAATAGTTACAGCTCGTGATATTATGCAAGCGAAGTTTCCCACAAAAATTGTGCTAATAGAGGCCACAAAAGTGGACACTCTAAATGAATTGCAGTGAAACAAATCACCACCCAGCACCCAAATCAGGCACAAAGAATTAAAAGACCCGGGAAAACCTACTGTGAAAGCATCTATAAAATGCGTGGCGGCAAAATGGAACTCCTAGGGTTGCCACTATCCACCTTCCGGTTGAAAATATTTTCTCCCCTGGTTACTGTGAGGCTTCACCCGCAGGAATGCAAGGCCACAGAAAGTTTTTGAAAACAGTAATTAATAATGCAGTTACAGCCAATGCAATCAAATGATGTTTTGTTTTCCTCTCCATCCGTTCCCTCTCAGAAGTTTTTCACTCTCCTGCCCGGTTGCCTAGCCTCCGCAAGCCAAATTGCCCCTTCTCCTCTGCATTTGGCAGGAGGTGGGGCGTGGTACTCTGTGTGCACGAAAGTGAAACGGGTGAGGAAGAGCGCACCGCTGCATTCAGTCTGGCTGTGGCAAGGGAAAAGCGCACAGCGAGCGGCGGACATAACTAGTGCTGTACGCCCATCCTTCACTCGTCAGTAAGCGAGACGGACCCAATGGACGTCGTTGCGATTCTGACGTCAGCCTCGCGGCTCGACGGGCCAGCCTAGAGAACGGGGAAACTGGTTTCCCAAAGGAAAGCATGAGAGATCTTCGATTTGCATTTTTGCAGTGCACGTCTCGCTATAGCATTTTGCACAGACTATCTCCAGTACCTGATCTAAGCATTGGGCTCCTTTGCTCCAGGTCATACCCTCGACAGTGGCCCTTTAAAATCACTGCCCCAAGACTGCTGCCTCATTGAGTGAGACAGCAACACAGCAACAGGTCTTACGTTGTCGCATAGAAAGACTGCGATCACCATTCGTCAGTGAATAGTGACGTATGACATTCGTGTCAAAAAGCTGTGCTGGTGCATGCAGTTTTCTTGCAAATCAGTTTGTGGCAGCAATGCGGGCATTTTGTTCTTTAGCCTTTTTAGAAACTTTACAATTTATTGGCTGTACTTTGTATTTTTTCTTTTTTTTTTCTTTGAAAACTCAGCAGCCTTTCTCCAGCACTTATTTTAAAATGAATTTTTAAACATTGGGTGGAGGGATGAATATTTTCTAGGTGTGGAATATCATTTCTTTTTTTTTTTTTTTTCAGTGAAATATATGACGTTCCTCTGCAGTTAAATGTGAGGAAAGTTAACCTTGGCCATTTTTGAAACGAGTAGCTCATGCAGCACTAATAAACACACAAATGGGCACGAAGTCATGCATTGCCACAAAAAGCAAACACAAGCTGAAGCTAAATGATCTAGCTGCGAGTCACAAACAAAAATGTTAGTTTAGCATTGTTTCAAAATTTTGAGTATCTTCATTAGCTGCGGAGAAACCTACTCACCCAAGTGCGAACCCTATGCCAGTAATAAGTGTAAGGATATGCTAGAAAGGGGAGCCTTCTGACTGCAAAGGCATGTCTAAATACATAGATCATCATCTGGACTATACCAAGTACAGGGCGAAGGACTCGGCCATATTCCTCCAGTTAACCCGGTCACGTGCTAGTTGCATCCACTTGACCCCTACGAACTTCTTAACCTCATCCACCCACCTAACATTCTGCCACCCACTGCTACGCTCTTCTTTCCTTGGAATCCAGTTTGTTACCCTAAGCAACCATCAGTTGTTTTGTCTTCACACTACATGTCCTGCCCATGCCCTTGCTGTTAGTCATAATCTGCGAGTGCTTGCCAAATGCGCTCCATCCCAATCTTGTTCTTCCCTTTTCATGGTCCGGATCTGCGGTTACTACCTGTCCTAAGTAGACATATTTGCCTACCACTTCCATTGCTTTGCTACCTAATGTAAATTGCTGTTCTTTCCCGAGGCTGTTGAACATTACCTTGGTCTTCTGCATATTGATTTTCAGGCCTACCTTTCTACTTTTCCTATCTAGGTCATCAACCGTTATTTGCAATTCATCTCCTGAGTTACTTAGCAAGGCAATGCCATCAGCAAATCGCAGATTAGTGAGGTATTCTCCATCCACCCTTATCCCTAACTGCTCCCATTCCAAGTCTCTGAATACTTCCTCTAAGCAAGCTGTGAATAGTACTGGGGAAATCGTGTCTCCTTGCCTAACACCTTTCGTTATAGAAATTTTGTTGCTTTCTCTATGCTGAAGTATGGTTGCTGTGCAGCCACTATAGATATCTTCCAGTACTTTCATATACGGCTTGTATACACCCTGATTTTGCAATGCTTGCATGACCACCATGGTTGGTCTTATATAACTGGTTAACTGTGACATGTATGCTTCAGTGTATTTTTATTGGCATTGTTTATTGAAATTGAAAAGTCAAATTGCTATACAATGCCTGTTTGCACTAAAAGTGGCATCCTTGCTGTTATCATATGGTAATGTACAACCACAGGCCAATTTAAATTTCAGCCCAGTGTGCCTCTAAGCAATGACTTCTTCAGAACTAAAAATGTGCACCGCTCAGTACAAACCTATTCCTTTGTCCTTTATCCTATTGCACTGTTTTTCCATCCAAAATGAATTACAACCAACTCGCCCAACTCGGCATCCTACCACAAATCTTAAACCCATGGGACATTACAAATTTAGGGCGATCAGGTTGATGTGGAGGTAAAGGGAAAGAGTACATCCTTTCGACTTGGCTTACGCATCAATGAGGAGCATATTAAACACTTCCATTATATATGAGTCACCTCTCCACTCCTCTCCTGCAGAAGAAAAGGGAGACTTCTGTCCCCTTCAACCGTGGCAGGTGTGGCAGAGGGTACAGACATACAGGAGGCAGTTTTCGCCTCCATAGTGTTACCAACACTTTCATAGAAAAAGAATCCCTGAGTTGCATATTTTTCCGTGAGCAACCTTTGTGCGGCCTTCTTTGCAAGTGTACCGAACATCCTGTGGCTGAAAGCATATCTCCATGGGCTGCTACCTCATTGTGTCAAAGCCTGCATACTTGGAAGTTTTTCTCGGTGCACATAAGTGATCCGAAACTTTGACTTTGCTGAGGTGTAGTGTGTTCCCTTCAAAGCTTTCTACAAATAAATTCAAAATAAACTTACAACTGCAGTGATTATCAGATAATAATGTGGTTTGAACATCCTAGCATTTCCAGAATGAAACTTTTCATGATGCATCAGGTACAGTGGGTAAGAGCGCAGATGGCTCAATGATTGTTACAGAAGGCTCCTTCGCTCTACGCGGTGTCCTTCGGAACAACAGTTTGAATGTCCGCAAGGTTTTTCTTGATAGAAAAAGGAATGTGTGTTGTCAAAGCCCGGTGCTTTTGATAATAACATATAGCACAGGAGGAGAGTGCTGAGTCGGGTGGCAGCAGAATGCTTTCTGGAAGCACAGAGGGCCTTTTCCATTTTAAACACTCATGCCACTCAAGTGTCTGCACACAATCTAATTAAGTTTCCAAGGCATCCTCAGCTCAGAGTTAGACTGCAGTCAGATGCCTCCAAAGGAAGCCCTCCAACCAATAATGCCGGCCAACTGTCATGGTGGTGGTTTGTAGGGTCTAATGCTTAACCACTCAGTCTAAGAAAGACGCAATAGATGACGGCTCCGAAAATTTTAACTACCTGGGGTTCTCAAACATGCACTGACATCGCATAACACACGGATGTCTTGCTTTACACCTCCATCGAAAAGCAGGCACCATGGCGGGGATTCAACCCCGCATCCTTGGGAACAGTAGTTGAGCGCCCTAACCACTGCACCACCACGACGGGGCCAACTGATATGAAGCACTGACATGTGCAAGGGGGTTACTTGACCATGAATGATCTGGATTAACTACATCACAACAGTTGGTTGACACAGGTGGCAAGAGGGCCTCTTCCTTAGTTCTGCGTGCAGCTCAATGTGCGTATGTACAAACTAGACCCCTGTTTTAGGATAAAATCTTATGTCCTACATCCCACATTCACATTGTATGCTGGAAAAAAATGCTGCAGCTTATCTTGGCGAGTGCCAATAATGTAATTCTGCTATATGCACCAGTTTTCTTTTTAGATATCCAAAAAGTTCACCTGCAGATGCACTTGCAAACTTTCTGGTGGTCAAATAACAATGCCATTGATTTATAGCACTGCTAACCCCCTTCCCTGCAGTATTACACAGCCCGCAAACCAAACATAACAAAAAACAATTGCGAGGGACTTTAGCGACTAAAGTAGCGAAAGGCGAAAGCCTGAGTGCCGCATTCTTCTAAGCAACTGGCACTAATTATTAATTAATTAACCAATTAGTCACTAGAAATATAATGAGTCATTAAACAAGGGCTTAATTCATCATTATTCAGTTAATTAATGTCTTACCTAATTGGTCATCAATTAGCCATTAATACAGTTAGTCATTAATTAGCAATTGGTCATTGATTGACATATGTCTATATAAGGCACACATTCACGCATACTGTGGTGATGCTCTGTGTTTGGTCGAGACCTCTATGATGTCATCCCGCCTCGGCCAGTCAGAGCCGCCGCAAAAGCAGGACACATTTTGTCCACGACAGCATGAGCCATTAAAGGCTTTCTCCTTAAAATGGAAGGATAAAAATTTAGGAGCCACTTTTAACCTTCCTCCACCTTTAAAGGTATGGTGTGACAGCATTAATGGATAGTACCACCTGCAGCCCCTTTAAGAATCCTCATGTGCATTATAGGTATGCACTTTGCAGCTCATTTAATACTAATCCTCGTGCTTGGCGTCTGATAGCCTAAGCTGCTTATACGCTATCAAACGTAACACAACGCTAATCCCTTCATTCATGGCTCTGTTGTCTTGCACAAACACTTAAGCATAAGCCATAGATATAAGCCTTGCTTTAACCAATCCATGTGAATGTACTTGTGCGGCCCAGAGGGTGTGTGCTTAATTCGGAATTTAAAGATCCTGGACGGTTCGATTACTGCCTCAAAGGAGCTGCCTGAGTTGGCAGCTTCTGCAACTCAGTGATGTCACATGGTCTCGTGACTTTGCACGAACTGAGCCATTCGCAGCGTGGACATGTCCCCTGCCAACTACCACCTACCAGAGGCAAGCTCGCGATTTTTTTCACCCACAACGCTGGCACCCGATCTTCTGGAAAAGACGGCCTTTAATTCTGTTGCGTTAAAAGCTATTGGCGATAAACCTAGTAGGCATAAGTGATGGTAATGGAACAGCATGATGATGAACAGAATTTCTCATGTAATCTTGTGAGCAACTTTTTGTGGTGAACAAAAGCTGAGATGGATCCCAGAGTCTTCAAGTCTGCAGCCACAGCCTACTCACCTGGACTGGCAGGTAATATTAGTAAATCCCAACCACTGCCACACAAAAATTACTGGGATGCTTATGTGATGGTTAGATTTATGGGGTTTAATGTCACAAAGCGACTCAGGCTATGAGACACCATAGTGGAGGGCTCCAGAAATTTAGACCACTTGGGGTTCTTTAACGTGCACTGACATTGCACAGCACACGTGCACCTTGCTTCTTGCCTCCGTCAAAAAGTAGGTGCCGTGGTGGTGGTGATTCGATCCCAGATGATTTGCTTCAGTGGCCAAGTACCACTGAGTCACTCTAACGGGGCTGTAAAACTTAATTCGGATCCATTATCTATGGCATGCTTCACAGCTCACGTGCAGTTGGATGTAAAACCATGCTTACTACTCCTCCCATGCTACTAAATGAGAAAGGAAACTAGCATCAGACAAAAAAAAACAAAAAAAAAAAGGAAACCGGGATGACTACTGCTAGGTTTCTGAAATGAATAGGCAAAAAGAATAAATTTTCTTGTTTTACTACAGCCCCTTTTCCGTTTTAGAGCAGCAGCAGGCATTACTGGCAGGACCAGTGAAGTCTATATAAGCAAATGAAAAGGACATCTACACAGAGCAAAGTCAAAGTAGCCATTTAATAGAGCGTGCGCGGATGACTCATCAGCGAAACTAGCCATGCAGAGGTAAACAGACAGTACAGAGCACAGACTTATCCATGTCACCCATATTAAGGAAGCTTCCTATACCATGTTCTGCCCAGTTAGGAGCTTTGCACTTCTAATAGTGTAACACTGCCTATGACGATGCAGCAATGGATGCAATGCTGTCAAGTTCTTGGGTGATCGGCATCAGAAAAAAGCCAGAAGACAGCAGCAGCAAGCCGGCAGCAAACAAGCAGGACTCACTGCTTTGCAAACGAGACGAATTGTAGTAGCACTTGGCTTATGGCGTATATGGTATCATTACAATGATCAACAGACGTTGAAAAATTTCAGCAATAAGTCGATGGCTGTGCAAATTATAGAACTGGCAGGTTTCAAACTACCTTGGAAAAATCTACGAGTGCAAATGAAACGCCTCCTTCCACAATTCAATGGGCAGGTTTCTTATTATTATTTTTTTTTGTAGTGAGAGCTACATTGGCCACAGCCTTGCCATTTCGCCGTGTTGGTAGCTGACAGTTGACATGGCCGAGCACTAACGGGATGTGAGGCTTCCTGACATTACGTTTGGCAGGAGCTGCAAACTTGGGTCTTTCCTTTCATATGGGAGGGTGATATCACAATCAGCCTGCCAAGACCTTTGCATTCACATTATCCCTAGGCTACACAGGCATGTTCATATTGTTATGATGTAGAAGATCAGCAGTAGCACAAGAGCCGTCCTCGCACTAGGCCAGCTATTTATTTACAGTCGAACCCGGTTATATCGAACCCGGATATATCGAATTTTGGTTATATCGAACTCCCGAAATATCCCCTTGAAAATCCCATGTAAAAGTATAGGAAAGCCGCGTCATATATCGAACTCAATTTCACCGGTCGTTCGATATATCGAACTTCGCGCCACGCACTGGAAAGTGTGCCTTCCCCAAAGACGATCGCATCACCCTTGGCCGTTTGCCGCGTGACATTTTCAAGCCACGCGCGGAAGGAATGAGAGGGGACAATTTGGCGACGGCTGGTCTGGGCAGCGCCGCGCCAATTCCCCGAAGGCGCGCGCATCTGCAGTTGTCGTTTCCCGCGCGCCAGCACATGACGTTTGCAAGCCATGTGCGTGGGTGTGCCCATTCTTTTGCCGAGCTATCTCTCTCCTTCAGCATGCGCAACGCATGCGCCAAGCCAGCTCAGCCCGTTTTCAGACAGACATCGGACGCTTTATCCAGCGTGTGTTGCGAACCCTCTGCGTGGGGCGGCGCGGCGGCTGACGTGGCTACAGCGCCTGTGGATGTTAAGAAGCGGCAGCTGTCTCTCTCTCTCTCTCTCTCTCGCTTTTTTGTTTTTGTTTGCGAGAGTCATCCTTTCTTATCGCTGTGCTGTACGCGCGGCGTAGCGTAAGACATGGCGGCTGCGGACGTTTAGAAGCGGCAGTTTTTTTTTTTTTTGCGGGGATGTTTATTATTTTTTTTTTTTATCGTTTATCTTTGCATGTATGAATCAGCGAAAGCACGCAGCGAAAGCACGCGGTCAGCTGCTGCGATCATAACGCCCGCCCCAAGCGCGGCGTGATAAATCGGACCAGGCTTGTGCAATCAAGCCATCACGGGCACTCTGCCAAGTTCGCTCCCCGCCACCGCAGGAGCTATCAAAAGATAAACACGCGCCCTGACGTTATCGCCGCGCAGCATCTTGGCACGCTGCCAATGAGCTGTGGATGAGACGACCGAAACTGACTGACGTGCCATAGACATGCAAGCGAAAATGCTCGCGATTTCTGCCGCCACGGCGACACAGAAACCTTGTTTTGAGCTGCCGCGGTGCTCGAGCGGCAAGAGGGACGCAGTTCCAACGAGTTTGAAAATTTTCGCTCTGTCGCTGCCGCTCGTCGCTGAGATCGCTCAGTCGCTTGCATGTGAGCGAGCTGGCCTTAACGCATTTTTTTTTTCAAACTTTCGGGTGCAAAAGTGGAGGGTGGGTTCATTATGCGAGTGGGTTGATTACGCGACAAATACGGCATCGTTTTTTCGCATCCTAAGTGCCGTCACAAGCCGATTTCTGTATATCGAATTATCGATATATCGAACTATTTCGCGATCCCCTTCGAGTTCGATATATCCGGGTTCGACTGTATTTATTTCAGAAATACTGCCAGCCTTCATAGAAGGCCTTAATGATCAATCACCCTGTTGTAATGTTGTGCTGCCTTTTTGCTTGTCGCCACGTAACAATATGGCTCGGTTAAAGAGGGGCTTTATATGTTGGCTGGTAGCTTACGCTATCACGTCATCGCAAAGGTGAGAGTGAAAATAGAGAGAAAGAGGTGCTGAAGTAGAGGGCTTCGGACCACTGTGCGATAGAGATTTTCGCCTCATCGCAATTCAGTAGTCAAAAGTGCTCCCTATAACATAAATAAAGCTAGAATTATAGATTAAACCACTATTCGCAAAAGCTATGTCTTTACTTTCAAGCCGAACCTAAGCGTGGCCATGCAGATAGCTCTCGCGTAACTCTAGGTTTAACCACAAGTTACATCACAGCTAATTTTTTTCTGCTTGTTTTTGTCCTTCAAACAACATATATCAAGGAGAGAGGAGTCATGACAACACTGCAAGAATACACAGGTGTTGACACTCGCTGCCTGTCACGGCACAGAGGGCGCAGAGACATGTTCACTCTCTAGTATGTGTGCCAACCACAGCGGTGCAGAGGTGCTGATGATGCGAAGAGGTGGAAGAAGCAAAGTGTCATGTCCTGCTTTTTCTGACATTTCAAGGAGCATTAACCTATGTTTGGTGCTGCAAGTGTGTGTCACAATGATTGAATGTTAGGTTCTTTGCTGCACTGGTTGTGGTGGGCGCTACGCATATATTAAAGTTTTCCTTAAAACTAAGCTCTTGTGTCCTGGTTTGGCGACTGTTGCACAAGCTGCAGTCATGGTGTGGGCTGAGCCCATGGAGGGTTGTTGCGGTATATTCATCTGGTGGTTATGAAGTGCTCACTGCTGCTGTAGAATGTGTGCAAGACCCAGTCATGTCCAGAAGTCGACTTGACCTGATTATGGGCATAAGTGCTCTGTACACAACTGCAATTTGGGCAACCTGACGCAGGCTCTTTGACCCGTTTATCTCTAAGAAGCGGAGTAGTTAACCATGTGCTCAGCAGTCGCATGGATAAACCAGCAAAAGCTTACAGTAAATGCACTTTGATAAAGAGCTCCAAGGATAAGAAGGCCGAGTCCTAATTCCAGTTGCACTATTTATGCAGGCTTAGCAAGTGAAAAATGCAGTATATCATAAAAAGGAGGAGTGTGTGAATACTGAAATTTTCAAATATGAATATCGTGGGAAAAAACAAAAAATTTAAATATAGCAAACATTGTTTGTTTATTTCAAAATTTGCATAATGTTTGGAAATAAAAATAAATTACAAATGAACAGAAGTGCATTTGTATACTGAAGTATTCAGTATAAATTTTATACAAGGTTTCATATTGGGCACGAGCTCCACCACTGGTGCGGGCGGCGCTAGTGTCGACATAGGAGAGCAAGTGGGATCCCGTGACTCCGCTTAGTGTTGCTGAAGCACGCGCTCAATTGAATTTGTGCGTTTTACAACATAAAAGTTGCGGTTTTCTCCGCAGTTTTGTTTTTTGGTCTGTGCCAGCACGACACATTTTCATTGTGCATCGTCGCTGTGGTTGCTGTAGTTTATTTAGGCTGTTGACATGGTCTGTTACTGCTCTGTATATGCGACAAAACCGAGAGCACGCTTTCATTTCTACTCGAAAATTTAGCTGAGGGAAGCTTGATTGAACAAGTTGGCAATGTGTATAGAAGTGTGTGGCCATTTGTGTGCGCAACATGCATTTCATTGAGCAAGATTTCACCTATATGGAGTTGGAGAGTTTCGTGAGTTGTGGCCAAAGGACTGGAATTAAGGTTTTCATTGTAGCGCTTATCACTTGTGAACCTAACGAAGTCTGATTGTTGTGCGGGATAGAAAATATACTGGCTTCTTCGCCGATTAGTACCTACCCAGTGCCATATAGTGAGACATGTTTCTAGGAAAGTCGAAAAAACAGGCGGAATGGTGAATATCTGATGGTGTACGAGGTATAGATTTTCAGGAAGAAAGCTTCCCCTTCAGAAGTCTGTTAACTGGCTGAAAGATAACTTGTTTTCGCTTCCTGCTGATAAAGGAGGTTTTGTGGTTTTGGACAAGGATGCATATGTATCGAAAGGTTTGGATGCTCTTCTCGCTATGCCTGAAAAACGCAAAAACATCAAAAAGAAAAAAAAAAAAAAGAGCAGCGCTTTGTGTTGTGTTCTCCTTTCTTGTCCCATCTTTCATGCTGTAACTATGGAAGATCATCACAAACTTGCCCAACAGCTAGCTTTAACTACCCAGAGCAAGGAATATTCGTCCGAAAGTGAAAGTGGGGAGGTGTTAAATGCCTTCTTAATGAAGGCACTGATGCCCGAAACTAAACATTTCTGCTGCCATGTGCAGCGGTACGCATTGTGACACGCCTTAGTAAACTTCACCAGTAATGCCCAAGGACCAAGAAGACAAATAACCGTGCATACCACGATCTGCTTACGCAAGGGCCAACAAAACTACGCGAAAAACAAACACCTACCCGAAGTCCGAGTGGCAATGATCGCGGTCAGTGTGCAAGAAAGAACACACCTTGGCACAGTTGCTTTAAAAGATTTCTTCGCTTCATCCCCACTTTAAAACTAGACTATGGTTCAGCCGAATGGCGCCACTTCTGCCGAGACTGTGCGAAGTGTCTCGCATCTGTCACCACCTGAGAGCTCTGTTCCTCTAGCAGAGAAATATGATTACCGAGCAAAGCAGAGATGTAGCGGTACAGAGCGTAATTTTCCCAAAATGATTACCGTGGTTTATGATCACTTATGTGACTGGATGTGTCACATGTTCACTTTCCTTAACAACAGCGACAACAACCCTGCAGGTGTGCGGCACCTAGCAGTAGTTCAGACTCGCCGGGCTTTGTTTCGACAGGTCACAGACTCTGTGAAATGCCTTCTTGCTGAATAGATTTGGCCTAATGTCTCAAATAGTCTTCAACAGGCTTAGACCGAAGTGTATATGCAGAAAATAAATTAAGCATTAACGCGCAGCTAAACTGCCTAGAAAAGCATCACACAGCAACAGTTCAAAGCGAGTTATCCCACTTACTGCGTCACGCGGCACATCCAAGAGGCGGCACCACGGAATGTCTCCGCGCCCAATATCAGCTTTTTTTATATGACGGAACTGCATGAAACTGGGCAAAGCTATTATACTGCTGCAGATTGCTGCAAACTCTCGCTAAGTCGGCCTTCAAGGGACTAGAAGAAATGTCCGAATTACCTGAAGTTAAGCTGAAATTATTGTATGTGCCTGAGAAAATTACTGAAAGTCATTTGCATCGCAGTAATTTCATGTGATGAACACCTGTACAATAGATGTCTGTGCCTGAAAGGAAACCGAAGTAAGAACGACATTTTTTTCCGGCTTCACTCTGCGCACTGCCGAGAAGTGCTCTTTACAAAAGAGAAGGTCCCTTTGCACAAAACAGCCCCATCGTGTTTTGAGGATGCTGTACTGCCCACTGTGGAGGGCTCCAAAAATTTCCACCACCTGGGATTCTTGACACTGAACACTGCACAGTGAACTGACACTGCACAGCACACAGGCGCCTTGCTGTTCGCCTCCATCGAAAAGTGGCCGCTGTGGCCGGGATCCGATCCCGCATCCTTGGGCACAGCAGTCGAGTGCCCTAACCACTGCACCACTGTGGTGGGTCTCGAATATTTAGGGGAAACCCCCAAGGTGGAGCAGATTTGTAGTAAAGGAGTAATTACTCATTGATGTTCACCCAAGCGCAGCCATACGGCTATAAACGAAGGCTGTAAGCTTTCCTTTGTAGCCGTTTGGCTGTACTTGGGTGGACGTCATTGAGCAATTACTCCCTTATTATTCACCTGCGGCACAGCTGCCACAGCTCTTCAGCTTCGCAGGTCCTTTTCCTGTGGTACCATGAGTCTGAGATCCTAAGAAGCACAAACAGTGGCAAGCAAGATCTGACTGCGTTGTCAAGGGGAGTGTCAACACCTGAGTATAATCTTACACTGTAACCATGACTGATCTCGTGGCACACTAAAACAATTTACAACAAAGCCTACCTCACAGTCATACCCTGAAATTCAGATGTACAGCCTCGTCCACTTCTAGCTAGAACACGGTCACTGCTTTCAAGGTGTCATTGCATCCGACCCGGCCACGCAGTAATCTAAAGTGGCTGGCCATGTGAAGCAGCACATCCGTGTCTCTGTGTGCTTGCATCGCTTTGCATCGATATCTGCCTGCGTCAGATACGTCGCTTTAAAAGCAGTGACCGTGTTCTGGCTAGAAGTGGACGACCCTGTACAAGCAACAGTCAGCAGTTCCTCTGAAAAGCTAACTTGCATATCTCCTTTTACTGAATTCGATTAATTAGTGCCATTGATTCACATGATGACTGCTCCAAGATATTGTAGGCAGCTGTTGTGATGAGTATACAGAGTTCTATCTGATGTTCTGGACAGAAACCGTTCGCCAATGCAAATTATGTGCCCTATAGAGGATAGAAAATGCCTTTGGCAAGAAGAGTCATCGCCTCCTTACCCCTGCTCACGGGCAACACAGCCTAAACTCAAGTGTGGGCTTTAGGCCTGGGCATGAAGCATGAGCACAGCCTCCTACCACTCCTCTCCTCGACCTTAATGTGGGAACAGTGCCCACAAGTCCCCACTCCTAAAGATGCGTCTTGCGAGAGCGATCAAAGGAGGCTCACCCTGTCGAGCAGTGCGAGGACATCGGTCAGCTCGGTGACACTGAGCAGGGTGGAGCGTAGGGACATGAGCAGCACGGATGCCACGTGAGGCAGGATCTTGGCCGAGCCACCGATGACCTTGTCCCACACCCTGAATGGAAGCCAAGCATGGTGCCATAATGAGTGAGTAATAGTTATGATGACAGCCATGAGACGACTGACTGATGAATCTGAGAACAGTCTGCTGGGCAGACATGTTCCTATAAAATGAAGTATGGTTTCAGTGACCATCACTAACAGTCACTACAAACAAATGAATTGCAGCATTATACAGGCTATGCCTACTTAAAAGCACTGCACGTGTTACATATTGCTTAACAGCCACAGTAAGAGTTCAGGTGGAAGACAAAGAAACTGTTTGCATGTCCTAAGCTGAGATAACAGCAAAACTCCACATCTGAAAGAAAAACTAAACGAATGCAAGCATAACATCTGCGACAAAAAAAGAAGTAGCCATTGGTCTTATCTACTGCACATTGTGGCACGATCAATTCTGAAGGGCAGTTTGCATCTACATTCAAACCCACTTATAACAATACCAGTTTTAACAATGTATCAGATATAACAATGGGCAGCCACTGCATTGTTAGGTTTGCCATATGTTTTTATGGTAAAATAAACTGCTTACTAGAATGTTCTTATTATACTATCAGTTATAACAATCAAATATAGTCACTGAAAGTGAACGAAAACACGGCGACCACAAAAACCTGCGTGCGTACGCGGAGACGCCGACAACGCCGATGCAGCGACAATAAAAGAAATCGGGACAGAGCGTGACAAGCCAATGTGTTGGTCGGGTGCACCGGGGAAGCTTGCATGCCACGGAGACGTGGGAGAGGATGGAGCACTTTCTCATGTGGAGGAGTAGGGAAGGCATAAGGCATTGCTAGGCATGGCCGTTCTGAGGGACAGGCACTCTACCAGTGGCTCTTGAACATCCGTGCAGTGAACCTGCCGATTAGTGGCCCGATTTTAGTGGAGAAGACGAAGCACTTCGCATACCTCCCATGCAACACCGATTTCCAGCCTGGTGGTACTTGGATTCAACGGTTCAAGGGTAGACATGGAATCATCTACGAGGCAGCCGTGGGCGAGGCAGGATCGCTCGACATCGAGGCTAGGCAGAAGTATCTTGGGAAAATACTGCTCTGCATCCGAGAAGCATATGCGGAGCAGGACTTGCACAATGGGACGAGACTGGGCTGTTTTTCCAGATGCTACCATCAAAGATGCATGCTGTCAAAGGTGATCCCTGTCAGGGTGGCAAGCAAAGCTAACTGCGCGTGGTGACAACATGGACGGCAGCAACAAGTGCCCGATCTTCGTCATAGAAAACTAAGTATTCTCACTGTTTTCGTGGTGCAGCGAGGAACTCGGTTCGCTACCGCCATAACGGGAAAGCGTGGATGGCATGCGCAGTGGGTGGTCGAGTTTGATCAGAAGATGCAGCGCGAAGGCAAGAAGGTGGCATTGGTGCTCAATAATTGCACTGCGCAGCAAACAGCTCAGAAGCTCTCGCATGTGGAAGTATTTTTTCCTCCCACCTAACACCACTGCAGGCTTGCAGCCTATGGATGCAGGCGTGACTGCTTGCTTCAAGGCACTGTATCGCCGACGTGTTTCGAGCAGCCTCGCGCTGAATCTCGACATTTCTGTCCGAGCACGGCGACCGGCACCAGACTTGAAGATCTCGCTCCTGATGCCAGCACAGTTAATTTTTGGAACATGGACAGAAGTAAGCTCCTCCACTATGGCGGACTTCGCTGGGGATTGCCGGCGATGTGGAAGGTTGCGAAGCTCCTGCCAGCACATCAATGACGGAACTTTGGTCTAGAGTGAGTGGTAGTGATGGCGACGCGTCGAGACTTGAGGAATTTTTACATGCCGATGATACAGTCAGGATAGATGAAGAGCTGACAGATGAGGCTATCGTCGCAGCAGTCACTGGCACGGAGGATGGTGACAGTAGCAACGAAGACAAACTGGAACCTGTGCAGGTTGCGTCTCACCGGGAGGCTTTGAGAATGACCAACTCCCTGCAAGACTTTGTTTTCGCTAAGAGCCTTCTAGGGCACTATGCTCAGCAGTTGGATGCCCTGCAAAAAGATGTTCGCCAGATTGCCCTGAAACAGACAATGCTTATGGATTATAGGTTTCTTCCCACTACGAAATAAAAAGTGTAAGCTATCTCGTCCTCATGAAATGTGCAGTTTATGATGTTTTCTTTGTTTTTTTTTTCAGCCTTACCCGGCAACCCCTCTCCCTGCACTATCTATGCGCGTCGCATCTCTCCGTGCATTTCCAGCCTACGGAGGCACACACTTTCAAGTCGCTGCTCCAACGTCCTGCGGCGACTTTAAATTGCCTTGGAACGCCCCTGATTCTTCTTCTTCTTCTTCTCATTGGTGACAATGCCGTAGGCAGCAATCTAGTGCGCCTTTCCAACCCGCTGGTCAGAATAGCTTACCCATACCTCTGCCCGTTTCGATATTTCCCCAAAAAGAAAGAGGCTGGACTGCTAACTAGGGCGCTCTAGTTTAGCTAAGGGAGTTGACGAGATCAGGGCGCAGGCGCTGGGCGTTCCTCAAGCGACGGCTGGGATAGGAAGAATAAGAGAAAGCTTGAAATTATCTTGCACGATGCTTAGTCAGGCACATTATATGCTCCTTGGTCTCGCAGGAAGAGGGGGGGAGGGGTACACGCAAATCGAACGAAAAGAATTTTACTCATAGCCTGAGTCTGGTAGGACCTCTTGATTTATAGGAGGGGAAAGGCGCGGTGTCGTGGAAGTCCTGTCCCTGATGGTGCTCACCGCCCCTCCGCCAAATACTTGCATCCTGACAATTTTGCCCCGTTCGGTTCTTTCTTCTGGCAACGTTAAGTGGAGAAATGTGGGAGAGGCCTTCGCACAGATTAGCTTCGGGGCGTTCTTTGGCCTCAAGCATCGCGCGGAGCGAGGAAGAGAAGCGCTGCTAACGGCGGGGTTCAAGAAAATAAAAGCGTCTGTCACCACGTCCTTTTCCAGCTTTCCGTTTTTTTTTTTTTTTCGCCCCGGCAGACCGTGATGTTTCGCCAAGGGATATGGGCCATCAGGAGGTTAAAACGTCAAGCCTACCTTGGGAACAGTAGTCGAACGCTGTAACCATCCCTCGCAGTCCCCGTAGCCGCAACTGCAACCCCACATCCTAGAACGGCAGAGTGGGATGTTAAGCCCGGAGAAAAAATCACTAGTGAAAGTGGAGAGAAAGAGGAGCCGTAGTGGAGGGCAGCGGAGGCAAACACTCGGCTCCCGTCTGAAGAGACCATGTGTTTGCCCAGAGCGGTGAATGAAGCCCATTTATGCCCACAGCACATGCGACCAGCGCACGTGTTCATTGAATTTCTTTCCGTTCTCAAGAAGGAAGCGCCGCCCGCTTCACAGGCGCCAGCGCGAGGGTTAGAGAACAAAAGAAGAGCGCCGGCGCCGCCGCACTTGGAGCCCAAGAAAAGCGGCCTAGCATTGCAAAGACAGACAGACAGACAGACAGACAGACAGGCAGGCAGACTGTACGCTTCGACTCTCATCATCAGTGACGATGCCTAAAACGTCGAGAGCGCCTCTGAGTATCGACATCGCCATCCTGCGAAACAAGGGCGGACCGAATTGTCCTGGAGTGGTGGCGCCCCCGCGCCTCTTCTCTTTCTGCCTTGCATGGCCGTGCTGATTTCCTCTGCCTATCATTTCTTTCCACTCGGGCGCCTTACCCCGGCGTTTGGTTCATCCCACAGCGCCTGTTTCCCGGCCCTCTCCTGTTGACAAGAGAAAAAGCAATAAGTGGAAAGAGAGAAACTTTGACAAAATGTTGTTGCGCATAAAAAAGGCGCGCACAACACTAGACGAAGATGGAAAGGGGCCGAGGAGATCCAAACGTGCGTGGGGAGAGAGAATAAGGGAATCAGTTATTGATTGCCGCTGAGAACGTTCATGCGGGCGGGGTAGAAGGCCCCCAGGTTTATTCCCAACACGAACTTTGAGAAGAAGAGAGACGTCTGACGAAACGTCCCAAAGTGACTCAGGCTATGAGAGACGCCGTGGAAGAGATAAAAAAAAAAAGAAGAGAGAAAGAGAAAAAAAAAAAAATTGTAAAGATTCCGGGCACACCGCCGTCACAACGTTCGAACGGACCTTTTATTTCATCTTAAAAAGCATTAAATAAAAAAAGAAGGCGTAGTATCTTTCTCACTTCTCTGTTGTGTTCCTCGTGTGGATCTCCCTTTGAGAAAAAAGGACAAAAAGTTTGACAGATTATATGCCTGGAGCACACGATTTCCAGCTGCCTATGCTTCGCCCCTACTTTCCTTCTCCTCTTGGGCGGCTTGGGGCCTCCGTCCCTTGGTGCCGCAGCCCAATAATAAACGAAACGACGGCAACGCGCTTGTTTCGAGCATCAAATCTTTCTCCAGAGCAAGGGTACACCTTATGGTCCCACATAGGATTTTGCCAAAATATCTCTATTTCTCTATTGTCTGCAAATTTCTTCGCCTTCGACGGCGTACGGTATTGCCTCGTTTTTTTTTCTCTCTCTTTAGCTCGGTCGTGGTAATCTGGAGAGCGCGACCAATTTTCTTGTTGAGGAAGAACGGATCTTTGGACAAGGCATAAAAATCAACTGCTTCGGTGAGTTAAGGGACATTTACACCAAATTTCTCTTTCCCCCATAACTTTTGCCCTTTTCCGCAAGGCGTCTGATGCCGTTTGCGCAACGAACAGATCACCCCAAGGCTCAGTGCTTTCGGCTTTCAGACCCCTGGATTGTTGAGAACGAAAGACACTTTTAAATACTACAGAAGAAGGGAAGGGACGGCGGCCGCGGCAAGGCCGTTCTAGTCGGTTCTCGACGAACGGCTCGCTTCGGACCTCCACCAGATCACGAAAGGCCTGTGCGCGCAGAAGCTCGCCGTCATTTAGAACTCACTAGCTTCGGTGATTCACGGCCGCAGGGCAGCATGTGGAGCGAAAGCGTTTGGCGCGAGCAAAACTCGTTGTAGCCCACCCCTGTGACCCTGACCCATTCTGCACACTCGGTCGGTAGCCACTACGGTGCGTATTTTACCGGTGACGATGGTATACACGGATGGCGATGAAACCATTCACAAGAAAGAAGCATTTTCCGCGGCAGGGAGAGAGAGTGAAGAAATTTTCGCTGAACACGGAGCTTGCGTCTCAAGCTGCTCAGTATAACGCCACTTTCGCTTTGCTGCACGAAGGCCACCAGCTCAAAATTTTCACGCCTGAGGATTTTGAAGAAAGCGGGCGGGCTTCACTTGAAAAGTGTTTCCCTGGGCCAGACAGGCAGCATTCAGTGGTCGTCGTTCTTTCTCGATCTCTCGCTACACATTTTCCCTTGAGGAAGAATACAAGGAGCCCAACCAAAACCAATCCTTCTGCACACTTTATCATAGGCAGTGTTCCCAAAGCGAAATTTTGGAAGGAAGAATAAAAAATAATTAATTTGACCCAATGGATAAATTAAATTTAAGAGATTTGAAATCAAAACCAGTGCAAAAGTAGTAATGAAAAGACATGATTTCAGTGAGGTTTCCATTGCCATGTCACTTAATCGTGGCATCTCAATTTCAAGGTGAGGAAGTTGTTAGAAACTGCAAGTAAACGATGGGAGTAACTATGCCCCTCTACCAGTACATGAATGCCCTTTCGTCTAATTAGCGACGCGCATGAATGGTTCAATGCTATTTTCAATGTGCCTTTTTTTTTCTCTAAAAGCATTTAAAACTCCACACAGCACTAATCCAACACTTAAAACATACTACAAGGACATTTTGACAATTGATCTCATTTGTAAGGTTGTGTTGAGTCAGCTTGTCCATGTTACACTATGAAGACGACGCTTCCACCGCTTGAGACGTTATACAGACAAAGGTTTCGTGTTTGCTTAAAATAAGCTTATGCAGGCCCAGACCGACGTGTATATTAAATAAAAAAATTAATGTAATGTTAACGCGCAGCTGAACTGCCTAGAAGAGCATCCTACAGCAGCCGTTCAACGTGCGTTATCTCACTTAGTTTGTCACGCGGGCGCTTCCGAGAGGTGGTGCCACGGTATGTCCTTACGCCCAATATCGGGTTTGGAGTCATTGTCTTATTTGCCAGAGAACTGAATTAATTGTCCCACTCCTGTGGCTGCGATGTGATACAACCACCGTCTTGTCGTGCGTCATGTTTGCCTGTATAGGCGCACTAAATAGTACCTTTTTCTAAAACCACTTAGAGGCTAGACTACTATGTTTAGTCTCATTATTTACAACAAGCATGACATAACAATATGGCTGCTCACAATTATTTTATTATGTGCTCAGTAAATGCTGCCAACCTTTTTATTCGCCAGCATAAAAGACCGAAGGAAGAGGACATTGTCAAGGATTATTGAAGTCATCCGGGTTCAATGATAACACAGGATATATACTTTAGTTCAGAAAATGTTCTTTTGATGCTGACTTGTGCAGATGGTATAACAAGCGTTACTGCAGCTAGTGAATACAGTTCTGGGCGCTGCAATTTCTCCTCCCAAAATTACAAAACACTGAAGTCTTTGCTTATTATGGGCACTTCTTCAAATGTATAGAGCAGGCTCTGTACTTCTTCAATTTCAAGAGAACTGCTGTTGTCGCTGAATCCTTGCAGGCAGTCTTCCTCCCTTTCCATAAGAAATGCTTCAAGCTCATCCTCAGCTTGTAAGCTCTTAGTAGGAGATTCTGCTGCTGTCTGCAGTGGTACTTGATCGCAGCCGGCGATCCACCGAAGCTGCTTCCATGTGGTGACCCAATGCTGTTTTGCTCGGCACCTTTTCTCGTTGCTCAACGTAAAGTTACATCAAGGGTCTCATGCTGCAGTTCACCGGTTGCACAACTACTGTCATTCGCTTTACTGTTTTTTTTTGTTTTTTCACTTAGGGCCTAGTCAGAGGCTCCTTAGGTCCACTTCACTTTGACCCTCTTCTTGCTTTTTAAGGTTTTTGTCCAGACCCCCCGCGTCACCGCACAATCCTTGGACCACGTCACTCAGCAGTTACGTTTCCTTTCAACAGTGCACTTCTAGCTTTCAGTGCCACTTTCTAGACTGTCTTAGGCATTCGCATCAGTGACGCTGGATGAAGCGATGAAACACATTCTTTTTTTCAACACCCTAGTTGTATGGGCCGGAACAAGTAGCATGTGAATTAATACTCCTACCAGTAAAATCTCGTTACAAGAGACATGGTTACAAGAGACACTCGGTTATAAGAGACACTTGAAAATGGTTTGGTTGGTTTTCCTATGTTTGCTACGTTAGCAACATTGCATACAAGAGACATGGTTACAAGAGACACTCTGTTACTAAGGGCAACTTTTGCAGGCCCCTAAAGTAAATTCTTCATATTTAGAAGAGACACAACCCGGGTACGCTCATGCAACGCAGCTGACTTGTACCAACTTGAGTCGTAACAACTCGTATATGTGGCAGTTTAGATTTCCTTATCTAAATTCTGTTTCATATGAGTGTTCTTTCCGTTTCAATATGTCCCCGTTGTTTCAGCCACTGTCGAGAAGGGCCTTCTCTTGCCTGAGAAGTCAAAATGTCCCTGTTGTTTTAGCCACTGTCGAGAAGAAGGGCCTCCTCTTGACTGGGAAGTCAAGAGGAGGCCCCGTTGTTTCAGTCCCCGTTGTTTCAGTCCCCGTTGTTTCAGTCACTGTGTGACTGAAACGTTGGGACATTTTGACTTCCCAGTCAAGAGGAGGCACTCCTTCTCGGTTCCTGGCATATTGAAACAGAAAGAACACTCAAGAACACTAATTTAGATAAGGAAATCTAAACTGCTGCACATACGAGAGTTGGGAAAAATTGTCTCTGTAACGAGGTTTTACTGTAATTCCACTCAGTTCCTTGCTCCACCCAGTCTCCACATTTGAACATTGGAACTTCACTGCAGACATGTTTAACTTGCCAAGGGAGATAAAACAAGCAACATTGTTACGGAAAAAATGAAGAGAAGACAAAAAGGGAAATCAACTTAATAATCTTTGTGCTCTATACAACTCAAAAACAGACCAGTAAATTGTTGCCCAAGGCGGCCAGCATTGGCTTATCATTCTGATGTCTCAGTCAACCTAATTGCACCTGCTGGCGTCGCATAGCATATGGCTGCTATGCACATGCCATGTGACACATTGCGATGTCGTCGAACAATAGAAAAATAAAATGATTTGCGTGAAAATTGTTTTTAACAGATTCATCAGTTCATTTTTGATTTGTACATAATTACATTTTTATTCATCTAAATATGTACCCCAACTTACGAATTATACGCTATTATTTCACTGCTAAGGAACCTAGGCTCTTGAATGGGGCAACTTTTTCCACGAGGGTGGCAGCTGCACTGCGCCATCGCACAGTTCAGCGGCCACCCGTGTTCGGCATGAAATGATAGCCTCACACCTCAGATTGGTGTTATGCAAGTGGCAGTGTACTTTTCTTCGTTCTTGTCATATATTTGTAAGGACAATTTTTCGATATGGTTGTGATGTTTGCGGTGTGAAGTGGAGCTTTGGAAATAAGTGAGGAGAACGCTTTACAAGCGGCGATAAAAGGAAAAATAATGAAGACAATTTGCCGGCAAAAGTGGTTCGGAACCGTACCGTGAACCTGTTAGGAATGGTTCCTCGAATTTGTTCCAGTTTGGGTTCCAAGATGGCGAAAAATGTTTGGGTTCAGTTCGGTTCCGGTTCGATACTTTGGTTAGAAGTCCCACTGTGAACAGAAGCCAGTGCCCATTGTAGTATGTGGGTATTAGAAAGTGAGTGAGTGGGTGGGATTGCTGGAAAATGTATCAACAACCTTAGATATGCGGATGATACCACTTTAATGGCAGAAAGTGAAGTGGAACTCAAGAGACTTCTGATGCGCATACAAGAAGAGAGTGAGAAGTTTGAGCTTAAACTGAATATTAAAAAGACAAAGATCATGGCGTCTTGCCCTATCAAGTCCTGGAGCATCAATGGACAAGAAGTGGAAGCTGTGACAGATTTTCTCTTCTTGGGCTCCAAGATTACCTCGGAAGGAGACTGCAGCCATGAAATTAGGAGACGCCTGCTTCTGGGAAAGAGAGCCATGGCTAGCCTTGACCGCCTAGTAAGGAGCAGAGACATTACACTGCCAACCAAGATCCATATAACTCGTGCTATGGTCTTTCCAGCTGAGATGTATGGATGCGAGAGTTGGACTGTGAAGAAGGCTGACTGCCAAAGAATTGACGCGTTTGAATTGTGGTGCTGGCGGAGACTCTGGACTTCCAGAAGATCAAATCAGTCAATATTGTCGACCATAAACCCTGACTGCTCATTGGAGGGTCAAATTATGAAGTTAAAGCTCAGCTACTTTGGTCATCTGATGAGAAGAGAGGAGTCGCTGGAGAAAAATTTGATGTTGGGAAAGGTTGAGGGTCACCGGAGAAGGGGTAGGCAGCGAACGCGATGGTTAGATGGCATCCTCGAGGCGCTGCAGATGAAGTTATGTGATGTTAGGAAGATAGTGAGAGACCGGAAAGTGTGGCGTGATATGGTCCATAGGGTCACGAAGAGTCGGACACGACTGAACTGAACTGAACTGACTGGTGGGTGGGAACGTGAGCAGTCACAAGGTCACTGTATCGGGCCTGGCACCACAGGTCTCCAAAGTAGGCACCGGTCCGTGCAAGCCACACAGTCAGGAGGCAGGCAATGACCGAAGAATCCAATAAACGCCATTGCGGCTCGCCACCTCGAGCTTAACAGTTGCCTGCGTCGGCTTGCATGCCTGAGCGGCATAGTCACTTATGGATATGTAATGTATGATTTGGACGAAATTTACCAGCTCCGTCTTTCAGTCTCTCAGAGAACATCATGGAGCTTGGCACGTGCACATTCTTTGTCTCTTAGCCAGCATAAGAAGCATGTTTGGTGATTGAGATTGATTCCAGTGTGGATGGAGACAGCATGGTACATTATTAAAACTTGCTTCTTACCTGTCTGCATTCATTATAATCATGAGATCACTCACGCGACACATTGCAAGGTGGTTAGTAATGCCAGAAAATTATTAGGGGAGGCTTAAGTATCGTACAGAGCTGATGCGGTAGCATTGCCATATGAATATATTACATTGTTGTTATGTAACTGACTTAATTAGTTGTCATAACTGGTATTGACAACTAGTATCAAGTGGTACAGTTGCTAATTAATGGTCCAATTAATAAGGTATGAGATGGTTGCATAAGGCTTCCAAACTACTACACCAACAAATGCTCCTCAGAGGTGTATAGGTAGAGCACCTAACTATAGACCCAAAGGGCAGTGGTACAATTTTGCTGAAGATTTTTTCTTTTCCAGCAGAACTGCTTTTTTTTCTATCTTTTGAAGAACTTTGGCTGAGGCTACGACCCTGTAGATGACCTCACAGCCCTGCAGAGCTCCGCTATTTCCCATGCAACTTTGCCACTTGCTAGACCACCTTCCAACTTTACTACAGGATTCCCCGACTGGCTGAGAGGTTGATGACATCACATATTCACGTGACCTGACTGACCACTGATTGGTCAGTGGAGTAAGCGATGCCATGAGATCACACGGCCTGTCTTGACCAATCAAAGAGTTTAGTGACACAAGCCACCACCTTTTTCTCATTTATGTGGCCTCATACGCTACAGCATTAGTATTTTGGGGCCCTCACCTGACTAAGGCATCCTCGTCGAGGACCTCGGCAAAGCACCGCTGGAACCATGTTTCCAGGGGCAGCACCGGAAATGCCTTCACTCTGAGAAGCTGCTGGAAGAGTTCGGGGTCCTCTTTCTCCAGCGTGTCCTCCACTTGCTTCCCCTGCGGCCAGAGAGACACCGTGATTATTCACAGCGACTAGCTGTGCAGGTTTAGACTCAGAGGCAATATGGCTTTCTCACAAGTCATCTTTGGAAAAAAAGAAGCATGTTCTTTCAATTCTTGGTAGTAGTTGCAAAAAAAGTGGTTCTATGTAACAAATGCATCAACAATGGCCTGAGGAAAAATGTCACACGATTGCAAATGTGTTCAGGCAAAGTAAGTGTGGCATTCCCTTAAGAACACAATTTAAAACAAAGCAGTCAGAAGTGTTGCAAGTGCAGCAATCTCTGGGAGACGGCCACTAGACCAATGACCTCCATGATATTGCTCTCTTATTTCAGGTAATTCCCAGGCTCTGAAGATAGCTTTGTCATCAATACCCATGACACAAATTAGGCTGTCAAAAAACAGGAATCCAAGAGTAAATGCAACATCTTTTGGAACACCTGTTCAGTAGTCCTTTCTACATAAGGTTTAAAAAAAAAAGTTAACAAGAGGAATACATGATAAAAAAAACAAATGACTGAGCAAAGGCGTCTTAACTATGCTCGAAGCTTCGAAGCAAGGCTCGTTCCAGGGTTCCATAATAATTGGCAGTATAAATTATCATGCAACCTTAACAAAAGTAAATTAGGCAAAAATCTAAACTGAAAAGTGCGAATGCTTTCTGTAAATATAGAGTAGGATGCAAATATTGTATATGGAGCTGTAATTAAATTATATGTGTATCATTTAGCCAATGTTTTCTTTCTCCTGTCTGGTGGGCTTTAAATTTGTGCTACATCTCGCAAAAGTGCATTTCTGGTTTACAACTGTTCCACATTTTTTACTTGCTTTTTCGCGAGAATGATGTTATATCCCTCTCTGTTCTGTACTAATGTTTTTGTAGTGTTGTGTTGTGCACATGCTTTATCACAATAAATGTTGCGCCTTTCTTTCTTTGCTGTACTTCTGACTGACCTTCACTACTGCTAGCCAAAGTGTCTGGGCCCCCAGACCATGCCCCTACTGTTCTAACTATAAGCTAAAGAAGCTTGCCTGGACAGTTTTTTGGGAAAATAAACAAATCAATAAACTAGGAAAAAAAAAAAAAAAAAAGAGGGCCAATGAATGGTTGTTTATTCAGCTTGGGAGGGTAAACAAGCTCCCACACGTAACCTCTGCAGTAAACAAGATAGTAGTTAGGGATGTGTTTGGCAAAAGCCAGACATATCCCTCAGCAATATTACTACTACCACAAGGTACTACCACTACATGAATGCAAAAAAAAAAGAAGCATAAACGTTTCCAGCCTTTTGGTTCCTTTTGGGATGAAGAAATGACAGCGAGAGTTAGCCTGCCACAGCTTGACTTCGTCAAATGAATAAACTTCCAAATGAATGTGTCGGTTAGCAGCTTGGCAAACATGTTTTGACAAGTTTATAGAAATGCACTCCTTGAATATGCATCAGACACATCACACAGAATATTTTGCACGACTAATGTGAATGTGTCGTCACACATCCGACGAACATTGGACTGCAGTCCACGCAAATGGGATTTATTGTCCATGCCACAGCCATAACCTGTTTCGTTTGAACAGCCTTGCTCTAAAACAGTGGCATCTTTGCACATTAACTAAAGTTCCTTAAGGGAAGAGGTTTAGACCGGCTGGTTGGATGTGAAGTATGGAGGACGAAAGCAGTTAGAAAGATGAGGATAATACAAGAAAGGTCAGACACACATGCGGTCGGCAAAGCCGAGGATGCACAATATGTGAATCCTATTCTGTGCCTTGAGTCTTTCTGAGTGCTTTCTTTGCCCTTGTCAAGTTCCAGTTAGCCAGCATTCTTTCTTAAAGGCACCTTGCATACACCGGTACCCCTTGACACGAGCAGAACACTTGTTTTATTCAGTGGCGTCGCGAGAGGGGTGCGGGGGGTGCGGTCCACACCGGGTGCAGCGCCTAGGTGGGTGCAGCTGTGCAGAATAAGAAGGGAGGGGCGGGGGCAAAATTAATTATTGTGTAAAGACGCAACAAGACACGCACTGGTGCCACTGAGACACTGACTGGCAAGTGTGATCTTCTCGCAGAACGAATTATTCTGTTGTGAGGAGTGCTTGAAACCACATGCCTTAGTTTATACCAGAGACTCTGCGCCATTTTAATGTTGAACTGGGCCTGTGTACACTTGTACCCTGGAAGCACCAGCACGATACCTATCGGAAACCCCTGTGCGGGAGCGTGCTTTAGACGACACCCATCGGTGGCCGCGCTACCTCATCGCACTTTTTGTGTACGTGCAGTTCGCTCTCCTTTTCCAAGCAAGGACCGCTGGCAGTATCTCTCCGGCAGTCTTTTGTCTTGTTCATTTATCTCTGTGCCGTTCTCGCTCCTCGGCCTAGTCACACGTACGTCTACCTCACACTTTCAAAATGCCGAAAGACATGGAAGGCCTGTTGCTTAGTGGAATGGCAAGTGTGACCTCTAGGCACGACTAGAAAGAAAAAAAAAAATTGGAAGGGAAGGAGGGCACCTTGTGCAAGGCCAGGTGCTTTAAAAGGGGAATTGAGAGTGAATGCACTCAAGGGTGCTCACGCAGTGTATTATGCGGCTCTTGCTTATTTTCTATGAAAAAGGTGAAGTGATTGTTAATGTGAGAAATGCAACTGAAAGCGTTAAAAAAGAAATGAGCCTAAGACGCCCACCGTCTCCCAGCTCCAAAAGGCCGTCTCGTGCTTAATATATTCAGTTGGCCATCAATGCATGTTGGTAACTTTGCAGTCTGGATATGAGAGTCAACTTGCACCTTCTGGAGAAAAGGTGAGGATAAAAGTTAAATGTATAGAAAGTAAAAGGCTTTCACCCATGCATGTGACATGCGAAAGGCTCTGCTTGGGACCCAAGTACAACCCGTGGCAATAAAAGTAGTGAGGAAAGGGTTCGGTTACAGAGTGTGCTCAAGGAGTGTATTTCTCTGTGAACTCCCATTATGCTACCTCACAACCACTGTCCTCCTGGTACTAACAACACAGTCGAACATTCTAAGACCGATAGCTGCAGCATGATGAAGACTTCTGGATGCAACATTTCAGAGGCCCCTCCCTTGCGTAGACATGAGGCCCCTTTGTTCTTATGGTCTCATACTGGGCAATTACCTGTCTTAAGCCGCTCACTCAGTGAATTCCCTTAGAGCTCACACATTCTAACGTTTCTGCCTTTTCCGGAAATATGTGCTTTTGATGTGATATTTTGCTGAGCCGTGCGGTACGATCGCTGCGTCTAAGTGTTAAAAAAAAAAAAAATGTCACTTCACTCGTACTGCGTGGTTGGGCGCAGAGCGAACTTGACTTCGAAGCAAGCCATGAGGGCAGAGGAGGTAGAAAGGAAGTTGCGATTCGGTACTTAGAACGAGGAGAAAGGGGTGGGGGTGGGGGGGGGGGGGGGGGGGGTTGCTGCACCATGCTTCCGCATCAGGTGCGGGTGACCCTAGCTACGCCACTGGTTTTATTTTATCACATGCCTGCAGTGTTTTTGCTTTTTTTAAATGTTACCACAGCAAGCTGGCTTGTGCTCATATGCATGACATATTTGGAAAATGACAGTGAATTTTTTCAAAGAGAGGATGACTTGACAACGCCGCTTTGTTATTTCTGCATAAAATTTCATGACTTTTGCTTCAGACAGGTAACTAACAGTGGTGACGTCACAATATACATCTATATTAAGGTGTCTCAAGCACCTTTTCATTTAAGGAAACGAACACATTCTCAAAGTCATCTCAACTCTTATTAAAGAAATGAGTAAAACCCTTGATAAATTTCTCACGTCACAGCACTCGCAACGGTTTGCTGCGTGCAATAATGCTGCTTACCACTGAGTCCCCAGCAGCTATTTACGAAAAAGGAAGGAACATTAAAGCGCTAACCACATGAGGCGACAATTCGCAGCGACGTGTTGTGCGACGGGCTGAGGGCCGGCAAAGCATTGCCGCTCGTCGCTGTTGCTCAGTTTCTGAGTTTTTAGAAAACTTCCCGTGTCGCCTGGAAATGACTCGCGAAGCAGCCAATCGAACAAGGCTTTGGGGCACTCAACTTCCGTTCTGGCTATTTTTTTTTTTTTTTTAATTGCGTGTGAAGTTTGTTTTCCTAGTCCGGTTTGGGTGAAGAACCTGGTGCCTGCACGCGCTCACTTCGTCTGATCCGTGTATATATGAGTGCATTGAGATAATTCAGTAAAAGCTTGGAAGGGTAATAAAAGAAAAAAAAAAGTTAGCATGGCTAGATATTGTCAATTTCCAAAAGGAGCAGGAGAAAGTAACTGCTTGCAATGCAAGTCGGCATCGCAGTGTATACGCATCGCTGTGCTGTGACCCTTTAAAATACGATGTGTTACAAGAAATTTCATCAGTGTTTTATTGTACTTCATGCTGTTTAGTGTTATAAATGGGATATAGCGTGATTGCACTCCCCTTGCCTGAATGACGAGGCGGCGGTAACAAAGCAACGCTGAAAACGCACCTCTCTGTCGCTGAGCCCCATTGCTTCGTGTGGTATGCACCAGCGACAATGATAGGCGCTGGCGGCGGTGTCGCGCGACGGATCGCTAGGGGTTGTCGCCTCATGCGGCTACCGCTTAAAGCAAATGTTGACATGATGACAACTTCATCAAAGAGTGCAGTTTTAAAATAGCGAAGCAATAAAAACACACTGACAGATTTTTCTGCTCTTCCAAACATTTTCCAAAACAACAAAAGAATTTCATTAATTCATTCTAGTATAAAGGAGGTATGGGTGACACACACTGCTCAAGACATGAAGCTCCATAAAACTGAAGCGACAAGCCAGTAAAGCCAACAGAATAATGAATTAAAATGTCTGCTAACATCAAATGGGACTGAAATGTCAGGTGAAATTCTAATGTGCACAGGTTACAACAGCGTCGAGAGCAATTTCGTTGCTTTTGCAGTTGGGAGCTTCAATCTGCCAGGGGGTATTGTAAAAATCTTCGTACTAATGCGGTTGTGACTTCACACAAACTGCATCGTGTTGCTCTAACCCGTAATGTATGTTATCAGGAACTGAGAAAACCCACTAAAAGGAAGAAAAAAAAAAATAAGCCAGCATGTTTTGCTGAATTCGGCCTTTCTTATATAGTCGTGTCTTCATTTATGAATCTCAGCTTAGCCAACTATACCTGTCGTGTCTAAAAGTTTAGTGTACTACTTTGAACTCTGACTGAAACAAACTGAAAAGCCCCCGCCTGCTGACCATGGCCGTGGCATCAATGGCAAGTTTCTTGAGGTGATGCCAGAAGTTTCGTGTCAACCAGTATGCCTCCTCCTCCCGGCTGCAGATCTTGCTGAACACAGACGCGATGCTCCTCATGTGTTGGACCTCCTCGTCACACATCTAGTATAAGAAAGCACGCACGCAGTGAACTGGTGAATAAAGCATGACAGGACAAAAATGCAGGAAGAACACCAATTTGCTAGTCACAGAGGAAGCACCCAAAGCACAACCAAAGGCTCTGGGCTTCTAATAAACTGTACAACTTCATATAATACCAGCAGCACAGAAGCGTTTGGCTTGGTTTAGTCTTTACATACTCAGGCTATGAGATACGCTGTACTGAAGGATTCTAAACTAATTTCGACCAGCTGGGGTTCTTTAACATGCACTGATATTGCACAGTATACGGATGTCTTGCTGTTCACTGGCATCAAAAAGCGGCCACCATTGCTGCAATCCAATCCCACATCCACCGTGGGGTGGAAAAGTTTGCAATGAGGGCATCCAACTACAACATTGTCAGCCAATTCCCATTGGTTTGGCATACTAAGGGTCGGTACGGCGACGCTTGCAAGCAGCAGGCCATATTGCAGAAAGGATTTAATTTGGTTCTGCTCATTTACCGCAGGGCTGTCCAGACATAAAAAAGGAATCGTGAGCGATTATGAATAAATTTTCCACGCAGGCTGATGATGGGATGGACACATGCTTGGTCACATAACGCGGAAAAAGAAGAGCATCACTGCAGGATTTCTTCTCAAGCCAAGAGCTAGGTTCGCTGCAACACTATGTGGCCATGCACTGGAGACACAGCTACTAATACTTAAAGCAGGAAGTGCACCACATTTCATCTCTTTCACAACAGATAAGATGCTGACACAGTATTATGACAATAACGAATGCCGCTGCCAGGTACCTGAATGTATCGTTCACAACAATCAGAAATTCGTGTACAAAACAGGTCAGAAGTTTGCACTCTGTCTATCCTGTTTTATGTTACAGTGTCTCATAACAGTACAGTGCATAAACACACAGCGGATGCGAGTGCAACCCCCCCCCCCCCCCCTCCATTTTTGGTGGACAAATGTTTCTTTATGCACGATAGCAAACACATGATTGCAATCCTAAGAGAATAGCGTGCTCCATTTACTTATGTCCTCAAACGGATATCATCATCAGCCGGACTATACCCACTGCAGGGCGAAGGCCTGTCCCATATTCATTCAATTAATCCGGTTCTGTGCTAGCTGCATCCACTCGACCCCTGCGAACTTCTTGACCTTATCTGTTCACCTAATTTTCTGCCGCCCCCTGCTACGCTTTCCTTTCCTTGGAATCTAGTTTGTTACCCTAAGTGACCATCGGTTATCCTCTTTTCGCAATACATGTTCTGTCCAGGCCCATTTCTTCTTCTTGATTGCCACTAGAATGTAATTAACTCGAATTATTTATCTGACCCACTCTGAACACTTCCTATCTCTTAACGTTACAACTGCCATTTTTTGTGTCATAACCCTCTGAGTTGTCCTTGGTTTAAGTAGAACCCTTTTTGCTAGCCTCCAAGTTTCTGACCCTAGTTGAGTACCGGTAAGGTACAGGTTTTATATACACTTCTCTTGAGGGTTGTTCATAAATGCAGTTGTCAGATTTTCTTCACGATAAGGCCTCTAAAAACGCTATTGCATTGGCAAGACCTTTTTACGCTCTGCTTTTAATGCTGCCATGTTAAAGTTTTCTGGGAAAAAATGGCAAAGGGTGTGGCTAATTGGATATCAGTGGGACTGGCATTTGCCCTGCAAAGGACATCGTGATGATGATTGGAATTAGTTTTTAATACTGAGGAATTTTTATGCAAGAAAGCCCCGAGGCGCTTATGACGGATATCATTTTGCAAAAGAATACAATCCAGAAACTGACATTTTCAGCATCATAAAATATTTACGACATCTTATCGAAAAACCACATTCATAAAAAGAAAATCTACTGGGCCCAGGTGCCCCACGCATACTACATAAAACATCGAGTTGAGCGAGCTGGTACATAATTAAGTAAAAAACAAAGCAAAAATGGAGACAAGAGAGTCGAAAGAAGGCGGGACCAGCGCTGACTAGCAACTGAAGATTTTGTTGAAAAGGACACAAATATATACTCAAGGGTGGAAGCAGGCTCGAGCATTTTGGAGCAGCTTTGGAAAAATGAAACGACAGTTTTGGAGCATTTGAATTATGTTTTGGAGCATGTTTCCAAGGTCATATGCCTTTGATAATTGCAGTTTCTTTTTTCTGAAATATAAAATCTCCAATCTGATTCTTTTTTATGCAAGTTCAATGCCTTTCCAACTTCGCATTCATCTCTGACAAGACAAATGGCCAAAGCATGTAAAGATATATCTTATAATACAGGCTGACCTCAGCAACAACTTTGGACAGACTAACAGCAAACAGAACGCTTGCTGGTGCACTTCATATATGAACGCCTAGTCTGACATAATGCGTTTACCTATTTTGACTTCACAGATTCAAATGTCGAGTCTACCACTTAGATGTGTTCTGCAATATTAATTTGCAGTTCAGATTAATAGGCACGACATTTCCGCTTCCCATCTTGTGCATATCTATCTATTTATCCAGAATACACCTCAAAGCCTCCTGATATGGGGTATTACATAATCTTTTTTGATCCTATGCCTGGGCTGATAAATTCCTAAGCACTGGTTATTTTGTCTGCCAAAAAGGCGCCTTTAGAACACAATAACGCGCCTTGACAGGCTTGGCTCCAGTGCCGCTCTCGTGTTTTTTGCCCACTGTGGGATAGTAGAAGACTGCAATGCCACCTCGATTGCCTTGTTTGTTTGTAAACATGGAGGAAGTCTACAGGTGTGGAAGCAGGCTCGAGCATTTTGGAGCAGCTTTGGGATACAGACAGATGGCATTGAAGGGTATACAATCCTTCAGCTTTACTTTATTGCCTCCTGCAAATAGTTCATCATTCTTTGCTTGAGCAATATTTGGGCTCATTTTTAATATCTTTGCGATAGGCCATATGCCTTTCCAACACTTTTGAGAAGCTTCCTAGTGAGTGACTGCTTTGACATACCAACCCATAAGCTTCAAGTATGATTTTATCTGAAGTAGACCTGACATGCTTGTCATGGACAAAGGAGCTTGATGTTGAAGCACTGGCTTGTTTTCATAGTAAAAGTATTACAAAGACGTATATTTTTTGCAACCGGAGAAGTTTCCCAATGGCACGCTGTAGTTTATGCACGCTATCCGCTTCATTTGCTACTCTCTCCACTGGCGATTCAAAAGGCTGGGAGGAGGTGCTACGTCACATGCACAGTGCATTTTTTTTCTCGCAATTAACTATCTCTAATTACTTGCGGCTCATACTAAATTTACTTGCGAACAAATATTTATTATGCTTCATGCTTCCTTTCCTTACAAAAATTTCATTTGTATTAAGCTTAGTGCAAGATGCATTATATTTTTGCCCCTGCTGCTGTGACATTGTTCCCATGTTTTGCTAAATTTGATGGCAGGACATCAAGGCAGCCAGTTTGGAGCAGTTTTGGGGCAATATTGCATTTTGGAGCAGGATGGAGCAGGGAAACCAGTTTGGAGCAATTGGAGCAGCACTTTCACCCCTGTATACTCCATTCACAACCAAGAGCATGTATGAGCAGAACAGCACTGAGAGCTGATAACTAGAAGCTTAACAATCAAGATACCACAGTTCACAGTCATGAATAAGAACAGATGGTGTGCTAATGCATGTGTCGCGGTTTTTGTGAATGTGAAATGCCTCTTGATTGGTATCTTGACTGTTAAGCTTCAAGTTATCAGGTGTCAGTGCTGTTAGTTCAGCTCATGTGTGCTCGTGGTTGTGAATGGATTATATATTTGTGTTCTTTTTAATAAAATCTTCAGTTGCTAGTCAGCATTCGTCCCGTCTTCTTTCTACTCTGTTGTCTTCGTTGTTGCACTGTTTTTTGCATATTACATAGCTTGCACTGATTTCGTATGACCATGTTAATGCCTATATTTAAACAAGACTCATAACATAACATAACAAGACTAAACATAACAGCCCTCTTCAGTGAATGACTGTCTTTTTCTTAAATGCAGAATGCTGCGAGCTCTTTATGTCTGTCAAAAAATTCTTTCACTGCTGGGAAATATATCTTGCCCCATCATCATTTGCATTTGAGAGCATGTTACCTTTGATTAGTGAATATTCGATAAAACATGTAATTCATGAGGCAGGAACAAACCATTACCTGCAGCTCAATGTCGAGGTGCAGTTTCCCTTCTCCAACAAGATACATCAGGACAATTGCATTTGGCTGCGGCGTGTTATTTTCAACCACTCGCATGACTTCCAGAGCACGTCTCAAGTCATTGTACTGGTCCTCTTCATCCCTCTCAAAACTGGTAATATTTTCTTCAAAAGTGGGCAGGATGCCTGTGAGACGTAATAAAAAAACATGTTGTAAAGAGAAACAGCTTTTTGAAGCCTGCAAGAAAAAAAAAAAAACACCACAAAGAGCGACTTTTATATTGCAGATATTTTCGCAAAGAATACTCTCAAGTATTTGCAGCCATGAGCATTTTAAGCATCCCATTGTCACAAAAGAAATTTGGGGACAATTAATCTCTTCCTTTAAGGATGCAACATGACAGCACTAATGGCTACAGTATGTGGCTCCCGTTGTGGACCCTCATTCACATACATGCCCTTTGTTACATGCTTAATCCCTTATCTCTTAATCTGTCCCTATATTAATTCATTAATTCACATATTCATTAGCACATAGTTGTAAGATGTCAAATTATGCAAATGATTACCCGAGATATATATACATCCCTGCATCAACCAAGTCGCACAAACGTGCCTACCTTGCCTAGGAGTATCCTGTCTGACACGGGGTTAAAGGGTACTGGCAGCCATGATCCGTATCTCACCTCCCACCTCAAATTACCTGTTCAACTCAGCCATATCATGTGGTATGATGACGTTATACAAGTGCTCAGCCATTGCACCTGCCAATTACCAGCACTTGCCAGAGGCATGCCGTTGATTTTCGCTAACTACTACTAAGCCAGATTTTCTGGCGAATGCGGCTTTTAACATTACCGCATAAACAAATTCATTTATGCATCACTTTTTCTCTCGAGGGTTGTTATAACTCAGTTGCTTCTTATTTCGGTTTCTGGTGAGCAATATTTTCCTTTTCAATTTGCACAGCCCAAGCTAATATTATAGCCATGGACTGATTGAATGTAATGAAACAAATGTGATTTCATTTTTTTTTTAGCCAATCTTTTCACAAACGGCATGCAGACGACGGCTGTGAATTGAATACCTACCGGTAAAATTCCTACCGAATCGAAAGGGCCAGGGTCTTAGTATCAGCTACCGACTACTCTCTGTGATCTAAAAAAGTAACTCGGATAATCCCGCGATGGGTTCAGAGAAACAATTTCGACGTCGCGTCAAGACTCAATCCGTGCTGCTGAGAGAAAAGAAAAGTCCACAAGAATGCATGCGTTCTGGAATTTCAGCTGCACCGCAACTTGAGGTGGTTCTAGAACGGGCATCTTGTATCGCGTTTGTCGAGAGAGAGAATGTACAGTTGTTTACACTACAAAAGAAAACAAGGAAAAAGAGACACATAAGAAAGAACGCCGAATACAAAACGCAAACAACACAAGGGGACAGGGGATGCGCCGGCCGGAGGGAGCTAAGGCCAAGCAATGTAAAGACTAACGACCTGCCGGAAGAGGCAGGGAGCGAGCAGCTGGCCTCTGCTCCATCGCAGCTATTTGCCGAGGGCAAGATAAACAACGCCGTTTTATTTCTGGTACGCCGAATTCCTGTACAGCGCGCGTTTGAGAAGAATTCAGCAAGAGGACAGGCAGCGCGCAGACCAACTCCTAGCAACGAGGTAGGAATGGAGGCATCGACAAAGACAATGGGGCAACGCGACACCAGCGCATGCGACAGCGAGCAGACGACAAAGCAAGATGGATGCGTCTTCTTTTTCTTGCGCGAGGGCTCACCTAGCAACACTTTCCAGACGGTCAGCCGATGAACTGTGGGTAGGCAAAACTTTCTGCAGAAGTTTGAAAGCTTCTTGAGGTCTATGGGCTTCTCGCTGAGCAGGATTTCGAGCGATCGATTCTCGTTTATTCCCCGGAATCCGACTTTGTCGTAGTAGTGTGCACGAAAGTTCATCTCAGCTGCTGCCATGACACCAGCTGCGAGCTGCCGACGGTGGCGCCGCACCTGAGCGAGCACTTGTCAACGTTCGTCAAGAAAAATACAAAAAGTTAGCACGCAACAACAAAGATCTTTATCTATACAAAGTCAAAACTGCATTCCTGTATCTCATTAAAAATATGAGGAAGCTAATTAAAATTAACCGTGAAACCTTAATGCCTGAAGCAACTACGGCTACACTGACTGCCAGCGATGCGAAGCAGTCAGTTATGGTTTCGGTTTCAGTTCTGTTTTTTACGCAAAAATGTGTTTACACAACTGAAGGCCTGTGTCACGTAAATTTGTGAAGGAGCAATAGCCCACACGATAAACGTTGTCTACACTAGCGCAATTACAACAGCGCATCGAAGTCAACTGGGAGACGCAACAGACGCTGCCTGTTTACATTTCGCGGCAATGCCGAGCAGCAACGCAATCATCGGCGTTCGGACGGCGTCTTATACTGATGCTTTACTTTGTACATTTAGATCTAATAATAACGATATTATTTACAATACAAAAGAGGATCCACCAAATTTCTGGAGGGACTACATCAACTATATTCTGCTGCGGCGTACGCAGCGCATCTGGTTTCAACCCATTTATTAAAAAAACATTAGCTAGCCAAAAGCTTTCCGCTTGATTATAGCACAAAAAACTGTGGCTTACAAAGCTTGTTGTTTCGAGACTGAGCTCACTCCAGTAATAGATTCCAAAAGAAATTCCGGGTTAAAGTTTTGGTTCTCGCCACTACTATGGCCTTGGCGCGAGTTTTGAAATCAGGAAAAGTAGCAGCTGGTCACCTGGCGGCAGTTTCAAACAGACACTTTCTTTAATCCGTACTTGTACTCCATATGGTTCCCAGAGCAGTTCAGCCCTGTCTGTTCTCTCTGTGGGCATCAAAAGGCAGACACACCACACATCCTATACTCATGTAATCAAGACAAGCCATCACAGAGTCTGCAGCTCTCTACCCAATCTCAGTGGGAGGCCGCGCTGCTCAGCTCCGACCCGGAGGTTCAATTCCGAGTCACGGAGCGGGCCGAAGAGGTCGCCGAACGACATCGTCGGTCGGCCACCTGGCATCCGGCCTAGAAGAGGAGCCCACCGCGGGGACGGGAACGTCAACCCACCCCGCGCCTACGACCTCTTCTTTAAATAAGTTTACCTCCTCCTCCTTCCCCTCTACTTATAAATTGTTTGCAATCCTTTCTACTTATGCAGGAGCGGCAGTGCGCAGAACCATTTGGTGGCTCCTTTACGATTGCTGCATAGGCGAATTCAGGCGCTGCTGGTGCTGCGTAGAAAGCACGTCCGGGTGCTCTCCAGGGAGCGTCGCGACAAAAAGAAAACTCGGCAGTATTGCTGTGTTCCTTTTTGTACGGCGTTGACGAACAATCGTACTGGTTACACTTTGCTGACCTCGCTGGACAAAGTTATTCCCACCACTGTTCAACAACCCCATATCCACAGCACATTCTTCCTAATAATCATTTCTCTCAACGAGATGGAATAGCCGGGAGCATGCTGGGAGATATCATTTTCATACCTTTTCCACAACCAACGACGCAGAGAATGCAGCGTTGTGTGCAGAAACTGCCGATGGCCACCGATTAGTCGCAATGGCAATGGTCGTGTGTTGCCAGTATTTCCAGGGAGACCACCTCTATAGTTAAAGGTTTGGTGCAATTATAGCTCTGTTTGATAAATCAGTCGTGGTTGATCGACGCTAGCAATAAGTTTCATTTCACCCGCTTCGCGCCTAGATATTGGGTTACCAGCAAGGCAAAACAGATCGAAGCCCTCGTGTCTACTATATACGCGCCAACACCCATCCGAATGCGCACTGCGAATTTACGCTGTAACGGAGAGACGTGAGCAAGCCTGTCGAAGTGATCGAGCGATCCTCTGCAGAGCAAGCGAAGCGAAATTTTACACAATAGATTCTGGATTTCGCGGTCTGTGCTCCCGACTAAGCGACAGTGTACAGAAATAAATGAAAGGAAAGAACAAATTGCCTACAACACAGAGGTTGTGTTCTAGGATTTGTTCTGAGCTCCTCACTCCATAGTTTTAAATAAGTCTGTTTATGAATATACTTACAAAGACGTTGCTTGCTGGACTTGAAGACGACATGTACATGCAAATGGTACGAACTGAATTTGAATTGAATTTCAAGCAGACTACAGCTAAATTGAATTTCAAGCAGACTACAGCTGAGAGTGAAATCATCGCGAGCCATATTTAAGTTTTCGGCGTCAATCAGATTTCTAAAACCCTTGCTTACCTGTAACAATTCATTAAACCTGAGACGTGTTTTTATTGTCTCCCTATCCAGACATGCAGGGACGCTCAGCGCTGGCGATTTTCACAACGCTGAAAGCCCTCTAGGGACGAGCGACACTCGTGAGCGGTTTTGCTTGCACGATTGCAGGCGCAGGCCGACGATCATCGTTTTGTCGTCAGTTGGTTGTTTTACATCGACGTATACCAATCCTTAGCTAAATGTAGGCGATCGCTTTTATTGAAATATCGAAATTTTGTCGCGTCTTCAAGAAAATTTGTTGAGCCCAGGCTGATAAGAATCAGAGTCCTTCATATGGTCGCTATCTTAGCTCGACCGCGACGCCGCTATTAATCCGTGTAAAATTTACAATATGGCAAAGCAGAATGTGAACGGTATGGAATCCGCGCAGCAAACCATCCCGCTTTAGGCTGCCCTCAAACGTATATATTACGGCAGGCGACGTAGTGAGCACTGAAGTAGAATCAGAACAATTAAAATGAAATGAAATCAATTTTATTCAGCATTTTTTTTATCCTGATGAACACAGAAGAGATGCTAGGGTAGGAACAAAAAGCTTAAGAGAACTTTTTGTTGGGCTAGTTGGTGCCTATTCATTACAAATTAAAGGCGCCAAAACAGCACGCACACACGCAAGAAAAGAAGAACAGGACAGAGCGCCACTTACAACATATTTTTTTGTGCGGAAGAAAGTACATATATATATCAGGAACATATTCGCGTCGTGTAGTATAAGATGAGTTATGTTCAAGAAACGCTTTCTCTGCATTATACAGATTGATCGACGTGTCACTGACGCACAAATTACTTTTCTTTCCGATATAAAATGATTCTATTAGCTATCTGGCCATCGCATTGCCACTCCTTGCAAGAATTCGCACATCAGAAAAACATGAATAACAAGTGCCTGCAGTCAACCCCAAGCAAACCAATAACCCATGGAGAAGAGACAAGACGCTGGGAGAGAAAAGCATCAGCTTCGCAGAAGGGTCGCAACCAGGTAAGGGGAATAGTCAGGATGCGAAAATAGATAGATTAATGAGGCAAATCGAGGAAATGTAAAAGATAAAGCTTTACACACGAAGTTGGTCAGTGTTAGTCCTGGCATGTTCAATGGTTGACCACCACTCACAGCCATCCACTTGGACTTGGCGCCCATGAGCCACAGCACCTCAGCCTTGGGGCAGTGGGCCACCGCTCGCTGTAACAGGGCCTCCAGAGTCTATCTGATATGCTTCGGAATATTGGGGCCATCTTTATTTTGCGTTACGTTCATGTTCCCGGATTCGCTCATTAACGCATCACCCGGTTTGTCCGATGTAGCAGCAACCGCAAGTGAGGGGGACTTCATACACAACCCTTTCGGCATATTTATGAATTGTCGCCCATGTCTCGCACCACAGCCTCTTTCCTTTTCTTTTTCCTTCCTTTTCGCTATTCGAGGGCAAAGGCTTCCGAGCTTCAGGGGAGCCGAAAAGACGAGTGGCACATTATGTCTGCTCGCAACTTTCTTCAAGTTGTGGGCCAATTTGTGCACATACGGCACGGCGACCGGTCTCACCTCTTCTCGAGGGACCTCCCCCCTTACTCCGTTTGCCTTCTTCAACTTCTGTAGGAGGCTTTCGGCGACCTGCGCCCCGACCGCACCAGGGAACCCGGCTGAAGCCAGCCTAGCCAATTGGTTTTCAAAGCTTCGACGCATCGTGTGAACACATGACTTCCTTAGTGCAGACTCAAGACAAAGCGAAGCAATACCCCTTTTCACTAGTTCTGAATGCGAGGAGTCAAATGGCAGAAGCCTCTTTTTTTTTTTGTGCATGGAGAGGAACGGAGAGAGGAACGGTGATGCCAGGCATAAAACAAACTATTTCTACGCACAAGCGAAGCTTAGTCTTCAGAATATTGGCACGCGCGAACTGATTTCGAAAGCAACACGCTCGACGCTGTGTAGGCAGGCTGCGCATTTGCCTACACCCTATGTCGCTGCCGATGGCAGCGCCACCTTTGTTGACAAACATGACGCTTGCCTATAGACAGATTTGAGACCGCTGCATGCTACTTCACAGATCATCGGGCAGTCTTCTTCTCTGTCAAGGAAAATGAATAAGAGATGTGTATACCCAATGTCTCACTGCTAGACATACAGGACCACAACAAGCTCAGCCAGGGTACCTCTCGCTACGTACATCCTGACATAGCTGAGTCACTGCCATTTTTTGACATTAATTTTGTGCAGTTCGAAACGCAGTTCTTATCTTGTGCGCTGATGCGACAAAGAGCGTCCGAGGAGGCACCATAATCACCATCATCATAAGCTTGACTATACCCACTGCTGGGCTAAGGCATCTCCCCTATTCCTCCAATTAACCCGGTCCTGTACTAGCTTGATCCACTTGACCCCTGCTAACTTCTTAACCTCATCTACCCCCCTAACTTTCTTCCACCCCCTGCTACGCTTTCCTTCTCTTGGAATCTAGTTTGTTATCCTAAGCGACCATCAGTTATCCACTCTTCGCTCTACATGTCCTGCATATGCCCATTTATTCTTCTTGATTTCCACTAGAATGTCAGTAACTTGAGTTATTTCTCTGATCCACTTTGCACGCTTCCTCTCTCTTAATACTACCCCTACCATTTTTCGTTCCATAGCCTTCTGCGTTGTCCTCAATTTAAGAACCCTCTTCATTAGCCTTCAAGTTTCAGCCCCATAACTGAGTACAGGTAAGGCTGTTGCATACTTTCCTCTTGAGCGATACCGGTAAGCTGCTAGTCATAATCTGCTAGTGCTTGCCAAATGCGCTCCATCCCAATCTTATTCTCCTCGTTATTTCCCTTTCATGGTTCGGATAGGCGGTTACTAGCTACTTGACCTAAGTTGATATATTCGCCTACTACTTCCAGTACTTCGCTACTTAACGTAAACTGCTGTTCCTTTCCGAGGCTGTTAAACATTACCTTAGTCTTTTGCATATTGTTTTTCAAGCCTACCTTTTTACTTTTCCTGTGTAGGTCATGCATCATTCTTTGCAGTTCATTCACTGAGTTACTTAGCAAGGTAATCTTATCAGCAAATCGCCAATTACTGAGGTATTCTCCATCTACCCTTATCCCTAACTGCTCTTATCACAAGTCTCTGAATACTTCTTCTAAGCAAGCTATGAATAGTACTGGGGACACCGTGTCTTCGTGCCTAATACCTTTCTTTATAGGAATTTTGTTACTTTCTTTATGGAGGACTATGGTTGCTGTGCATCCCCTATATATATCTCTTCCAACACTTTCCCGTACGGCTCGTCTACACCCTGATTTCGCAATGCCTGCATCACCGCCGAGGTTTCAACTGAGTCAAATGCTTTTTCGTAATCAATGAATGCTATGCATAAGGGCTGGTTATATTCTGAGCATTTTTCTTTTACCTGGTTGATATGATCGAGAGTAGAGTAGTCTTTCCGAAAACCTGCTTGATATTTTGCTAGATTGCAGCCTAAGGTGGTCCTGATTCTATTAGCGATTGCCTTAGTAAATACTTTATACGTAACTGACAGTAAGCTGATTGGTCAGTAATTTTTCAGGTCTTTATTGTCCCCTTTCTTAAGAATTAAGATAATGTTTGCGTTCTTCCATGGTTTCGGTAAAGTCGATGGCGCCAGGCACTGCATATTTAGGGTGGTCAGTTTTCCTAGTACGATATCCCCATTGTCCTTCAACACATCTATAGGTACTTGATCCTCTCCAGCTGCTTTCCCAATTTTCATAGTTTCTAACGCTTTCCTAACCTCGTCCTTCTTCACTGGCGGAACGTCTGATTGCTTTTACCTATTGTCGTGACGCTGGGGCTACGTCGACCCGGCCTTCACTTGGTAGCGTGCAGAGACTCCGGGTTGAAGAAGGACTGAATCTTCGAAGTTGGTAAAATATGTACAAGCAGGTTTACTGGCACTTTGAGAAAACGTATTTACAAGAATATTTACATGAAAAAGAAGGGTACATCAGCAAAATGACAAGCGTTAAGAGTTCATAGCGAGAAGCGACTGGATGAGCCGTTTACCCAGGGCCCAGAGCGACATTTCGTGCTCTGCAGCGTCCTTAAAAACCCCCTATGTCCAGCCCCTCTCTGAAGATGCTGACCAACCAAATCCAGGGCACGCCCCTCAGGTATCGGCATCCAATCGAACACATCACTGCACTGATGGTCTGAAGCACTGACTGGTCCGGCATTCATTCGTTGGGCGTGATCACTTGTTGGCGGGAAAAGCTTGGGAACGGCGAGGAGAGGAGGTACATTTCTATTCTTCAGCAAAGAAACCACAGGCTGGTTCTGGGGGTTTTACTTCTCAGAAACCCGAGTGCACGTGGCGCCGCATAGGGCTCCCAACATGGTCCCTTTTCGACAATTGCAAATCTTTCCTGCATTCCCGGGAAATCACTTAATGGCCGTATGAGTCATGCTCTTCTCTTGTCCTGCACGTCAGCGGACATGTCACTCTGTCGTCTCCTTTGGATAGGAGGCATTCATCACTGGAGGATAGCACTTCTCGACTGGAAGGGTGAACAAAAGAAAGCACTTCCTGCTATTTCCCGCAGGGGGACGTTTCTTTGTGTTTTTCCAGACGTTCTCTTGACAGGGCCAATTTGGCATTTGCAGGTTGTCCACAAAGCAAAATATGCTTACAAAACAGGATTCCTGGAAACAGGCTCACTTAGAGCCAATGGACCATCACCACATATTCACAAAACTTTTCCATGCCCACAGGCGAACAATAGAGCGCGCAAATGCGGATGCTTGGTCGTAACAGCCTCCTCCCCCGCCAGAAGAGACTCGGAGGGCAGCAGCCGCAGCTGCTGCATGAAGAGACGACTTAATGGCCTGCACGTGAACGCTTGAAGCTCGCTGTTGCTTGTCGCGTTGTCTTGATTGTTGTAGGCCAAATTGCTTGAGCTATCTGAAACTCAACCACATGTCGAAGCAAGCACTCGGCTCCCGTCTGAAGAGACCAGGTCAAAAGAAAACTGCCATTGTTGTTCGAGAAAAGCCCACTCTCAAGACGTTCAGGACCCACGTATGCCTCGAAAACCAAACGTGCTGCTTTACATAGTCATCTATATTCAAGCGCACGAAAAAAAAAAAACCTGATTATCAATTTGGATACATGGTGAGGAACATCTCGGACCGCTTAGAAAGAGCGGCTAAGCGCGTCCGCATTCCCATTTAACTTCCCCTTTTTGTATCTTATTTCAAAATTGTACTGCTGTAAAATCAAGCTCCACCTAAGAAGGCGACTGTTCTTCGATGTCGCAGTTTGCAGCCAAGCCAGGGGACAATGGTCCGTCTCTACGGTGAATTTGGCCCCTCCAAGATAGCACTGCAATTTTTGAATGGCCCATACAATGCAAGCGCATTCCTTCTCTGACGCGCAATAAGCCCTCTCTCTAGAACTCAGTTTTCTGCTCAAGTAGAGCACGGGGTGCTCATTACCGTCGTCATCTCTCTGGCAGAGAACAGCACCTAACCCTCGATCACTGGCATCACACTGGACCGTGAATTCTCGGCCATAGTCTGGAGCTCGCAATACCGGACGGCTAATCAGCACAGCCTTCAGGTTTACGAAGGAGGCTTCCTTTTGTTCGTCCCAGACTACATTTGTCGGTTCTGTCTTGCGGAGAGCGTCGGTCAGAGGGCTAGCCAAAGCTGAATAGTTAGGGATGTAGTGATTGTAGTACCCAGTCAGACCTAGGAATGCTCGAATTTCCGTCTTCGTGCTCGGCCGCGGATAGTCTGCTACCGCAGAAATCTTAATCTCGCTGGGTTTCCTGAAACCCTGACCTACATTGTGACCCAAGTAGTCCACGGTCGCCCTTGCCAGGCAACATTTCTCGGCCTTTACGGTTAGTCCAGCTTGACGCAAAAGGCTCAGTACAGCTCTTAGATGTACCATATGGTCCGCCCATGAGTCGGAAAAAACCGCAATGTCATCTAAGTAAGGCACTGCGAATGTTTCACACCCCTTTAAAACCCTATCCATGAGTCGGGAAAAACAAAATGGAGCATTTTTGAGCCCGAAACTCATCATTGTTGGCTGGTAGCTGCCCGTCGGAGTGACGAAAGCCGCGTATCTGCTGGCGCGTTCAGTGAGCGGTACTTGCCAGTATCCTCGAGTAAGGTCCAGCGTAGTCACATATGCCGCTCTACTGACCTGTTCTACTCTCTCCTCAATATTCGGAATAGGATACACTTGATCCCTGGTGAGAGAATTTAGCTTTCGGTAGTCTACCACAGGCCTAGGGTCTTTACCTGGAGCTTCTACTAAGATCATAGGCGAAGCAAAATCGCTTTCCGAGGGTTTTATTACTCCCAATTCCAGCATGCGAGTTACTTCCCTATCCAGAATTTCTCTTTGCTTTGGAGAAAATCGGTAGCACCTTGATCGCACTGGCACGTCTGAAGTCAGCTCAATATCGTGCTCAGTCAAATCAGTTCTGCCTGGCCTGTCCACGAAGCAGGCCTCAAACTCTGTTATTATCTCGCCCAGATCGGACAGCTGGGATTTCTTTAGTTCTCCTCTCTGCTCCGTCTTTTTGAGAAGCTCCTGAGCGTTGCTTCCTTTTCCACTGAGGCAAATCAAGTTGTCCCCCATCTCCTCGGGAAGGTTTAACGTTAGATTTACCACGGCTTCCCTCTGCACATAAGGCTTCATAAGATTGCAATGATAAATGCGCACTGCTTTACGCCTATCGGGGATTTTCACTGCGTAGTTAGTGTTAGAAAGCTTTGCAACGACTTCAGCAGGTCCTTCCCACTGTACTTCGAGCTTATTCTTGGGATCATTGGCTTGCTCCATAGTTAAGTCCTCTCGGGTTCCACTTAAAAGCCTCGTGAAATTACTAGACACTGGCGGCAAGAGGTTATTCTCAAGAACGTCCTCATTCCGCGTCTCATCAAATTCACTTTCAAGTTGACTTATTTGAGATGCCTCGCTCTCAAAGTTTTCTAACCCGCTATCTTCCACATAGACCACTGTTTTAACTGCCGTTTCCTCCGCTGTGGAATTTTCTGGTATGAGCAGTGTAGCTAGTTCTCGCGCCTTTGAACGTGTTAATGCTTGCACAACACTGTCTCCGAAAAGGATGCCCCTCTTTCGCAGCAGCATGTCCGATTTGTTGGAGAACAAATACGGATAGCACTTAGGAAGCTTTCCTGAAACGGCAGCCTCGGTTGTTAATTCGCCGAAAGGGCCCTCGATGACCACGTTCGCGATCGGCAAGCACACACTCTGTTCCTCAACTACCTGTCGGATCCATGCACACTGTCCTGTATAGTCGGAAGGCGATACATACGCCGGATGGACAACATCCATCGTTGCGGCCGAATCGCGCAGTACCTTGCAAGGCTTCCCGTTGACTACTAGGTCATGCATGTAAGGTTCCAAAAGCTGCATATTTTCATCGCAGTCACTGACATACGAGAAAACAAACTTTTCTTTCCGGCAGTTGACGGCAATGTGACCCTGCTCATTGCACCTAAAGCATGTGAGCGGCTTCCTAGCCTCAAGCTTTTTCTTTGTGTTCTGCGCGTTGGTCACTTCCCCACTTTTCTCACTGCCGTCCTTTCTAGGGCGTTTGCCTGAAGAAGCCTTCCTTTCTTCGTTTGCAAATCTAGCAAAGTGCCTTTTCTGACGGTTATTTACACTGAACGTGGGATTGCGGAGCCTATCTACTGCTGGGTTGCTGAATTGTCGGCGCGAAGCGTACTCCTCAATGAGTTCGGCAGCTTCAGTTGCCGACTTAATTTCGCCTCGGTCCTGTAACCAATTTCTTTCTTTTTCTGGGAGGCAGCTATAAAACTGCTCCAAAAGAATTCGCTCGACTACAGCGTCCCTATCACGGTAGGAATCAGTGCTCTTTAGCCACTCGCCCAAATTTACTCTTAAATTGTACAGGAATTCAGGGTAACTCTCGTCCCTGGACTTAGTAGCGTTCCGAAAACGTTGTCTGAACGCCTCGGCGCTAAGCCTATACTTTCTCAGAAGGCAAGCTTTGACCTTCTCGTAGTTGTCCGCGTCCTCCTTGCTTAGCCGCGCGACAACCTCCGCTGCCTCGCAGGGCAGAACCGTCAATAATCTCTGAGACCAAGTGTCTCGCTGGAAGGACAGTTTTTCGCAAGTTCGCTCAAAGTTAGCCAAATACAGACCGATATCCCCTGATATCACATATGGCTGCATGTACTTTGACATCTTGAAATCTGCCTCCTTGTTGAGAAGAGGTACCGCTAGCTGGGGACAATCGCCCGACCTCTTGCTCAACTCTAGTTCTAATTTCCGGAGCTCAATTTCTTGGTCCAGCTTTTTTGCTTCTCTTTCACGCTTCTTTTCCTCTTTTTCCCACTCACGTTCGCGCTCCCTTTCCTCTTTTTCCCTCTCAAGTTCACGCTCACGCCTCTTTTCCTCTTTTTCCCGCTCTTTCTGCTGTCTGAGCTGCTCCTTTTTTTGGGCGATGAGGTTCCATGCTTCACTGAGCTCCTCATCATCGGCTCCCAAATCTGTGATTGCCTTTATAATCAAAGGTTTTCGTGCCAAACCACTTGTATCAATTCCCAATTCCTCACACAATTGCAACAGTTCCGGTTTCTGCAGCTTTTGTAGGTCCATGATCGCTCCGAGTGTCGGCTACTTCCAAAACAACAGTGCAAACTACCAAACCTAAAGGCGTTTCAAAACTTTTTACCAGTTCTTAAAATCTAACCCTGTTCTAGAACCTGGTCCACATCAGAAGAAAAGCCAAGCACTCACCCACACATGCGATCGATGTTCCGAGCTGCCCTCTTGTTCGATTGTTGCTCCTGCTTGTTGCTTGAGATGCCACCTCCGATCACAAGGTGTTGTGGCTTGTAGCTTCAGATCCACCTCCAATCACCAGATGTTGTGGCTTGTAGATTCAGATCCCAACGCTGGGCACCAGTCGTTGTGCTTGCAGATTCAGATCCCACCGCTGATCACCAGTTGTCGTGACGCTGGGGCTACGTCGACCCGGCCTTCACTTGGTAGCGTGCAGAGACTCCGGGTTGAAGAAGGACTGAATCTTCGAAGTTGGTAAAATATGTACAAGCAGGTTTACTGGCACTTTGAGAAAACGTATTTACAAGAATATTTACATGAAAAAGAAGGGTACATCAGCAAAATGACAAGCGTTAAGAGTTCATAGCGAGAAGCGACTGGATGAGCCGTTTACCCAGGGCCCAGAGCGACATTTCGTGCTCTGCAGCGTCCTTAAAAACCCCCTATGTCCAGCCCCTCTCTGAAGATGCTGACCAACCAAATCCAGGGCACGCCCCTCAGGTATCGGCATCCAATCGAACACATCACTGCACTGATGGTCTGAAGCACTGACTGGTCCGGCATTCATTCGTTGGGCGTGATCACTTGTTGGCGGGAAAAGCTTGGGAACGGCGAGGAGAGGAGGTACATTTCTATTCTTCAGCAAAGAAACCACAGGCTGGTTCTGGGGGTTTTACTTCTCAGAAACCCGAGTGCACGTGGCGCCGCATAGGGCTCCCAACATGGTCCCTTTTCGACAATTGCAAATCTTTCCTGCATTCCCGGGAAATCACTTAATGGCCGTATGAGTCATGCTCTTCTCTTGTCCTGCACGTCAGCGGACATGTCACTCTGTCGTCTCCTTTGGATAGGAGGCATTCATCACTGGAGGATAGCACTTCTCGACTGGAAGGGTGAACAAAAGAAAGCACTTCCTGCTATTTCCCGCAGGGGGACGTTTCTTTGTGTTTTTCCAGACGTTCTCTTGACAGGGCCAATTTGGCATTTGCAGGTTGTCCACAAAGCAAAATATGCTTACAAAACAGGATTCCTGGAAACAGGCTCACTTAGAGCCAATGGACCATCACCACATATTCACAAAACTTTTCCATGCCCACAGGCGAACAATAGAGCGCGCAAATGCGGATGCTTGGTCGTAACACTATTGCCAATCTCATTATTATCCTGAGTACTTTGGCCACTGTAGAGATCAGTACAGAACACCTCGGCTGCTTCGACTACCTTGTCCATATTCGTGATGACGTTGCCTGCATTGTCTTTTAGCTTATAGATCTGATTTGTGCCTATGCACAATTTCTTCATCGCTTTAAGGCTGCCCCCGTTCTTTATAGCATGCTCAATTTTCTCCATACTATACTTCCTTATATCGGCCACTTTGCGCTTATTGATTAGCATTGGTATCTCTGCCAATTATATCTGGTCTGTTGGATTGGAAGCTTTCATACTTGTGCGTTTCTCAATCGAATCTTTCGTCTTCTTAGCCAGCTTAGCTTAGCTTAGCTTAGCTTAGCTTAGCTTAGCTTAGCTTAGACAGCTTAGCGTTAGCTTACACAGTCCGAAGACGCATTCAGGTAAAATATTGGTGTGGGTTAGTCGGTGGTTTATCTTAAATTAAAGTAGAAGCAGCGCAAGAAACAGGGACAGTAGTGGAGGAACAAACGACAGGACATTGCCAGTCCTGTTGCTTGTGTCTTCCTCTTCCGTTCTTATTTTTTGCGATGCTTCTGCTTTTACTTAACGCCCTCAGAATTTTACTAGGGCATAGTTCTCAGAGCGCAGAAGCCAGAAGCGTCCCCTTTCCGCTGCTTCGGGTATTCGGCATAGTGGCTGTGTGGTCTTTCCCTTTCCATTTTGTTGCTGTCAGAAGCCAAGCATGGGTGGCGCGTGGCAGTGCCTATGTGGAAACGATTTAACCAGCAGCGTGAGCGTGGATGGGGTGGCGGTGTGTGGGAGGCAAGTGGGAAAGGTGTTAGATACCTCACCGGAGAAAGAGTGTTGCCGTACTCTTCTTTTGTGGTAATTTGCATTGGGTAGTGGGGCCCCGGGTCAGAGGCTGAGGCCAACGAACGGGGCTGTGCCAATGTAGCATACTATTTCTTCATTGGATATGTGACGTGTGGTGTCGTCCTCTGAAAATGACCGCCCCTATTTCTTCGTTGTTTGAGTGTGTAAAGTAGCGCAAAGGCGTTCTTTTTGTATATTTATTTCTGCTCTCATTTTTACTCTCTGTATATATGTTATGCTGATGATTAGAGCAGAGCACTTTCAAGTACGCTTCCTGGTTTTCTTCCACGCTGAACTACATGACAGAAATGGTTTAGGAACCTTCCGAGAAGGAGTACGAACATCATAACTTCTACTACTTCTTTATGAAAGAGCATTGAAAATGGGTACAAGGGGGAAGCCTCAGTTCGCAGGTCGAGCCAACGTTTCGACATGTGGATTTGTCTTTGTCTGGGCCCAGACGAAGAGAAGTCCACTTGTCGGAACGTTGGCTTCAGACGAAGACAAGTCCACTTGTCGGAACATTGGCTCGACTTGCGAACTGAGGCTTCTCTCTCCTCTACCCTTGTTTAGAGATCGTTAATACCGTGTAACCATCTTGTTTCTCTCGTTATACCCTAAATCTACTACTTATTTGTCATTCTGAATCACGTGGGACGTCTTATTATAACTTAGTTTTGATGTCACATAATGAGATGGTTACATTGAACAAAACGACGCTACATAAACCATTTTCAAGCTGTTTTCCTGCTCTCTGATATATCATAACATCACATAGCTAGTTAATTAAACAAATCACCATTAACATTAATTAAAATACCATTAACATGTTGCCAAACCTGGCCCACTCCAATGTGCTACATATACCTAACAATTTTATATGTGTCCTTTCTGCAATAATCCCGGGTGGGATTTGGCAGTATCTGTAAATGAATAAATAAAATAAACTAAATTATAGCATCATATGACTGGGTATGATGGCATATGACTATTACGATATAGAGAGCGTTGCCCTTTTAACGACGATATAAGACTGATAAGACGACCTACGCCTTCGTGCGACATCACGTGGCCTTTCGGGAGCACTGCTTCCAGGCGACAGCTTTTGCGTATCGTGAGAAATATAATGTTTTGGTCTCAGTAATTCATTCAGCGAACTCTTAAGAGCGCACTTATTGCACAATGTTAGACAAACAGATCACACAAACTGACTCAACTTAGCTGTTTAGAGATTCTTCTTGCACGATCGTACTGCCAGCTAACAGGTAATCGCTCCACTGCTTCGCATCTTGTATCAGCCGCGCGTATACATCCAGGATTCATAATGTACACCAATGCGTAACAACTTTATTCATACCTAAAGGGAAGGTCTCAGTGGGGAAGGGAGGTTTTACCCTAGGTAGGCCTCCGATATCTTCGGAGCCCAGTCCAGAATTTCGTCCTGAAGATTGGGTGCTGGGCTGTGCAGGACAGCCTTGCACTGCTCCATTGAATAAATATCGTGATTTTGGTAAATGGTGGCGACGACAACCCGTTTGATGTGGTAAAGGTTCGCTTAGCGGAGGAAAAATGACAAGCCGAGGAGGCATGAATTAGTGGATGGATGAGGTTCCGGAAGGCAGGAGTGCGAGATGTGCGAGTCTGAAGCTGACGCCATAAAGTTGCCGCTGTCTATAGGCCCTTCATTTATCACTTAAACTGCCGCGTAATATACAGCGCTGATACCTGCATCACTCATGACGTGGGGTTTGAAGCATGAGAGCTGATGATTTGATTGTGCAATTTCGAACGTGCGCCGAAAAACCTTAAGGATTAAGGGCTGCTAGGGAGTTAGTGTAAATGTGAACTATATTGAATGCTGGGTGCGAGCGGAAGTATATATCCGCTCGCACCCAGCATTCAATATAGTTCACATTTACACTAACTCCCTAGGAGTCCTTAATCCTTAAGGTTTTTCGGCGCACGTTCGAAATTGCACAATCAATTCATCAGCTCTGCGAAAAGTTCTGTCCTGTGGGCATACGCAGCTCACGGCAATGCTCATGATCCGCTTAATGCTTAAGTCGGTGCAATGATACACCTTGACACATAAGAAAACCTGCCACGTTCCCCTTTTCCCCCAGATCCATTCCTTTCCCATATTTTCTGAAAACGGAAAGCTCTTATTTCGTGAACACGCGCTCTAATTCCTGCGTGTTTGTATCCTCTCTCCCGTAGACCCACTCATGAGGAGGTGGTGCCCGGGTGCCAAATTCAGACAGGAGCCGTTCTGACCCCCTGTGCGCGTTGTTGGATGTGGCGGTTTGGGTGCCGCGTTTGATGATTCCTTGGCCAAGTACGACGCCTGTTCAACCCAGCAGAGAAGTGCTGACGAGTGAAGGGGTACGGAGTTGAACGGCGAAGAAGACCGGGTTTGCTTACATCTTTTACGAATCAATCAAGAACCGAGTACAAGAATACAAAGAACACCGATGCCTGGAAACACTCGCAGTTTGTGTTTCCTAGCCTCCCTAGGTGAAAGGAGGGTCCATGGTCAAGGGAGTTTCCTGATCACTTCAATATCGCACACTAGCGGGCGCTCTGACTCCTGACGACCCACCGCCGAAAGGGATCGAACTTGGTGGTGAGGAGGAAGTCTCTGAGGATGTGAAGGTGGCAGCACAAGAAGCGCCCAGTGCCTGCTGGTCCACCATCCGGCAACCCAGAAGGGAGAATGCCATCGCGTTCGCCTTGGCGGCACCAAGTCGGGCGGAGCCGCTTGAGCCCTTTTGTCCCTGATGGTCCGCTCGTTGACCGAAGTCGCTGACCGGCGAAACGACACCGCCTTCCTCTTCGGTCGTCTGCGTTGCTGCCTTAGTCGCATCTTGCTGTCACCGTCCTCCATAACTTTCAGCTTGATTATTCCGGGCTCTTGCCTGCGTGGTTCGGGTCCGAGGCGGTTTGTTTCCTGCTCAACTTGCTGTCGCCGTTCCTAACAGCTTCATCAGTGGCGTGAGCTTTTTGCCAGTGACCGACAGGTGCCCTGACTTAGACATTTTGCTGGAACTTTGGGATGTGTGACATCTGTGGGCGTGCCCAGCTACAACTTCTGTGAGACAACGCTCCCTCATGAAGGTGGGCCTGCGATGGGACCTTGAATGCGACTACCGCATGTAGACAATGTGTGATCGCTTCATCTGGAACTCTTGCGAATTTCCCAGAGAGACTAGTGTGCGCTACTTTTTCTACATTTCTTCCATGTTCTCTCCGCTTTTCTCCGTATGCACAACGGTAAACATAAAAAATAATAAAATATTTCGTGCACAAGAAGCGCATAGAATTCGATTTGGTCAGTCACGCCCATGGCCTTCTCTTAATTCCTGTCTCACAGCTTTGGTGTTGGGTTCGTATTTCGCAGCTGAAAACATATAGCAGCCGCAAACCGCTCGGCAACTAAGTGACGCGATACCGCTGGTGACGGAAAGACGAAGGCAGACGATGCGAAAGTATAGATTAATTAATTTTATTCCGTTAGACACAAGCTGAACTCGTTGACTCAGTCGAGAAAGCATTCTTGAACGAGCCCATACTACCCCGCGGGGTATCAGTTTTCCGAACGGATATAAGATGGCGCCAAGCTCTGTATCCGTCTCACTGCTCTGCGTAATCAATGAATGAAGTGTCGGCGTTTTTCGGCGCACTTTTAGAACGTGTTGTGACGGATGTAGCGTATTTCAGAGCAGACACTGAACGGCAGAATGGCACCACGTGAACCAATGAGTTAAACAGAGAACATCCGCTAGGTTTAGCCTCGGTACTCATCTCGAGTGGCCTGAAGCCGGTTTTTTCTTGTGGAAGAGTGGAAAAATCAGATATTTCTATTGGCTTTCGCATTCTCTCTGTTAGTCGGCTTCCTCCCTTCAGCCCATTCTCTTCCTTCACCGGAGGCTCCTCTCTGCCTGCAGTAGAACACGGCAGAGAGCTCGAATAACGATAAAGGATGGTGCGGAGGTTCTACACATCAAGTGCGACTGACGTGGAAGATGGATGTACGTACCTAGATGAGACACCGTTTCCAAGCCTATCAACCACTGCTGAGGAGGTCTACAGATGCAGGCTCTGCTTGAAAATAATAAGGCACGAAGGACGACTTCCAATCCAAGACCTGTGTCTCTGCGCATCATCATCATCATCATCATCATCATCATCATCATCATCATCATCATCATCATCATCATCATCATCATCATCATCATCATCCTGACTATACCCACTGCAGGGTGAAGGCCTCTCCCATATTTCTCCACTTAACCCGGTTCTGTGCTAGCTGCATCCACTCGACCCCTGCGAACTTCTTAACCTCATTCGTCCACCTAACTTTCTGCCGCCCCCTGCTACGCTTTCCTTCCCTTGGAATCCAGTTTGTTACCCTAAGCGACCATCGGTTATCCTTTCTTCGCCCTACATGTCCTGCCCATGCCCATTTCTTCTTGATTTCCAGTAGAATGTCGGTAACTTGAGTTATTTCTCTGGCCCACCCTGCACGCTTCATATCTCTAAATGTTACCCCTACCATTTTTCGTTCCACAGCCCTCTGGGTTGTCCTCAACTTAAGTAGAACTCTCTTGGTTTGCCTCCACCTTTCAGCCCCATAGGTGAGTACAGGTAAGATGCAACTGTTGTGTACTTTCCTCTTGAACGATACCGGTAAGCTGCTAGTCATAATCTGCGAGTGCGTGCCAAATGCGCTCCATCCCAATCTTATTCTTCTTGTTATTTCCTTTTCATGGTCCAGATCTGCGGGTAATACCTGTCCTAAGTAGACATAATCGCCTACTACTTCCAGTACTTCTCTACCTAATGTAAACTGCTGTTCCTTCCCGAGGCTGTTGAACATTACCTTAGTCTTTTGCATATTGATTTTCAAGCCTACCTTTCTACTTTTCCTGTCTAGGTCATCAAACATTATTTGCAGTTCATCCCCCGAGTTGCTTAGCAAGGCAATGTCATCAGCAAATTGCAGATTACTGAGGTATTCTCCATTTACCCTTATCCCTAACTGCTCCCGTTCCAAGTCTCTGAATACTTCCTCTAAGCAAGCTGTGAATAGCAAGCTTTGTGAATCACTGTAACATAAAGTGGAGGCCTTGGAGACTCGCCTCGTCGGGTTTAAAGGAACTAGTGAAATGGTAACACCGTCAATGTTTAGAACGTTAGCTCTACTTCTGGCTTTCTTCAAGGTAGCGTTTTTATGCAGTAGTAAACAATTGTGAAAAAACATCTGTGAAAAATTGGCAGTGGCTCAGCTTGGTTAAGGTAACTGCGGAAGCAATAGCTATGGCTACGCCTAGGTTCAGCTGGTGGTGTAGCTGGTTGTGGTGCTTGTGGTTATGCTTATGGTTATGCAGTGATTCACTCTGGCCACGGCATATGGTTCAACTATTGTTTATTGCCGGGTGTTACCTGGTTATTTTATGTATAACTAGTAGCGAGGCAAGGAGTGCCGTGGCTGCAACGATATACTGGGTTCTGGGGGAGGTTAAGGCAGAATGTGCAACTGCCGCTCCAGCACCCGCTGCAACGGCATTCTTTACTCCAGCGGAAATGAAAGCATTCCTGGAGACTGTGTTGGTTCCACCTGCCGCTTGGCCACCTCCTATAGTATCCAACGTTGCACCCCGGCGTTAGCTGCGGCTGCAGCTCCATAATTATTCTTAGCTTTAGGAGCATGTGGCACAATTGCAGCTCCGCGGTTGGTAGCTACCGCCTCGCGAGCCGACGGCGCGAGTTGGGGCCCCTGTTTTTGCCGCAGATGGGATGACGTCACTCCGGCTGTAGCGCCCCTCGTGGAAGTAGCGGGCGTTAGGCCGCTGTCAGTAGCTACCGCCTCGCGCGCCGACGGCACGAGTTGGGGCCCCTGCTTTTGCGGCAGATGGGATGACGTCACTCCGGCTGTAGCGCTCCCTCACAGAGGGAGCGGGAATTAGGCTGCGGTTCGTAGCTACCGTCGCTCGAGTTCATAAAAAAAACTGATTTATTTATAGAAAGGGAAAGGCGTGATAACTGTCTGACTTGTTTTCTGTGGACACCGCAACCGCGCCGTAAAGGAAGGGAGTAAGGTGGGAGTGAAAGTGGAAAGAGAGAAAGAGAAGCCGTAGTAGAGGGCTACGGAGTAATTTCGACCACCCGGAGATCTTTAACGTGCGCGGACATCGCACAGCACACGGACACCTCTTCGTTTCGCCTCCATCGAAACGCAGCCGCCGAGGTCGGGTTCGAACCCGGGTACTCCGGCACAGTATCGGGCGTCTTACCACTGCACCACCCCGGCGGGGCTCGAGTTCATAATAATTGGTTGGTTCATAGGAAGGGAAAGGCGCAGTATCTGTCACACTTGTTCTGTGGACACCTGAACCGCACAGTGAGGGAAGGGAGGAAGGTGGGAGTGAAAGTGGAAGAGAGAAAGAGGAGCCGTAGTGAAGGGCTCCGGAGTAATTTCGACCACCTGGGGATCTTTAACGTGCGGTGACATCGCACAGCACACGGACGCCTCTTCGTTTCGCCTCCATCGAAACGCAGCCGCCGAAGTCGGGTTCGAACCCGGGTATTCCGGACAGTGGTCGGGCGTCTTATCACTGCACCACCCCGGCGGGGCAACGCTCGAGTGGAAGGCGCGAGTTTGGGAACCTGTTTTTGCGCAGCTGTGCTTGGCGGCGCAGCAGACACGCTAAAGGTCAGTGGTAACTACCGCCTTGCTACGCGAAGGGCTGAAAAGTGAAAGTAGTATTGCTTTCGCAATAAATATATTGAGGCTGCTGGGTTTCGAAACTGCACCAGAATGAACACATCAGCTGCCCTGGGCCTGCAGGTACGAGAGCGCTAAGCGATCATAATAATAATAATAATAATAATAATAATAATAATAATAATAATAATAATAATAATAATAATAATAATAATAATAATAATAATAATAATAATAATAATAATAATAATAATAATAATAATAATAATAATAATAATAATAATAATAATAATAACTGGTACACAGGAAGGGAAAGACGCTGTATCTGTCACACTTGTTTCTATGGACACCTGAACCGCGCCTTTAGGGAAGGGAGGAAGGCGGGAGTGAAAGTTGATAGAGAGAAAGAGGAGCCGTAGTGGAGGACTACGGAGTAATTTCGACCACCTGGGGATCTTTAACATTCGCTAAAATCGCACAGCACACGGACGCCCCTTCGTTTCGCCTCCATCGAAACGCAGCCGCCGCGGTCGGGATCGAACCAGGGTACTCCGGCACAGTAGTCGGGAGTCTTACCACTGCACCTCGGCGAGGCAAAAACCGCTTTTGTATTTCCTGTTCTCAAATGAATATTATTGTGTGATAACAGCAAGGCTGCACTGTGATTCAAAAACATTTAGGTTAGCCAGCACGGTCAAACTGGGATCCATCCAGGTTTATTTTTTTGGCGTTATAACTTGCTTTGAGGTAACACTTTCAATGAAATACGTCTTCGCTGAGCGAGAATCCACGCCAGCGTGTCTTATAGCCATCCTCGTTTTCCATACACTGTGGAGGAAAAGCAACATGATTAAGTCGTATGGCACACCCCCTTAACTATGAATAGAAAAGAATCGCATCTCATACGGCGCGATTGACAGGTCCTTTCTTAAAGTCATCTGCAAGATGTCCCAGAGAAATACCGCATCCCAGCAATCGAGTAATATATGGTCTATGGTTTCCGGTTTATGGCGAATCAAGCAGTCCACCGACCAATGGACAAAGTATCGTTTCTCTCTCAACCATGATATACACACCATGATGTACACAACAGTAACTTTGCATAAAAGGAACTTAGGGTGATGTTCAACATGACTCCGCCCTATTCACCGCAGATCTCTGCGGCTGTATGTTTTGTATGTGCAGAGGAAACTACCTTTGCATCATATTTGCTCGGCATTTTATTTAAGCCATGCTACAATTTAGGAACATATGGTACAAAGGCTACCTTCTGATAATAATTGTGATTTTTCCCTTCCTCATATCCTTTTTTTTTTTTCCATCCTCTCTACTTTTTCGCACGCTCTAGTAATAACGCGGTCAGTGTCATCGCTCATCTTAATTCTAGTTATTAGCTCCGTCAAACTAAAAGTAATTTTATGAGCACACGATTTACACACTGCTGACCGAACACATGCCGCTATATGCCATTACTGTTGGCTCGCGGACCAAGGGACTAAAATGAAAATGAGTTTTTACCCTGACCGCTTTATTGCCACAGTGTGGAAAAAAGTTAAGATGATGACAAAAAAGCTTAAGGAAGTGGATATATCCCAAATATTATTAGAAGGTAGCAGTTGTGCCATATTTTCACAATGCAACTAAGCGTTCCATAGGACATTCCTTCGACTTACCTTGAATTTTCCCAGGAACAACTTTTGCATGAGAAGGCTTCGAGTTCATTGGCATTGGGGCTGCTAGATAGCAGAATGAAATAACCTTTCGACTCGTTCGGTCGAAGAAGTCCTGCTTGCTACATACTAAAAGGTTGCATGCCATCGACCATAACATTTGCGGCTCTGCAGCATGTCACGCTTTTCGTTTGCGTTGACAGTCCGAGGGCGGTAAGCATAGAACTCGATCATGCTCGTTCTCGACATTGTGTGTACCTAGAAGAAAATTCATCCTCTATCGCTGGACTTCATGCCCACCCGCTCTCCTTACCATCCGTGAAAAATAGAAACTAATGCCTGCCATCTGCAGTCTTCAAAGAAAGTGTTGTCGCTTTGGAGCCGAAGTTTTTACTAGGCGTCCAGTCAGAGTGCGCTTCGCCCATGCAGTACGCATGTCGTTCTAAAATCAGCTTTCGAATCACCATGTAAGACCTAATGTAGTTTCCAGAACTCCAAAATCAAAAGCTCTGCCAAGATACCTCGCACAGCTCTTACAAAGTACGCACTACACACAAGCGGTGGTGGGTGACCAAGACGCTCAGGAAGTGTTTCAAGTCGCTCTACGAATCTATTGAAGCCATGTGAATCCCACTCTTCAGCGAAAGTGCCCCTGTCTTCCAGCCCTGTCCCAACCTTGGTTTCGGTATCGAGAAGAACCCTACACGCGGCAAAGTTTCATCGTTGCGTCCTTTTCGCGACCGGTTTGTATAGTCGTCAACAGTGCAGAACACCATCATAAACCGTTGTTGCCAACTCGCCGCAATCCGCAGTAGTCCGAGTACTGTGCCACCCAAGCACTGCCGCGGGACCGTGGCTTGCAGTCCACACAATGACTCGCAACAAAGCGCTGCGAGCACGATACAGCCCATTCGCACCAGCAAAATCCACTACGTCTTCTGTTACATGCACCTCAAACATGGCGGTTAGTAGCGCAGCAAAGCCGTGGTACGGCTGTGCGCCAGCCGATACCACCTGTATTGCAGTTACAGGCGGAGAGGAAAATGGTCGCTTCTGGAATCTTAAAGCTAGCAGCAAAATCATCCATGCAGCAACATGACATGAAAAAATAAAAATAGAGGATAGACCCCTGTCAGACGAGCGAATTTAGTGATTTCCCATGAGCGAATAGTACTTCACATCACTTTCGTGCTTTACGAGCGCACTGTCATGTTGCAAAAAGAAGCGCCCTTTTTAAATAATTATAGCGTCGATGGATATGTTGCATAAATTTGCACATAACTTTGTTTTCGCGGAAATACCTAAATCACATTTTCATTGCTAATACAATAACTTCAAGCTAATTTTCAACGCTTATTTGAGCATGTACATGGTTTTGACGACAAAAAGCATTGAGATTTATTTTAATTTAGTGGCCTGATCTAGTACACCAGTACGTGATCCTTCCATAGGAAAGGGAATGACCGCTAAAACACTAGCCGCAGTATCATGAGCGAGAGCGAGATGTACAGCACTTTAGAGTTCCGTATAACCAGTTAGCGACACCGGAAGTTAGCTTACGTCAGACGTGCTTGCGAAATTTCTTGCGCTAAACAACGTAAAGCATCTGCGAAGTGCCCCTGACCATCCTCAACCAAATGGACTCGCAACTGCAATCAAGGATGTCCTTAAGAGGGTTCAGGAAAGCAATCTAGATACACACCGTGTACAACTGCTCTTCAACTATCGAAGAACCCTCTCAATGACGGAATATCTCCCACTCAGTGAGTTCTAGGCGATCACATTCGTTCTTGCGAGGACATGCACCTGACACCACCTTTTTTGTTTCCGGTACGTTGCTGGTGATCTCGTTTGGACAAGAAACTTCGGTGAATGCGAAGGGTGGCTTCTAGAAACCGTGAAAGAGACGAAAGGTCCACCTGGAGAAATGCTACACGCACGTGAAGCTCCGGTGACGCCGAAAAAGAAACCGCCTAAAGAAAACACATCACCAGGTAACATCAGTCCTGTGCAAAGCGATATCATGGATAGCCCTGTACCTGAACTTCGGCGATTTGCCTACATGACAAGACATCGGTACAGTGCTACCATTCCAATGTTTAAAAAATGCTGCGGCATGATTGGGGGGTGGCCGCTACGACGCGGAATGTAGGTACGTTGTAATGTGCACATCGAACCAATATGTGATCCTTTGTGAGTGCGTGCCGTAGCGTGCTGTGTGTATACGAAACCATCCACGGATTCCCGCGCCGATGTTCATATGTAGCGGCCGCGCGCACGTTTGGGATCTATTGCACACGCGTTTTTATGTGTTAACCGACAATAAACTTCCCTCTGGGTTTCGGCAGCGCTCGCCCCGTTTAATAATTGCCTAGCCATTTCTACCTGCAAGTAGTAGGCGCATAGCATTTTCTCACAAAATATTAAGGAAGACGAGTTTTGCTGACGTTTGAGTGAAGAAGATTTGAGACGTTTGAGTGAAGTGAAGAAAAAGTACCGGGGCACTTATGTAGTCTCACGCGCTGTAAAATGCGTTAAGCATTATGTGCTGTACTGCTCCGCTTCGGTTGCGTGTTTTCTGAACCGAACTAGACGAGCGTTAACTCGCTTTAACATGTTTTTGCATGGTTTAGCGTAATTGAGTTTGGATTCTATACGTCGAGACCTTTTCAACAATATGACTACGTTGTAGCCATAGTTGCCAATCACATTTAACTAATTAACAGTTATTAACTAAGGCCTGCATTTAGTGCGTAAGTGTACTGATGTAATGTGCCAAATGGTTAGTGCTAGGCGTAAAGTTCGATCTTTATTCATAATTTCTTAATTAAAGGTAATTAATCAAGAGTTGTCATTAGTTCATTATACTTGAAATAAGCCACTCAATGATACAAAGTGTTTCATACAAGAGTAAGCAATTAAACAACTAGTGGGTACAAAATAGAAAAAATATTTACAGGAACAAATTCTCTGCCACGGCGGACACAACATGCTAAAAAATTCTAATTGTCCAGGTAAAAATTAAAACTAACTAACATTTATTAACCTCAATTCAATGTTTTGTACCAATAAAGACATTGAAAAAGATGATGCTATATCGGTTTCTGAAAAAAAAAAGAAAAACTTATTTTCTACAGACCTGCAGGGTGAGGAAATCCGACGGTTTGTACCGTATGAAACCTACAATTAATCCCTACAATGCCTACAATTAGTTCCGTAAAATTGCACTTGACAAACGCTGTCCCATAATATATGACTTAACGAGGTAGGCTAAAGTTCAACTTATTACAATCAACGAACTGGGAATAATTAAGACTATAATTAGTCCAGCGCAATGTTGCTCGACAAGATATCCAACGATATAACAATTGTGGTTACTATACTCGACAATCTACACAGCCACCGCGGACACATTCTGTTCACGCCACGCATGAACTAAGTAATGCTTACGCCTCAATAAACCTCACATCTGTTATGTTTATGTAAAGCCCCCTTTCCGGTACTGACGGCAATGGGAAGTGCACCCCGTGGGCAAGAATACTTCCATGTTCTTGTAATTAGGCTGAGAAAAACCTCCGTTGAATGTTTCGGCAGCCATCAGTCCGGTCTGCTTCTGCCCGCCAGTAGAAGGCGATATAGACATTTCTTGAAATGTTTCTGTGAAGGCGAGTTTTGTTGATGACACTTAAGCGAAAAACAAACTTTACTGCATTTCTCTTTCACAAAATATGACGTGGTGCTACAGTTTAAAATTTTCGGGAGTAAAAATCGAGTAAGCCCCTAATGTCACGTGGCCAAAAGCGCTCAGCAGTAGTAGTATAGTGGTAGTAGTGGTAGTATTTGTGGTAGTTGTAGAAGTAGTAACAAAAGTGGTAGTAGTAGTAGTAGTAGTAGTAGCAGTAGTAGTAGTAGTGGTAGTAGTGGTAGTAGTAGTAGTCAATTTTTGTCACTTTATTGCAAAAAGAGTAGAAAGAAAATATTGACACTAAAGCAATGATGGAGCCCTCAGTTCAGGGCCCAACAGTCACCGCCTTAGCCCGGTTTATCAGCCGGGGGAGCTCGTTTTTTTCTGGCATCTTTTCTCGCAGCAGTCCGGGTACCTTGTGTTCAACCTGGCGTCTCGTGTACAGCCTGGCGGAGTAGGCGCACATCTAGAAGGAACAGAAAGACTTGCAATGGCGTTATTTTGTTCTACAAGTTGTAGAACATTGTGTCGATCTTCGGAAAATGTATATCAGCAGGCTATCTGATTCTTCATTATTTTGTCTTTCTGTAGCAGTTTGTAATTACAGCTGATATTTGAAAAATGCAGTTCTGTAGTACCAAACTCATGCTAGTGAACATATTTATAAACTTATTTCACCATTACAATGTACATGATGGTAGAGTGCCCAAAGTAAAAGCTGTCCATTCGACAGCTTGAATACGCAATGGACACCCAGCCGATAACTTTGGGAACAGCATTTGGCCATAGTTACAGATTGCAACACATGTTTTATACAGTATTACAGATGCACATAGCAGGTACTTCCCACGAAATATAAATAAAACCAAATATATAATCGCATACAACGTATACCGGAGTTCATTTGCTCTATAAATGCAGTAGAGTGTCATTCAGCCCGCATATTGCTCTTTGTGCACTTATATGCCACTTAATATCGACGCTTTTTGTGTTTTGTGCTTTGCAGCTCTGTTAAGTGCTAGTTAGTTCATGAAACAAAATGTGTTATTAGCAATTTTAAGTTGTAAGGTGTTTCATAAACGAAAGCTATATAGTTTGATGTTCGGAAGTATTTTATGACCAGGAAAAGCTCACGCATGTATAGAGTTTTAGGGATTTTCAATTTGCCTTAAAAAACTCTTCTGCATGACGGGCAACTTTTATGTATTCTTCTGACATTTCCTCCCCCCCCCCCCCCCTTTTCTTTTTTATATGTGATTAGGGCTCTATTTTGCTTGTTTTGTAATGCAACGGGTGCTTGAGGTCCAGGCAATAATAGGAATATGAGATAGATTGAAACTCCGAAAGATACTTGCGGGTTTTTGCGGTCGGCTATTTTCCAAAATCTATTCAGCATCACTATCGTAAACTTCTTTGGTAAGTACATCACTTCTTTTGGTAAGTACATCCACAAAAACTAAAATTGAGTGACCGAGACACACGTCTGCTTTCGGCCTTTTCATTTCGCTGTATATGTGGTGCACAGTCTTTCTACACACAGCTGTCGGTTTGCTTGAGTACAATTGATATGTGAAGCTTCATTTATTCGGCAGGATCAGCTTCACATCATGAACTATGTATTCAGTCTATGATCTAGCTGGCATTCTCTAGACATTCATACTCAAATTAATGTGGCATGTTGTTGGTCTGCTGTTGGAAATAAAGTTCCATCTCCGGCCATCTTGTGCATAGTTCAAATTTATTTGGACTGAAATAGTTCTCAAAAGGACACTTATTGCTATGTAGGTGAACTGATAGCGCGCAACGACCTTTGCGGCCTCATTCTCATGTTCCTTGCCTAGACATTTACATCGGTCGAACTAGTCGTTGTAATTTCTCTTCTCTGGGCAGTCAAAAACTGGTTTGGTTGCTGCTTCCACAGTGCTTACGTGGGGTGCACACTACAATCCAATGAACAATATGGTAGCGCCCAGGGAGTCTGAAGCGCGAAGGTCTATACGCTACCACAGTCACCGGTTTATTGCTGCCCTTATATACTACAGCTACACTCACGAACAGCGTCTGTGACGCTGGAGAAGTTGTACAGGAAGGAGAGGGATTATCTTAAATTCAGCCGGAAGAAAGACTGCAGAGATCTCATCTCTTTGTTCTACCTTCCGACTGGTTTTAAGATGAATCTGTAGCAGCTGGCTCAGTCGTCATTCTTGCTGAAAGGGAGGGCGACGAGCTTTTTTTCTCCATATTGTGAGGAGTTGGTTATTTTTCCACTGGCTAAGTGCGAAGAGGTAAAAGGATGACGTTGAGTAGGTGCGAGGCCGGTAGGGCTGAGGTAGCCCGCTCTCTACGGCATGGGCAAAAGGCTCAGCAAAACGTTGAATTGGGCGAGTTGACTCGTCCTGCGCCCCTTCTTCTTTTCTTGTCCCTTGTAGTTTGCGCTGTTTACATTATGGGCAAAATGCTCGTCTCCTTCACTTTCCTGTCAACATCTGCTGCAGTGAAAAGAAAGTTGTCCGCTTGTATACGTCATGGGCCCGTGGGAGACCTTGCAAGGAGAGCGAGCGAAATTATTAAAGCTATCTAGAATGTAACCGATCACTGCAATAATGTAAAGAGAAACGCCGCCAAAATTTAAATAACAGAAGCGTCCAAGGTAGCGTTCACCTTAAATGTTACCGGTCATAAGGTCTTGGTTGCTCATGTACGTGAAGTATATAATAACAAGTTTTCGTGAATGGACATGTCACCGCTGCCTTCTTTTTTTTTGCCATGCATTGAGCGTCATCCCCATATGCCAGCTCTATTTTGCGCCCTGCTACACTGTATCCCTTTATATCTGGCACTCTGTAGAACTATTACTGCATATTAACTTGATCAAGTTGCTTACTAAACATTTTAGTCTTCACACCTTTGTCAGCTGTCTTGATTTTATCAACCTTGCCATTTAAACGACAACCATGTTGATTATCGGCCTTTCTCTTCCAATGTGGATGAAAAATTCTTCCTTCCACTTTAATATGTTCAATGATCACCATGCACGTAAAGCCTTCGTCCATCCTAGTACTCCTCTTGTTGAACACGATTGAATTTTTCTGTTATCGACCAGAACACTCTGCGGGAAGCACTAGCTTCCCACATGTTGCTCTGGCTAATTTTGATAACAATAGAACAAAAGAATCTTATTTAAACCGTCTCTCCGGGCTGTGCTGTTAACCTTTTGTTTTTGCACAGGGTTTCTGCTACATTCATGACCGCATTTCCCCCATGTTTCTTTTTTTTTTTTTTAATGATACCTATAGGTTCTGCGGAAGGTCTGTATCTGTACATTATGCACTATGGAATAATGTTTCCGTTTCTCGATTTTGGTCACTTTTGCTTGCGCCATCCGATTTCGCCACGTATCCAGGTATTTTGTGCTCTTGGTGAGCGCTTTCAATGCCGGTATTTATGCAGTAGCTCGGCGAAGTTTTGAAACAAAATCGAATTTCAACGCTTCTGTGTCGTCATATGTCTCCCTGCTCCATGCTTGTGTGGCTAAGCACTACTGAAAACGTAGACGCAATGTCGTCTAACCCGGGAGAGCACTCTTTGCGCCCAATAACATCCAGAGCGATGCAGAGGTAAGTTCCATATTTCTCCGAATCACTGTGCCATGTGCCATCTACGGCAACCGTATATCCTTGCAAATTTCTTAATCTTATCCGCCTAGCATGCTCTCTGTCACACTGGCCTGGTCTGCCAGTACAGTCCGTTATCCTAAATGGTCAATTTACGGTCGGAGACAAGTATAAAATATTGCCATAATATGGTACACCTGACCACATGGCTGCAATAGAAAGGCAAAATGTCGTAATTTAATCAGGAAAATTTACTTTAAAGGAGCAAATAAAAATATATTTTAGAGGATAATAGCGCCATATTGGCTTCTATGGTTATTGCGGCTGACATGGCAGGTGCCTGAAGTGAATATACTCCATTTTATATGTCGCACTGACATACAGAGTACTTTGTTCGTATGAAATTGATGCAGCTACGTTTGGGCCTTTCAAAAAGTTATAGCTTTCATTACTATTTCGCCTTGTTAAATATAGTTTAAAAGGTTTCAGAAGATTGCTCACGTGATCAACGTGATCGACGTGAGGCGGAATGCGTTAGCACACGGGTTCAGATTTCGTGACTGCTTTGTGTTGAGGAACTGAGTTCATTCATAAAGCAATTCTTTGTTATACTGCTGTGACGATTGAGTTCTTCCCCGTTTTTTCTGAATTTCTTGCTCATGATATGGTGATTCTTTGCGACCTGCTTTTCGGACAGGTTTGCTCATGCACTCTTGCATATGAAAAATGTCGCAAAAAATTGGCTACGCATTGGAACTTTAGGGCTAGAGATCACTGCAGCCGCATTTACAGGTGGCGGCGTGCTGTTCAGTTTTAGCCCAATGTATAAGTATAGGCATATTTTTTATTTCCTGCCCTACTACTTCTTTTGGTATCATGTCGTCAGCACCACCGACGAACAGCGTTTCACTACATAGGAGTTTTAATGCCACCATTCTATAAAATAAATCGCACGTCAATGTCGCGTTTGCGCTCTTGCAGCGGTGTTACAAAGGCAGTTGTTGGTATGAGTGATGACATCAGTGGTATTATTTTACTGACAGCGTCGTTTAAAACTATACTTGAATAAACACCTAAGCATCGAGACCAATAGCTATGTTATGCTGTCAAAAAGAAACAATAATATTTGTTAATATTTATTGGTACCCTTAAATAAACTTCTGATGGATGCCTGAAGTTTGACTTTTGTATACTCGTTCTTTTTTTAGTAAACGAAACTTCCAAACTTTCAGATATGAAGCTCATAACTGCGGCTGCACGCCGCTTAGGTGACGTGGCAGTCCCCAATGTCAAGGGCTGGAAGACCCAGTGTAATATCAGAAAGCTAGAGTACAATATTGCCAGGGGGCGCTCGGAGCAAAGGACGTTGAAGTGGCGCTCAGAGCGAAAGACGAAGTGAATCGGCTCCGCACTTGCAGGAGATACCTAGATTTCGGACCGTGGAACTTCGCCTGTACCGGCTCAGGTAAGCTGGCCCCAGTCACCAACATCGTGACAAATTAGGTGGAGGTGCCCAGAGCGCACTCAAGCTTGAGGAACACTCAAGATACTCAACGTTAGTAAAAGAATACGATTATTGGCTTCAGGACGCTGAAAATATTTGGAATGAAAGCTCTGGTTAACTGAAATGATGACTCCCCTCTTGCCCATGCGGGAATTTTCTTGTCATTTCGCCTTTCGCCAGGTTGATGAACGGCTTACATACTTTTTGAGGCTGACTGGTGGTGACTACATTGCGGAAAGGGCTACACGGCTAGTCGCAGAAGACTCGGATATTAAGGCAGAATTTAAACAAACAAGTATTCATTGCTGGAGACAACAACCGGGCTGATTGCTATTTGCTACACATATATCAACATGAATTTGTTTGGGGTAAATTTTTATCAAATCATTTTTTCAATTATGTGGCAGTAATCTTTAAACATTCGCTTTTGAATTATTTCGCTTTCTATTTCTTCCCAGCCACAAGTGCTAGCAACATTCTTTTTCACCAGTGATTAACAAACCCGAGGAACAGCCTCTTGAACAAGACTAAATAAATTTGATAAGGGTATTTTGCTTCACTTGTATTTAATTGTCCAATTGGGCTTGAAAATTATGAGTTCGTTAAGAAAAATAAAAAACAATAAACGGTATTTCTGGTTCAGTACATAGAACACTGAAGGCCGATTGAAATAATACCAGTTTCGATGCCCGCGGCTTGGAAAACAGCAACAGTGATAGTTATCCCTAAACGTGGTAAACCACCCTGCCCGCAGAATCGCCGCTGCATTACACTTACCTCTTGTTTATCGGAAGCTCTTATAAAAGATTCTTCGCACTCGCCTCACCCGCTTCTTTACCGAAATCTGCGCCCTTCATGGAAACAAACCAATTTGCCCGACCACTAATATTACTCAGGCTGAGGAAGACGGGATGGGCGGGATTTCAAGGAGTGGGTTGCCTGGACATTGCAAAATTATGTGGGTCAGTTTAGGAGTATTTCCGTGGTCCCGCAAAGTGGGCGCTCGGGCGGTCTGGGGCCTTGGTTGAAAGAGGCGTGGGTGAGGGGGTGGGGAAGCAGCTTATCTGCAGCTGCCTCCAGATGACTACCTCGTATCTGGTGAAAGCGCGGGCTGGGGGAAGGTGCAATGTGCAGAGCGGTAGTACGCGAGAGTGTCGGAAAATGTGGAGGGACTGGAGCGGGGCAGCCAGCGCTATGGCCAGAAACTCGGTATGATAATTCTCCAGTTAAAGCATTAACGCGCTCATTACCATGAACGCTGGTGCGACCGGCGAACCAAAGCAGTGCCAATTTATGTGTGAATGTGGGGAGGAGTGGTTGAAGCACGCTGCTGTGGTACGGGGGGTCAGCTAGCAGTGGAGTCTGCGGGAATGTACACTCTGTTGTCAGACATCGGCAGAGAAGAAATGAAAGAAATGGCTCGGATTATCGTCTATGCTTCTTGTGTGGTTGGATACGAGAAGCTTAACTCTGTACTCGCGTGAAGGAGGGTAAGGTAGGGACCTATAACGACTTTGATTCCTCCTTGGGGGGTTGGGATAGTTGGGATATCGGTGGAGAGGGCAACATGTGCTGCGGAAGAAGGGGATAACAGGCGGATAATGTGCTTCGTTTGATGGACTCAGCGGGTATGATGCGATCTACGTTACGAAGATAAGGAGGAATGAAGACTTGAGGGCGAGCCTTTGAGTTGAAGTGGGTTGAAATGAAGTTGAAGTGTTTAGAAGGTATTGGGAGTCAGAGGTGCTGCGTCGCGGCTGAAGTGGCTTTAAGGAGAGACGAGAAGCCGTTTATTCACGAGGTGCTGGGTATTTATAGGACACAATACGTCATAGATGACGTCTGTCACAAAACGATCTCTGAGCATTTCTTCCGGAGACGCGATGTATTCTGAAATGAACTCGCCTGGTTATCGCTGCCTGTCCTGGAAAAGTCGTCGTTCCATGGACAATTTTGTTGGTGCATTTAATTCTTGTTGCAACAGTGCAACAACTTCCTTGTAAACATCTGCCGTGGTGTCACCAGCTTCTGCCGGCGAAGCAGCAGTGGTCTCACTTTGAGACTCGGCACGAGCGAGGTAGATTTGTCTACCTTCATATCCCAATGTATATAGCAAGATTGCCCTTTTGTTCTCGATGGTCGCTGTAGACCCACCTGACAAAGTCAAGCAAATGTTCGAAGTTCTGAAGCCACTGACTGAATGGAGTCGTTCGACGACCCGGGTGCTGGAGCAACCGGTCTGTGGGCGAACGTCCACAAGCGAAGTTGAAAGAGCCATGTTGGCCTACAGTAATCCGAAGAATAAAACCGTCGCTCATTTCAAACCATCCGTCTCTTGAACCGTTGAAAAATAACTTCTCTGTGAACGCAGCGAGCATTTACAGCCATTTTCAATGCGTTCTTACAACGCCGGGTTCGTGCGCCCTAACTTCAACAGAACAGTGCATACCGATATTGGCCGTGGGAAGTTCTAAACCTTGTTATAAAATATCTCAGAATGCGACGAAAATTGATATAATGGGACTATTGTCCACGGCGACACACTTGCAAGACGTAGAAAAGCTTTTCCTCCCTTGCCAACATTTGTTATGTGACGGCGTTCGTGTGTCCTTAGTAAAACTAACCTTTAAGCGACATGAACATGATAACTTGATGCTTCTGTTCCTCAAACACTTGTCACTTCTCGTAGAAAAAGTTCACTGGATGAAAATGTTCAACTCACTGGCTTTCAGCGGTGAACCGGGAGGAGTGTCAGCAGTTCGCAACATCAGGCGACGACCCCGCTGGACGATTAAAAAAAAAAAAATCAAATGCGTAAAACGGCTGAAACAAAAAAAAATATATATAATGCGTCGACGTCGAAGAGAATTATGCCGTGATTCGTTACGAAAGAAGCTTCTGGGAGGATTACTTTACGTAATGACAGATGTCATTGGAAAACTTATGTAACTGGGGAAGCCCATATTCCGCTAGGCCTATCCCATACTCGTACGCCAATGCTACGTCGCTGCCGAGGTGACCTTAAGTAGGAGAGAGAGACACATTCGTTAGGAGTCTATGCTGAGAAACCCGTTTATTCGATTTATAGGACACAGTCTACTTCAGAGGTGATGAAACAATGCAGTCAATGACACAAGTACAGTCACAATCCATAGAAAAGAAATTGAAACAGGACGAAACCTAAACTAGGACAGAGCGAATGGAAAGGCACGATATAACGAAAGGGATTCGAAGACTATTTCGTTCGGGAGTGCGGGTGAGACGTTCGAGTTGAGAAGGTAGGTGAGTTTCGACGAGCTTCGATGAGCTCAGATAGTGTGTTAGTCCAACATAGATGGAGTATGCGGGAAGTGGAAGTGTGTTGAGGAGAGAGCTGCTTTTTGTGCCTCTTGAGTGGTAGTAGTTATGGGCGATATTAAGATAGACAAGATGATTAGGAATCTGTACTTGAAAAGGTTGGGAAAAGGCGAAGTGCGTCTTTTTCTTTCAGGCTACGGGTGTCCATGGTTAGCATGTAAAGGACCTGTCTAAACCTATTGCGTAAAGTGTTGAGGGCATGTGTGACTTTGATTCTTGTGTTTGGTTACTACGGGGATTTGCGTGTTGTGGAGGTTGGCGGCTATGGGAAGAGATTGTGGATGTTTGAGACTGTAGGGAGAGAGGATTTACGGCTTGCTGGTTGAGCAACGAAGACTCTCGCCGGATAGATGACTGCTAATGTTGTCCGCTACCAGCAAAGATTCAGCGTGTTTAGTGGGGCGCCTTGTAATCCAGATTGAGATGTCTACGCAAATTGCGTCCTTGATCCTATCTATAGAATTAGGAAAGGCCGGCAGCTCTTTAATCGTAATTTTAAACAAGAGAGAGGACAGGACGTAGCCTAGGGGGTGTTCCTGTCCCCCATGCTACTGAACTACCACATTTTACTGCTTGAAGTGCGTCTGTGCGATTCTGTTGGAAATCTTTGGCGTAGTTGTAATTTTTAGAACGGCATCCTGTGGACGAAATTTGATAAAGGATGAGGAATTGGTAGAGTTATCTAAATCATCGACGGTGTCTACTGCTAATAGGAATCTGTAGCTTGTGAAGTGTATGTGCGAGAGTAGATCATGTTTGATTCGAAGGAGGACTTAATGAGTAGAGATACTATACCTGCAGCCATATAGTACTGCGGCGGCTTCAAAAAAGCATTGAGGGTACAGGGTGTCGACACCGCTCTCTTGAAGCCCGGAGCAGGGCGGCAACTCAAGGGGCGGGGCGGGGCGGTGACACTTGAACCGGGAGCTGAGCTTGAGCGAGACCAGCGACTTGGTGGCAGGCTGCTGGTCGACACGGGACATTAGCCGCCTCGTTGGAAAGGAATCGACTCGATGCGTCGAGCGCCATTCTATCATGGGAGTAGGACGTAAGAGAAGTGGCAGCGGTGTAAAGGTCCGCTTTTGAGTAACAGAGCTTCAGGCGGGCTACGGGGACGACTTCAGGGCGCGAGCACCCGCGCGATGGTCCTGGCCCGTCGGGAGCCATCTCATAGTTTAGATTTGCGATGCGGCGCACGACTCGGTAGGGCCCGAAGTATCCGCACAGGAGCCTCTCGTTCGTCCTCGTTGAAGAACTGCAGTCAAGACACAGACAAGGTCGCTGACGGCATATTCGACGTGACAACTATGAAGGTTGCAGGGCGCGGAGTCTGAATGCTGCTGGTTGGTTATGCGGACGCGGGCAAGTTGTCGGGTCTCCTCTGTGAGTTGCAGGAATGCAGATACGTCAGAGATGTCATCAACGTGAGGTAGTATGCAATCTAACATGGTGGTTAGATCGCGACCGCATACGGAGGAGTAAGGTGTTATGGCGTTTGCATCTTGCAGCATCTTGCACGGCAATGTTGTAGGCGAACGTGGTGTATGCAAGTACGCGTCCCATCGTTTAGCGCGACGATGACTGGTACTATTGTAGTGCAAGAGAATGGTCCCAACATGTTCATACTTCATTAATACCGTTTCTTGGGCTAGTTGGTTCATATTTCTATTGTGAAAAACTGCGCCGAAATAAACACACCACAAGACAGTCTTGTGGTGTGTTTATTTCGGCGCAGTTTTTCACAATAGAAATGTTCATACTGATTACTTAGAACAGTTTTGATAGTGCCAAGGTGGGCTGCAAGAAACCAGCTGGTTGTCGAGAAGGCGTGAACGATGCTGGAGTCACGGAAAGAGCGCAAGTAGCGTATAACGTCGGAGGAAAGTAGGGGTCAGTAATATTTTTACTGAATTCGAGACAATATGCGAGCGATACCTAGATGTCCCGAGGCTGATTCGTCGGGACAAGCTTGCAGTACCTCGCTGAGCAGATCTAGAGGGACAATGATGAGCTACACTGCCTTGTTCGGGCTAAACTTCGTCTTGTAGATATACCCATTATGGATGCAGAGGGTGGACACGGACAGTCGAAAGGGCTTAGGGACGACATCAGTTTTCTCCTAAAGGTATTAAAGACAGCCTGAAGGGATGGATCAATCCGCTGATGGCGTGCCAGACTGCGCGCTGAAAGGCACTCAGGAGAATGTCGCCGTTTTCAAGGACGCTGGGCAGGAGCTCAACAGGCGTGCTTGACAATCAGTAGACGTTAGTATGCTTGCGCCCTGACTTATAGTGACTGTGATCTTAAACTCTTGTAGTCGGAGGCTTCATCGTGCCAGGCGGGTGCAAGGGTCCTTCTAGCGGTCAGCCAACACAGTGTATGGTGGTCAGTGACTACCTTGAAAGGTCGGCCGTAGATGTACGGACGAAATTTGGCAATGCGCACACAATGAAAAGGCATTCCTTTTCGGTGTACGAATAATTCGTTTCTGCTTTTGAGAGGGAACGACTTGCGTAGGCTATGGCATGTTTGCGCTTATTTCGCGTCTGTACAAAGAAGGCATTTTTAACAATCTCCATGGTCTGGTCAAGGACTGCTCCCTTGCTGACATTACTCGCGTCTGTGTGGATTTCATTGTCGGCGCTGTCGTCGAAATGCGCAGGAACAGGAGGCTCTTGCCGCTTGTGCCGAGCTAAAAAAAGTACCAGGTCCATATGTGAAAAGAACGTCTTCTTCGTTAAAAGCTTCCTCAGGGGTACGCCAAAATATTTGACGAAACGCCGATGATAAGCGCATAATCCAAGGAATCGGCGGAATTCTTCAGATCTCTAGGGCAACCAAAGTACGCGATAGCCGATGTTTTTTCGGAATCAGGCTTGTCATCTGCCTGGCTCAAACGTGGTGAAAAAATTTAGTCCTGCGTAAGCTAAATGACACTTTTCCGCATTCAGTGTCGGCCCGGAAGTCCGAATAACGCTTAAGAGTGCGGTGCTGCGCAAGGTTCGTCTTTCCTACGTGCGAATACTATGAAAAGACGTCAGTGTACCGCTGTAGCAAGAGTCGAAACGCTTGCTGCTGCCAATATGACAGATCGGGCAACAGGTGGCGCCTTTCTCTAGGTTCATAATCGGGGCACACTCCACAGCAGATGTATCAGGCATGTAGTCAATAGGGTCAATATAAGCGTCCTGTGCCTTTGTTTAATGCCTGATATTCTTCACCGAAGTTTGTGACATCGTCTTTGTTGGTTTGTACATGGACAACACCCTTTGCAACAGCGATAGCATGCTCCAGCAGCAGAGAGTAATTTTTCCCACAACCTCGTCGAGAGCTGCGCGGCTCAGAGATATCAAAGTAAACTACGGTGGAATGGTGACCTGTTCATGATGAAACTTAGGCGCTCTCGGGTGTTCTAGGCCACATCTAGGGAGATCATTATCCGAGGAGAGAATGAGTGACTCTGAGCGCAGGTCATAATTGCGCCGTTATCAGTTAAAAATTCATGACCAAAATCACATCGCGCGAGCACGTATCCAAAATGACAAACGACGTAAGATACGTGAGATCTTGAATTGGGACTCGTGGTGTACACATGTCATCTGGTGTAACCAAATGGCCACAAGTAGTGTGTATGTGCGGCCCATCCCAATGTGTGGTTACCTTCCTGAGAGTCATGGCAAATCGCCCACTGAGCACTGAATAGTTAGCTCCTGTGTCCACAATAGTGGTGACGTTAGTTCTGTCAACAGCGATCTCCAAATTGGCCGTGGCCGACGGAACAATTTGATGGCTATAGTTGGGTTGCGATCCCTACTCCGACGGAAGGCAAAAGTCCGACCTCCTTGAGGCACGCGTGAGTCGGTCGGTCGTACCTTATTTGTCGGGTGCACCAGGCGGCTGTCGTCACTTTGTCCATCCGGGATGCGCACCGTGCGGTCGTTGTGGTTGTCATCGGCGTCATCGAGGGCGTCGGTGTCTGCTTTTTCGTGGGCACATTGTTGAAGTGGTCTTCGAAACGTCGGTGGAGGGTCTTGTTTAGTTCGGCAACTTCACCCCCCGAAGTCGCAATTTCCAGTTTTCCGGAAGAGGGCTCAAGGACCTTTGCCGAGTAGCAGAAGCGTGTGTGCGGTGTGGGGAACCGGTGAGGAGATGATGACCGGTAGGATGCGCGTTGTGGTTCGGTGTCTGCGAGATAGTTGTCGATGTCACGAGGAGTGACGCGATAACGATTTCGAACCATCCAAATTGAAACCTAGAAGTCCAAGGCGTTGGTGAGGACAATATTGACGCATGTGACCAGCTTCATCACAGTGATAGCACAAGGGACGCTGATCCCGATTTCGTCATACGTATGACATTCGTATAGCAGGAGCTCCCACAAGTACGAATTGGATAGGTGGGCGCTGAATGCGAGGTGGCGGCACAAATTCCCCACAAAGGGGCCCCGAGAATGTAATGGGCGAAAAAGTGCGGAGGCGTAGCTCACAGGATTTGGTGGCGGTGGCGGCTGCAGGGCAGTACCCGTGGCTTCCAATGCCTGCTGGATCTTCTCCCGGATAATGCTAGTAAAAGCAGGTGGTTGGGACTGCGGTAAAAGCAGAAAATAACTTGCACAGTTCTTCGCGCACAACGGCTGGTATAGTTTCGTGAAGTGTGTTGTTGAGACCAGCTACTTTTGCACAAGCAAGGGACGGAGTTTAGCGTGGACAGTCAAATTGCCTGAAGCGCGTGTCCAACCCTTTTGCGATGTTCGTAGCCTCGGTGGCGACCTAGATGACAGTGGTGGGAGTGTCTTGTACAAGGCTGGTGAAAAGTTGCTTCTTGACACCTTCTTGTTCTCAGGCATGGATGGATTAGCGTATCGGAAAAGTTGTTCCTTTTCTTTCACGAAGACGGCAACACTTTCGTTTGGATGCTGTTGTCGGGTTTGAAGCAGAATCTTGGCCCTCTCCTTGTGCACCATGTTCGTGAATGTCGTAAGCAGTTTCGTCCTGAACAGGCCTTAGGTGGTCAGCGACGCCTGCTTGTTTCCGAGCCATATCCGTGCAGCATCATAAAAGGCGAAATATCATAGCGGAGCTTATCGTGGTTATGGAATTTGTTAAGAGCCGCGAAAGGTAGTAGGCTCCCGTGTTTGGTGCAGCACTACTGGAGTAGCTACTGGGAGAGCCTGCATGACTGGCCTGCCTAATAGGCTTGAGGCGATGCCCGGTAGGAGACCGAACTCCGGATCGAAGCCGAGGAGCCGGCGACTGGCGCGGCGAACTGGCGTGATGTTCGTTGAGCTGGCAAAAGGAGGGCTGCGCTCACAGTTGTTCGGAGGCGTTTGGTGCATGGCCCGCGCTCCGCACTTCCACCAGTTGCCGCAACCTCAGGAAAACCTCAAGGGTACAGGGCGTCGACACCGGTCTTTTGAAACCCGGAACAGGGGAGCAGCTGAAGCGGTGGAGGCACTTGAATCGATAGCAAATCTCGAGTGAGAGCAAGCGGCTTTTTCGATGGCAGGCTGCTTGCTGACACGGGATAGTATGTCGGGGAGGGACTGGGTTTTGGTAAAGTGAGTGAGGCGAGTGTGAATGATTCTTTTATAAGACCTTTCCTAGTCACGAGATAAGTGAATTTGGACGGAGAAGCTATTTGGGGGATGTTTACGTTTAGCGAGATACTTATCATATATTTTGTTTTCTAAAATGCCGGTTTCGAATCTGGTACCACTTTGGCCAGCCTTGTTTTATTTACTAAATCAGAAATAGTGTTATATAAAGAAGAAGTTCCGATTATGCCCGCAGATCTCTGAGAAAGAGGAAGTGCATTGGCGGACTAGCTGTCTACAAAATAAGCCCCCACCAGTGCCCGCGACCAGCGCCTGCATCCCCGCTTAACACTTGGTGGGGGTCGCGGGGTTTATCTTTCATTTCCTCGCCCTGAAGCTCCGCAGCCGCCGAATTCCGACATCAATGACCGATTCCAGCACCAACACTATCAGCCCCCTCCTCCCTCGGCCCCTTCTATTCCATGCTCCGGGGTACTTAGACAGCGGTACCCGCCGGTCTTCAGCGGTACCGACGATCAGGACGTGGAGGCCTGGCTATCGTCGTATGAACGCGTAAACACTCACAATAAGTGGGATGACGTTTTGAAGTTTAAGAATGTCATCTTCTACCTGACACAAGTAGCGAAGTTGTGGTTCACAAATCACGAGGCTGACATCCCCACTTGGGCCTCGTTCAAGTCTCACTTTGTGGATGTCTTCGATCGCCTTGCGGTTCGCAATCTTCGCGCCGAACACCTTTTGAGCGAGCGGATGGAGCAGGCAGGAGAAATGTCCATTAGCTACATCGAAGACATTTTAGATTTGTGCCATCGTGTAAATACATTGATGACTGAAGCCCAGAACATTCGCCACATCATGATGGGCATCCACGAAGGCACATTAAACATTATCATAGCCAAAGATCCCCACACTGTAAGTGAACTTGTCACGACGTGTCAAAACTACGACGACCTTCGTCGCCAACGCATCGTCCCTCGACAACTTGAAGCCACGATCGCGACTATGTCTGATGGCACTGTCAGCTCCACCCTTATTCAAGAACTCAAAGACTTCGTACGAGAAGAGGTTGCACGGCAATTATCACTAATTCCAAACGTTCCGCAATCGAGCTCACACCTGGTTCCGACCATACGCCAGGTTATTCAGGACCAAGTTGCCGAAGCACTTTCGCCCCCTCGACAACCAACTACTTATGCCGCTCCGTTCACACCTCCGCTCATTCATGCCGACGCTGTGCCGATGCCCGGACCCCCTCCACTGACCTGTGCTGAGGTTGCCGCAAGGCCACCACCTCCTACGCCTTTTACATCGTACGGTTCGCCTCAGCGGGCATTTTTCACTCAGCGCCGTGCGTTACCTATTCTACGCCCTTGGCGCACATCTGACAACCGGCAGATTTGCTTTGCATGTGGTCATCCTGGCCATGTTGCACGCCTGCGCCGCCGTCGCCCGGCCACGTACGCTTTCGATCAGAGTCCGGTCATACGCGCCGCCACCGTCCCCTCCCCATGCGCCACTTCAGCCCTCGTCCCACTTTGACCGCTTCTCGCATGACAACCGCTCAACTTCTCCGCGCCGTCGCTCGCCATCACCGATGCATCGTCGTTATACCTCGCCATTGCCGGAAAACCACTAGACGCAGTTCCGCAGTGAAGAACTGTGCTTTCGTCGACCCGAACAACTTAATCAAATTTACCATAGAAAATGTTTGTATCCTTGCGCTTGTAGATAGATACTGGTGCTGCTGTGTCGGTTATTGACGTTAGACTGTTACGCTTGCTACGAAAAGTTGTTCTGCCGTATTCTGGAGTTTATTTGCGCAGAGCCATTGCTCAGCACGTCGAACCGCTCTGTACCTGCACGGCTCGTGTCATCATTCAGGGCGTTCTCTACGTAATCAGCTTTATCATTCTCCGTGACTGCTCCCATGACATTACTTTAAGCTGGGACTTCTGTCGCAATCGCGCCATAATTAATTGCGCTCGTGCCGAAGTAGAGTTTCTCCGCTGTACCGCACCGACCACCGCTAACGTTCTTGGGGAAACCAAATACGACGCTGCGGATGCTACTGATATTCCGCCTTCATCTGCGGCGATTGTGCCTATAAACTGTGCCTCTCTTTAAGACTGTACAGTGCTCTTCACCCCATCTACCCTTTTCGTCTCGCGACACTGTCTTCCCCTGCTCTGCGCCGTCCATAGTGTACGAAGCGGAAGCACCGAACTAGCTATTACTAACGATTCGTTCTATCCAGTCACGTTGCAACGTGGCGAGTTCGTTGGGCATGCCGAGCCTGTTCGATCAGAAAATTTTGTGACCATCCAACCGGTTTTCTCCACCTGTGCTGACACAATCTCCGACAACGTCAGTGCCGTTAGCCCACCTTGCTCCTAGTCTCCTTCATCGCCTCTGGCTGCCTTTGACAAAGCCATCGACAGGGCTTTCTCTCCAGATCAACGCGCCAAGCTCCTCGACTTGCTGAACCGATTCCGAGCTTCCTTTGACATCCAGCAGCCATCCTTGGGTCGAACATCAACTGTTGCCCACCACATCTATACTTCCCCCATTACTTCAACATCCTTATCGTGCCTCAGCCTCAGAGCGCCGCATTATTGATGAGCAAGTCGACGAGATGCTCAGTAGAGGTGTCATTCAGCCTTCCAGTAGCCCTTCGGCGTTCGCGGTCGTTTTAGTCAAGAAGAAAGACGGGTCTATTGGATTTTGAGTGGACTACCACCGCCTTAATGCAATCATACGAAAGGACGTCTATCCGCTACTCCGCATAGACGACGCGCTGGACACTTTGCATGTTGCGGAAGTTTTCTCGTCAATAGATTTACGATCTGGCTACTGGCAAGTTCCAAGGCTGATGAAGGTCGCCCCAAGACAGCTTTTGCCGCTCCCGAAGGCCTCTACGAGTATGAAAAACTGGGCGAGTTGGATTGGATTCATCTTAAAGCAGCGCGAAACACAGGACGAAAAAACCCCTTCTTTTACTTGCCACCTCCTCTTACTGAATGCGATCAGCGCATAAGTGTCGTCTGCTAGTCAGCTTTCCGCGCCCGGTTCTGTGTCATATCGGGCGAACCGCCTAATTGTGCGACACACCGCCAGAAGCACGCGTTGTCTGCGGCAGAGCTCTTAAAGCTCCTATATATCTGCTAAATGTTTTCATACAAGCTTAGCACTTGTTCACAACAGCTTTCTTGACATATCAAAAAGATTCACAGCCATTCTTAGTCAGGTAATATTCCGTGTAAGTTGGGCTTTAAGGTGCTTCAAGCTACCCCAAACTTAATAGTGAGCTGCCACTAGAACCCCGAATCGTCGATTTCTTTGATATTTGCCTGGAGCCTACCTGACACTGAAACCGATCCTCGAGGAAAAATCAAAATCGAACTGAAACTCGACATGCTGGAGCACCTAACTGGCATTTGTTCTAACAATGCTAAATCATCCGCCATTTTATATAATGAAATATCCCCACCGTCCTTTCAAATAGATTGACAGGTACGTGATTCTCACAGCTGTTCTACCCCTTTAGATTCTTGTAAAACTTCCTTTACTTGCTCTTTTATCTCTTGCAGGCCTCTCTTCTACCCATGATTTTCTCAAGTCTGAAGCCTCAGGCTTTGAGTTTCATACAGATATTAATAGAAAATATCAGATTTTATAGCAGTTGCACACATCCAGGTTTTACACATCGCACAAAGATAATTAAACTGGGTGCTTTTTTGACAGAAATCTGGGCTAAATCTTTGTAATCTTTCCACAAAGCAATGACACCGTATTTTTGAACATGTGACTTTGAATTCGACCTCGCTTTGCATTCATGACAGACATTTTTATGTGCGTTTATGACAAAACAGACATAGCTCGTTTCAAGTGCTATTTGAAACTGCTCGTACAACGGTAAGATGTGGTCATTGTCTTCTGCGTCTGAGTCATTTTTAAGAGCAACTTAGAAAATAATAACTATGACACTGAATAGTTACTAGTATGCTACCCCATGACGTGCACTTCACCCAGGTTCTCGACGCATGACCACACCTCGCATTCTTTGTCGTTAAACTGATAGGTGATTTCCAGATTTTTGTAGAGACATTTATCTGAAAGAGATCAATATATTTTTAGTACTAATATCACACAAGCGGATCACACAAGCCCAGCATCTGAATTTCGTATGTCGGCATTCTGCTTGGTTAAGTTGTTTTGTGATGTCATTAATGCGAATGGTATGATTAGCCGTTTCTACCGCAGCCCACACACTAGCAACCTACATCCGGTTATTGGCATAGCAACGACTGGGACTCTAGAACCTTCCGTGTCAAGCTCTCAGGCTCAAAATGCATGAGTAGGCATCTGACTGGTTTTTTGGGTGGTCACCAAGCTGATCTCTGATTGTTCGGCGAGGTATGTGACGTCACGAGACCAGAAGGGATGGTCGAGATGGAATCAGCTGCTAGTTCATGTGGCTCCTTCTATGTGGAAGGGGGAGATGAGAATCAAGTACCATGGAAAATCGTGTGCCGTCACCATGATTGGCCAACGTGTGCCGTGACGCAACAACACGACCTCAAAGGGGTAATTTTAAAATTCAAGCTAAGGCTGATATAGCTTGGTCTATGACGTTTGACCTTGACGGTTGGGAGGCGAAAAGTGATGAGAAAGAAATCCCTTCCCTCTCCTAGGGGAGATGAACGAGAATTCGGAAGGCGGATGCCACGGGAACCTGAGATTCTAATAAATATATAAGATGCCTGTGGTGACTGATTACAACCTGATGTGATATGCAGTACGATATATGTGGAGGAGCATGCTTGATCACAATGAGTTTCTTGCGCTACCGCACTGTCATAAGCAATGGGAATATTCATTATATAAGTTAAAGGCGCCGAAACAACACGCACACACAAAAGAAAAGAAGAACGGGACAGAGATAAATACCTCGGTGTTATAATATCCCATGATCTCAGATGGGAGTCGCATGTCAACTATGTGACATCAGCCGCATTAAAACGGCTCCTGTTTCTCAGAAGACACCTCCGTCAAGCCCCGCCTTCAACAAAACAACTTGCATATAACGCTTTTGTTCGGTCGGTTCTGGAGTATGCGACGGTCGCTTGGTTTCCTCACACGAAATGTCTCATAAGTAAATTAGAATCCATCCAAAGAAAGGCAGTTAGGTTTGTGTTTAACAGGTACAGGTATACTGACTCACCGACTCAACTACTAATTGACGCCGGCGTTCTCACTCTGGAAAATAGAGCAAAACTTGCACGTCTTAAGCTGCTTTATCAATTGCTGCATAATCAACTTAATCTTGATAAAACAAAGTACATCACGACCTCAGAGGCGAGACCAACTAGGCATAAACATAGCCAAACACTAAAAGAATATTCTTTCCGCACTGACTGCCTGAAATATTCCTTTTTCCCCCTTGCAGTAAGAGAGTGGAATAACCTTCGTCATCACATCACTAATAGTGCATCACTAGATACTTTTGCAAAACTTGTTCAAAATCACCTCCTGTCATTATCACATATCCAAATGTCATCCTAAATAGTTGACTTCATGTTTAGTGCTACATTTTTCGTTCATATTGTTTCTGTGTGATGCTATGTGGGCCATGCCTAACCTATTAGTGTGATCATGTTTGCCAGGCGCCAGTGATCTTGTTGTATAACAGTGATCTTCCCTGTATAACTGTATAATGAAGTGTGACACTGTATTCCAATCGTTTTACCTTTTAAGATCCTTTTAGGACTACGCACTCTGCATCTGACATTTTTAGCCATGTAGTCCTTTTCACCCTGATATGCTTTGTACTAAATGCCCTTCCTGTTAAAATCCCCAGTGGATTGACAGTATGTCTAAATAAATAAATAAATAATGGGGCTGTGACAGGTAGGTCACCGCCGCAAGCGGCGGGGGCTAGCCTGCCACCGAAGTTTTATCTGTTGTAAGCCGTCATTGCACCAGCCACCACTTCGGGGGTGGACGATGGCTATTGCGGCGCGCGTCTTTCTCTCCCTCTTCTTTTTCTTTCTTCTCTACTTTCTCTTCTGTCCGAACCCGACCTCGGCGGCTGCGTTTCGATGGAGGCGAAACGAAGAGGCGTCCGTGTGATGTGCGATGTCAGCGAACGGTAAAGATACCCAGGTGGTCGAAATTACTCCGTAGCCCTCCACTACGGCTCCTCTTTCTCTCTTTCCACTTTAACTCCCACCTTCCTCCCTTCCCTTACGGCGCGGTTGAGGTGTCCACAGAAAACAAGTGAGACAGTTACCGCGCCTTTCCCAATCAATCAATCAATCAATCAATCAATCAATCAATCAATCAATCAATCAATCAATCAATCAATCAATCAATCAATCAATCAATCAATCAATCAATCAATCAAATAAAAATTGTGGCCCCGCTGGGTTGGTGCAGGGTAATGCTCGAAAAACGATGTTTTGATATGATTGATGTCTATTGATAATACCGCTTCCCATTCTATTTCTTTGATGCGATTCCTTTCAGCACGGGCTGCGAGCTGCCAAATGCATGCGGACGTGCGTCGCGTCCGCTCTGAGAAAATTAATGGGTTCAATCGGCCACGTTATCTGCAGCATCTGAAAGTTAGCTGGACAAGATTTGTGAAATCATCTGGTACCCTTGGATACCATCCCTAACCAGGTGGGCCAATTTCTGGCCCCTTGCGGGGCTTTTCTTGTCCATCACATGCGACGGCCGAGCTAGGCCTTTTAGGCCTAGCGAAGAGTACGGCCGTGCGTAAGCCAGCTCGACGCAAATGGCGACTGCAAGGGGCTACGACCTGGAATCTATACTAGTCGTGGAAATCCGGTCTGCGAAGTAAAAACAGGCTGTTTTTAACGATTTGACCGAATACAACATCAAGAAGAAGTTGGAGAACAAGATAGAAACCCCGAACCGAGAGTTGCTGCGCCGTATCGGCGGAAACGCTGACAGCTGTCCTGCCCCGTCCGTGCAGCAGCAACTGGCGTCGCCACCTTGCCAGCAATGGAAGCCAGCGGTCATTGCAAAGTTTGGGAGAGGACTCCGTGATTATACTCAAGCCTAAAGACACGATAGAATTAGAAGACTATAAAGGAAGCAACAAAATCGGAGAAGCAGTCTACGCAGCAACAGGGATCCCTCAACCTGCGAAGGAGCTATTTATCTGGCCTGCCTGTGATCAAAACATCGTAATAATAGGCGTCCAGAATCCTCTTTACATAAGGAAAGTGCTTGCTATAAATAGCTTGACCTTTGACGGCAAGAAATGTGCGGTTCCCACTCATCTCAAATCATCCGAATACTCTTGCCGTGGGTTATCCAGGTGCACTCCCGTGTTACAGACATATTTCCCCGTGTTATGTTACATATTTCCAAAGCCATCCAGTATCATCATCATCATCAGCCTGATTATACCCACTGCAGGGCGAAGGCCTCTCCCATATTTCTCCACTTAACCCGGTTCTGTGCTAGCTGCATCCACTTGACCCCTGCGAACTTCTTAATCTCATCCGCCCACCTAACTTTCTGCCGCCCCCTGCTACGCTTCCCTTCCCTTGGAATCCAGTTTGTTACCCTCAGCGACCATCGGTTATCCTCTCTTCGCACTACATGTCCTGCCCATGTCCATTTCTTTTTCTTAATTTCTACTAGAATGTCGGTAACTATGTCGGTAACCTCCTATGATAAGCCATCCAGTAACCCGAGGTCAAAGTTGTCTGCGTGCGCGAACTAGGCAAGTCCAACGCAGCACTGCTTACGTTAGAGGGACACACAGTGCCTTTCCACGCGTTCTACTGGGGCGAAGCCATTCCGGTGCGTCTCTACCGGAAGGCTACCCAGGCCTGCACCCGATGCGGCATCGTCGGACACAAGGCAGACGTTTGCCCCAATACACAAACAAACCGCTGCCATACCTGCGCCAAGACCAGTCCAGAAGATGGACATGAATGCAAACCTCAGCGCCTAATCTGCGGAGAGTTCCACCTCACGGGCTACAAGCAGTGTGTCAGAAAATACAGATATCCTAACCACAACGCTTCCAGTGGAGCTGCTAGAGGAGGGCGCAAGTTCAACTGAGACAACAGGGGTAACCAACTCAAATACTCCCCCACCTGCCGGTTGGTTCACAGGAAGGGAAAGGCGCAGTGACTGTCACACTTGCTCTGTGGACACCCGAACCGCGCCGGAAGGGAAGGGAGGCGGGTGGGAATGAAAGTGGAAAGAGAGAAAGAGGGGGCCGTATGTGGAGGGCTACGGAGTAATTTCGACCACCTGGGGATCTTTAACGTGCGCTGACATCGCACAGCACCCGGACGCCACTTCGTTTCGCCTCCATCGAAACGCAGCCGCCGAGGTCGGGTTCGAACCCGGGTACTCCGGCACAGTAGTCGGGCGTCTTACCACTGCGCCACCCCGCCGGAGCAAAAGGAGGAGAAGGCAAGCGTCCAGCAGCCATGAACAGAAACAGCTAGGGGACGCCGGCTGCTGATGACAAGGTGAGCTGGTCTAGAGTCGCTATTCCCCCCCCCCCCCTTCCTTGTTGGCTGATCAACTGATTTAAACAAGGCACGGTAACTGTCTCACTTGTTTTCTGTGGACACCGCAACCGCGCCGCAAGGGAAGGGAGGAAGATGGGAGTGAAAGTGGAAAGAGAGAAAGAGGAGCCGTAGTGGAGGGCTACGGAGTAATTTCGACCACCCGGGGATCTTTAACGTGCGCTGACATCGCACAGCAGACGGGGGCTAGAGTCGCTATTCCCCCCCCCCTTCCTTGTTGGCTGATCAACTGATTTAAACAAGGCACGGTAACTGTCTCACTTGTTTTCTGTGGACACCGCAACCGCGCCGCAAGGGAAGGGAGGAAGATGGGAGTGAAAGTGGAAAGAGAGAAAGAGGAGCCGTAGTGGAGGGCTACGGAGTAATTTCGACCACCCGGGGATCTTTAACGTGCGCTGACATCGCACAGCAGACGGACGCCTCTTCGTTTCGCCTCCATCGAAACGCTGATCAAATACTTAGGGCCGAAAACGTGAGAGGAGGAAGAGGAAACTTTATTGAGGAGAATTGGGAAAGTTCCATGTATCTGCCTTTGACTTTTCCAGGCTCCCACTCAAGAAGGCGGTGAGGGCCTTGCACCCCGATCGGCGCATCGCCGAGGGGAGGACATTACACCGCCTGTCTGACAAGCTCGCCCGCAGGGAGCGAGCTCTCCTCCTACGCCTCCGCACCGGAGGTTCCTTGACGCCCACGGAGCTGTATGTCCGTGGCCGGGCCCCCTCCCCAGCATGCCCCTCCTGCGGTGATGCAGGAATGCTGGGGCACCTCCTCTGTGTGTGCCCAGCACACGCCCACCACCATCGCAAGATGGAGGCAGGCTACCGGGCCCTTGGACTTTTGCTGCCACCGAGGACCACCTGCTCTTCCCGGCCAGGAGCCCCCTGGCAGCCCACCGGCTCCTGCTGGCCTTCCTGAAGGAGTCCGGCCTGGCTGCACAACTGTAGTCTACCACCGGGCCTGCTGACCTGCAGGCAACAGCGCTGGCGACGGAGCCGATGACGAGGACGACGACGAGAGCGACTCCACGATGATGACCCCCCCTCCCCTCCCAACATCCCATCTCCCCTTCCCCGTGGACACCAAGAGTGCCGCCGCGAATTAAGGCCGGCATAACCCGTGTCCGGTATCCCCCCCCCCCCCCCCCCCCGAGAATAACCCAAATACCCCTACCTGCCTAAAAGCGGAGGTTAGGTATCCCACGACCATGGTAAATAAAAGGCAGGTATGCGCACAAAGGGACACTGCCGAGAAGGGAACAAAACAAGCGTAGACTCCCGACTAATTTTATCCGAAAAAAGACGCACCTTATAAGCTTTATACGCTCATATCACACACTACACGCGGTCCAGGAACCTGCCTTCATTCTGATACAGTTTGATCGATGGGTCACTTACACAATCTTTACCTCCCTTTCTCATACAGAAAGCCTCGCCCAAACTATCGTACCACCTGGTTATGGCTCCTCCTTAAACTTCGGTATCTGCCAGCAAAAGCAGGTATTGCTTGTCGCGGGTAGCATCCGGGCATGCGCCACAGTGCAGGGTAAAATCGGCCCAGTTCATGCATGATCCCACCGAGAAGTGGTGCCCTTTCAAGCTTGAATAAGGCCGTTAACAGTAACATCGATATTGTATAGAATAACAATGCAGGCAATGAAAGATCAATTACAAGGGTAGACTGAGGAGGGGGAGGTACTAGGAGAACTGCAGAACGGCTTCAGACATGGTCGTAGACTAGACAATAATTTGTTCGCAGTCACACAATGCATTGAAATCGAGACAAATCAAGGACGACCACTATGAATGGCGTTTTTAGATATCAAAAGGGCTCACGATAATGTAAACCACTCTTCGATATAGCAAATTTTGAAAAGGAGGGTACGGGCAAGGAAACAATAAGTTTATAGAAAGTGACTTACAAGGAGAATAACGTAGTAGTGAAGTGGCAGGCCTTGAGTGGTGCAAAAAGAGTTGGAGTTAAAAGGGGACTTAAGCAGGGATGTCCTTTATCACCACTTCTATTCATTACATCCGGGGGATTGAACGAAAGTTAAAATCGAACGGATTGGGTTTTACGATGTCATGGCGGAAGGGGGTGAACTGGAAACTAGCTGCTTACCGGAATTCATATCTATAGACGATATATTGTTCTAGCAGATAGACAGAAAGGCGTCCAAGAGTTGGCAGACAGTTGGGGAAGAAAGGCAGGTGTTCTGAGGTTAAAATTTAGCGCCAAAAGATCGGCCGTCATGGTTTTAATGTTTTAATGATGATCCCAGCACAATCACGTTGCAAACTTTAAGTTACCCAGAGTTAAAGCGTACAAGTACCTTGGTATTTGGATCAACGATGGCACGGACTACTTGCGGGATCACAGAGAAGAAATTATAAAGAAAGCAAAAAAAGAAATGCTGCTGTTATGGATAATCGCGGGCTCTGGGGATATAAGAAACATGAAGTTAATCGAGGAATCTGGAAAGGCGCAATGGTACCAAGTTTGACGTTTGCAAACGCTGTGCTGTGTTTGGGATCTGCCACAACTTCGGTGTTTTACATAAATCAGAGGACAGTCAGTAGACTTGCTTTGGGGGCACAAGGAGCCACTACTAATGAGGCAGTTCAAGGTGACATGAGATGGTCGACGTTCGAAGCGCGTGACGCGAAGAGTAAGGTGCACTATCAAGAACGGTTGAGGCATATGAATGAGAGGAGCTGGGCGGCAAATATTTTCAGGTACCTGTCCCGGTGCAGTATTAATACGGCATGGTGGAGAAGAACTAGATGTCTTGCAAATACAAATATCATAAGGAAGAAAATGATAGCCAAATCACCTAGAAACAAAAAGTAAAATCCTCAAAAAGTTTTCATTTGCAAAAGAGAATGCTGGACAAACCGACGATGGAGCACTATAGGGCGGCTAAGGCTGAAACTTAAAAGGAAAGCTTTTTTTGACAATTCCGAAGGAAGCCCCCGACATGTCTAAATGGTCATCTGAGAGCCAGGTGACCTATTAAAATAATTCCGAATGCCATGGCATGCTTCTGGTAAATGTCACGTTGTGGGTGGTGTAAATGAATAAAATAGGATAATTAATGCCAATTAAAGCTAAAAGAAACGAATTTTACTGAAATAAATGCTTCAAGAATTTAATGTGGAATCCGAACCCACGACTCTTGGGTAGGAAGCCAGACTCGCTACCAAGTAGGCCACTCACTGCACGTTCGTACTGCTTGGAAAAAAGTGCGATTTGCGTCTATGTCGTATGGTCTTTTACATGAAGTGGTATAATACAACTATATGCAAATAGTTCATGTGCACTTGGAGATGACCCCAGGCGGCTATCACATCATATGTTTAAGATGGAGCCTAAATCTCCCAGTATTTCCCCCTTTCAAAGCTAGCAAGGGCATGGCTAAGGGGCGAATACTGTCTTAAGGGGCTGAAACAACTTACTTCCTCTCACCGGCACCGTCACTTTAACCATATTCAGGTCACTCCTGTCAATGCTATCCACGAGGTGAAAAATGAGTCCTAAGAGTAGTACGCATAGAAGCATGGCGTCACTACAGGGCTCACAGGTCTTTACTGCAATCTGAAAAAGGTAAAAAAGCATAAATATGGACATCTTATTGAATCAATGTTTCACAACGACATGAAATTTAGTAACAGTGAACGTGACTGAGCTTTGCGCGATCACAATATTTTAGAAATCTTGCTTTTCTGAAGTTTGGAGACTGAAAGCAGGAGCGAATGTTTTTTCCTATTTTGATAACATATTGCGTGAAATCTGTAGCATGAAAGCACTCCGCCACAAGATACTTTAGGTATGGGTCCTAGAAAAGTTGAGGTTTTCAATAATCAGAAGGGAATCGCTACCTTTCAAAGAATTAGCGGTGTTAAAACTAAAGGCCTTCTGTCAATGTGTCGATAAGCAATTGAGACCCCTTACAAGCGTGCGCACTGCCCTGCTACCAATATTACCCGACTGAGTACGTGCAACAGCTGTGCCACTCGTGTCTAGCAAAGCAAAATGGTACTTTTGTTGTTTACGAGCGTTTTCAACCTTGTAATATCTATGGGCACAATGCAGGAGTAACTCGATGGATAGATGGGATATAGGAGCGTCCCCTTTAAAACGGAGTTGTAGTTGCTATCATGCTATTTTTTCCCTATATATTGAATACGGAATAGGTGGCATAACTATACCATCATTCCATTTATTGAATTTTTGTTTCTACATTACTAACATTATGTCCCTTTTCTGCTTTTAAGCCACCAGTCTTCCAACCGATTTTTGCTAGCTTCCGCCACAGATTCATTCACCTGACCACTGGTATCTCTAAACCCCAGGACCTCAGAAAGAGCGACTGCGCCTGCACTGATATCCGAATGGATACCATTATATTCGAGTATAAGATGTTCAATTGTTTTTATGAATTTACCACATACTGCACTTGTGTCATCTTGGTTAAATTTCTTTTGTACCTGCGTGCTCTAAGGTACCCTGATCTAGCTTCAAAAATTAGGACTTTGCCTCTTGAGTTATCAAAGAAAGCTTCCCTCCCGATCTGCCTTTTCCACTTTCGGTATAGTTCTACACTCTGTTTCTTTTCCACAAAATTTATCCAATTTTTATCTTCTGTGTTTTACCTGCTGCTTAACGCTCTTTATTTCTTCTTCCCTGTAACCAGCATACTTACTGGTTAGTTTCCTATTTCTTTTCCTCCATTGTGAGTCAATGCTTTTTAGGTAGAGGTATTTAAATACTTTAACTGCCCACCTGTTAGTGTCCAATTTCCTCAGGCGTTCGTCATGTAGTATTTTACTCTGAGCTTCCCGTGCTTCGAAAGATGCCCAGCCTATCTCCTCATTTGAAAGATGCCCAGCCTCATTTGTGGTTTTTCCGTGGGCACCCGGTGCCAATCGTTCGACGGCTTTCTGATTTATTTCTAATGTCGACTGTACTTCTTCTTATAGGCACAAAGCCGCATTTCCGAAAGTAAGCTCGTGATCATAATTCATTTCCAAATGCCCCTCAGCACCTGATATCTGTTGCATCCCCACAATGCCCTATGCTTCATTATAACGCACATCTCTTCGTCTTTTCGCCCTAGCCCTAAGTGATTGCTCATGCTTTTCAATGCATGTCAATCCTTCGTTTACCCATACCCAGAGATATTTATATTCTGCCACTCTGGGTATTTCATGGCCTTGCATTTTAAGACCTTGACCAGCTGAGAGGTTGAAAATCATCAGACCCGACTGGACTGCTGTAAACTTGAAGCCTAGATCGGCCCCTTCGTCTCTGCAATACTTAAATGCAGTTTGCAAGTCTTTATGACTATTTGCTAACAGCACAATATCGTCAAATACGCTCGACCTTCACGCTTGTGTCACTCGTCAATGACTATTAGGGCCAGAGCATTGATTGGGTCACGTACTTAGGTCCGAATCTCGACCGGGCCCGATACTCGCAGCACGAGCCTGGCCCAGGCCCCTAGCATAGGGTTGGCCCCAGCCCAATTTCATTTCACTTTACTAAACCCGCGCCCGGCCCACCAAATTCGAGGTACCGCCGGGTCCAAGCCTGACCTCGTTTTCGGGACAGCACAAGGCGAATTTCTCGTTGTGTGCAACCAATCTTGTTCTACGCAACAAATGAAAAGCCATCAAGGTAGCTTAGATGATACAAACATTTGAAAAAATTGGGGGCGTTAAGCATGGCTTGAACCTAGTGATAGAGCTAAGCTATGAGTGTTGCAGCGAATTTTTCTGAAGACACCTAAATTTAATGTGTCGCCTTCACAACGTTCGAAATAACCTTCTGTCCTAGTAACTTCCTATTGTCGTTCGCCTCTGCTAGCTACCGAGTTATCTGTCTTCTTGTTCTTCATCTTTTCTTACTTCCTCCTCCAACTCCTGGCCCAGCTCTTGGTTTATACCACGCGACAGTTGCTAGGCAACGGTCCCATGCACGGTGCCATGGTGCCACGCCGACGGCTTTAAAACCTAGCGGAGTGTAGCTATCGCTACAAAAAAGAATCGGTTTGGCAAATTCGAAAATAAGATAAAATAAGGCGGATTCTCTCCGTCGGCTCTTAGAAGTGATTTTGCCTGTAAATACGACAGACGTTCTAAGGCCCAGATAAGTGAATGATTTCATATGCTCGCAAATAACCTTGTACTACCAGTAGGATTTTGATGAGTTGATTAGGTCCGTTATGTAAAATATGACAAATGCCCTGAAAACTACAGCAATCTATTTCTTTATTTCTGTAGCCCTATTTCTCGGTTTCAATTCATGGCTGGCGCATTGGCCGATTTTCAATAACAGAAAGCGGCTGTTTCTGGCGTAGTGCATGTTTAAATGCGTAATGTTTCCTATAGTAACATGTTTTTCTTTGATGGAGCTTCTGTTTCCTCGCAGCGTAGATATTTAGTTTTGAAATTGGAGGCAGCTAATCGAAGACTATCTTGGAAAAGATGGCAACCCTTGATCAACAGAATCAACGTCCTTCTCCCGCGATTCTTATGAGGTTTTAATGGCAGAATCGTGAGCAGTAACGTAAAAACGAGGCTTAGAGCGTCCTTTAGTAGATTCAACGGTGTGTGCTCGTTGGTAGCTGAAGCAGGCTGAACCCGCGGTGCTGTGTACTCAAGTAGGTGAACTCACTCGTGCAAATGAGCTCTGTCACAGGTGTTGCAGCACCTCACTAAGACCGTCGTTGAGGTGGAGCTAGCTGCAGGAGTTTAAGCTTTTAGTGCTTAGCACCATAAGCCGCAATCACGGATTTCACCAATGTCTGTCCGAAGCCGCTCACTCTGTCTTTTCGTGAACTTGGAGTGGAGAAAGAGAAGGTGGTGACGCGCGTGTCGCACGGCTCAGCATTGATGAGGTGGAGCGGCCGCAGAGCTGTAGTAGAAGCCGCTTTTTCTCTCTCTCTGTCCATCCGTCTCTTCGTGAACTTGAAGAGGAGGAAAGGAAAGTGGCGACGCCCGCATCACGCGGCTTAACTATAGTGCCTACTTAACACTGAGGGGGCGGAGCGGCCGCATAGATTCTCCCAGTGAGCGAGTAGACAGTGAGAGAAGAGCGTGTCAGTTGCAGACGTTGTGGTCGTCACTGGGCAGCGTTTCACAAGCGTGTGTTACTCGGGAGTGAGCAGTCGTGACTCGCTCGCGCGTCCTCAACTTCGACATCTCTCCCCTCGCATCAATCACTTCTGAACCTTCACAGACAAGACGTACACGCGCGGTGCTCCCTGGACCTCAGCTCTGAGCCGCTCGCCACGTCGTGAAGCTGCTTGAGCTTATACCTCCGCGCCTTAACTGCCGCTCGCCTTCAAGCGCGTTTCCGTCTCTCTTTCTCGCCCTCTATGATTCCATCCCAGACTTTTCGGGAGCAGAGCAGTGCGTTGTAAAGAGGTTGCCTGTTTTCGTTCATTTCTGAAGATGGTGTAAGGAAAGCTGACGATGCGGCTCCGCCACGCGTTTGATTCGCGTCGCAAAGGATGAAACAGGGCCGTCAGGCACTGCGGCGCAGGTTCGCCGTGCTTGACGTGCTGAAGTACAACGGTTAAGCAGTGCTGCACACCTACTTCGCATTTGTTTAACTATGCAGATCGGCCGTAATTTTTTTTCTTCAACTTCTCTTGTATTGTTCAACGTGGCCAGGTGGGAGCATCCAAAGTTACTTGGACATATCACTGGGATTTACGTACGCTGCTTAAACTCGCGTAGTGGTATTCTGTTTATTGATAACCCCCTTGAAAAAGTTCAGTCCAGAGTTCTTTATCCTGATGTTCTGAGCAACCGCAGAATAAAAACACAGTATTCGTTGAAATGTTTCATGCGAGAATGAAATTAAATTATGACAGAAACTAAAGTAAGGAATTCGGCATTCAGGAATTTTTTCTCGCAGATACCACCGTCCTGATATCACTTTCTCTGCCGCCGTAATTCGCCAAGTGTACCTCACCCTGCAGTAATTTGAATCAAATGTTTTCACAGTTCCGCCTGAAAAGGCCAATTTGTGGTTTCTAGTTGACTACGTGTGTTATATTGGACAGATAAACGCAAAGGTGGAGGCACACGATCGATTCCCAATTGATTTGTTATTCCCTGCAAATCACGTAAGCCAGGTATTGCGTTCCGTACCATCATCCCTGAACGATCAACGCCGTAACACGGCGACTCTAGAATGCTAAAGAATTATTTGAATTTAGCAGATGTGTGGTGCACAAAATACTATCGCGATACACCCAGTAATGTCCAGCATACCTAACACTGCTCCTTATATCCGCGCCCTAATTTAACTACACTTCACGTTAAGACTGCTCTTTATATGCAGCATAGACCACGACCTGTATACACAACTAGCGAAACCTGTTTGCGTCTTAAATATAAAGGTACGACGTAAGGTATACAACCTGCAGAAATATCAGCGCGCTCATCGTATTCAGATATGTGGCGCAAATAAACACAAATACAGCTGAAAAGTCAGCTGAAACAGCTCTAATGGCTGAGACTAAGCCTTCTGAAACAGTTGAAATACCTTCGGAAGGGATTCCGGAAGCAGTCACAGATTTAAAGAAACCGGAGGCTCCAACTTCCGAAGAAATCACCGCGTCACCTGAAGGCACAGCACTGGTAGAAGTTAAAACTGCTGAAGAAGGTTCAACTCTACCGGAAGGCATCAAAGAAATGCCTCAAGCACCAGCAGAGGAGAAGCCGCCTGAGGAAATGCTTTCATTGGCTGAAGGTGCTGAAGAGTCAGCTGAAACAGCTCTAACGGCTGAGACTAAACCTCCTGAAGCAATCGAAATACTTCCAGAAGTGATTCCAGAAGCAGTCGCATCTTTAACTAAAACCGAGGTTCCAGTTTCCGAAGAAATCGCCGCGCCACCTGAAGCCACAGCAGTAGTAGAAGTTAAAACTACTGAAGAAGGTACGACTCTACCGGAAGGAGTCAAAGAAACGCCTGAAGCACCAGCCGAGGAGAAGCGGCCTGAGGAAACGCCTTCATTGGCTAAAGGTGCTGAAAAGACAGCTGAAACAGCTCTAATGGCTGAGACTAAGCCTTCTGAAACAGTTGAAATACCTTCGGAAGTGATTCCGGAAGCAGTCACAGATTTAAAGAAACCCGAGGCTCCAGCTTCCGAAGAAATCACCGCGTCACCTGAAGGCACAGCACTGGTAGAAGTTAAAACTGCTGAAGAAGGTTCAACTCTACCGGAAGGCATCAAAGAAATGCCTCAAGCACCAGCAGTGGAGAAGCCGCCTGAGGAAATGCCTTCATTGGCTGAAGGTGTTGAACAGGCAGCTGAAACAGCTATAACGGCTGAGACTAAACCTCCTGAAGCAATCGAAATACTTCCAGAAGTGATTCCAGAAGCAGTCGCATCTTTAACTAAAACCGAGGTTCCAGTTTCCGAAGAAATCGCCGCGCCACCTGAAGCCACAGCAGTAGTAGAAGTTAAAACTACTGAAGAAGGTACGACTCTACCGGAAGGTGTCAAAGAAACGCCTGAAGCACCAGCCGAGGAGAAGCCGCCTGAGGAAACGTCTTCATTGGCTAAAGGTGCTGAAAAGACAGCTGAAACAGCTCTAATGGCTGAGACTAAGCCTTCTGAAACAGTTGAAACACCTTCGGAAGTGATTCCGGAAGCAGTCACAGATTTAAAGAAACCCGAGGCTCCAGCTTCCGAAGAAATCACCGCGTCACCTCAAGGCACAGCACTGGTAGAAGTTAAAACTGCTGAAGAAGGTTCAACTCTACCGGAAGGCATCAAAGAAATGTCTCAAGCACCAGCAGAGGAGAAGCCACTTGAGGAAACGCCTTTATTGGCTGAAGGTGCTGAAAAGGCAGCTGAAACAGTTCTAGCGGCGGAAAGTAAAGCTCCTGAGGAAGTTGAAATACTTTCAGACGTGATTACAGAAGCAGTCGCACCTTTAACAAAAACGGAGGCTCCAGCTTCCGAAGAAATCACCGCGTCACCTGAAGGCACAGCACTGGTAGAAGTTAAAACTGCTGAAGAAAGTTCGACTCTACCGGAAGGCATCAAAGAAATGCCTCAAGCACCAACCGAGGAGAAGCCACCTGAGGAAACGCCTTCATTAGCTGAAGGTGCTGACAAGACAGCTGAAACAGCTCTAACAGCTGAGGCTAAACCTCCTGAAGCAATCGAAATACTTCCAGAAGTGATTCCAGAAGCAGTCGCACCTTTAATAAAAACCGAGGCTCCAGTTTCCGAAGAAATCGCCGCGTCACCTGAAGGCACAGCACTGGTAGAGGTTAAAACTGCTGAAGAAGGTTCTACTGTACCGGAAGGTATCAAAGAAATGCCTCAAGCACCAGCCGAGGAGAATCCGCCTGAGGAAACGCCTTCGTTGGCTGAAGGTGCTGACAAGATAGCTGAAACAGCTCTAACGGCTGAGTCTGAACCTCCAGAAGCAGTTGGAATACTTCCAGAAGTGATTCCGGAAGCAGTCGCACCTTTAACAAAAACCGAGGCTCCAGCGTCCGAAGAACTCGCCGCGCCACCTGAAGCCACCGTCCTGGTAGATGTTAAAACTTCTGAAGAAGGTCCGACTCTACCGGAAGGCGACAGAGAAACGCCTCAAGCACCAGCTGAGGAGAAGCCACCTGAGGAAATGCCTTTATTCGCTGAAGGTGTTGAAAAGATAGCTGAAGCAGCTCTAATGGCTGAGGCTAAACCTCCTGAAGCAGTTGAAATAGTTCCAGAAGTGATTCCAGAAGCAGTCGCATCTTTAGCTAAAATCGAGGTTCCAGCTTCCGAAGAAATCGCCGCGCCACCTGAAGGCACAGCTCTGGTAGAAGTTAAAGCTGCCGAAGAAGATTCTACTCTACCGCACGGCGTCAAAGAAACGGCTCAAGCACCAGCCGAGGAGAAGCCGCCTGAGGAATTGCCTTTGTTGGCTGAAGGTGCTGAAAAGATAGCTGAAACAGCTCTAATGACTGTGACTAAACCTCGAGAAGCAGTTGAAATACTTCCAGAAGTGATTCCAGAAGCAGTCGCACCTTTAACAAAAACCGAGGCTCCAGCGTCCGAAGAACTCGCCGCGCCTCCTGAAGGCACAGCAGTGGTAGAAGTTAAAACTTCTGAAGAAGGTTTGACTCTATTGGAAGGCATCAAAGAAACGCCTCAAGCAGCAGCCGAGGAGAAGCCGCCTGAGGAAATGCCTTCATTGGTTGAAGGTTCTGAACAGGCAGCTGAAACAGGTCTAACGGCTGAGACTAAACCTCCTGAAGCAGTTGAAGTGATTCCAGAAGTGATTCCAGAAGCAGTCGCATCTTTAGCTAAAACCGAGGTTCCAGTTTCCGAACAAGTCGCCGCGCCACCTGAAGGCACAGCAGTGGTAGATGTTAAAGCTGCTGAAGAGGGTTCTACTCTACCGGAAGGCATCAAAGAAATGCCTCAAGCACCAGCCGAGGAGAAGCCGCCTGAGGAAACGCCTTCATTGGCTGAAGGTGCTGAAAAAGCAGCTGAATCAGTTCTACCAGCGGAGCGTAAAACTCCTGAAGGAGTTGATATACTTTCAGAAGTGATTCCAGAAGCAGTCGAACCTTTAACAAAAGCCGAGGCTCCAGCGTCCGAAGAACTCGCCGCGCCTCCTGAAGGCACAGCTGTGGTAGAAGTTAAAACTTCTGAAGAAGGTACGACTCAACCTGTAGGCATCAAAGAAACGCCTCAGGCACTAGCCGAGGAGAAGCCGCCTGTGGAAACGCCTTCATTGGCTGAAGGTGCTGAAAATACAGCTGAGACGGCTCGAACGGCTGAGACTAAACCTCCTAAAGCAGTTGAAATATTTCCAGAAGTGTTTCCAGAAGCAGTCGCATCTTTAGCTAAAACCGAGGTTCCAGCTTCCGAAGAAATCTCCGCGCCACCTGAAGGCACAGCCCTGGTAGAGGTTAAAGCTGCTGAAGAAGATTCTACTCTACCGGAAGGCGTCGAAAAAACGCCTCAAGCATTAGCCGAGGAGAAGCCACTTGAGGAAACGCCTTTATTGGCTGAAGGTGCTGAAAAGGCAGCTGAAACAGTTCTAGCGGCGGAAAGTAAAGCTCCTGAAGCAGTTGAAATACTTTCAGACGTGATTCCAGAAGCAGTCGCACCTTTAACAATAACAGAGGCTCCAGCTTCCGAAGAAATCACCGCGCCACCTGAAGGCACAGCCCTGGTAGAGGTTAAAGCTGCTGAAGAAGGTTCTACTCTACCGGAAGGCGTCAAAAAAACGCCTCAAGCATTAGCCGAGGAGAAGCCACTTGAGGAAACGCCTTTATTGGCTGAAGGTGCTGAAAAGGCAGCTGAAACAGTTCTAGCGGCGGAAAGTAAAGCTCCTGAAGCAGTTGAAATACTTTCAGACGTGATTCCAGAAGCAGTCGCACCTTTAACAAAAACAGAGGCTCCAGCTTCCGAAGAAATCACCGCGTCACCTGAAGGCGCAGCACTGGTAGAAGTTAAAACTGCTGAAGAAGGTTCGACTGTACCGGAAGGCGACAGAGAAACGCCTCAAGCACCAGCCGAGAAGAAGCCGCCTGAGGAAACGCCTTCATTGGCTGAAGGTGCTGAAAAAGCAGCTGAAGCAGTTCTACCAGCGGAGAGTAAAACTCCTGAAGGAGTTGAAATACTTTCAGAAGTGATTCCAGAAGCAGTCGCGCCTTTAACAAAAACCGAGGCTCCAGCTTCCGAAGAAATCGCCGCGTCACCTGAAGGCACAGCACTGGTAGAGGTTAAAACTGCTGAAGAAGGTTCTACTGTACCGGAAGGTATCAAAGAAACGCCTCAGGCACCAGCCGAGGAGAAGCTGCCTAAGGAAACGCCTTCATGGGCTGAAGGTGCTGAAAAGACAGCTGAAACAGCTCAAACGGCTGAGATTAAACCTCCTGAAGCAGTTGAAATACTTCCAGAAGTGCACCGCAAGGGCACCGCGACGATGGTGTAAGGCCGAACCGATGAAGGTAATGAGGGAATCGGCCATGACCAGTAGTGAGATGAATAATTGGCTTCACAGGAGGAAACGAGGTGGGCAAATTATACGTGTCCGGAATGAAATTAAATATTCCGGTTCCCTCGTTATTTTCCTTCCACCATGTTGCCCATCGCGCTGCATCAGCGCGCTCACTGATGCATAGACACCTGGCGCATCTACTGTTCACATATACTCTCCGCTCCATCGCAGTTTTCCCAATACAAACGCAGAATTAGGCTCACACCTTTGCAGTATCTCCCCCTTATTTTCCTCCTCTCTATCATCTCGCTTGACTCCATCCTCCCCTCGCCATGTTCACGCTTACGCTGCGTAGATGGTTCGAGGTTGGTGAAATTCGCCTCTTCACTACCCTACCAAGTCCAGCTTTTTTAAGAAGCATTGTTAATTGTGAAGCAACTACCAGATATTGCAAAACAGGGTTATTCGCGTGTTGAAGACAGTGGTTTAACCTTTCTTTGCGAAGCAAGTACTTGGCTTCAGAGTATTTCCAGCGTTTCCAACGGATAGTCAGAACTGCCATGAAAAACTAAAGTGTGCGTAATTGCGAGCCACCGGCTCGGCATTGTAAGATACTGTCATAAAGAGTTGACGGCAATGACGCAATCTTTCAAAAATAGCAAAGTTGTCGTTGTAAAAATTGTCCTGGTTTGCAACGAACAGTTAAAACTGTCAAAGAAACCAATAGTGTGCGTTTTAACGAGTAGCGAACACCACAAGCCTGATAAATAATGTTCAGCAGCTTTATTGGTTACAGTTGTCATCATCATCATCAGCCTGACTATACCCACAGCAGGGCGAAGGCTTCTCCCATATTCCTCCAATTAACTCGGTCCAGTGCTAACTTGACCTCTGCGAACTTCTTAACCTTATCCGCACCTAACTTTCTGCCGCCCCCTGCTACGCTTTCCTCCCTTGGAATACAATTTGTTAGCCTAAACGGCCATCGGTTATCCTCTCTTCGCACTACATGCCCTGCCCATGCACAATTCTTCTTGATCTCTACTAGAAGGTCAGTAACTTCTGTTATTTCTCTGACCCACTCTACACGTTTCCTATCTCTTAATGTTATCCCTACCATTTTTCTTTCCATACCCCTCTGCGTTGTCCTCAACTTAAGTAGAACGCTTTTTTGTTAGCCTCCACGTTTCAGCCCCATAGGTGAGTACAGGCAAGATGCAACTGTTGCATACTTCCCTCTTGAGCGATACCGGTAAGCTGCTAGTCATAATCTGCAAGTGCTTGCCAAATGCGCTTCATCCCAATCTTATTCTCTTCGTTATTTCCTTTGCATGGTCTGGATCTGCGGTCACTACCTGTCCTAAGTAGACACATTCGCCTACTACTTCTAGTGCTTCGCTACCTAATGTAAACTGCTGTTCCTTCCCGAGGCTGTTGAACATTACCTTAGTCTTCTGCATATTGATTTTATGCCTCCCTTTCTACCTTTCATGCCTAGGCCACCAATAATTCTTTGCAGTTCATCTGAGTTACTTAGCCAGGCAGTGTCATCAGCAAATCGCAGATTACTGAGGTATTCTCCATCTACCCTAACGGCTCCCATTCGAAGTCTCTGAATACTTCCTCTAAGCAAGCTGTGAATAATTCTGGGGAGATTGTGTCTCCTTGCCTAACTCCTTTCTTTATGGGAATTTTAGTACTTTCTTTATGCAGAACTATGGTTTCTGTGCAGCCACTATATATATCTTCCATCACTTTCACGTACGGCTCGTCTACGCCCTGTTTCTCAATGCCTGCATCACCGCCGAAGTTTCTACTGAGTCAAATGCTTTTTCGTAATTAATGAGTGCTATGGTTGGTTTGGTTTGGTTTGTGGGGTTTAACGTCTCAAAACGACTCAAGCTATGAGAGACGCCGTAGTGGAGGACTCGGGACATTTCGACCACTTGGGGTTCTTTAACGTGCACTGACATACAGCACACGGGCGCCTTACTTTTCGCCTCCACCGAAAAGCGACCGCCGACGCCGGTATTCGATCCCGCATCCTTGGGAACAGTAGTCGAGTGCCGTAACCACTGCGCCACCCCGGCGGGCCAATGAATAGTATGTATAAGGGCTGGTTATATTCCGAGCATTATTCTATTACTTAGTTGATGATATAGATATGATCGAAAGTATAGCACTCTTTCCGAAAACCTGTTTCATCTTTTGCTTGATTACAGTCCAAGGTTCAGTGCAGTTCAGTCGTTCAGTCGTGTCCGACTCTTCGTGACCCTATAGACCATGTCACGCCATGCTTTCCGGTCTCTCACTATCTTCCTAACATCACATAACTTCATCTGCAGCGCCTCGAGGATGCCATCTAACCATCGCGTTCGCTGCCTCCCCTTCTCCGGCGACCCTCAACCTTTCCCAACATCAAATCTTTCTCCAGCGACTCCTCTCTTCTCATCAGATGACCAAAGTATCTGAGCTTTAACTTTAGAATTTGACCCTCCAAAGAGCAGTCAGGGTTTATGGTCGACAATATCGACTGATTTGATCTTCTGGCAGTCCAAGGAACTCTCATGAGTCTTCGCCAGCACCACAATTCAAACGCGTCAATTCTTCGGCGGTTAGCCTTTATTATTATTTATCATTATTATTATTATTATGATTATTATTAGGTTATTATGATTATATTAGCGATTGCCTTAGTAAACACCTTATATGTAACAGACAGTAAGCTGACTGACTTGTAATTTTTCAGGTCCTTAGTGTCCCCTTTCGTATGAATTAAAATAATATTTGCGTTCTTCCATGGTTCCGGTACTGTCGATGACACAGGCACTGCGTATACATAGGGGTCAGTTTTCCTAGCACCATACCTTCCGTCCTTCAACAAATCCACAGTTACCTAATCTTTCCGGCTGCTTTCCCCCTTTTCATAGTTTCTAACGCTTTCTTAACCTCGTCTTTCGTCACTGGAGGAATGTCTGACTGTTTTTTCCTACCGCAATCACATTACGGTCCTGACTACTTTGGCTGCTGTAGAGAGCTGTATAGAACTCCTCGGCTACTTTGACTATCTTGTCCATATTCGTGATGACGTTGCCCGCTTTGTCCCTTATCGCATACATCTGGTTTTTGCCTATGCCCAATTTCTTCTTTACCGCTTTAAGGCTTCCCCCGTTCTTTACAGCATGCTCAATTTTCTCCATGTTAAACTTCTTTATATCGGTCACTTTGCACTTGTTGATTAGCTTTGATATCTCTGCCGATTCGATCTGGTCTGTTGGATTGGAAGCTTTCATACTTCGGCGTTTCTTAATCAAATATCTCGTCTCCTTAGACAGCCTTCTGGTATCCTAACTATCCTACCGCCTACTTCTACAGCGCACTTTGTAATGATATCTCTGAAATTATTGTTCATAGCTTCTAGGCTAATGTCGTCATTCTAGGTTAGAGCTTGATATCTATTCTGTAGCGAGATCGTGAACTCTTGTGCCTTCCCCCTCACCGCTAATCTATTGATGGATTTCTTTCTTACTAATCTGCTTCGTTCCCTTCTGAAGTTTAGTTCGAGACCTTACGATCCTGTGGTCACTGCATCGCACTTTCCCGATTACCTCTACATCCTGTATAATGGCGGGGTTAGAACACATTATGAAGTCAATTTCATTTTTAGTCTCCCCGTTAGGACTTTTCCATGTCCAGTATAGTGCAGCCTTACAATACGCAAAATGTATTAGGTTCAAGAAATCTTTCAAAATAGGTCCAAATATTCTGGCTATGTGAAATTCGCTGTCTCCGATAAGTCATCACTATTTTCGTGATAATCAGCCTAACTATACCCACTGTAGAGCAAAGGCCTCTCCCACATCTCCCCAATCAATCCTATCCTGTGCCAGCTGCGACTAACGTTATAACCAGCGAACGGACTTCCTGCCGTTCCATAAAATCTTTTAGTTCACTGAAATCCCTTCCTTTACCTTCAGAGGCTATTATTTATCCTGCTTTTCTATTACGTGCCCTGCCTGCTTTGTCTAGTTTCGACTGTTTTGCCAATAACTCGCGTTTGCTCCTTGAAGACGTTTGCTCTTTTATTCATTAAGGTGGCGCCTATCATTTTCCTTTCCACAGCCCGCTTTTTTACACTCAGTTTATGTTGAACTCCTTTGTTTTGCCTCAACTTTTGTGTGTCATAGGTTAGTGTAGTTAAGATAATGCCAATACGTTCTTACCTCCTGTGAGATATTGAAAAACGGAGATTAATTATGTATGGGTACCTACCTAGAGCGCTGCATCTCACACTTGTTCCTCTAGTAACTACTGACATTCTTGATCGGTGACCACCTATCAAATGCGCTAACACTAATCCTTATTATTCTATACACTTAGGTCTCGAGGTATGGATCTGCGGTTGTTTATAAGTCATCTTCCGAGCCTTCTCGTGACCATCTCGAACTGGGCATATATATTTTGTTTATTTTAACATTTGCCAGACATCCAATATCATCTTTAGAAGGATCATTATCCTTCCCGAAAAGCATTTTCAATACCTGGCAACTTGACTCAGGCTTTATTCTCCTCTATCCATCTCAATTACGTAACATGCCGTATTCGGAATATTTGCGAAAACGAGAATCGTCCATTTCCTGTTGCTTATAGAGAGGCGGTATAGCAAAAAGCCAGATCAACTCTTCCCATGTGCCGATTTCGTTTATTGCTGCAACGTCAGAGTTCAGGACTTTTCTTCTGCTCTTTTAGTTTTTTGTGTGCCAGTTTCAGCAATTACTGTCTGGCTTGGCAGTAAAAGTATTTGACAACCCGAGGACTGGCTTCTAGCTCGAAAAAATTGTGTAATTTTTAATGGTCTGAAATATGATTTGTCGCGCTTGATCCATATGTCCTTTGGAATTGGAGAGACAGGAATTTAGAAACGTAAATGGTAGAAATGTGGCCTAAACACTTTCATGTCAGCAGTGAGGACTACGCAGCGGCAGCCGTAAGTTGCAATGAGACCAGGACGCGAAGACTTACTAAGTATTGAAAGTAACAGGTGGAAACACCATTGAAGATATACTTTAAATTTTGTATTGCTGGCTACAGCTGACACTAGCCGAAGGGTGACAAGAGCGTTCTATTTCACCTTAAACGTAACAACGTGGCATGAAAGAAAGCCAAAATGAGTTTTTCATGACACTTACGTTTTTTGTGTGGCCTGTCTTTAGGCAGGTTGAAAGTGGGTTAACTCCGACGATGGTTTCAAAGGGGATCACTTGTTTATCATCAGGTCTGATTCATATGTATTTATACAATGATACTTTGCTGAAAAGCAAAGACCATCTGCTTACAAAAGAGCCAACTTGTTTTTATTGTGATAGCAGCTGTGCTGCAGCGTAAAGGCGTCGCATCGCGACAACACAACACTCTTCCAGTTATGTTTCTAAGAAAGTCGCAACAAAGCATAACAATCAGTATCTACTGCAGTCTATCGCAAATTAATGTATGCGCCTTACATTCTAAATTGCACATATCGAGATGCCTAATATAGAGCTCAGAGTCGCTTGACGAGCGAAAATCGAATTCGTTTTGCCACGGCTTGATTCCTTCCGTTTTTCGATCTATTACTATTAAAAGAACTGCAAATGTTTTTCCCAACAACTTTGAACATTTCACCGGATTTCAGTTAGCGTTTATGCTGACTTGATATGAAGCGAATTTTCACAGTTGCCAAAAAGAAGAGGAAATAGTTGCGAACTCACAAGCAAAATGTTTCTTCTGGGCACGTGAGGCCACGGTAGGTTCTTGGTGATTCGGCAACTTTTGGCACTGCCGTGCTTGTTTTTTTTTTTTGTTTCTGCTGCGCACCTTTTTGCTGAAGTACAGAAGCATCTGCGCATTTTAGTGCTAATCTAACCGGCATTCTATACACACCATGTTCGACAGGCCAGAATGCCATTCCTTGAGTGTTTCAGTGGAAGATTAACAAAATTAATGCATTAGAGAGTGCTGGTATGCGAAACTTGAAAGGCCCTAGAACTAAAACGTAGCAACGCAAAGTTGAGAAATTTTTATAGATTTCATGGCTTGAAAATGAAAGGAGGCTGAGATAAAAATGAATTGCAATTACACAGCTGGGACTAAGCAGAATGAGTACGGCCGGGGATTTAATAACAGATGCTACTGCCAGCCATTGGAGACAGCCACCAATAGTGCCTCAAGCCTATGGCTTGCAGAGTTCCAGTGGGAGGTGACAGATTACGTCCGATAACTACTTGCAGACTCAGATGATGTAGGTTCACTAATGATATTTCTGGGCGTTGGATGGCAGGCATATCCTGGTGTTCGATCTAGATTCATTATCTCGCAATCCAGATGTTTAAGAATGGGTATGTGTGGAAACCACTGAGATTGGAAGGCGTTTTTTGACAAGCAAGAAACGTGCACGCACAGTGCACGTTACATGCATGAGTGCAATTTATAAATTTCCGGAGGGCTTCACTACAATGTATCTAAGGTATTGACCCTATAAACCAAACAAAAACCGTAGACGGCAATTGGAATGGCAGCACCTATGGCCATAAGTCGCAGTTTTGTGTTTTATCTTCACCGACAGAGCGGGATTAACAGTGATGAGGGTCCAGTTCAAAAAAGCTAAGCTCTCTTTTCTCTTTCACTCCCACCTTACTCGTATTATAAAAAAAGGAACAAGGTAAAGAAGGTGAGAACTGAAAAAAAATTGGTACTGCAAATCAGTAACAAAAAGCATCCACTTTCAATCCCTCCTTCCTCCCTTCCCTTACGTTACGGTTCCGGTCTCCAAAAAAGCAAGTGTGACAGATACTGCCCCTTTCCCTTCCTGTGAAACAATTAATATTAGAACAGTTTGAACACTGACTTGAAGCTAGTCAACTAAGGGAACATAAAAATAAAATACGCACAAACTCACAATTATCATGTCGAGGAACAGTGAAATCAATCATTCTTTTCGAATTAACCGACCTTACGGATCATAAACAACTCTACCGAACTTACTAATCAATAAAGAAAGCGTAGTAGAGTTGACATCATCAGGCAGGGAATTCCAGTCTCTAACCATTTGGGGAAGGAAATAATACAACGAATCATTGTCGAACCTATATTAATTTAAATATTTATAATCTTTCTTCCGGTTATTGTGTGAAGTCGATGGATACAAAAAGCGACTTGCGTTCATTTTAAAGTAACCATATAAAACGAGGAATGTAACTTACGACGCATGAACTTGTCGTGGACACTTATATTTGGAAGTCAAGCTTGATTCAAAGTTCGGTTGGTTAGGTTTGTTTTGTGGGGTTTAACGTCCCAAAGCAACTCAGGCTGCGAGAGACGCCGTAGTGGAGGACTCCGGAAATTTCGACCACCTGGGATTCTTTAACGTGCACTGACATCGCACAGCACACGGGCGCCTTGCTTTTCGCCTCCATTGAAAAGCGGCCGCCGAGGCCGGGATTCGATCCTGCGTCCTTGGGAGCAGTAGTCGAGCGCCGTAATCCCTGCGCCACCCCGGCGGGTAGTTCGGTTGGTTAATCATCATGTTTATATCTGTTGTACGTAGATTTTATTAATTTGCATTCGACATTATCCAACGTTTGCGTACATTGTTTTGCATATGGAAACCAAGCGATTATGCTATATTCAAGTATAGGACGAATTAGTGTTGTGAAAGCACGAAGTTTCATATCTGGGGCTGCAGAGCTTATTGCGCGCTTTAATGATTGGCGAGCAGAAAGAGCCTTGCCTGTTATAAATGTAACATGCTTTTCCCATTCCAAATCTGACGAAAATACCACTTTTGGTGTCTGCTGTACTGTAAGGAAAAGAAAGTAAATTTTGCTTTCTGGTTATAGTCATGAAGGCAGATTTTCATGATTAATTTTCTTTTCCCTGTTCAGACATCAGTCGCCAGCTGATGCTAGCGCATTTTGTAATGCAAGCTAACCTTCATAGCTAATGATTTCTTTGTATAAGGTACAATCGTCAGTATACATCCGAACTGTCACATTAAGGCTGTCGTTAATATACAGGAGAAAAAGTATCGGTGCAAGGACTGTGCCTTGCAGTACGCCAGATATTACATCGACTTGATCTGAATAGTGGTTTTCGTAAAATACAAACTGACGACGACCTGAAATATACACTTCTAGTCATTTCGTTACATTGCAGATGGGGAGATAGCTGGGAATTTCGCAAGGTAACGTTTTATGGAAATACGCGACCAAATGCTTTTGATAAGTCTAGAAATATCAGATCTATTTGGCCAGTTTGTCAATTCTGAAGGCTAGGTCATTTATGGTTTCCGTAAGCTGTGTTGTCGTTGACAGGCCTTTCTGAATCCCTTCTGGTTCGGGTGTAGAATGTTGTTATCTGGTGTCCCATGGGTGTGTGGACGAAGACGACGATAAGTGTTGAGCTGTGCGGCTAAGCGGTTCCCGTCGTTTTCTAGAGTGGTGTTGCCCACTGGTGCGTGATTTGCACTCGTAACATCTTTGGTGGAGGTGGGATAATCGATCCCATACAACAGGCTGGATCTCCTCAGTGGACGCCACGTCGGTATTGTCACCATGTCCTGTCACCCTCTACTGCCGCCGCCCCAACTGTCGTGGTGGCACAAACCTCGGACCCGGGCACCTTCGGCGGGACCGACGACGTTGACGTGGACGACTGGTTGGCCCTGTATGAGCAAATAAGCAAGCACAACCGCTGGGACGCAGCGCTCATGCTGGCAAATGTCATATTTTATTTGACCGGAACCGCGCACGTCTCCTTTGAAACGCATGAAGACGAGATGATCTTGGGACGTTTGCAAACAGAAGTTCAAGACCTCTTCGGCTAGCCTATTGGACGCCTCCTCGCTGCCAAAAAAGACCTGGCATCTCGCGCCCAAACTTCGTCCGAATCCTACATTTCCTACATACAAGACGTCCTATCCCCCTGCCGAAAAGTCGACTCTACCATGACTGAGAAAGATAAAGGGGGCCACATACTAAAGGGTGTAGCCGACGATGCTTTCTACCTCTTCTTGTGGAGGGACTGTTCTACTTTAGACTCTGTTCTTCAGGGGTGCCGACGCTTCGAGCACGCGAAACAAAAACAAAACGCGTATGTCACCGTTTTGACCGCCTGCCGAACACAGCTGTAAGCTCGTCCTGTACTGACCTGCCTAATCTCCGTCAGCCTTCCGAACAGACTAACTTGACCCGTATCGTCCACCGCGAACTCGAGGCCATGGCTCCTGCTGTTTCCTCATTGCAACTGACGGACAATGTCCTGCCTACTGTATTCTTCATCCAGGCTGTTGTTCACCAGCAGGTTGCTAATATACGCATCTACTGGCTCTACTGGCCCCGTCCCGGACACCATCGACTCCAACTCAGCCCCTCCTGTTATCGCTGTTGCCTCTAACTCAGCTTTATGCCTCGATACCGCTACCGCAATCCTAATGACTGGCGTTCCGCTGACGATCCCTCAATCTGCTTCAACTGTTTCCGTGTTGGGCACATTTCCCGTCACTGCCGCCACCGCTGGTACATGCCGTCACGCCCATTCTACTATCTCAATCGCAGTGGAGTCTCTGCACCACGCCGTTCCTCGCCCCAACCTGACCCGCCCCGTTCAGATCCTGTTCCACCTGTTCGTGTTTCCAGCCGGTCGCGTTCCTCGCAAACCCGACGTTCCCGCTCTCCTCTTCCTCGTCGTAATTCTTCACAGTCCTATGCCAGCCGCTTCTCGGAAAACTAGACGATGCAGCTCCCGCAAGTGATGCTGCATACGCGACCCAGACTGAAAAACCTCTGATGACCTTTGCTCCACGATCTAACCTCATCGAAGCCCTTGTCAATGGTGTTCTTGTCTCTTCCCTTATTGACACTGGTGCCCAACTCTCTGTCCTCAGTTCTTCGTTTCGTCGTCGTCTGAAAAAAATCCTTACGTTAGCAGTTTCGCCCACCGTTCGTGCCGCCAATGACAGCCCTGCTGTCGTGCTTGGTATGTGTACCGCCCGTGTAACCATTGCCGGTCGTCACACGCCAGTCTTATTCACCGTGATCCAGGAATTCCCCCATGACCTGATGCTTAGCCTGGACGTCTTGACCACTCACTCAGCCCTTATTGACTGCTCAACTGGCAGTTTACGCCTGGACCTTCTCCTCTGCTCTTAAGATCTCTCCACACCACCTCACCTCCGCTCAGCAAAATATTCTCGCCTTCCTCCTGAAGCTGTTGATTACATTCCTATGTGCCCTTTCCCGCCCGTGCCAGATGGAGACTACCTAGCGTGCCGAATTACAGACATCGTTATGCAACGTCACGCCATTCTCCCACACCTCCCCGTACACGTATCTCAGAATCGCACCACTCTCCCAGTCCTCAACTTCAGTTTGTCGACCCAAGTCCTCCCCAACGGAATTTCATTGGCTGAACTTTCCCCGCTGACCGACTGTGAAGTTTCAAAACGAACTACTGACCCTCACTCTGCACCTTGCACAGCCTCTACCGCTCCTATTTCGTCTCTTTCCCACCGTGATCCTGTTTCCAGCATGAACGCAGCCGACCTGCAACCCGATTCTGTCGACACCCTCTACAACTGTTGCTTTCATATAGCGACTTTTTTTATTTTGGGGCCCGACCTCTTGGCCAGACGTCTGTTGCAGCTCACCGCATCGACACCGGCGATGCTGCCCCTGTTCACAAGCGACCGTACCGTGTCGCTCTTTCCGAGCGCCAGGTGCACATTCAACATGAAGTCGACAAGATGCTGGCCGACGACATCATTGAGCCTTCAAACAGTCCCTGGGCGTCACCTGTTGTGCTGGTCCAGAAGAAAGATGAGAGCTGGAGATTCTGCGTCGACTATCGCCATCTCAACAAGTTGACCAGAAAAGGCGTCTAACCTCTTCCGCGCATCGAAGAGGCACTTGATTGCTTATATGGAGCCAGCTACTTTTCCTCTATCGACCTTCGCTCTGGCTACTGGCAAATCTCCAATGATGAACGAGACCACAAAAAAAAAAAACGGCATTTATCGCTCCTGACGGCCTCTACCAATTTAAATTCATGCATTGTGGCCTATTTAACGTTCCTGCAACTTTCGAACGGATGATGGACTTGTTGCTGCGCTGCTTCAAGTGGACGACTTTGTTACTTAGACGACGTTATTGATTTTTCGTCCACATTTAACAGCCACCTCTCTAGCCTTTCTACCTTTCTCGAGCTGTTCCGTCGCGCCGGCCTTCAACTCAACTCCAAGAATTGCAGCTTCGGCCGTCGCGAGATCAAAGTTCTTGGCCACTTAGTGAATGCTGCTGGTGTTCAGCCTGACCCCGATAAGATTCGCGCCGTTCGTACTTTTCCCACTCTGCGTTCATCTAGTGATGTTCGAACTTTTCCCGGCTTGTGTTCGTATTTCCGCCGTTTCGCCCAGAACTTCGCAACCCTTGCTCGCCCTCTCGCCGCACTACTGAAAAAGATGCACCTTTCTCTTGGGGCTCTGACCAAGCTGCAGCTTTCTTAAAACTTATCGCTGCTCTCACCAGTCCACCCGTCTTGGCCCATTTTAACCCTTCGGCTCCTACCGAACTCCGCACTGACGCAAGTGGTCACGGCATTGGAGCTATCCTCGCTCAGCGACACCAAGGCCGCACTAGAGTGATTGCGTATGCCAGTCGCCTACTATCTAGGGCAAAATAAAATTGCTCTATCACAGAGAGGGAGTGTCTAGTTCTTGTTTGGGCTATTGCGAAATTCCGCCCTTATTTGTTTGGGCGACCCTTTACCGTTATCACGGACCACCATGCCTTGCGCGGTGGCTATATTCACTCAAAAACCCTACTGGATGTTTGGGATGCTGGGCGCGAAGGTGGCAAGAATACATCTTTTCCGTGGTTTATAAGTCTGGTCGGTTTCAGCAAGATGCAGAATGCTTGTCCCGCCGCCCGATCAATTTTCCCAGCTCTACGGATTGTGACATTGACTCATGCGCCTTTACCCACATAGCCAACGAACAGCGCTTAGGCTCTGCGCTTCGGTCTATCATCGACCGTCTGACTACCGGCCAGTCTCATCCCGCCCTCGCCATGTTCGTACTGCAAGGGGACGTACTATACCACCGCAATATGCGACCCGATGGCGCCGAGCTCTTGATAATCGTCCCGAAACATCTGCGCTCCACCATGCTGAAACAATTTCATGATGCTCCCACGGCTGGACATCTGGGCGTACCCCGCACGTATGACAGCGTGCGCCGACGTTTTTACTGGCCGGGTTCTTATCGCTCATTTCAGCATTATGTCGCCGCGTATAAGCTGTGTCAGCGACGGAAAAAACCATCGATATTGCCACCAGGACACCTGTAGCCAATTTCTATCCCGACTGACCCGTTTGCCCGTGTTGGTGTTGGTTTGCTTGGACCCTTCCCGGTGTCTGCCTCGGGCAACGAATGGATCGCCGTAGCGACCGACTATGCCTACGCGTTACGCCATTACCTGCGCGATCCCGAATAGCGGCGTTACAGACTTTTCTGATTTCCTCCTCCACAACGTGATACTACAGCACGGTGCCCCTTGTGAACTACTCACGGATCGTGGTCGCTCCTTCCTCTCCAGAGTGGTTGACAAGCTATTGCGTGTGTGCACTGTCCGCCATAAATTTACCACCGCCTATCATCATCAGACAAACGGCCTCACAAAACGCCTCTACCGTACGCTCACAGATACGTTATCAATGTATGTCTCCAGCGATCATCGGGATTGGGACATTAATCTACTCTTTTTAACATTCGCCTACAACTCTTCTCGGCATGATACCGCTGGATACTCTCCCTTTTATCTGCTTTTTGGACGACACCCTTTGATACATCGCTACCCACTATTGACGCCGCCACTAGTACTTACGCTAGTGATGCCATCTCCCGCGTTAATGATGCTCGCCGCGTTGCTCGAGACAGGCTCTTTGCCTTCCAAGGCTCCCAGCCATCCCGTTATACCAGTCGCCCGATGTGCACTACGTTCCAGGCTCTCTCGTTCCGCTCTGGCTCCCATCCCGCCAGGTGAGCTTATGCGAAAAACTTCTACCGCGCTACACAGGCCCCTACAGTATCTTGCGCCGAGTCATCGACGTCACATACGAACTCGAACCTCTGAACACAAAGTCGTCTGCCCCACGAGCTTCCGACATTGTGCATGTGACATGACTCAAGCCACATTATTCACACCCTGCTTAGACTACTTAGAAAAGCACCGGGACTGTGCTTCTGCGGCGGGGGTAATGTTATACAGTGTCCCATGCTGGTATTCAGCAAGTGAAGAACGAAGTGTCTGGATTTGTGGACGAAGACGACGCTGAGTGTTGAGCTGTGCGGTTAAGCGGCGCCCGTCGTTTTCCATAGTGGTGTTACCAACTGGTGCGTGATTACCACTCGTAACAATGTTGTTTCGTTCAATGAATGTTATTACGAGTTTAAGAATAATATGCTCAAGTATTTTACATGCTGTGAAAGTAAGTGAAATAGGGTGGCAGTTTAAGAGGTTGGAACTATCGCCTGATTTGAAAATCGGAACGACCTTAGCTACTTGCCAATCTTTATGCACCTCAGAAGTTTCAAGAGACATTTTAAAAATCAATAGTAAGTACTTCGAAATCCACTCTGCATATAATTTGAGAAATGCATTTGATAAGTTGTCAGGGCCATTATAGTTGTTTTCATCAATACTGAGCAGTAAAGAGAAAATACCTGGCTGAATGATTCCTATTTGCTGGCTCCCCATACGGATTCTCGTTCGCGTCCATGCCCATTTTTTAAAAATAGGTGAATACTTCAGCCGTGCTATCGCGTCTACATGGCTAAGCTTAATCATCCTCCAACCTTTTTGGCGGAAATCTTTCATATTGTATAAAAAAAATAAAGAAAAAAATAAGTATAAAATGTCAGAGACATTTCACCTTGAAATGGGGCATGAATTCGTATAACATGTCTGTTTTTTCATTTCATCTTTGAGCAAGTCAATTACGGTATTTACGTTTCTACAAGTTTTTAAGAAGCTTTTACTGGAATCTTTACTCCCGCATGCCCGAATTGTCCTGAATACTATGTAACCTTAGAACACTGCACGTTTTCTGCACTGCTGCAATTCAGTCACCTCACTTTCCCTCCCCTCCTCCCCCAATATGACAAGTTTGGTTAGCCTTTGACCAGCTGAAAGACCAGTTGCCTTTGGTGACACTGGCCCAGAACATTCTCGACCTTTAATAGTGCGTTAAATAAAGTTGTTTCCTCCTCCACCCTCCTTTGTGATCTTTGCAGTGTTTTTGTTCGTGTCCCGGGAATTGATTTTTGTGCATCGTTTTCGGCGTACCGATAGCAGAATGCTGTAAAATGAGTGCCGCCAAGGCATTTACGCCATTTAGTTGTTCTGTTGCCGTTTATTGCTTTGGAATAACCCACTTGGTTTCCTGTTCGTGCTTTTGTTCCTCGTAGGCCAGTTCCAAGCGCTCAAAAACTTTACCTCGTTTCTTTAGCTGGTTGGAATGAGCGATTGCTGAAAGGCATGGGAAGACTTAGAAATTGTTTCCTCTCCTGCGTTTTGGAAATATCAATGATATAAAATTAGGAACTAGTCGACCTGACCAGAAAAATCGCTCTTATTTGCCACATTATTTCATAAGGTTGTAGGCTGCTGTGCTGTTTATAAAAGTCAATAAAAATGTAATAGTTACTCACTTATTTTGTTGCGAAAACTTGTACCACTGCTGTTCTCTGATGCTCTCTTTTATCATTTTAAAATCGCCCTGCGCGGCTGATAGAAAGTGAATGCATGTTCTGATTGTTTTTCAGCCTTGTTTGCAAAGCTTTTAAATGTTGTTATAAGTACGCCATGAACGAAAGAGAAGTTATTTTATGGCCATTAACACTGACACATAGGCAAATGTCTGACCAACATACATCACCCACCTTGTGTCGCAAATTGTTTACACCGTTAGGAAAGAGCGATTGGCGGCAAAATGAACCATTGTTGTGAATCCTGAGCAGAAGTTTTATTTGCGTGCCATTTGTACTCCAAGCAACGAAGTCATCTTGCTACAATGGTGATTGCTGTTTCACTGCGGTCAAGGAAACTAGGTGGGTAGTTGATGGCAACAAGATGTCGGGCAAGACCGTTCAATCGCTGGCGGTCCAGGGAAGAATGACGAAGTGAATGTAGTCGTACGGGCGAGAGGTTGGGAGACTCGCTAGTGATGGCAGGGGCGAATATAGATGCGTTATGAGGTTATGCAAATGGAGGATCGCAATAAAATATGTGGGACATAAACTAGCAATGCGGCGACGATGGGCAAGGGCCGGGAGGTTGGACTGGTAATTTAAAGTTGATATACTAACTTGAAAAGAGCACGGAGGAAGGAATCTAGCTTCTCTGTTCCGAAATTATTCAAGTGAGGTTTATAGCAACGCTTGTTTCGGAGAACAGATGGGAGGTACGTATTCAGTACATAAGATTATTCAGTACATAAGTAAACGTTAGGAAAAACAAGAGCGTGTGAAATCCCCGGCTTCTTCCTTCCTCTCTCGCGGCGCGGCAGAAGTGAGCCTCCTATTATCTGCTTCACCCTTGTCAAGCGCGTGCTTTTTTGCCTTGCAAAAGAAGCCGACGCCATTACCGTAGCTCCCACTTTGTTCACGCGTGAAAGCGGTTTTGCTGGAAGCGATTCCGTGGGTGCGACGACTGGGGAGGCGACGCGAGGATAAGTAATGTTTCGTTTGTCCAGCAGGAAAACGAAAAACGCTGCTCGCGAAAGTGTTTGCGGTATTATGGTATGGTATGGTATGGTATGGTATGGTATGGTATGGTATGGTATGGTATGGTATGGTATGGTATGGTATAATTTCTGGGTATTATGCAGCACCAACTAGCCCCTCAAGGCGTTATTTTGTCAAAGGATTGCCCGAGCAAACATCAACAAACTGCGAGATCGGCGCCTATGCGAGGTAAGTGGCCCTTCTTCAGTTCTCAAGTGGGCTTTCTCAAAAGATTCTGTGCGAAGCGCGAACTACTGCAGATGTTTTTTGCAGTAGGTGACGTTGGGGGGGGGTGGGGGGGGGTGGCAGCTGGAATCGTTTTTTCGCGGGCTACGCGTTCGATCACAGCCTTGTCTCGAAAGTTGCGCTTCATGTGTTTAGCCTGCACCGTTCACGCCACTCACTGGCCTGGCGTATGGCCACATAGTTGTTCGGTCACGGGCTCGACCGAAAAGCTGTGCTTCAGGTGCTTACGTAGTTAACACTCCGCCGTTAACTCCGCTCGCTGTGTCCGTCCAGATTTGATGTACGCATTGCCCGGTGACCAATCATATGGCTTTTCAGCGACGGTCTCGACTCGAAAGTTGTGTTTATATTGTTTGGTTTTGCCGTTCATGCTATGCATTTGCACGTTCAGCTTTAATGTTGTAAGCCTAGCGGGGCGGGATGTATTCGTTTTGTCTTGGTTGGATTCGTTCGCGAGAAGAAAGTTATACTTCACGTTCTTGAGCTACCCCGTTCAGCGCTCGTTGCGCATGCATGTCTAGATTTGGGGTTCGCGCACTGCAGGACATAATCGTCTTTTTGTAGTGCGTTTGCTTTGCTCATGAACTCGTACAAAAGCGGCGGTTTCCGTTGCTATATATACAGAGCTCTCGCCATTCATTCATGCTGCTTGAGGAATAGCTCAAATTTCATCATTGTGATATTTGCTCTATCGAGTTGTTACTAAGCATGCCGTGTGGATTAATGGCAGCTATCCTGATTAAGCCATGGCTGTGCACATACTATTTGAGAATTCAACCAAGGATCTTCGCTAAATATAGTCGCAGTGGTTTCAAAGCCAAAGTCGTCGTCGCTGCAGCCGGTTATGCTTGATAACCGTGTGTATTGGCACTTTTACTTCGCGGATAGGCAGCTGTAAATGAATTCACTAAATAGGGAACACGCTCACTGATCGAGGCCACCTAGAACCATAGGCAGTTAAATAAGTTATGGCTGTACTTGTGGCGTACTGAAGTTATAACAGTTGTGCGTGTTTTTTTCAGTTATTTATTGGTTTGGTTTGGTTTGTGAGGTTTAACTTCCCAAAGCGACTGAGGCTATGAGAGACGCCGTAGTAGAGGACTCCGGAAATTTCGACCACCTGGGGTTCTTTAACGTGCACTGACATCGCACAGCACACGGGCGCCTTGCTTTTCGCCTCTATCGAAAAGCGGCCGCCGAGGCCGGGATTCGATCCCGCATCCTTGGGAACAGTAGTCGAGCGCGTATGAAAAATCATGGTATATGTTGTTCTTCCGCGCTCTGTACCTTTCCTCATAAAATGATGTCATACGAAATCTTTTTTATTATTCTTAGGGTCACTTTATCGAAGACTGTCAATTACTTCCAGCTACTTCCTAAAAAAAAAACAAAAAAAAAAACAATGGGTTTACTTCGATAATCCACAATAAATAAAATGTTTTGTTGTACACCACTTGAATTTGGTGTGCAATTCTACAAGGATGACATGAGGGACTGTTTTTTTATGAGCTATTATTGCATGTTCTAACATTCTAACACTGAATAAAACTCAAAGAGGCCGTTTCGATTTCGTGGCAGTAGTGTTCCAATGCAGTAAAAACGCAAGACGCCCGTTTACAGTTCAGTGTGAGGTGGCCGACATTGCCGAATATTTCTACAAGTGAAAATTAATATAATCTTAGGGTGTAGCTTCAGGTGAAGCGTTGTTATGGTTTCTATTCATGAACCAATCCATTTCGTTCTGCATATTTTTTATCACATCTGTGTGGCAGTGGGTAAAGAGGTATTTAGTTCCGGCAATATACACACATTATTTAAGGAACCGCTGTGAACCTCATATCTTTAGCGTGTGACATACCAAAAATAATCAAGCGTCGGCACAGTAATAAAATAAAAACATACAAACGTGCACCTAGCACTAAATACCACAACAGGCGGAATGAGCAAACACGTCATTGAAAGACTCAATTTTGGAAGAGTTACAGCTAGAGCATGGCCGCTGCTGAAGCAACCGGCTCATACAAAACCTATTAGGGCGACTGCAATATCTATGCTGAAGCATAGTTAGTGCCAGCTTTTATTGGCACTGCTGAATTTGAAATGATACCGCCAGAGGGCGCGGTTGAAAATGTACCACGAGCTTGGTCATGTCCCCTAATTCAACGTGTACATCCGCAATCAGCGCGACCTCTGCACTAAATGCTTCAATAACGTTCAACGTCGATTGGGGTAGCTACTGGAGGTACTGATTCTTCAATTTCACACCTATGATCTGACTTCAATGAAATCTAAGACAGAAAACTAAATGAATATTTCATTGTAGCGTGCGGGCTACGGCGCGTCAGAGGGGGAGAACTGGGACACTGCGGCTCTCGAGGCAGGCGCACGCGCTTTGTAACGGCCTCCGCACCGCCCGGCGAGCAAGATAAATTTTTTCCCCGCGCCTCGCGACACTACTCGTCCTGTGAGGGCGCTACGGTCCTGCCCAGGCTAAAGTTACTGGAACTAGCCCAGGCATGCCCTCCGGGCTGCCGTCGTAGAGCCAGGAGCTCGTTGAATTAATTGCAGCCGCACGCGAGGCGCCAGCACGCGCTTTTTAATTTTTTTCGAACTGTGATTGTTGTGGCTGTAGGAAGAAGGAAAAGCAAATGCACGGGCCTGCTACTGGCTCTGTAGCTGACCCACCTCCGCTGCCTCGTGCAGACAGAAGAGAAAATAGAGAAGGAAGAGGAAGAGAAAGACGCCTCGCAACAGCCGTCGTCCACAACCTAAGTGGTTGCGGGTGCGATGACGGCCTACAACATAAAAATTCGGTGGCTGCCCAGCCCCCGCCACAAGCCGCGTCAACCTACCAGTCCTAGCCCCGTATGGCCAGGAACAGCTGCCCTTCAAAACCTCCTTTTTCGAACTGTGAGACATCTAGGAGGGTATATAACAGTCAATCGCTGTAATTGGGTGCCCGCACTCTGCTTGCCACTACCAGTAAAGGGCGTGACACAATCTTCAAACTTCTGAAGAGCTCGCAGCGTGTACTCGCCCCGCCTGCCGGTGTAGGTGACGTCACTGTTGCTATGCACAGCTGCGCATGTGCTTCGGCGCCGCCACCTGGCCACCTGTCGCCGAGAAGCGAGCAGGGTATCAGCCGGTTCGAGGGATGGTCGCAGCTGGCACTGTTTTAGCCTTTGGATGTAACAGACGGACGGCCACCGAGAGTACGAGCGCTTAAATGCTATCGCCTTAAAACCTAACAGCTAACACTCTAACTAGGGTTAACATAGTTTAACCCCTTCGAACTGTTTTAGAGCGCAGCTGATTGGCGACCGTTCCTGGGTTTCGCGTCGGCGTCGGCCTCGCAACCAGCTCCGCTCCCTTCTCAGCCCCCCAGCTCAGCCCCACTCTCCCTGATTGAGAAGTTGAACTAACACATTTTTTACCGAATTTCGTGAAACCAAAGTGCAGAGGGAGATCATAGAGGCCTTTTTAAAAACAGAATTAAAAACAAAACAGAAAAACAGAAAAGTGTTAGTTGAATTTCTTTTAACACTCCTAACTGATAAGCTAGCCTCTTTAGATAGACATGCGTGATCTGCCGTATCCCTCGCTGTTGCACTTATATCTGTATGCTGTTGATTCTTTTTACGGATGCGGTTTTTGCCTAGGAAATCCGCTCAATTCCCTGTGGTTCCTTATAACCTTTTGGCTGTTTTATCGGTTTTAGTTTGGGACTGCATGTTTACTTTGTAGCTGTCACGGCTTTGCTATGGAAATATTTTGTTATGTGTGCTGTTCTACATCTGAGTGTGTGTGTGTGTGTGTGTTCAGTGATTGGTTGTTTGCGCGAATGCATTTATGCATGTGTGTGTCTGTCCGCATATTCGGGTGTAACCTAGCCTTCTTATTCGGCCTACTTGGTGCCGCAAGCAACCTTTGTACGAGTGATAAGCTGAGAAATGAGCGTTTTTTTGCACTGCTTGGCAGCGGTTCTTGCTGGTTATGCGCACACGTGTCTATCTTGGATCCCTTTGATATCTGATTTCGCATTGGTATATATGTAGGTGCTCTTCCTCTAATAAAACCAGTTGAAAGTTTTCGCTCTGTCCTGCCGTCACGTCTCTTTCTTCCTTAACGTTTTGCGCAAGTGTTTTCTTTTTTGCTCTAAGTAAAAGCTGAAAAGACAAACCCCTCTAAAGCCGTCATTTATATTTCTTGTAAAACAGACAGAGGATCCTAGCATAACCATGACATATGCAATCGAAAGCTGTACCTTACCGCATATCGTTGACAGCAGAAAGCAGACTATATTGCTGTATAATGCCGGCAACGTGAGAATTGATGGAGCCCCGCGGAATAATCAGCATGCTGAGACAACCTCATTTTTATATCAACGCACAAATTGCCACAGCAAAAACATTTGGGAGCAAGCAGGAAGGATATAGAAGGACTGTCCTCCACCACAAACTCTGTGGCGAAAAATCTGCTGAGTTTACGTACACTGATGACGACACGCCCACTTTGACCCACTTGAGCGCGGTTAGAAGCTAGGAGTAGGATTTCCGAGGTTGGCAGAACGAGGTCGGGCGTGGACGAACAGCGACTTGTCCAAACAGTTGACAGCCGCTCCGGTGTCGACAAAGGCTTTCACATGATGACCAAGTAGACAACATCAAGGAGGACTTAAGGCGCATTGGGTCCACATGAAGGGAAGAACGGAGGGGATGCGGATATTTATGGAGGGGACGAGCTGGTTAGGGGGTTGCGTGGCAATGTGCTCGCGCTGAGTGTCAGTTTTTTCTCCGTAAACTCGGCCTTACTTATGCTGATCCACATGCAGACAAGTATTTTCAATAATGGTAGCGATTTTGAAACTGTGTCGTTGAGCGCTTTCTTTCTAGTTCTTGTTGTCCTTGTTTCTGGCGCCCTTCTTCACCAGCGTAGCCGGCCACAATGTCACCACCGGAACTCGCCCTGTGCTCTGCATGCTGTAGGTGTTGTAGGACTGGATGACTGCGCTTCCCACGTCGTTCGTGCTTAGTGTCCTAACTGCACTCCCGGTGTTGCGTCAAGTTGTTTCGAGACGAGGAAGGGCTCGTACAGTCCCTCGCATAGTGGCTCCAGTGGTAGCACCGGAAGCACGTCACGCAGAGGTCGCTGCGAACACGTCGGATAGAAGCCGCAGTAGCGGCTGTGGATTGAAGAGACCGTACCGGGACGTTGCCGCGCAGATAGCGACAACCACTGCATGGCCAGAAAAGTAGCTTCCGTCTAGATGGCGAGTGCCATGGCGGTGCGGAAGGAACCAGTGCGCCCAAAGCGGACCAAGCGCTTCACCTCGGCATCCTAGATGTCACCCACAAAAACCTCGGTACCGATCAGGACCACGACATTCTGCAGTGATTGCAGTCAGCCGCTCAACGACTGTGGCGAGGTTCTGGCGTGTCTCCCCGAGCTCTTGACGGAGGACCCGCTGGTGGCGGTACTACACCCAGCGGTGATCTCGAGGCACCGTAATGGTCGAGGACGAGTTCTCTGCATTATTACTGTACTCTGCATTATTACTGACGGGGCTACTGTTTCGCCCCGTAAATGAGTCAGAAGCCACGAAATCCTTTCTAGCAATCACAGTAGAGAGTTTTAGCTTACCGTGATCCGCGATCCGCTACTGGGATCCGCCACCGTGCGTTCCACTGTGCATGCCCAGACCCCCCTTGACGCCGACAGATGGCGCCACATACTGGATGTCGCACACAGACCTGCCGCATCGGAACCAATCAGCTTGACCGCCCCGCCCACGCGCGGTAGAGAGCCACGGTGGCGGATTGCGGATCACGGTAAGCTAAATCTCTCTAGTATCACTACCACCACTACCAGCGTCTCCGAGAGCTTAACGCCGCGGTAAAACACGCCTACTCTAGCAACCGGTATTCCGACTGGCAAAAGGAGGTAGTTCTGGTTTTTATGCTTCGATGAGTGAATGTATTTGAATTGCATGCACTCTCTGAAGACGTGTATCCCGGAGGTATAGTATTGGAATGTTTTTAACATCACACGAATCAGCTTTCTGTTTTGGTCGCGTTCGGCAGTCGTTAGATCTGTGTCCAAGTCGGCCGCACGCGTTGCACATGACAGACTCATTCAAAGCAAGACGACATTCTGCGGTGATATGCCCTGTCGTAAAAACAGAATACACCATGTTAGTTTCTTGCAGAGTGAGCAAAGTGTAGTTCGCCCTCTTCCAACTTATCTCCAACTTGTTGGCGGGGTTCTGAGCTTAAACAAAGCGATATGTCATATCAGAATGATCAGTGAGTCTTGTAGACCGATTTTGTGAGAAAGATAATGAGCTTAGAGTGGCAACAGCGCTAAAATTGCTCCGATATATCTTCTCTGGGCTCATCAATAGTCCGAAGGACCTTAGCCAAATCAATTCAGTATTCGAAGTAGCTGGAGATGAGAGCAGCCAGATCATTTCTTCTTTCGCTTTCTTCTGTACGTTCGTGTCAGAAATCTTCCTCATGTCCTTGTGTCATGAAACCGAGCCGCTGCAGCAAGACTTTTAAACTTTAGATAATCGAGCGCATCTTGTGCTGTTATACGGCCGATTGTTGCGAGGGCTTCCCCTGTTAGGCACGTATCAACCGCTGCAGCCCATTTCTCCAGAGGTCAGGGCTCTCCGGTTGCCATACGCTCAAGTCGCTATAGTTGTACATGAAGGTATTAACTTAGTTCATCGAAAAAAGGAAGTAGTTTTTGAGCAATTAGAGAAGTGGTGTAGTGAGGCGCATTCGAGACCTCGGCACCAATATTCACGTCAGCGCTGGCTGCTTCCTGTGCACTGAGCTTTAATTACAGCACCCGTTTTTCTCTTTCAGCAGCTTCCTTACTACCACTGGGGAGGTACTTCTCTCTTTCACGCACAAGTACTTACATTTATTTGGACAGATGGACTCGCCGGAATGTTCAACTTGTGGCATCCCATAGACTGCGGACCATATAATATTGGTGTGCCCAGCGTATGCGCGCGAAAGAAGTGTGCTAGCGGCTTCCTTGAAGCGTTTAGACAAGAGGCCTCTGTCGGAGGAACTGCTGCTGGGCGCTTGGCAGGACAAGGGGAAGGGTGTCCAGGTAGTGCGTGCTCTTTGCCGTTTTTTTGTGCGCCAGCGGACTTGATTCGCGCTCGTAAAACAAGCTACTGTGTATGTATATGTATTTCATATGCCTTCTCCCACATCGTCACCCATCATGACCTTCTTTCTTCTCTCCTTCCCCTTCCCCAGTGCAGAATAGCAGGTCAGATTGAATTATTCCGGCCAACCTCTCTGCCTTTTCCTTTCAATAAATACATCTATCTATTCTCTTTTTCAGCAGCGTCGTTTTTGCTTTCTGCGACTAGCTTCTCGTTCGGTTGCGCATTTAAATCTTAAAGCTACCCGCTCATTATCAATCAAGGCACTAATGTCTACGCCGGGGAATACCAACTGAACCCTGGTAGTCTCGTAAGACTGTAAAGCGGAAAGAATGGTCTCAGGTTTGTTATCCGCACACGGAGGCCATGCGAAAGGATTGGACTCGCCTGTCCGCTCGTGTCCCCGAATCAGGTGCCGGTGCGGATACGCGGCCGTAGGCGCCGTGCGGATTCATGGAGGTCGCTCCTGCGAGCTCTAGGGAATCCTGGAGGAATACTAGGAAATGAAAACAAAGAAACACAGATAGAAAGCACAAGCGAGCACGCTAACTGCACTTCTCTCCTCTTTACACTTCTCATTTTCTCCACGATAAGTAAAAAACGCTATTCATTCCATGACTCTCAGTCAAGTGAACGTGTCTATTCTGATGGCATCACTCCAGTACCTCATTAACTTTCTATCACACATTTATTCCACAGAGAGCACGAATAACGATACAGCGCACAAAGGCAGTGAAATTCTGCCTGAAACCGCACCGACGTTTTGTATCTACCTTTTCAGACAGGGATGCGAACTCTGAAGCGAGAATATACGATCTACGCTTTTTATGGTGGTTTGGTCAAAAATCTGGCATCTATTTGACGCCGGGTGTTTTGTTTCCAGTTATATTTAATATGGCTCTTTGGAAGCAATGGAGTATGGCGTGTTTATATATATCGAGGCTGCGGCCTCACGTTACAACAGCAGTGCTTACGTGCACTAGTGAGTAGTGTGCCTGACTGGTGAATTAAAGATCGCGGCTTCGAATCTTGGTTAAAAGCTTGGGGGGGGGGGGGGGGCATGAAAAGCTACTTGCTCGAATTATAAAACACACACTAGCAATAAGTGTCACATAAATTTTCTCTGCCACGCAAGCGTTTTTAAGCCTACTTATGATGCTGCTCTTTACTCCCCTCAACTCAATCGGCGCATCAACTCGGGCCCTGTTGAAATTTGTGCTACTGTATTCCTAACATGGGGCGGAAACGTGGAGGCTAACCAGAAGAGTTCTACTTAAGTTGAGGGCAACCCAGAGGGCTATGGAACGAAAAATGGTAGGGGTAACATTAAGAGATAGGAAGCGGGCAGAGTGGGTCAGAGAAATAACTCAAGTTACCGACATTATTGCAGAAATTAAGAAGAAGAAATGGGAATGGGCAGGAAGGGAGGATAACCGATGGTCGCTTAGGGTAACAAACTGGATTCCAAGAGAAGGAAAGCGTAGCAGGGGGCGGCAGAAATTTAGGTAGGCGGATGAGGTTAAGAAGTTCGCGGGGGTCAAGTGGATGCAGCTAGCACAGAACTGGGTTAAGTGGAGAAATATGGAAGAGGCTGCATCCAGGACATACCCGCCGGAACTTCAAGGTGCTGTGCAGAATACAGACAAGGACATGCAACTATGGGCCATCCAGCAGGCCCGGTGTGCGCTCGAAAAGCACAAGCCTCACACCCACCACAAACGGGTCAAATGAGGTAGTGCAGAGTAGGGCTTAACCCCGGGTAGACGCTTGGCCAGCGTCACGACGCGTTAACCCGTCGTTTGCCGGCTCCCTAATAAAGTTATACATACATACATACATGGAAGAGGCCTTCGCCTTGCAGTGGGTATAGTCAGGCTGATGATGATGATGATTCCTAACATCATCAGGATATCGTGAACGCCAAATATAGCTAGGTGGCCCGAGTTTCATTTAGCGAGGGGAGATTTTCACTTTGCCACGAGGAGTTGGCGCTCGGCCTAACTGCTGCGTCGTTCCCGCGGGCAGTAACTCACCCTTGTCACCTATCAAGATGGCTTCTCAAGCTCCTCTAAGCGGCTACGACCCCTCTGAAATGGTTTGGAAGGCTGTTTCGACTGTCCAACCTGAAGCTGCGGCGGAACCAGCTCGTTTCAAGAACGAGGAGCTCTTTCAACTTGTCAGCCGACGTTCCAAAGCCGGCTCCAATATAGCGGCTGCCACATCGGCGGCGTCCCAAACCAAGTAGCAAGCGCCAGCGCACAAGTATGCCTCATCACTTCGAAGCCAAGATAAGCCGTGTCTGTGGAAGCCCCGTCCTATGCCACGGATGCACCCTCAATACTATGTTGTCATTATCAAGCCCAGGGTCATCGCCGATCTGAGGAACACCTTCCGACGCGGTGAGCTGGGCAAAGCACTTAACGCGCACCTAGGCATTTCTGCTGCCGACAGCGTTCTCGACATTGCACCCGCATGGGAGCAGAAATTGCTCGTTGTAGGGACACGAAATACAGACCTCGCTGATCGCCTCATTGGCGAACTTAACTTGCCAACCGGTAAAGGCCCCCTAGCAGTGCACGAAATTTTAAGGCCCACCGGAGACGTGCGCCGGGGCATCATAGTGACGGACGTCTTTTCGCATCAGACTAGATTTAATAGTTTTTTCTCTCAATGTTTTGTCTAGGTTTTGCAATTCTTTCTCATCCCCTACCTCTTGTCTGTGGTGTCGGCACTTAATTTTTTTCTTTTGCTTGATTCTTCTGTTCCTAAAATCTGTATTTTCTCTCTTTAATTTGTGGACCAACGATTACAATGCCGTAGGAGACTGCATTTCTCTATTGTTCACCCGATTTTTATTTCTTTGTTGGGGACTGTCCTGTTTACTTTTCTACCGCAGTCTCTCTTTTTTATGCTTTGGGTTTCGTCCGTCTGCCTCTCTCTCCGTATTGTTATTTGTCATTTTGTGTGACGGTGGTTTTGCTGCTGTTCTCTTCTTTTCTGGTTCTGGTTCGTGTTTTGTTTCACTTGCAGGTCTGGATGCTACCTTCTGGGGTTTTCCTTTTATTCTTCTTAAACCAGCGTGGACCACCTTTCGACATGGGCCTCTTTTGTTGTTTTTTTTTGCTTTTTTAATACCTTCTATCGCTTTTAAAAAGTACTTTTTATCTCGAGCTTCTGCTCTTTTTTATTTATCTTTAATTGGTTTTAAGCCTGGCAAAGCTTTTGCTGGTCCGGGCTCCCTCTAATTTTTTGTTTCTTTTTCTAAGTTCGAGGGGACGAATAAAATGGGCATTGCCGACGATGAAACAAACGCGACGCTTAGTGCCCAAATTGTCTGGCGAGGCGGCCAGATCGCCAGCATCGCCGTCTTGTCTCAGTAAGCTCTTTGAGCACGTCGTTCTAGACCGCTTACAGAGCTTCCTCGAGGACAACCATCTCTTCCCCGATTCGATGTTCGGCTTTGGCCCATCCCTCTCTACACAGGATGTCATGCTCCAGCTCTCCGAAGAGGTCCTTCACCATCTTCACGCCAAGCGCACTCGCGCGATCATGGCACTGGACTTGACAAAAGAATTTGATAATATCTTCCATACCGCCATCCTAGACGCCCTTTCTACCCTTAAAGTGGGCTCCCGAATCCATAGTTACATCAAGGCTTTTCTTGCCCATCGCACGGCTGAGATCTCTTTCGGCACCCTCTCCTCTCCTGCTTTCCCTCTTGGAAATCGAGGTACCCCCCAGGGTTCTGTTCTCTCTCCCCTTCTCTTCAACATCACCCTTTTTCCGATGGCACGTGCGCTAGCTAGCATTCTTAACCTCTCCCATGCTTTCTACGCTTATGATATCACCCTCTGGGTGACTACCGGCAATCTTGGTGAGATGGAAGCCGCTCTCCAGGCAGGCGCTAAAACGGTCGCCGATTATGCTCACACGGTCGGGCTAGCTTGTTCCCCGTCCAAGTCGGAGCTCCTGCTCCTCCTGGCTCGAGGCATAGCTCCAACCTCATCTCCTAACCTTAACGTCACTATCGACGGACATCCCATCCCTTCTGTCTCTTGCATCCGTATTCTCGGTCTCTTTCTCCAATCCAATGGCAAACACACTACTGTCCTTTCCCGCCTTACTACCACCGTCCAGCAGACGGTACGGCTGATCCGACGGGTCGCTAACCGACACTACGGCATGCGCGAGCACGACCTCCGTTGTCTTGTTCAGGCCTTTGTGCTAAGCCGCCTTGTCTACTCCCTCCCCTACCTCTTTCTGTCCCTTACCGAGGAAGACAAGGTCAACTGTCTCATCCGCCAAACCTATAAGTCGGCTCTCGGGCTTCCCACTTCCACCCCCACTTCTCGTCTACTGGCGATGGGCGTCCACAATACTCTTTCAGAACTTGTGGATGCCCATCGTGTGGCACAACTCGATCGTTTATCTCGCACCACCCCTGGCAGAGCCCTTCTTACTTCCCTTCGCTTGACCCCTGTCTCCCCTATCTCTGTCACCCATCCCTTGCCCAGCTCCCTCTTCTCCATGCTCACTGTCAAGCCCCTTCCCAAGAACATGCACCCTGAGCATCATGCCGCTCGCCGATCTGCCCGCGCCTCCACCCTCTGGTCCCAGTACGGTACACGGTCTGACGCCGTGTATGTTGATGCGGCACCCTACCTCTCGCATCCCGCCTATGCCCTGTCCACTGTCTCTAATACACGAGCCCCCCTCTCCGTCGCCACTATCCATGCTCTCACTTCCACTGCCGCAGAGGAAGCAGCCATCGCCCCCGCCATTGCCAGCACACCAGCCCTTTTCATATTTAGCGACTCTAAGACCGCAGTCCGCAACTTTGCAAAGGGTAGAATCTCTTCCTCTGCGCTCAATATCCTTAAGAACTCCTCCCCCCTTCCCGATCTATCCAACTATTTTGGGCTCCGGCTCCAGCGGGGCACCCTGGAAATGAGGCGGCAAATTCTATCGCTCGCGAAATGACCGACCGAGCTGGCCCCCTCCACCCCGCGATGGACACGCGTGACTCCCTCCTCACCTTCCATGACATCACCCTCCACTACCACAACTTCCGATTATCCCTCCCTCCCCCTCACAAGTCCCTATCTAAAATCGAACAGAATACGTGGCGCCATTTACAGGCCCACACTTTCCTCTCTCCTGCATGCCTTGCCCTTATTCACCCCGGTGCCTTCTCGCCCCAATGCACGCTTTGCAGCTCTCCCCGAGCAGACTATGCTCACATTCTTTACTCTTGTCCGGCGCACTTTCCCCCCGTCTCCTGGCAAATAAACAGCCCGCAGCTGCGGGAGGCTGCTTTGGCCAGCTCGGAGCCGCATATTCAACAGCGGCTTACGACCTGGGCAGCGGAAGTCGCCGCCAGGCGTGACCTGGAGGCCACGACCAGCAGCCGGAAGGTCACCCACGGAACGGCGGCAACATAAGTTTACTTTTTAAATTTTTTGGCCTTCAATGAATAAAGTTTGTACCACCACCACCGGCTCGGAAAATCAACCATCGCGTTCATCACATTTGTCGGAAAGGTGGTTCCGCGATACGTCCACTACAACGGGGACGAGAACATAAGCGAACTGTGTCGGCATGTGTGAAGTGTCGTGCTGTGGGACACCGCTCGGACACTTGCTCCACGCCGAAATTGCCCAGGTGCGGCCTTTGCGGCCAAACTGTGACTGTGACGCAGGGCGGTCCTGCACCACACGAATACAACCCGACCTGTGCAATCTGTAGACTAGCCCACCCCGTGGGATCGAGAGATTGCACGGCCAAATTTCGGCGACTCCATCTTGCCGGAGCCAAACCTTAACAACCTGAAGGACCTGAGACGCCAGCGTCTGAAAACAAGCAAGGTCGCCCCACCGGCGGAGCCAATGGCGGAGCGCCACGTTGCGATCACACCACCGGCTCACACCAGAGTGACGTGAACGCGGCCTCCTCCTTTCCCTTACAGTCGTCAACGGGGAAGAAGGGCAAGAGGAAGAAGAAAAACAAGAAAAAGAAGCAGACGCCGCCACCGCCCCTCAACGTAGACGATGCCAAGCACTTCCCCGCCCTCAAACCAGATAGCGCTGCCGGATCCCGATCCCCGGCGAAGCAACAAAACACTCAGGTGAGCAGCTGGGCGCGGGCCGCCTCCTCCCTTCCCTCATCCTCACTTGCTTCCCCTTCCTCGACTTACGGCGTTGATGTCGAAAGCCGCAGGCAAAATGAGCAGCGTAGGGCGCAGATCGGGCATCTGCTCGCCAAAATTCAAAATTTAGAGAAAAAACTATCCGCTGTGACGGGTGTGTCTAGTCCCGACGCATGGAGAGTGAGCCCGAATTGCAGCCCTCGTTCGCGTCGGCAATGGCCTCGATGGAGGCGCGCCTCACATTCCATTTCCAGAAAATGGTAGAAGCGGCCATGGGCTGCTTGGAGACCAAATGCAGGGCATCGGTTCCTGCTGCCATCACCCGCTGCATGAAATCAACCATCCGAACGAGCCATCGGTTTGAAGGGATCCAAGCCTTCAACAGGCACAAGAAAAGTGTCGTCAACCCCACAGACGCGAAGTTAGAGGACTCCAAACCCGCACCCCCACTCGGTGCTGGCTCTGGGTCGGAGTTTCATAATTCCCCATCTCTAACTTTCGTTTCTAACCATGGCAGGATGGATTAACATGCGTTCCTCTCCTCCTAAAGCTCACAATTCCGTAACCGTAACGCAGTAAAACTGTAGATGTTTTAAGGCTCGGCAAAAACGCGCAACCTGCGTCTGTACATCGAAACATTCGAGGCTTTGCCCGCCGCGGTCGCCCTCCAGGAGCCAGGAGCGGCAGCCAAGTTGACTAATTACGCGACGTTCCAGCAAGACCCTTTGTCGTGTTTCCTCGTGTACAAATCATACACAGCCACCAAAATGGACCTCGATCTCAACATACCCTATTCATACATCATGCTGAAGATCATCCTTCTTAGGTGATCGGATCCTCCCCTGCACGTGCTTAACGTGTACTGCTCCCCGAAACTGAAGTGAGTTGCCTTCACGGGCCTCTTTAGCCATGCGTCTAAAGAGGCGGGTCGCGATCCCCTGCTGGTTGTGGGCGACTTCGACGCCCCTAGTCAGCTATGGGGCTATCGTAAGGAGGAAGTGCATGGACGTATGCCGGAAGAACTGGCACCCACATTGGGCCTCACCCTCCACACCGACCCAGCATTTCCCACCCGCGCAGGCAACTCGGTGACCTGAGACACATTCCCGCACCTCACCTTCACTCGCAACATAAGACACGCAGACTGAATGAACACCGAGGAGACCCTCGGTAGTGACAACTGTATTCTCAGCACAACCGTTTATACACGCCCCCTGAAGCGCCGCACAACGAAAGCCCACATCCCTAATTGGACTACCTTTAGCCAAAATTTCCCAACAGAAACAAACACGAACATCACCGAGCAGGGCTACACGGCCTGGTCCCGTCAGTCATGGCGCACGTCTCGCGGGAGTAAATTCAGCTCACATAGGTAGTTACGGAAGTAGACAGCCACCTCCGGCATCTCTGGGAGGCACTCCGTGGCCTCACGCGCCGCTGGAAGCGTCAGAAACACAACAAGAAGCTCAAAGCGCGCATTGCGGATCTCATCCGGCAGGCGGCAGAGTACGCGGCCCAACTCGCTGATTTCAATGGGTGGACCATTTCAACACGGCAGCGAGGCAAATGTCGAGCCACAACACGTGGTGGCTCTTCCGAGCCCTCATCAATTCAACACAGACATGCACGGAAACGCAGAAACACCTACACAAAGCCATGCACTCATTCCAAGGAAACACAATGCAGCTGGCTGTGGCGCTACGCGATCACTACTTGTGCAAAATTCAGGACCCCCGCGGATCGGCCTAATCCTATGCAGGCAGGGAAAATTCGGAATTGGATAACCCATTACGGCTCCACGATCTGCGGGCCAGTCTGGCCAAAATAAAGAAGGGCACTGCGCCGGGCAGGCACAAGGTCACCGTCAAAGTTCTGGCGAATCTCCCTGACACGGTGCATCAGTGCCTTCTTGACTCTATCAATGCGATCTGGACAGGGGAAACCCCCCTTCCCATTGAATGGAAGACGGCTTTCTTCACCTTTGAAACCAGTCGACACGGACAACCTCCGACTCATCTCCCTAACCTCGCGTGTGGACAAATTGATGGAGACGACGGCGCTGGATCGCCTGTCTGATTACCTTGAACAACACAACACTTTCGCGGACACCATGTTCGGATTTCGCCCACACAGATCCGCACAGGATGTTCTGCTCCAACTCGACCGCGAAATACTGAACCCCACCACATGCACAAGAAACGACAAAATCGTCCTCATCGGAGTTTTCTACGTGGACGTCTCCGGCCTGAACCCTAGGAGTTGGTAGACAGTTGCGGTCATCCACAAGAGCCAAGCAAAACAATAGACGGCCTTGCGTTCAAGGCCCAGTCACCAACCCACGCAGAAGAGGTTGCCATCGTCCTCGCAGCCTCTGACTCCTCCTCCAAATACATAATAGCCTACTCGCGAGGGGCTTGTCGAAATGCCCAGGAAGGGTGGACTGCTCCCCTAGCTTACCGCATCTACCAAAATTGTAGTCGAGATTCGGATCCCGCGTACCGATCTCTCTTTTGGGATCCAGGTCACCGAGGCCTCCAAGGGAATGAGGCAGCCGACGCCGCCGCCCGCGCTCTCTCTCTCACTCTCTCTCTGGGAAGTTTCCACGCGAACCGACGCGGACCTTGCAGGATTGTGATTTCAGCTCAGCTTACAAATGTAAATAAATAAATAAATAAAATATGTGAATATTACAGATACACGCATCAAACTTTTCCCACCCCGTTCAAAGGGCTGGGGAAGGCTAACGAGCGGGCGCTCTTGCGCTTGCTCACCAATACAATGTTGTGCCCGGCTACTCTAAAACTTTTTGATCCACAATTAGACGGGCTGTGCTCGCACTGTGGGGAGGTATCTGACACCTACCACATGGTGTGAGCCTGCCAGAAAAACCAATTTTTGCCTACTACTCCCAATCCCGCCCGAGAGAACTGGGAGGCGACCCTGTCTGGCTGCTGCATCCTAGAGGCCCAAACTGTCTTAACGCAGCGCGCCCGGGCTGAGGCAAACGCCAATGGAGTGCCTGTCTAGGCATATCACCTAGTGTATATACCTCTTTGTATACATAACAAATGTTTTCACCACCACGTACCACCCCACAACGCCCCGTAACGCTCGCCTAACTCCGGAGCGTCCAATGAGCGGGCCCGCCCGGCAGGCCCACTAACGTCAATGAGCAGGCCGGCGCACGGCGATGTGTCGCCCAAATCGGCTGCGAGCAGTCACCATCACCAGTTTTGTAGCGAATGCTTCATTGGCCACGAACTTGCGATGTCGCTATGGCGGTGCTTCGAGGAGGCACAGAGCCGTTGCCTAGTAACTGCCGCAGCTGGCGGACGCCGCGCCATCTGGCATGAGCCTCACCGCGGAGCCGTCGCCACCGTTTGTTATGGCGTCACACTGCTTGTCACGTCGTTGCGCTCGCCTCCGCTTGCTTCGCCAGCTGTGTCACATGCCTGACAACATGTCGGAGGATTGAAAAAGGAGAGTTCGCGTGCGCCGCAACCACAGTTGAGGCGGCAGTATGGACGGCGATAAGTCTGCTAAGCAGAAAGAGGCCTGAATCGACATCGGAACGAGATGAAGAAAAAACGAATCTCCCAGGAAACAGAGGAACAGCGAGCCCAATGACTGGCTAAACGCCGATATTATGCCGCCGTGAGACGGGGACGTTCAACGTCTGATGTCTCTACCGCTAGCAGCGCCATTGATTTCGCTAAGTATGTCCTAGCATAGGCGAGCTAATCTACTGTCAGTTGGTTTTGAAAAAAAAAATTGCAATATATCTGCTCCGTGCAAACTTTTCAAATACGACTCGAATACTACCAAAGACAACCTGTATGTGTTGCTTGCATTAGAAATTTATCCCAAGTAGCATTTTAAGGGCCCTTTAGGCTCCGCCTTTAAGGACGTGACGCGACAGAGGTAACTGTTCCTCTCTATAGATCCTCATTCTCGTGTTGCTCGTTTCATCATGCATACTTAATTTGTGTCTAATTATTTTAGACATATTGTTACGGACGACAAGGAAGAAGAAGCGGGCAGTGGAGCAGGAAGGAGCGCTCGCGCTAGGCCCGCGAACATTCATTAAACGTCATCTACCATCGTCATCGGTCATGTTTTGTCTCCTGTCTTCATCGGCTTGCCGCTTCGTAACATTTGGTTGGAGGTGTGGCGTACGGCATCCCCATCCTCGCCTTGGAGCATCGACGCCATCTTTAAGCCGGGACCATCACCGAGGGCTCAGGGACATCGCCGAGCAGCTTTGCCCCAGCCCTTCAAGCCCAGACCTGAACAACTACCACCGCCCAGCCCCCAGCCCGGACCTGTAGACAAGGAGAGCAGACATACGAATCACAACCGAGACGAAGGACCCGAAAGACCCGAATGACCCGAAGGAACCGATGGACACGAACACACAACCCCCGCCCAAGCTGCCCGACGTGACCTCGAGCCATCGGTCCCATGGACTCTGGTGACGGATGGTTGACAGCTCCAAAGGAGGCGGATCACCCACGCATCAGACATCGTACCGGCAAGCCGTTCTATTCCTCCTTCTTCCTCTTCTTCAAGCATCCAGACACGCCCATCATCCTGCCATAAAATCATTAACATCGCTAAACTTCCTCGTCCACGATCGGGACGACCGCTCGGTGGCCTCGGGTCATGTTACGGACGACACGGAAGAAGAAGCGGGCAGTGGCGCGGGAAGGAGCGCTCGCACTAGGCCCGCGAACATTCATTAAACGTCATCTACCATCGTCATCGGTCATGTTCTGTCTCCTGTCTTCATCGGCTTGCCGCTTCGTAACAATATAATTATGCGAAGTAACACCCGATTTATTTCTAAAGATACACTATAAAAAAGGCGTAAAAAGATGCCTGCAGGACCTAGGAGCACTGGGTATGATTCGGGATAGAATAATTCCGGAGGGTTCAATTTTCATCCCACTCTCCGATCACAAGTTAGATGCTTGAGTTGGCAGCTCCTGCTAATTCGACAATGTCATGTGATGCTGTGACGTCACGAACCCAGCAACCTTTCAATGACCGAGTTATTAAAAGGGCAATTCGCATCTGCCAGATGCACCAAAGTGATTTTTCACCTATAGGGTAGCAACGCCGACGCCACATTTTCTGGACAACGCGGTCTTTAACGCACTCGCAGTAAAATGACAAGGAGGCCGAAGGCCCTTTGTGGAACTTTCAAGTTCTGAACCACTCACTGGTACGAACATAACCGAGTACTGAAAAATACAAAGACGAACTCTTCCACACTCCACAAAAACTTCAATAAGGACGACATTACTTGCGGCTTGCTTCAAACTTTCACGTACCCCATGTCTCTTTCACAAGCACTTTTCTCCCCATCGCAGTACCTTGAATGCTGTCGGCAGTCAACCCGAATCAAACCTATCAGTGAAATAACACAACCACCTTAAAACCTTTGTACTCCTGGAAAGCTACTTGTTCGGTTTGGAACCGAGTGACCAGGAATCGGTGACCAGAAATGTGGCGTATATCGCATCAGCCATCGGGGTCATGAAGCTATAATACCGCAAAGCATAGTGTTTACCACCAGCACCATTACGTGCCTTTTGCAAGAGAAAGCTTTTGGGATATTGGAGGGATGCACTACCGCTCCCTACATATGGGGAAGAAGGAAGGCGGAATAGTTTATGACGATGTGTAGTGAGAGCAGATGAACGCGCAACCTGATGGTGGCAGCTAAGGGCACAACCTGTGTGGTGACTACCTTTGAAGAAGGAGGTTGTTACGAGGGGTTAAGGATGGACCACGTTAAATTCGTGCCATGACAATAAGAAAAGGGTTACTATCGTTGGAGAGAGAGAACATCGATACCTTGGAATCAGGCGGGGTTGAGCTCAGGTCTCAGAAGCCTTCCTTTCGTAGAATTAGTGCTATGACGAGAGCAGAGCAATCAACAAAATTAGAAAGAGAATGAACACACAAATACACACTTGCGCACGCCTCTGAAATTCTTTGCCTCAGGTTATTGCACAAAAAAAAATACCTGAAGAGCGCGTTCAAATTTCGCATTACAGGGTATAGTAACCATAAGCCATTTTTTTTGCAATCTCTCTAATGCAATATCGTCGTAATTAATGCATTACTATGATTTTCACTTCCTAATCTTATTTGCGTTTATGCACTGTGATGTTTTGCTGCTTGATTTCGTTCTTTGTAGCCTATTGCACCCCATTGCTTGCGTTAATAATTGTGTGATCTTTCAGTTTCATTGATTCTTTTCTTTGCAGCCTAAATGTTAATTATTTTACTGTTCTCGTTGTTTACTGTTATTATTGTAAATGATTGCTCCTCCCTTCTGAAATATTTGTGCATATAGACCCTCAGGTTAAATGAGCAAATAAATAATGCATTTTTAACGTTTCAGTATTGTTACAGGTAAGCGTGACAGTGATATTTCTCTAACATTAAATAAAGATGAAGTTTGGTTTGGTTTGTAGGGTTTGACGCCCCAAACCGACTCAGGCCATGAGAGACGATGTAGTAGAGGACTCCGGAAATTTCGACCACCTTGGGTTCTTTAACGTGCGCTTATATCGCGCAGCATACGGACGCCACTCCGTTTCGCCTCCATAGAAACACAGCCGCCGGCGGTCGGGATCGAACTCCGGCGCACTAGTCGGGCATCTTAACCACTGCACTACCGCGGCGGGTTAATGAAGATCAGGGGGTTAAATCTACCATATATGCATTAATGCGCAGTTGATATTATTACACTTATATGGGGATGTGCCCCGCTGCGGTGGTGCAGGTGTAAGACCCCCGACTACAGTGCCGGAGTATCCGGGTTCGATCCCGACCGCGGCGGCGTTTCGATGGAGGCGAAACGAAGAGGCGTCCGTGTGCTGTGCGATGTCAACGCACATTTATGATTCCCAGGCGGTCGAAATTACCCTGTAGCCCTCCACTACAGCTCCTCTTTCTCTCTTTCCCCTTTCACGCCCACGTTTCTCCCTTCCCTTACGGCGCGGTTCAGGTGTCCACAGAAATAAGCGTGACAGATACTGCGCATTTCCTTTCCTGTGAATCAATTTATTATTATTATTATTATTATTATTATTATTATTATTATTATTATTATTATTATTATTATTATTATTATTATTATATGAGGATGTCGCAGGGGCTTCATTCATGTATGTTGCATTGCTCATAATGCCATACATTGTAATTCTACATTTATGAAAGCCAGTCATGCATTTTGAAGACACTTCTGCCTCGATCAGATTTCTTGTTCTGAATAACAAGGAAAAAAGAAACAAAATCGACAGTACACATGGTTACTAACAACTCCAATTTTTATCAAAAACAGATTTTTTTATGGGTTAACTGTTCCGAACAACAAAAGGGAACACAATAGGAAGGATTCAGATATCGCTTCATCTATCTTCTCCTCAAGCGCGAAACTTAATGACGTCGACCTCTTGTGCTTAATAAAGGTGATCTTTTTTGTGGTGGTGGTGGTGAAAACGTTTAATAAAATATGGAGTTACATGAAGGTTGCTCTGGGGTCACGCTTAGTGCCCTTCCCCACACAAACACTAGGTGGAGTCCCTAGTACGGGACACCAGTGGCTTCCGTTGCCGCCATTGCTCTTTTGACCAAGGCCTTTTGCGCTTTCAGGTCGGAGCAGGCGAGTAGGGTCGCCTCCCAGTCCTCCCGGGTGGTGGTTTGGTTAGGTGCAAAGGAAGGGTTGGAGGGGCACGCCCACACCATGTGGAAAAGGTCCGAGGACATTTCCCCGCAGTCCGGGCACTCGCCGGAGAAGGCACTGTCAAAGTGTTTAAGTTACGCCGGGCACATCATGGTATTCGTAAGGAGGCGAAGAAACACGCGTTCCTCCGCTCTTGTTAACCCTTTACACGGGTGGGGGTAAATATTGTGTCTGTTTTGGTACAGCTGCGTAATTTCTCTGAAAGTGTAGGCTGGTGTGAATTCTTCTTCTGAGGAGGAAGGAGACGAGGTTGCCCGGTAAGAAAGCCCGCGGGCGGGGGCATCTGCTGTCTCGTTTCCTTCTAGCCCAGATGGGGCCGGAGCCCAGACTATGAAGCGGCGTGATGGACTTTCGACGTACGAGCTGTTTTGAAGTAGTCGGCAGGCCAGGTCCGAGCTGTTTTTTAGTAGCCGGTAGGCCAGGTACAGGCCCTGTTGAAAGTTCCTACACGCCCATCGCGAGTCCGTTATGATTGTTTTGGAATCAGAATGTGTTGCTGCTAACGCGATGGCGACCTCTGCCTGTGTTACGCTTCGGGCTTTAAATGTGAGCCCGTTTACCCGTTTGGACTCGTGGATCACTGCCGCCGTGTACCACCCGCCTTGGTGCGAGCCGGACGCGTCCACATAGTACACCCCGGGTTTACCTTCGTAGTGATGAGCAATAACGATCGTTTGCTAACACACATATGTTCCTGGAGTTCTAAATTTGTTACGACGTCAATTACGTTCGTTATAAGCTGTGTTCAGCATCGACATATAACAGTTGTATTTTAAAGGGCGGGAAGGCAGTTTCGGTATTATCATTGTGTTCAAGAATGTTAATCTATGCTTTCCATAACATGTCTCCATCATGTTCCCTTAGCCTTTCATTGAGACACCTTCCTGTCTGCCCTATGTGCCATTTACCACAGGCTAGCAGAACAGAATAAGCGACTTCTTTGTTGCAGTCTACAAAGTACTCCTTGTGTCGCTCAATGCAAGCGATGGTCATGGTCTCAGTGTTAATTCTCCTGCAGATTCTGAGATTCTGGAGAGAGTTTCGGGTGCAGGGAAATAAGACTTTAACGCCAGCCCTTTTGCCGACTTTCTTCAGCTTGTGCGAGACCCCATAGAAATCCGGGATGATTCCCGATTTTCGCATCGTTTCATCGCCGAACTCCTTCAGCTTAATCGCTGATGCTTTGACCTTTTAGCATGCCTTCAACAACTGACGTGCATGTGATGCACGTGTATGCAGGTCCATGTAGAACGAGAGGAACAAGATGGTTTACATGGTACGAAGAAGCACTGAACAAGGGTAAAGGGTCGCAGGTCGAGCCAACGTTTATACAAGTGAACTTGTCGACGAAGACAAGTCCACTTGTCGAAACGTTAGCTCGACCTGCGAACTGAGCCCCCCTTTACCATTGTTCAGTGCTCCTTCATACATATGTATGCAGGACATTTTTTTAGGGCACTGGTAAAGAACGGTGCACACTTTCTTTCTTGACCAGCTTAGAGTGCGCAGAGTGCAAGAGTGGAAAAGGGCAGCGAATTATTGGCTCTGGGCTCGACTTTGACCGCGCTTCTGGCCAAGAAAACGATGAAATATACACCAACTAGACTGCAAGAATGCTCTAGAATAACACGATTTGCCGGTCTAGTTGGTTGCGTTCCATTTGTGTCAGCAGCGCCAACACAATCAAGAATAATGAAATAAAGTGCATATAGGAGAGAGCGCTGAACATCAAACTTTATTTGGAGAAACTGAAACTCGCAACGTAAATACACACCAGGTAAACGCCCACCAGAGGGAATAATGAAGGCAATGTGCACGTGAACGAAGTGGGAATCACACATTGTCCAGGACATCAAAGGTTAACAAGAGGAGCAACATTGCTAAAACCCCACTAAACAATGAATTCCATGGCGTAAAGCATAAATGTATGACGTGTGAAAAAAAAAAAAAGAATAGAAACACAGGGCTGTGGGCGAATGAGTGAGAAATGAAGAACGATGGAAAAATAGGGTTGAGAACGCGATTTTGCTAGAACACGGGAAAGTGAGAAACAGGGAACAGATTAGCGGTACGAAGGATAAGTGGCAAAAATGAACGCTGCTAAAACGAAAAGAGCGACATGTGAAGGGTGCCTCTAAGATCCGGAGGAAGGCAGATATAACCAGAGAGGAAAGTGATTTCGTTTTCAGATAGTGAAATGAAATGGGTGCTAAAGCAATTTTTCCAAAGCAATGAGATGTAGGCGGCTTCAACAATGACGCGCAGTATATTATAGGGCATTATTGAGGTACGCTTTTTCACATAGACTGGTGCGTATTCTGCATTCCCACGTTTTCTTCTCTTGTCGCTTATGCTTATGATACTCGTTCGCTGACCACACGAGCGTTTCAATTACGTCTGGCGTCTCTCCTTCAGGTTTTCCCCTCCGAACATGCGATAGCGGCGCCGCAGCATGCAGGGTAGGCATCATGTTCAACAAAAGAAAGTGAGCAGTCAGGGTCGTGAGGCTTTTCAGGGCATCTAGAAACGAAGGAAAAGAAAAAAAAACAATTAGGCAACACTTAACCCCAGCCTTTAGGGGATGACGCGACGTTTTGAATGGCTCCCGTTTACCAATTATTCTAGGTATTTATCTTTCGCGTACATGCACCTCACTATATAGTGCAGTTCTTTAATTTACTCCTTTTTTTTCCAAACGTTAATAATTCGCATAATGCCATATAAGCCATCATATTAAATGAAAGACCACAATGCACCCGTAAATATAAAGCTCCACTTTAACCACGTCGTTCTAAAGTGTCTGCGTGGCCTAGGGATCGTATGGTCCAAGAGCCCTGGAAGGCTGCATGCCGATGTCACCATCCAAAGTTGAAGATGAAATCCAACGGCTAAAGCACTTGGATTCACGCTCTATAAGAATATATTAATAATTTTATAATAATGGGTGCTTTCACTCGAGCCTGAAGCTTGGCAAGTGCGCTCAATACAATGCTGTGGGACTTTATTTATTTATTTCAAACTACTGCAGGCCGTATGGCCCAAGCAGAAGGGGCATACCAGGTGACAATCACCCACAGAAAAAAAAATACAATACACACCACAATTCAGCGACAAGAAAGGAACCATAATAGTAACAGTAATTATACAAAATTGGACAGCCTAATAAATCAAAAATATACAATTAATACAACGCACAGAACAATTCAGCATAAACAAAACAAATATATGTTAATATTAATAATAGTAAAAGTCGAACAGCCTAACCAAGCAAATGATCTTCCACTGCCTTATTAAAATTACAGCTTTGGAAAAGAAATTCTGGCAGCAAATTCAAATCAGACATGGTCTGGGGAAAAATACTGTACTTGAATTTATTCGGGCAAAGACAGGTTGCAGCGTGTGTTCCCTAGTGTGTCGTGTTCGTCTGGTAGTAGTATGAAAGGGCAAAGTTAGGTAATGGAATATGTATTCCTCTAACAGAATCTTACGGAGGAACAAAATACGGTTTATTTTGCGGCGGACTGAAAAGAGCGATATGTTATTTTCATCTATTAGCTGTGTGGGAGAATCTTTTCAGCTGCACCCGTGGAAAATAAACCTGACTGATTTTCTTCGTGTCATTTCAAGAGCAGTTATGTCCTTTTTCGTGTGAGGATCCCAAACGATAAAGCCGTACTCGAGCTTAGTCCGAATGAATGTGTTGTAGGTCAAAATCCTAATATTGGAGGGGCCCGGATTAAGTTTTCGTTTTAGGAAACAGTGTGTTGAGAATGCTGAAGAACACATTTGTGCAATATGCGGCGACCAGTCCAATTGATTGGTAAGTGTCCACCCTAAATACTTATAGCGTGCAACTTTTTTAATATCGGAGCCTTGTAGGGAATAAGTGAATGGGCTAAGTTGATTTCTTCTCGTTACACGGAGGAGCACAGTTTTCTTGATATTAAGTTTTATGCTGCATTCCACACACCATTGATCAATAGCTGTCATAGAAGCTTGGAGAATACCATGCTCAGAGGTTTCCCTTATCTGCTTAAACACTGCAATCATCTGCAAATAATCGTATGGATACAAAATTTGGAACAAATCAGGAAAACCATTTATATATACTTATATAAGAAACAGTAATCGACCCAATACGCTTTCCTGTGGTACACTCGAACTGACACCCAGTGATTCGGAAACGGCCCCATTCACCTCAACGAACTGACTCCTCTTTTCCAAGTATGCTTCTATTCATTGAAGTACGTATTGTGGAATACCTATTAGCTCTAATTTACCAATAAGTTATTGTGTGGACCATATCGAAGGCCTTAGCAAAATCCGAAAATAATATGTCCCCTTGGCCGGAACTGTCAAGAGCATAGGATAAGTCATGAACTGTTGACACAAGTTGGGTAACTGTTGACATTCCTTTTCGGAATCCATGTTGGAAAGGTTATAAAATGTTTTTGTTACTGAGAAAATGCCTAGCGATACCCGGCAGAATTTGTTCTAGAATTTTGCAACAGCTGCTAATTATTGGTACTGGTAGGCTATTGATAGTATTGATCGATCACCTGATTTGTGAATAGGCGTTACACGTGCTACTTTCCAGTCAAAAAGTAAATCGCTTGTACGGAAGAAAACTGCAAACATGTTGGCTGCAAAGTGCTTTTTAACGCTGTCCGCTCCGCAGCCTTTCCTTGTGTCAAGCTGACGTAGCAATGATAACACGCCTTCTGTTGAGATAGAAGGAATATTAGTAGGAGGAGGAGGAGGAGAAGGAAACAACTTTTTTCAACGCACTTTTAAGCGTCGAGAATGTCCTGAATCAGAGTCACCAAGGCCAAGGTCAGAGGCTAACCGAGCCCGCCACATTGGGGGAGGAGGGTGTGGAAAGTAAGATGACTGTATTGCAACAGGGCAAGAAAACATCTAGTGTTCTAAGCTTGCATCATGTTTAAAACAGTTTGGGCATGGGGGGGAATGTCTAATTCGGTATAAAAATGATCGTGCAGAAGTAAGGTTTGTATTTAGTTGTATGCGTCTAAGTATGCGTATTTGCGTGGTAGTGAGGGATTTATCAGGAAGAGGAAGTGTACGAAGAGTTTCCCTAAGGTTGTCATAGTGAGTGTTGATTTCTTTTTTGTAGTGAAAAGTAGCGTCCCACGTGGGTGGATAAGGCCAGGGAATCCCAGGCGCCCGGTGCTGAAGTTCGCGGGCGAGGCGATGGACTACCTCATTGCCTGGGATTCCAGCGTGACCAGGAATCCACCTCAGTGTGACAGTGTTGTGACGTAGTTTGGTGAGAGCTATGTGTAGATCATCTTGCAGTTCTTCAGGAATGCGACCCGTGTGAATGGCGCTATAGCCTGTATTGAATCAGTATATATGGTATATCCTGAAGGGTTAGAGGGCGCTTGTGCGAGGTCTTGAATACTGGTGACTATTGGTAGGGTCTCGAGAGTGGCTGTAGGAGGAGGATCTATTTAAGGAGCGAGGGTATGCGTCACTACCTCACTGAAGCTCTCAACTGAGTAAGCAGCTGCTCTGACGTCAGTTCGTGATGCATCTGTGTAGACGATCGTGGAACCAGTAGGATGAACTTGATTGGAAACGCGAGCAGAACGTCTGCCTGGGATAGTATCTGGTGCAACGGTTTTTTTAATGGGGGTTACTTTTAAGTTATCTGGGAGCGGGGAAGGAGGGGCAAGATAGGGAGGTCGATAGGTTTGAGGGCAACTTGTTGAAGTATCCAATGTCTTTGTTCGGTGCTTGAAAGACGCATGCGTTTGCCAGTCTCGATGTTGCTGCATGAGGTCTCCCAAGGGCGAGAACAGCCCTGTTGCGTATAGGCGCTGTTGAGTACAGGGACGTTAAGGGCAGCCTTATACAATATATGAAGTGCAACCTCAATTTGATGTCTTTGGCGACAGGTTAGAGTAAGGTAGAGAACTGTATATAAAAGTTTGCTCCGTGCTAATGCGTGGACAAACTGCCTTACTTGACTCTCGCATAGGCCAGCGTGCTTATTGACAATGCGGCGAACTAGATGCGTAAGCTGATTGCAAACTTTAACAGTTGTAGAAACATTGGCCTGATTAGTTGATTCATGGATATGTAGTCCAAGGATCCGGCAGGACGATACGCGAGGGATGGGGTGACCTGCCATTGTGAGATAGATTAGATGATTATGCTGTCGTTGATAGCGAGTTTGTGCAATCAGCAGGAATTCAAATTTTTCATGTGCGGGAAGTAGCCCTACTTGTCAAAATATTTAGCGACTGCATTGATACCTTGCTGTAAGTCTCCTTTACTGCTCCAGGAGATCCAGAAGCGCAGCAAAGAGTAAAGTCGTCTGCATACAACGTATGTTTTAGGTTTTGGATATACGCTAGAATACGAGATAGGATAGCCATTCCAAGGTTAAAAAGGGTGGGTGGCTGAATAGCACCCTGAGGAGTGCCATGTGTGAGGGGGAAAGGATCAGTGACAGAATCGGGGAGACGGAACTTGGCCGTGCGGTCGCAGAGAAGTGCAGTGAAGTAGCCGTACATCTTTGGACCACAGTCAGTAGAGGCCAGGATGTTTAAAAGAGGATCATGGGCAAGGTTATCAAAGGCCTTACGCACATCATGGCCACTATGGCTTGGGTCTGGGAAGAGGGTGGATGATCAAATTCGTGCATGAGGAGAAAAAAAAGGTCCTGAGCAGACGCACCTTTTCGGAAGCCATTATGTTGAGGGGGAAACAAATCTGTGGATTCAAGATGAGCCTCCAGCCGATTGAGCACCATCCGTTCCTTGATCTTTCCCAGTCAAGATGTTAGAGAAACTGGGCGGAGGTTTTGAAGCGCAGGTTTCTTGCCTGGTTTTGTCAGTAGAGTTATAAGTGATCGTTTCCGAAATGCTCGAAGGGTGCTTTCTTCTCAGTGTAAGTTTATAATGCTCAGAAAATCTTCTTTTTCCTTGCCAGAGAGGTTTCGAATAAGTGAGTACGTAATCTGGTACTCACCTGGGACAGAATTCCGCTTTAGCTGTTCTAGCGCCCAGTATAGATCCCAGAGGGTAAACGGCTGATCGAGTTCTGCATTGGAAGCACCAGTGTACAGAGGATAAAGGCTACGTAGGGGAGTAGGAATGTAGAGATCGCTGAGTTCGGTTGCTAAGGCATCCGCTCCTAGTAGCGAATAGTGCTTCTCGAGAGTGGAAACAGGAGCCGATTGATGCCCGAGGCTCTTTTTAAGAGAGACTAGCCTTATTGACAGACTGTGACTTTCTCACCTTCTCTCCTCTTCTACCCTCCCTCTTTAATCCCCCCATTCCCCTTCCCCAGTGCGGGGTAGCTAACCGGAATTATTTATGGTTAACATCCCTGCCTTCCGTCCTCCTTTTCTCCTCCTCCTCTTCGCGTGCATGTACTACATATTGGTGTCTTCATCAGCTGCCATCGATGTGACCCGTCCGCAATTTGTTTGGTATGCATGAGAAAATATTTATTCTCAATTTGGAATTTATTTATTGGGTTAGTTTCAAATTATTTACGGTATATTAAGGTAGCGAAGCACTGGAAGTAGTAGGCGAATATGTGTACTTAGGACTGGTAGTAACTGCAGATCCGGACTATGAAAAGGAAATAACAAGAAGAATAAGATTAGAATGGAGCGCATTTGGTAAGCACTCGCAGATTATGACTAGCAGCTTACCGGTATCGCTCAAGAGGGAAGTATACAGCAGTTGCATCTTACCTGTACTACCCCATGTGGGGCTGAAACGTGGAGGCTAAAAAAAAAGAGTTCTACTTAGGCTGAGGACAACGCAGAGGGCTATGGAACGAAAAATGTAGGGATAATGCTAAGAGATAGGAAACGTGCAGAGTGGGTCAGAGAAATGACTCAAGTTACTGAAATTCTAGTGGAAATTAAGAACAAGCGGGAATGGGCAGGACATGTAGTGCGAAGAGAGGATAACCGATGGTCGCTGAGGGTAACAAACTGGATTCCAAGGGAAGGAAAGCGTAGCAGGGGGAGGCAGAAAGTTAGGTGGGCGGATGAGATTAAGAAGTTCGCAGGGGTCGAGTGGATGGAGCTAGCACAGAACCGGGTTAAGTGGAGAAATATGGGAGAGGCCTTCGCCCTGCAGTGGGTATAATCAGGCTGACGACGATGATGATGATATTAAACGACATCGCCACTTGCTATCATTTTCTGTCGATTAACGGAATATTATATGCCAGCTGCAGCCGGTCAGCTGAATGTTATCAGTTTGTGCTTAGTGGTATATCTGGAGACAAAAATGAAGTAGTAAAGTGATATTTTAGGGGCAAAAAGTTCAAAATTACGCAAAGCGCCATCGCTTATCTTGTTGAATAAATGATTAACCAACTGCCAACAATGAAGTGACACTAGAGCAGCATTTGAGAGGCGAACATTGGTTATTGATAGAGTAGTTCCTTTATACTCTGCCCTGACCTCCATGCCTGTAAGTTCTATATCCGAAGACCCAGGGGAATAGAGGGTAGTATAAATGCAATCCTCAGTGTTCCCCAAAGTGACGGAAATGGCTAAATATAGCATAAACGTTTTCATCAGAAGATTGAATTTGCAGCCTAAATAATCGTTTTGCCTCACCGCCATTTTGGGCGTTGCTTTTGATTTGATGCAAATAACAAACTGCAGGAACAGAAGCTTGACTACGATCAGTTAACCTACTTCTTTCATGCAAACAATATTTGTCTTATATGCCTGTGAACAACTGCTAACCTTCCCCTCGCGTGTTGGTTGGTCGCTCGTCTTATTAATGCTTTACTTACCTCTCAGTTGTCAGGACACTTTTGTGGCAGATGTACCGCACACAAGGCTCCGTAGAGTTGTAATCATATCCGTCTGCCAGAAGTATGCCATCGGGCGTATTGCACGTAGTATCTACATAATACAAAACATTAGCAACGACTATTTTAGTAAGGTTTTTCGACTTGGCGTCCTGGAGCAACGAACAAACGAGAGCACTTTGGCGATTGCGCAGTATAACATGCTTACTATAAGACCTGTGTACTTGCTGTGTACGTGCTCGGGCTTGATTAAAAAGTACACAAATATTCTCTTGCAGGCACATTACCGCGAAAAGTAGCCATGGGTTTATGCGTCAGTCAATTTCTTGGTGTCTTTCCGCTTACCGTCCGCACCAATATATTTGATATTTTTCATGACTTAAGTTCACAACTTTCAAAAAGGGCTCTCCTTCCCAATGGTTTCTACACACAGGCTTCAAAGACGCTATACTTGCTACGGTTGCCTTCTCACCATTACGTCTGTGTTTCATACTTGTATAAATTCATAGGCGGATATATGTTTCAGCGGTGCGTAACTGGAATGTCTAAACGGTAGGATCGCGCAAAATCTTCTTTCTCGTCACCGGCTTTCAGTCAGCTAGTTAAACATTGATTTCGGCTCAGAAATATCTCTTCACGCAACCTAGATGCAAAGCGCACCCACTGAAGGCTGGATAAGATTACAGTGAACGTAATTGCATTGTGTGCTACGCCTACAATCGGCTATGTTCGTCACTGTTTCACGGCTACTTAGATCAAAGAACACCTAAACCTGCATAAAGAGGAGCGTCCCCCTTTCCCTTCCCACGAGAATATGATGGTAATTTGTTAGAGAGTTCAATTCTAAAAAAGTACAGAAAATGAAAGCGAGAAGCACAGTCAGACCTCTGTATTTAGGCGTTAAGATATGCTAGCGTTAATCAGTTGCGCACACAGAAGCCTTTTTTTATTGCACACAAAATATACAATATCTACACAAAAAACCTCAGCCATATTTATCTTAGGTAACATGACCAAAGCGTTTCAATGCATTTATTGTTTCAATGTGCTGGAGCCATTCAGGTGCTGAATTCACAAGTTCGATAATTTCACAACACTTTGCAATGACAATGGCAATGACGGGCTCCAACTGCGCTCTCATTCAGTTTAACAATATGTCTGCTATTGTTTCTAGGTGACACTGCTTAGATCAGAACTCACGGCAAAATTACAAACGAAGCAGTACAGGCAGACATGGGCTGGGCGTCCTTCGAGGCACAAGAGGCTCAGAGCAAGCAAAATATTGCATTGGAGCGGCTCAGAAAAATGGACGACAAAAAGATGGGCAGCTAAAGTATTTAAATGCTTATAAAGAAAGAGAATTGACTTATCGTGGTGGAGAAAGGCCATTAAACAAACCAGTAAATATTTAGGAAGGCAGTACGGAAAAATAAAGAACATTAAACGACAGGTAAAGGACACAGATGCTAAAAACTGGAATAATTCATTGGAAAAGAAGCTGACCCTAGACATATATAGAAAATGGAAAACTCGGATTAAGAAGGAAACCTTCTATGACAACTCCAGAGGCAGCAGCCTTCTCTTTGAAGCTAGATCACGGTGTCTCAGAACCCGAAGTTAATAATAGTAATAATTTGTTCACAGAAAAGAAAAGGTGCAGTATCTGTCACACTTGTTCTGTGGGCACCTGTACTGTGCCGTCCGTCCGTCCGTCCGTCCGTCCGTCCGTCCGTCCGTCCGTCCGTCCGTCCATCCATCCATCCATCCATCCATCCCCGCACCCACCCACCCACCCACCCACCCACCCACCCAACCAACCACCCACTTCCTTTCCTTCACACCCACCCACACCCACCCACCAATTCCTTTTCTGCACACACACACACACACACACACACACACACACACACACACACACACACACACACACACACACACACACACACACACACACACACACACACACACACACACACACACACACACACACACACACACACACACACACACACACACACACACACACACACACACACACACACACACACACACACACACACACACACACACACACACACACACACACACACACACACACACACACACACACACACACACACACACACACACACACACACACACACACACACACACACACACACACACACACACACACACACACACACACACACACACACACACACACACACACACACACACACACACACACACACACACACACACACACACACACACACGCACACGCACACACACACACACACACACACACACACACACACACACACACACACACACACACACACACACGCACGCACACACTCCCTCACTCACACGTCGTCATCATCATCGTCAGCCTGACTATACCCACTGTAGGACGAAGGCCTCTCCCATATTTCTCAAATTAACCCGGTTCTGTGCTAGCTGCATTCACTTGACCCCTGCGAACTTCTTAACCTCATCCCCCCGCTTAACGTTTTGCCGCCCCTGCTACGCTTTCCTTACCTTGGAATCCAGTTTGTTACCCTAAGCGACCATCGGTTATCCTCTCTTCGCCCTACATGTCCTGCCCATGCTCATTTCTTCTTCTTGATTTCTACTAGAATGTCAGTAACTTGAGTTATTTCTCTGACCCGCTCTCCATGCTTCCTATCTCTTAATATTACCCCTACCATTTTCGTCCCATAGCCCTCCGCGTTCTCCTCAACTTAAGTAGAAACTTCTTGGTTAGCCTCCACGTTTCAGCCCCATAGGTGAGTACAGGTAAGATGCAACTTTTGTATACTTTGCTCTTGAGCGATACCGGTAAGCTGCTAGTCATAATCCGCGAGTGCTTGCCAAATGTGTTCCATCCAAATCTTATTCTTATTTCCTTTTCATGGTCCGGATCTGCAGTTACTATCTGTCCTAAGTAGACATTCGCCTACTAGATCCAGTGCTTCGCTGCCTAACGGAAACTGCTGTTCCTTCCTGAGGCTGTTGAACATTACCTTAGTCTTCTGCATATTAATTTTCAAGCCTACCTTTCTACTTTTCCTGTCTAGGTCACCAATCATTCTTTGCCGTTAATTTCCTGAGTTACTTAGTAAGGCAATGTCATCAGCAAGTCGCCGATTACTGAAGTATTCTCCATCTACCCTTATCCCTAACTGCTCCTACTCCAAGTCTCTGAATACTTCCTCTAAGCAAGCTGTGAATAATACTGGGGAGATCTTGTCCCCTTGCGTAACACCTTTCTTTAAGGCAATTTTGTTACTTTCTTTATGCAGAAATATGATTGCTGTGCAGCCACTATATATATCTTCCAGCACTTTCCCGTACGGCTCGTCTACCCCCTGACTTCGCAATGCCTGCACCACCGCCGAGGTTTTTACTGAATCAAGTGCTTTTTCGTAATTAATGAATGCTATGTATAAGGGCTGGTTATATTCCGAGTATTTTTCTATTACCTGGTTGATCGTATGGATATGATCGATAGTAGAATACCGTTGCCGAAAACCTGCTTGATCCTTTGCTTGATTGCAGTCTAAGATTGTCCTGATTCTATTAGCAAATACATTGGTAAACACCGTATACGTAACAGACAGTAAGCTGATTGGTCTGTATTTTGGGATCCCCGGCGGACGCAACGCTTGACTTTGAACATCGCGCCGAAGAGATGGTTCGCCGTCGCTTCTGCCTCGCCGTGACTGCTTTGCTATGCTAAAGAGGGGTGTCGACGACAAGCTGCGGCAAGGAAGCGACAACGTGCACAATTGAGACAGTGGAAGAACGTGAAGAACGTCATGCTAAACGTCGTGCACAAGCTCGGCGACTACATTCTACCTCTCCGAGGGCTTCCACCTCGTCGCCTACTGATGAACACATGACTGCCTAGGAACGCAGCAATGCCACCAAGCGAAGACATCGTGCTGAAGAACTGCCGGAAGAACAGTTGTAACCATTGTGTGTCATGTGTTACTCTATAGCCGCACTATCGAACCACGGAAGCTGCGCCAAAAGCGAACACACAAGCGTAGCCATGCGGCCATTGCTAACGGATTTTACTTGGCTTAACCAGAGCAAAGCCACTGCCAAGTTTTTTAAGGTTCTTAGTGTCCCCTTTCTTAGTAATGAGGATAATGTTTGCGTTCTTCCATGGTTCCGGTACCTTCGATGACATCAGGCACTGCGTATACAGGGTGGCCAGCTTTTCTAGCACGATATCCCCCCCCCCCCCCCCTCGTCCTTCAATAAATCTATAGTTACCTGATCCTGTCCAGCTGCTTTCCCCTTTTCAGAGTTTCTATTGCTTTCTTGATCTCGTCCTTCGTCACTGGTGGAACGTCTGACTGTTTTGCCCTACCGCCAATCTCATTAAGGTCCTGAATACTTTCGCTACTGCACTGCAGGGATGGCGCTTCGGTTACGGCGCTCGACTACTGTACCCAAGAAAGCGGGATCGAATCCCGGCCTCGGCGGCTGCGTTTCGACGGAGGCGAAATGGAGTACCGTCCGTGTGCTGTGCGATGTCAGTGCATGTTAAAGAACCCCAGCTGGTCGAAATTTCCGGAGTCCTCCACTACGGCGTCACTCATAGTCTGAGTCGCTTTGGGACGTTAAACCACCAAAACAAACAAAAACAAACATTCGCTACTGTAAAATGAGTATACAACTTTTCGGCTACTTTGACTATTTTGTCCATATTCATGATGAAGTTGCCCGCCTTGTCCCTTAGCGCATACATCTGATTTTTACCTATGCCCAATTTCTTCACCGCTTTCAGGCTCCCCCCAATCGATACAGCATGCTCAATTGTCTCCACGTTATACTTCCTTATATCGACCACTTTGCGCTTATTGATTATCTTTGATATCTCTGACAATTCTATCTGGTCTGATGGATTGAAAGCTTTCATACTATGGTGTTTCTTAAATATTTCGTCTCCTTAGAAAGCTGACCGGTATCATCTGTAACTATCTTACCGCCTACTTCTACAGCGTACTCAGTAATCATCATCATCATCAGCCTGATTATACCCACTGCAGGGCGAAGGCCTCTCCCATATTTCTCCACTTAACCCAGTAATGATACCTCTCAGTAATGATACCTGACTCAGTAATGATACCTCTGAAATTATAGTTTATTGCTCCTAGGTTAATGTCGCCATCCTCGGTTAGAGTTGAATATCTAGTCTGTAGCGAGATCCTGAATTATTCTGCCCTCCCCCCCCCCCCCCCTTACCGTTAATTCGTTGATGGACCTATTTCTTACTAATCTGTTGCATTCATTCTTCAGATTTAGACTAATTCGGGGCCTGATAATCCTGTGGTCACTGCATCATAATTTTCCGATTACAACACATCTTGCAGAATAGCGGTGTTTGAACACAGTACGAAGTCAATTTCATTTTTAGTCTCCCCGTTAGGACTTTTCCATGTCCATTTCCGGTTCTTCCGTTTGCTGAAAAGGTATTCATGATTCTTAAGTTATTGCGCTCTGCAAACTCAACTAGTAACTCCCCCCTGCTATTCCTAGAACCAATGCCATAGTCACCTACTGCCTTGTCTCCTGCCTGTTTTTTCCCTACCTTGGCATTGAAGTCGCCCATTAGTACAGTATACTGCGTTTTTACTTTTCGCATTGCCGATTCTACATCTTCATAGAAGCTTTCAACTGCCTGGTCATCATAACTACATGTAGGTGCATAGGCCTGTACAAGCTTCAGTTTATACCGCTTATTAAGCCTAATTACGATGCCTGCCACCCTCTCATTAATACTATAGAATTCCTCTCTATTACCCGCTATGTACTTATTGACGAGGAAACCTAGTCCTAGTTCTCGCCTCTCCGGTAAACCTCGATAACACAGTACATGCACATCCTTTAGTACAGTATATGCCTCATTTGGCCTTCTAGCCTCACTAAGCTCTATGAAATCCCATACATACATACATACATACATACATACATACATACATACATACATACATACATACATACATACATACATACATACATACATACATACATACATACATACATACATACATACATACATACATACATACATACATACATACATACATACATACATACATACATACATACATACATACATACATACATACATACATACATACATACATACATACATACATACATACATACATACATACATACATACATACATACATACATACATACATACATACATACATACATACATACATACATACATACTGTGAAAGAAGGCTAGGTTGAGACGCCAAGGTCGTGACGGCAAGGCCAGCGATGCCTTATCTAGCGTTTTTAATCCGATGACAAAACCCAAGCGCTTGCCGGAGCCGGCGCCGCGGGACGATGATGATGGTATGTACAAATGAAAGAGGAAGATCATGGAATGAACAAATTAAAGAACATCCACGGAAGGCTCACACAATCTGCCCGGGGGGTCGCAAGCGGCCAGCCTGGCCGCTCCTAACTAAGCGATGCATCGCGGCGCACAAACGGTTTCAAGCGAGACACATGAACAATTTCAGTTCCACAGTGGCGTCGATCAGCTGGGGGATCAACAGGCGTCACTTTGTAGTTCACTGGGGAAGTTTGGCTTATCACCTCATAGGGACCTATGTAGCGGTGGTGGAATTTGTCACTAAGGCCAGGGTTGCGCAATGGTGTATAAAGCAGTACTTCGTCGCCAGGATGAAAAGAGACCACTCGATGTGTAGAATCATAGCGAGTCTTGCGGTCTTCCTGGCACGCTGCCGTGTTGAGGCGGGTAAGATGACGACATCTGGCTACATGAGATAAAAAATGGGTAGGTACTGATGTGGAGTAGTCGGGCGTAGAGAAGAAGGAAGCGTCGAGAATTGTAGTGGGAGGACGACCATAAACGAGGAAAAATGGAGAATAACCAGTAGTCCATTGTACTGCTGTGTTATAGGCGAATGTGACGAATGATAGAATAGTGTCCCAATTTCGATGATCTGGTGTGATGTACATGGATATCATGTCTGACAAGGTGCGATGAAATCGCTCAGTCAGACCGTTAGTCTGGGGATGATAGCTTGAGGTTGTCTTATGAAGGGTGGATGACGCGTGAAAAACTTCGGCAACGACTTTCGATAAGAAGGCTGTACCGCGGTCACTTAGGAGCACCCGAGGAGCGCCATGACGCAATACAATTGATCACAAAAAGAAATTTGCTACTTCTTCAGCGGAACCAGTCGGTACAGGTGCTGTCTCAGCGTAGCGTGTGAGGTGGTCGACAGCTGTTATAATCCAATGGTTACCCCCATCGAAGAGAGGTAGGGGACCATATAAGTCGATGCCGACTACGTCGAATGGCGTGGCGGGACAAGGAAGAGGTTGTAGAAGGCCAGCGGGCGAAGAAGTCAGCCGTTTGCGACGTTGGCACAGAGGGCAGGATGCGACGTATTTGGCAACGGTGGAAGATAAGCCATGCCAAAAGAATATTTTTCTCACGCGGTCGTAGGTTTTGTCAAAACCAAGGTGACCTGCAGTAGCGTCATCGTGGAGAGCTGCCAGTATACGTGGGCGAAGCACTCGCGGCACGACTGGGATCCAGCGAGTTCCATCAGGGCAATACACGTAACGGAGTAGGATGCCATCTTCGAGCTTGAAATTGCGAAGCTGTCGGCGAAGCCTAGCATTGGGCGGGTCCGAAGCGCCGATAAGGCGGTCGATGATAGGACGGCTGTAGGCATCGGCTAATTGCTGTGAGCGGAGAGCGTGCTTGTTCTCAGAGTCGTCAAAACAAACGGTTGTGATATACGTCGGGCAAAGAGATGGTCGGCTCTGGTCAGTGGTGGAAATGCATTGGGAAGAAAAACAGCAAGTTGATTCCGAAAGGGGACAGCGAGAGAGAACGTCGGCGTCTTGGTGTTGGCGACCAGATTTATAAGTGACGTCGAAATTGTATTCTTGCAGGCGTAGAATCCAGCGGCCAAGTCGGCCTGTCAAATTTTTGAGTGAAGACAACCAGCAAAGAGCATGGTGGTCGGTCACAACTGTGAAGTGCCGACCGTATAGGTAAAGGCGAAATTTTTGGACAGCCCAGACGACGGCAAGACACTCCTGCTCGGTAATGGTGTAGTTTTTCTCAGCTGGAGTCAGAGTCCGACTGGCAAAGGCAATCACTTTCTCACGCGATGTTGCATCACGTTGCAGAAATACAGCGCCAAGACCGTGACCACTGGCATCGGTGTGCACGATAGTTGGAGCGCTGTCACTGAAGTGGCCAAGAACAAGATATGATGTGAGGGCGTGCTTTCGGCCATTAAAAGCAGTTTCGCACTGTTCCGTCCACACGAAAGGGCTGCGTGCTTTAAGTAGCTCATGAAGTAGTGCAGCAATAGTTGCAAAATGTTTTATAAAACGCCGGAAATAAGAGGCGAGGCCGAGGAAACTGCGCAAATCTGTAGTCCGTTGTGGACGAGCAAAGTTCAAGACCGCGATTATTTTTTCAGGATCTGGGCGAATGCCGTCATGGCTGACCAGATGTCCTAATATTCTAATTTCCTTCTCTGCAAAGTGGCACTTTTTGGTGTTGAGCTGAAGGCCTGCCGAAGCGAGACAGGTGAGGACTTCATTCAGTCGCGTGAGATGGTCATTAAAGTTTTCCGAAAAGATAACAATATCGTCCAAGTAACACAAACAGGTTCTCCATTTTAGGCCACGAAGCACAGTATCGATCATTCTTTCAAATGTCGCTGGTGCGTTACAAAGTCCGAAAGGCATAACATTAAATTCGCAAAGGCCATCGGGTGTTGCGAAAGCGGTTTTTTCTTTGTCGTCCTCGTGCATAGGTACTTGCCAATAACCTGAGCGGAGGTCCAAGGTCGATAAATATTCGGAGCCTTGGAGAGAGTCAAGGGCGTCATCAATTCGTGGCATCGGATATACATCTTTGCGGGTAATTTTGTTGAGTGCGCGGTAATCAACACAAAAGCGTACTAAGCCGTCTTTTTTTTTAACTAGCACTACTGGGGAGGACCATGGGCTTGTTGAGGGACGAATTATATTGCGATGGAGCATTTCATTTACATTTTCTTCAATTACTTTTCATTCAGAGAGGGAAACCCGATAACGCCGCCGGCGAACGATAGAGTTACCTTCAGTAATGATGCGATGGTGCGCAACACTAGTCCGTCCTAGTGGTGTGGAAGTGGCATCAAAAATGGCTTGGTGGTGTCGAAGCAATGTCAGCAGTTCTTGGCGTTGGTTCGGCGTGAGTTTAGGATTAATAGTCTTTGCGAGAACAGAAAGAGAGACGTCTGATGAAACACTTTGCTGAGGCGGAGGGGCGGTGAGCACCAACAGAGAAAAAGGTTGAACATCCACCATGCAATGCAGAGAAGTTCCTTTTGGGAGCACGAGGGATTCATGTGAAGTGTTAGTGGCCAGTACTGTCGCTGAGCCATTGTGGAACCGGACAAGACTTGACGGGAAAGCGATGCCGCGTGCAAGATGACTATATGATGGTGCTATGAATACGTCCCCGTCAGTGATGTGGTCAGAAACAACAGTAAGCAGTTTTTCGCACTGAGGAGGCAAAACAGTATCAGCGGCGGCAACGAGGGGATGATGTCGTTCAGAAAAGTCAGATGAAAAATCGCTGTCTGTCATATGGATAACACGGTCAGCACAAGAAATTAACGCTGAAGCGGTTGACAAAAAATCCCATCCAAAAATCATCAGGAGCGCACAAGGTGAGAGCACAGCAAACTGCACATGATGGCGGATGCCGTCGATAACAACTCGTACGGTGCACTTCGCTGAAGGGCGCAAAGGGACGTCATTGGCTCCACGGAGTTCAGGCCCATCATATGGTGTTGTCACTTTTCGCAAACGGTAGCACAAAGCAGCGTGAATGACTGAAATTGCAGCCCCTGTATCAATCAAAGCTTCGACCGGTAAACCTTCAGCGATAACAGCAATCACATTATACGGGCGATCAGGAGGACTTTTAGTAAGGTCGCTGAGTGCAGTTTGACCTCCAGAAACTGTAACACTTAGTTTTCCGGATGGCGGACAGGGAGAATGGTTGCGGGGCGGAGAGGGGAAACTGAGCGGCGGTATGGGGATGTGGACCGGCGTCGGGGTACATGGTTCCCACGAGGCTCTGAGGAAGATACTGGAGGTGGGGAGGATCGTCGAGGTGGGCTTCGAATAAACCGGCGTTGACAATATGAGGTTGAGGTCATGTCAGTTTCGAAGGTGTCGTAACCACGGCGCTCGTTCTGAAGGCGACGACGACAGAAGCGGGATATATGTCCTCTGATACCACAGTAATAGCAGACTGGTCGGGAGGGACGCCAAGGTGCGTAATAGGGTGGTGTAGGTTGAGCCATCGCCATTGCATTAACGTGGTTGTAAGTTGGTGCCGGTCGGGGCGGGGGAACCAAAGAAGGGGGGGATGCAGCGACATGCGCGTAGGTCGGCGCTGGGCGGTTTGCAGAAGGTTCCAATGTCATGGGGTGGCTGATAGTTGATAACTCTTTTTTAATCATGTTGCGGAGAACGGCGTCATTAGAAGGTGCGGAAGAATGATCGCACCCATGTCGACAAAAAGGATTGAGTGCTTGGAGCTCCTCGCGGATGATTGCTCGAATCATTGCCCGCAGATTAAGATCAGCAGAGGTCGGACCAGTTGCGAAGCTGGGCTGTAATCGAGAGGACTGCAGCTGATCGAGGCGTTGGCAGGTCGTTATAACTGAATCAACACTTGAAGGATTCTGGGCAACTAAGGTATGATAAGCCATAGAATTGATACCTTTTAAGACGTGGTGCACACGTTCAGTTTCTGCCATGGTGGGACTAATGCGCCGACAAAGTGCAAGAACCGCCTCTATGTAAGACGCATATGATTCATTAGGACCTTGAAGGCGGGAAGCGAGATTGTTTCTCGCGATCTCAGTCCGAACTGCCGGGTCGGCGAAGTATTGTCGGAACTGCTCTTTGAAAGTGGTCCAGTTAGTAGTGTGGGGTTCGCGATTAATGAACCAGTTTCTGGCGACCTCAATGAGATAGAACGAAACGTTGAGGAATTTTAAAGCATCGTCCCACCGGTTATAGGCACTGCAGCGTTCATATGTGTCGAGCCAGTCATCGACGTCTTCGTCGCGACGACCAGCGAACAGCGGTGGGTCACGTTGACGTGGGGCCAGAGTCGGAGGCGCCGGTGCAGCCGAGGTAGAGGGTCCGGCCTGGTCGCGATTAGTCTCGGTGGACATGATTATGGTGGGAGTTGCCAAACAGCGACCGGAACGTAGCTCCAGCGAGAGGCAGGGTCCAAGGCACCAAGGGGATCGAATTTGACCTCCACCACTTGTGAAAGAAGGCTAGGTTGAGACGGCAAGGTCGTGACGGCAAGGCCAGCGATGCCTTGTCTAGCGTTTTTAATCCGATGACAAAAACCCAGGCGCGTGCGCCACGGGACGATGATGATGGTATGTACAAATGAAAGAGGAAGATCATGGAATGAACAAATTAAAGAACATCCACGGAAGGTTCAAAATACATACATACATACATACATACATACATACATACATACATACATACATACATACATACATACATACATACATACATACATACATACATACATACATACATACATACATACATACATACACCCCGCCGGGGTGGCGCAGTGGTTACGACGCTCGACTACTGTTCCCAAGGACGCGGGATCGAATCCCGGCCTCGGCGGTAGCTTTTCGATGGAGGCGAAAAGCAAGGCGTCCGTGTGCTGTACGGTGTCAGTGCACGTTAAAGAACCCCAGGTGGTCGAAATTTCCGGAGTCCTCCACTACGGCGTCTCTCATAGCCTTAGTTGCTTTGGGACGTTAAACCCCACAAACCAAACCACACATACATACATACATACTGCCGCGAAACTTTCAAAACAGTATTTGTTGTTTTTTTTAACAGCCGCCGGCATACAGGCTTATGACTCTGATTCTGGACCGCGTTCAGTTCCGTAATCTTTGTCTGTTAATGCTCGATGTCGCGAGTCACACCTTTATCAGTTTTGTTGTAGCGCAAGATGCACCGAAATCTGTCTCGAAGGTTCCGGCCACTCGGGTGTCTTTCCACAATGTTCCAGCCCGTGCTGGTAGCTGTTTGCGACGTTATCTAGATTGTTCTTTGTAGCCTTTAAATTGAGCGTTGACGAGTGTGACGAGCATTCTTTGTTCGACGATCGACGAGCACGTTTGTATCTATCGCCGCCGCCGAGTTGCTTAGTTCTTTTGCGGGCGCAAGTCGCCCGCAAAAGATAAGAAAGCTGTTCGCCAATTCCTTGGGCTGTGCGCTTATTATCGACGAGTTGTCAGAAACTTTTCGCGGATCGCCGAACCGTTGACTCAGCTTACAAAGGCTGACGTACCTTTTAGATGGGAAGCGCCTCAAGGAGAAGCCTTCGTCGAACTCAAGCGCCGCCTGCAATGCCCTCCTGTACTTGGCCACTTTGATGAAAACGCCGAGACCGAAATTCACACCGACGCGAGCAGTGTGGGCCTAGGAGCCGTTCTCGTCCAAAAGAGTGCCGGACAGGAGAAAGTAATCGCCTACGCTAGCAGGTCCCTCACAAAAGCCGAAGTCAATTACTCGACGACCGAGAAGGAGTGCCTTGCAATCATCTGGGCCACTTCTAAATTTCGTCCATACCTATACGGCCGACCATTCAAGGTGGTAAGCGACCATCACGCGCTCTGCTGGCTGGCTAATTTGAAAGATCCTTCCGGCCGCCTTGCCAGATGGAGCCTACGACTTCAAGAATTTGACATGACTGTAGTCTATAAGTCGGGCCGGAAGCATTCTGACGCTAACTGCTTATCCCGCGCTCCCGTCGATGCTCCCCCGAAGGACGATGACGACGACGCCTTTTTGGGACCGGTAAGCGCCAGCAGTTTCGCAAAACAACAGCGGTCAGACCGTGAGCTGAAAGCGCTAGCCGATTATTTGGAAGGGAAGACCGCTTCCCCTCCTGGTGTGTTCAGGCGACATTTATCATCCTTCACGTTAAGCAATGGCCTCCTCGTGAAGAACTTCGCACCCAACAAGACCGCGCAGCTTCTCGTAGTGCCTAAAACCCTTCGGCAACAAATTCTGCAGGCGTTGCACGATGAGCCCACAGCAGGCCACTTCGGATTTGCGCGCACGTTGCGTCGAATCCAGAAGAAGTATTACTGGCCGCGACTTCCTGCCGAAGTTGTCCACTACGTGAAAGCGTGTCGTGAGTGCCAACGACGCAAGACGCCGCCGATCAGACCAGCAGGACTACTAAACCCGATTCCGCCCCCCCAATCCTGCCCTTTCAACAAATTGGGATGGATCTCCTCGGCCCCTTTCCATCTTCGTCTATGGGTAACAAGTGGATCCTCGTGGTCACTGACTACCTTACCCGTTACGCCGAAGCAAGAGCACTACCAGATGGCACCGCGGCAGAAGTCGCCAAATTTTTTGTCGAACAAATTCTTTTGCGACACGGCGCCCCAGAAGTGCTCATCACGGACAGTGGAACGGTGTTTACGGCAGAGTTGACGCAAGCCATCCTGGAATACAGTCACACAAGCCATCGACGAACAACTGCGTACCATCCCCAGACCAATGGCCTTACGGAGCGCCTGAACAGAAGGATCGCGGACATGATCGCTATGTACGTCGACGCTGAACACAAGACCTAGGACGCCATCTTGCCGTACGTGATCTTCGCGTATAACACGACAGTCCAGGAGACGACCAGAGCGACCCTGTTTAAGCTTGTGTACGGCAGGGAGCCCACGACGACGCTCGACGCAATGCTGCCGCACGTAACCAGCGAAGACAACCTTGACGTCGCCGCCTACCTGCAGCGTGCAGAGGAAGCCCGACGACTCGCACGGCTGCGTATTAAGGACCAACAGCGCACCGACAGTCGACGATACAATTTACGACGACGCCACGCAGAGTACAATCCAGGAGACCAAGTGTGGGTTTGGACACCAATTCGCCGTCGCGGATTAAGTGAAAAGTTGTTGCGTCGATACTTTGGGCCATACAAAATCCTTCGCCGCGTCGGACCACTGGACTTTGAAGTCATTCCCGACGGAACATCAGCATCACAACGGCGACGCGCACGCCCAGAAATTGTACATGTTGTACGACTCAAGCCATATTACGCGAGTTAAAGAATCTGTGGTGTTTAAACTTTGCAGTGTTTATGTTTAAGTTTCTTTGTTTTGGAACATCGAGGCGGTGTTTTTTTAAGGGGGGAGTAATGCCTGCCGCGAAACTTTCAAAACAGTATTTGTTGTTTTTTTTAACAGCCGCCGGCATACAGGCTTATCACTCTGATTCTGGACCGCGTATCAGTTCCGTAATCTTTGTTAATGCTCGATGTCGCGAGTCACAGCTTTATCAGTTTTGTTGTAGCGCAAGATGCACCGAGATCTGTCTCGAAGGTTCTGGCCACTCGGGTTTCTTTCCACAATGTTCCAGCCCGTGCTGGTAGCTGTTTGCGACGTTATCTAGATTGTTCTGTGTAGCCTTTAAATTGAGCGTTGACGAGTGTGACAAGCATTCTTTGTTCGACGAGCACGTTTGTTTGTATCGCCGCCGCCGAGTTGCTTAGTTCTTTTGCGGGCGCAAGTCAGCCCAAATAAAGAGTTTCTTTAGTGCAATCATTGACCCTTCATTTGTGTCGTCGACCTCGTCACCACTACGTGGCAATACATACATACATACATACATACATACATACATACATACATACATACATACATACATACATACATACATACATACATACATACATACATACATACATACACCTGATGATTGCATCAAAAGCAAGTCATTTTTTAAAGCGGAGTTTCGAGACTGGTATGACCCGAAAGCTCTGGGTTCAGCACGTTCTCTTTGGTTGCTTGCAAGCTGAGGCTCACTGGCCCCACTTGCGTTAGACAGAGACAATGTTTTGCATTAGCTTTTCTCAACGCTTGCTGGCACTCTAAACAAAAACACCTGATTACCTAAATAAAATATTCGTAACGTTACACGTGAATCTTTCACATATCAAAAAAAAGGATAAAGGGTTGGAGCGAGCATACACTTTTTGCTTTCGATAGCGGAGTAACAGATGTTGACCGAAAGAGGTGATGCGCACTCGCCGAAAGGGACGTTACAACCGACTTCCAGCGAGTATGCAGACAGATAATGGGTAAATCATAATGTAGCGATTTTTTATGTTGTGCTGATAGCAGTGAGCGGCTCTGGTGCGTTGTATTTCTCAGTCTGCCATGTTTGAAACGAGGAAGCGGCCGGCCAGGTTGCGATTGTGTGGCTTTATCTCGGCATTTTGTCATCTGGTGCTTTCGTCTTTTCAACAAATGTGAAACATCGACAAATATCGCCCGGCAATCACTGCCGTAATACGGAAGAACACACAGACTGGGGGGTATTTTTCTTTGTAAGCCGCAACGTATTTAGCCCGGAAGGATTGCGTTTTGGGAGCGCGTATGTATGTTTTGAGATTTGCGTTTTCAGAGCGATCTGTTACATTACATTATTTTGACGTTACTGCGGTGTGCGATATATGCTTATAAGCAGCACCAAGATTTCCAGCTATAACCATTGCGCGATTTGCGCGGGGCCGGTTGCTGTATTTTGCGCCAGGCAGCTGTCAAAAGTTGGACATGATATGAGGTACATAGCTCAATGTCCAATAATTAGGACAATGAGCTCAATCCGGCTTACCCTTACTTAAAATATTACTAGGACATGTTTCAGAAGTTACTGTAATGATACCTAAAAAGAATGAAAGGGGCCAAAATTATAAGACGAAATTAGTCTCATCGTTCATATACTATAAACGATCTTCTTTAGTACGTTTAAGGCGAAAGCTTTTTATGGCTCATGACTCGCAGGGCTGTCCGTTCGCGAGAAGTCAGGATACCGCGAGATTGTGATGTCATCATCTGGTGAAATCATCAATCATGGCCGGACGTGACGTCATGTGCGGATGTGACGTCGTCAGGACGCCACATCCGATTATCTATAATAAGCAGAAGTGACGTCATCATGGCGTCACATCCAGTCATGACCGATGACATCACAAGATTATTTACGCATATACGAAGCTGACTCCACCGGGCGTCCGGTCCAGGCGTCCTTGCTGCGCCTTTTAGTTTGCGCTTTTTCGAACTGCAACTAATGCGCGCCAAGGAACGCCACCTTTATATTTTCATGAGTGCGCGTCCGTGCGTGCGTCTGTCAGCTGAAAATGTGACATACAATAAACATTATAAACCTCTAACACATAAACATTATAAACGTTGTCAAATCATTGAACAGGCGCTTTAGAGTCAGTAAGCAGTCGTCTGCAGTTTAGTAAAGATGGCACAAACGACTCAACAACCACCGCGCTATAAAGGCTTTGCCTCACCGCATTTTACAGGCCGAAAGTGCCTCCTCCAAGTTTGAAATTAGTTTTATTCCTTGGAAACAAACCCGACGTTCAAAGCAACGTTATGCTCCAGCTTGCTGGAATTCGGCTAGCAGGATAATAAATGACAGGGCACTGCCAACATAAAGCAGCATAGCCTGACACTAAAAATTATCAGGTGATATATTTGTATCGCGTTTATTACCAAATATAGAAGGAATTTTCGAGGTAATTTTATTGCATAAATGCGTTTCAAACGACAGTCCAATATAAATTTCTCACGCACGGTTCCTTTAGATGAGTGCTTTATCTGTGAGAAATGCGAACTTTTTTGACCTGGCAGAATGGCTGGCGCCTAACACTCACCGGTCCTTGAAACGCAGGTTTTCTCGCAACATTCGGGAAATGCTTTACCGGTGTTTTCATTTCGCTTGCAGCCTTCTGGAAGGATGGAACATCTAGAAGCAATCAAAATACTTGTCAGGTTTCTTGCTTCGTCAAACAAACTCTGAACCGCGTATAATGCCGCGGTATAGGTTTGTGAAATTCGCTCACACTTTTTGTGACTTTTGTGCCTGCAATTATCATACAAAACACTTTAAACGGTATTGTACCCGCAATTGCAATTACCTCACAATATTAAAACATGATTTAAGCTATTGATTATAAAGAAAGCGCATGCGAATAACAGTGCTGTGTCTCGTTTTTTTGGTCCTGAAAAAAAATCTGCCCAAACCTACACTCAGCCGGGAGAGCGGGCCGGGGGAGACTCCCTGATTTTTTTGGGAAGTAGGCGGTAGGCATGGTGGACGATTGGAAATGTTAGTTTTACATTATCGATTCTGAACATAAGACACGGACGAGAAGAGTACGCAGACAGGGCGGTAACAAACAAGGAAACTAAGGCGCGGAGGTCGTGCCTGTGCACTCGTCCTATATTCGACTCATGCGTTGAATTGGTAACAGCGGGCAAGGTTTAGATGAGGAATGGAGGTGAGGGGTTGCTCCGGATAGGTTAAGGAGTTTAGGAGGGGAATGGCTTCAGCTAGTTTTTTATCTCATGTTTTTCAACCTCTTGGCTTCCTTTCGGGCATATTTAGCCAAGACAGAGACAGTGGCAAGGCTTTCCTATTATGCGGCCCCGCCTCGCACGATGCCGTCTACCGATAGGATACAGCATCTCGGAGAAAAGCTAAACTAATATCGATGTGGCGATCTGGGGACTCTCCCAAAAGTGCCAGGTTCTACAGTTCGTTCTAACCGCGGGCCTGGGTTGTCGGTTTTACAGACTCCAGGAGGCTTTTTGCTTCCGCTGCCATTTACATACCGAAGCAATTTCGCGGCTACCGAGTGATAGTATGTCTCAGGCACAGTTGACCCTCTGACTTTCGGCCATGGTTGCTCATTCTTCACTAAGTACCACCCACGCGTGCCTTCCAATTCCCTGTATGACTATTTCCTCCCCTAAGCTTACTTCACATCCAGAAAGATTGGAGCGTTCAGGGCAGGGCAGACCAGGCCAGAAACCAAGAACAGGGCTTAGGAGGAGATGCTCGCCCTTACTAACCGATGCTCAACAAATTAAATGCCTTCCCCATTTGGGAACTACTGGGCCCTATTACTCACCGTTGAGTATGGACCAGCCGCGAGGCTAGCCTATACGGTCATTTCTTCGAGGTTTCTTTAGAGCCTAGCGACTATTTAAATTCTAGAGCACAGCAGTTGAGCGGCCTAACCACTGTGCCACTCGGGCCGGGGTAGAGACAGATAATAAAGGTAATAACGGTCAAGGAATATATGTTGAGTGGCAGGGTTCTCGAAAGTTCTCGACGGCTTTTAGGGGGTGTTGCTTATTCAACAGTAGAAAACTCGTAACAGAAAGCCTCAAACCCAGTGAAGAATAGCTTAATTCAATATTGTACCAAAAAGCTAACTTGTTATTTAGCCTGTAAGCAATATAAACAATATTTTAAACATAAAACAATGCGTTTTTTGCTCTTTTGACTACAAACTTCAGACTTCGAATACGTTTGTCAGATTACAGTTGCAAAAGCAGCGTTTCCGTTCTTACTACAAACTGCTGTCGGCAGGCACTTTCTCTAAAAAAAGACGTCGCCTGATTTACCTTAGTTTCCCGTGTACTCTGCGGACGATTGTTCGCTTATACCACCGGTTTTCAGCGGCATTACATCCCTGCTGCCAACGTACGCGTTCATATTGTGTTCATCGTTCGGATTGCATTTGTGAGCAGTTCACGATTTAAGCAGCATTTACTCTGTCTTCGCAGCCTGGCTCGAATAATTTGGTGGGATGCGTCTCTGTTCATATCAGGCTTCCTGGTCAAAAGTCATAATTTTACGTTATTCAACATGCGTAAAATTTCTGCGGTTCGCTCAGAGCATTATCAACATAAAGATAGAAAACTCGGCCATATCGAATCAATTTTGGTGAGAAGCATCCCTGCACTAGTTCCCATCATCTCAGAAGGCATCTGCGCTTAGACGGCTGTTCCAGCTGACGAGATTGGTATTCTTCTATTGCAGTTGAATGGCTGCAGTTTATAATTACCCTGTCACACAAACACTTTCGATCCTCATTGAACGGGATCTGCATTATACTCAATGGAGATCTAGGTTGTCCCACGGAAACTTTAAAGTGAAATCGAGTTCCAGTATGCTTGACTCGAAGCTTCTTCATCAATCGCTCTTGATATTTCAAGCATACTCGATAGCGATCGTCGACAACCTCGACCTCACCGAGCTCTAAAGTTAAATGCACTAGAACCGCAAATAATAACATATAAATAAAATAAAAGACACGACAGAGCATTGTTAGAATTTCTTAGAACATCATGCTTGCTTATATTTAGCTAATTTCATAATCTCCACACCATGCTTTACCACCAGTGCAAGCAAATGGCGTCCTCTTTGACTGTGTAGGTGCGGAAATTTTGGAGCGAAAGGAAAACTGCAGCAGTCGTCGAGTGCTGGGAAGATTAGGTCACCTGAGACACCAAAAGCGAAATGCCGCTATGTACGCCGAAATCGCGCAGTCATTAACCCAATATCGAGTTTCCTGTTTAAACTAATTGCGACTGACGGCAGACGACAGAGACGACAGATCACTGTGCTTTGGCTGTCGGCATAACATTTCCCAGGCAGCACATGCCATCGGCCCAATAATGAGGATTGGTTGGGAATTACTGGCTCACAAGTGGCCCAATGGTGCCAATGAGCTACCAATAATGTCACAGCCACGCTCTAACATATCAATTATTGGCCCAGTGAACTTCACCCATATCCGTTATCGGTATTTAACCGGTTAACAGCGGTCAATAATGACGATGCATATTGAACAGCTTGCCATTATTGTATACACAGTGAGGCAACCTGGTCATTATTGGCCAATCAGCTGCAATGGTTTGCCAATATCTTCCACACCCTGGTATAGACTGGTAAATATTCACCTGTCAATAAAAATGGATTCTCATTATTGAATATATCTAAGCATACAGTGGTCAGTAATGTACAACCAACTTTGGCGGCTTCATAACATTGTTTCTAGTGGTAGATATTGTCTAATGAGCCTTGATGGCTGGCCAGCATATCACTTATAATTTTTTTATTTAATTTATCATACTGCAGACCCAGTGAAGGGTCCTAGCAGGAGGGGCAACAATTCCAAAAGAAAGCACAAATGCATTAAGTGCAAAAACATGAACATAAAATTTACACAAGTACAAGTAAGATGTAGAAAAACAGCAAATCAATGCACGGCCTGTTCTAAAGAATCAAAGTCCTGTAGTGATGCTATGTTATGTTATGTTTAAGCATGAGGGTAGATGGTGAGTCAGTGCTGCGATATTTAGAAAACATAAACCGAACAGCCTTGCGTTGAATTCTTTCGAGAACATTAATGTTAGTTTTTGTGTGTGGATCCCAAACAGTGCACGCGTACTCAAGTTGAGGTCTAATCATGGTGTCATATGCTAGCTGTTTGACGTCGGAAGGAGCTTGTTTTAACTTATATCTAAGAAAACAAAGGTTACAGAAGAAATACGATTATACAGTGTCAATATGTTTGTTGCAGCCAAGGTTATTCGTTAGTGTTACACACACTACATGTTACACATCCACATTCTGTAAACGTTTGTCCATGATAGGAAACACGCACGCGTAGCATCATTATTTCCGCCTTTTTTACGTGATAGAAAGAAACCCAAAATGTTCAAGCGAAAGCAGAGGTGGGAGAGATCGATCGCGCTAGCCAATCAAACACGCACTGCATGATTCGCCATTACGCTAGCTTTTTCCGGCATTCAGCATCACCACCGACAATACCACGCCTCAGTACCAGCTGTTTTTATAGACAGATATGTTGGGCTGCTTTCATGGCCTTCGAGTTCTAATATCAACTAAACACAACTTTGTACTGTACTCTTTTGCGCTCTGCTGTGGGCTTCAGCAACAGACAAAGAGTGAACGACTTTGGCCATCGGTGCAGCAGCGCATAAAATATTTCAGCTCAAAGAAAAAGTACAAGCAACATCTCACGCACAGCTCTCTCGCGCGGGATTTCGCTCCATGGGCCTATATATACAATGTCAGCGCGTTATATACGCATACGAGTGCACAAGCATACGCGCACGCTCGAGCACACATCTGACAAACAAAACCGAAAAAACTCAGTCACAAAACGCATGGTACTCAAATGCAAAGAACGCAACAGAACGTGTGTGTCGCTTGAACGAACACCAGTGGTTAAGTTTGGCAAGTAAACGCGGAAGCGATCGAATATATCCAGTGAATTCACATCCTGTAAACGTTTGTCCGTGATTGGAAACAAACACACGCGTAGCATCATTATTGCCACATTTTTTCACGTGATCGATCACGCTAGCCGATCAAACACGCACTGATTCACCATTACGCTAGTTGTTTCCGCCATTTAGCATCAGCACCGACTATACCGCGCCTCAGTATTAGCTGGCCTTATAGAGAGATATGTTGTGCTGCTTTCAAGGCCTTTGATTCTAATATCTACTAAATACAAATTTGCATCTTATTCCTGTATTCTTTCGCGCTCTACTGTGTGGGCTCAGCAACAGAAAGATAAAGACTGAACGACATTGGCCATCGGTGCAGCAGCCTATAAAATATTTCAGATCAAAGAAAAAATACAAGCAACACATTTTACGGTATGTCTAGCTAATTCACTTGACATTAAAAAAAACTGAACTGCTCTGGAATGGTTTGTATTCTAATACGACGTAAATGGCACACCGCCAAAATGTTGTATGCATGTGGAAGATAATAAAAAAAATCAACAGCACTACATGGGGTAACGCCAACGGGGGAGAAATCAAATCAACCCACAGTGCAATGAATGCGCGCTCATGTGTCGCCACCATATATGGTCGCAAAATTGAAATTGCATAGTAACGATGCTCATCACGGAAGTTATTTTTGTTCGAAAACTGCTATATATAGCTGATAATAATGCATTTGCTTCAGCGTTTGACAGCGTTCTCCTAAGCACTGCTCAGAAAATATTCTTCAGGCATTCATTGCCTTATTATCAAACCATACAATCACCGCACCGAAGGCGTTTCAATCCAGAAAACTAAATAATTATATCTCATCGTGTCAGCCAAGCAGCTGATGGCAATTCATATCTATTAAAAGTAATGCGAATGCTTTACTTTAGCAGTTTTGGGGCATTTTTAGAGAACACCACTCTCGAAGAATTTAGCACATGATTGAGAATTAGGTTCCCTTTTTGAAATATTCTGCCGCTTTCACAAGCGCAGCTTTCATGGGCTGAAAGATGATTATACCGCACTTCTTTCTCAGGACTATGCCTTGTCCCCAAGTTCGTAGATATATGTTTAAATGTCGACCCTTGCTTCCTTTTTATTTTTTATTTACTGCCCATTCAGTTCTTCGGATCTTTTCTCGTCGAGTATATTGTATTTCTTACTGCTTTATATGCCCACGCTTAGTTCTATGCTGATATTTTCTTGCTTTAAACGTCGACCTGATTTGAAAAAAATAAAAATTAATAACATGGGAATTTTCAACATTGAAGTACCCGTAGTTATGGTCGTTTTGCTTTTCATTTTCTTAATCGGAATCCAGCAAGTATACGGACTGCTGCTTTGCACAATTGCACGTGATGACGTTTCAACAGCACTCCATCAGGAACAGCGACTTGTGTGCCATATTTAGTAAAAAAGATGTCAATTTCTTTGAACCGAAAATGATTCCATGAAAGTAATATTCACGTATGTGATTATTACTTGAAACAGTGAGGTAGAACGCATTTTGCTTAATAATAAAAATGTAGCAAATTACCATGCCGCTGAAAACGTTACCGAGCCTACAGTCGAGGCTACAAGAGAGTTCCGAACGCACTCCTCGTTGTTTTGACGAAGCCAAGGGCAAAACTCCGCGCATTCCTCCTCACAAGCTTCGCGCAAAGAACATATGGTTTCTATTCTCTCGTCCTTTCGTCGCCTCTCCGCCTTGACTAAAGCAATTCTCCAAACCGCTTTCAACTTTCCGTCTTGTAGCCTTTTCTCCCCGTAAAGCAGTCATCGCGGAAGGGAAGCGACCTTCACTGCCCAAGGCCCTATTCCTTCTTTCCTCCCGGCTAGGCATGCGTTGCTCAAATCGCCCCCCACTCTACTCCCCCGAACTCTTCCCTTCCTTCCCGCCAACTTTCCTGGCCGGGAGGCTTCTGGGCTCGCGCGGTCATACGGGAACTCTTTCATTTCTCTCACCATCTTTCGAGCTTTATGCCTACTCTTTGGGCAGATCTCAAGCAAAAAAAAACAAAAACAAAAAAACAGAGAGAGAGAGAGAGAGAGAGAGAGAGAGAGAGAGAGAGAGAGAGAGAAAGCACATCGATCCTTCTGCCCCCTTCCAACCGTGCCTCGAAACTCGACACAAGCGGCTGATTCAGAGGCGTCCTGCCGTCCACACAATCCCACCCGCTAGAGCTGCTCGAGCTTTGGACAGAACCAGAAAACCAAGCCTTGTGAAAGTTCCGATTCGTTTTAATGGTCATGCCTAAAAGCTAATATCTTTGAGTACCATCAGTATTTTTAGTCGTTTGTTCATAGCTCAACAGCTTTCTGAGATTATTTCTTGCTTTGTCTCTATGTAAGCTCGCTACTTTTTCTTCCAGGTGTAAATTAAAGCATCAGATCACTGGGATGTTTGCGTGGCAACATTCATTTTGGATTGTAGCAGCTGAGGTCTGCGAATATGGGCTAGCTGCACGGTAGGATACTCAATTTTGTTTCCTGATTTGGTGCGGTATGTGGTCAGCGTTGATCATCTCGTCAATAACCGATATGCTTGCGAGAACGGAAAGTCATTTATTTCGACCGCACCACGCCAGTCAGTTCTGCACTGTATTTTCAGCGCATTATTTTGTATGCATAAACTCTGGTCACAATGACAAAATTTACGGCACAGAGGTGCCCAATTTGTATTGCGAAAGAAACGTGCACCTGTGAAACATGACGCGTGTTTTATGTGACTTTCAGGTTACAATTTTATCGCGCGTGTCTTGTGTGTCTGTAGTGCTCAGTTTCTTTTACATACTGTATTCAAATCTCAGAGTTAAGTTGAGCTTTCTGGGACATGATTTGTAGTTGCGAGCGAATATTTAATACTGCAATTTGCCGTTATGGTGCGCTATTGGAATGGTCTAAACGACGTGTAGCTTATTCACGTGTTTCATCTTTCTCCTGCGCTAATCCCGAGTAGTAGAAGTGTCATAAAATAGCTAACGGGTGCAGTTTTACAATCAATTGTAGAAAACTAAAAGCGTGGCGAAAGAAGATCTGCTGACGCACTTATGTTTACTGCTAAATTTGATTGTTTGCGGAAATAATAAAAAAAATATTTCGTTCAAAAATGCACTTATCTGCCATTATAGACTGTTAATTTAACAAAACTTGAAGTTGGGCTAGATGGTGCATTGCAACTTGACTGAAGATAAAGCGCACAGGAAGACACACACAAGAGAAGAAGATACAGGACAGCGCGTGTCCTGTGTCTTCTTCTCTTGTGTGTGTCTTCCTGTGCGCTTTATCTTCAGTCAAGTTATAGATTGTTATATTGTGCAGAAAAAGGAAATTGCCTGAAACATTACACTTTATCTTCTACGTGCAAGAGTTTCTACTGTCCGCGCGAAAAAGCCTACGAAAAAAAACATTCCTATTTAGGTTTAGCTACCGTAGTTCTTACTTTATCACACTACAAACTCGTTCTCATAACAAATGTGTACGCTAAGCTTCAAATTTATTTTTATTTTTTCAATTTGAGTGTATCTCTATGCAAACCCCAACGCGTTTGTACCGGACGTTGTTTTGGCTGCAGCTTGGACAACTTTTAAAACGATCTGGTTGTAGTAATGATGCGGTGTACACTAACTTTAGCAGCCGTGGTCGGAGAGCGACTGCCATTTTTGGCGTCTCTTTTTTCCTTTGTATTTTCATTTTAGTTCTTGCGGCAATCTATCCTAACGAAAACTATTCAAAGAAAAGCTATTGATTTGAGGCATGCAGTTATGATGACGTATTTCTTCTATAGGTGTTCGATCGCAAAGGCACTACAAGTAGAAGGGGGCAAGCACTGACTACCGTTTAACGAGTAGATAACACTGCAAATATAATTTTGTTTTATGTTTTCAGCGTCAACAACACATCCACATGGGAAGCTGTACACTGCCAGATGTCGCAACCAATGTAACCAAGTTAATATGGCCGGCCTCACTGAGCATGCAGCTTATTTCAACCTGAGTAATCCAGACAAGAAAGTTGCCTGAGGGCCAACAGGTGGTGCTTTATTTTGCATTTTTACTCCACGGTCTAGCTGTACTTCCACTTTCCAAACGTTTTCTGTTCCGAGATTTATTAATGTTGCTCTTATTTCCAGGTGCCATGTGCGCAAGGAAATACATTGCTATGCATGCTGCTCAAGTCTATATCTTTAAAGGCTGCTGCCCCTAAAACCGACCCCAAAAGAAGCTGCGATGAACTCAGCGCCTTCCTCTAGTCGGGGACCTGGGACCACCTTGCCAAGAGACGCAAAAGCAGTAGGAGCACTGAAGACTAAAAGAGTTCTGCCTAAATTTTTCCACCCCCTGTAATACATGCACGCCTAAGAAATCACCATGCAATGAGCCTTTCAGCTGTAATATTCATGGATATTCTCAGCATGCTGTATTTAAATAAAAAGCTGCATGCAAAATATTGGCACTGCATAGGCAGTTGATGGCTCTATAGTTTCCTATTAGCCATAGCACGAAAAAATAACTAGCCGTGGTACTGATTATTGAAACATTCAGCAGTGTAATGTGCCGGATTGCCAATTGCTCTGGCTGGATGCCAATATTGCAAAATCAGTGGGCAAGCTTGGACTGGAAATATTGGGTGGCCGATAAATCTGGCTGGATGCCAGTTGTGAATATCCAGTTAATAAGCATGGATACAATGTATTAAATGGCCAGTGAGCTAGGCGGGATTGCCGCGATATATCAACCAGCGAGTGAGCTTGGGTGGAAGATATTGGCTAGCCATTGAGTGCCATTGAATGCGAATAAACAAGGTAGTATGCCAATACTGGTATTGATAGTAAAGGCAATCAAATTGATTTGCTTATATCTTAAATTTTTGTGCGCCCTAATCAAACGCGAATATTGACCATTATTGGGACCAATATATCCCAATATTGGAGCAGTGGCTATCCATTGATGGCGTGCTGCGTGGGTTGGCGCCACTTAGCGCACACGAATGAAATTTCTTGAATTGAAAACGCCCGTGTAGCACCTGGTGCTTCAATCCTTCTTGAAAGCCTCAATGCAGATCGAGTTCAGTGAGGATCGAAAGTGTTCGCGTGAAAGAGGGATTAGGGTCATGCGGCCATTGTTTCCGAAAATTCTGCACGTACTTGACAGATCTGAATCCACCGAACCTCAAGTTGGCATCGACAATCTCGACGATTGCATTAAAGAATGTCGCTGTAATCTATAATTTGCCACTCAGCGTCATGCGTTCGTTGACACCCGTGACGTCATGTGCTCGCAGCGACGTTCTCTTACAGAAATATGTAATTTCAAGGAACTTGCGCTGCTGTAGCAAAAATTGTAGAACCACAAAAACCGCCACTAAAACCACTAACATGTCTTAAAAAGTGCTAAATGTCTCAACTCCCGCGATAGAGCCCTTTTTTTTCCGCGAAAAAGTGTAAAAACCTAATACATTTAGCGGGCAAATGGCAACTTGGCAACACTGCAAGTTTTAGGCCTCTTCGCATATATGAGTACTGGCATTGCGAGCTGTATGAACGAACTCATGAACTGCGAAGCGTAATACACGCGGAAAAAGCTTAGCAGCTGTCGCAGGTTTCTCTGCATTACGCCATATTGTCTTGAATGCAGTGGTAGCACCCCATGAGGAATATACTGCGCAGTCTAGCAGCGGAGGGCGTGCACCGGTGGCACGTACGGAAACAGCGATGACGCAGATAATGAGGAGAGTGTTGAGAGTGGAGCCGTGATGGGAATGATAGTGTTATCGTAAGGCAGGATTCGCGTGATAACTGCTATGATTCAGACCATCTTGTTTCAGCCTAGAGGGATAGGCCTTTTTGAGCGTACACATCGCTCGTTCACTTCGATAAACTTCAGTTGTGAGTCAACGCCTCCTCTGTCTTCTTTCACGGCCCTCTATTTTGCACTGGTAGATCCACCATTTCACAGTGGCACTATCTCAACTTTACCAAGAGCGTATCTTCCAGCATGTCACCATTGTGCATAAATATGTATAATTTCGGAGAAAAACGTAGCATAACAGGTCTATTTCATGAACATAACATGCTACTATTGTGAGTAAGGGAGCAGCTGCAAGATGCAGACGCATCTAAACTGTCTTCTCTTTTTCGTGATGGCTTTTGCTGCGTGCGGCGCTCCTTTCCATGAGGGCACAGCTAAGCCAGAATCACCGTACACGTATTACCGTGGACTGTGTGTGCATGTATTGCCCATCGTCGATCGTCAAAGGTCAGCGTGAAATTCCAGTGATGTGAACTTATCGGAACTTTTCCGTGCCCTTCACGGTCATGCCAGAGCGACATCGCCATCGTTGGACACATCGACACGACACATGCAGGAAGCAGCTGCAAGATGCAGATAAATATAAACTGTCTCCTCTTTTTCGTGCAGGTCAGAAGCAAGGTCTTGAATTTAGGAGTGACTCGCGTTTCGTTGTGCTCCCTTGCTAAAAGGTACTATGTGAGTGTGTGGCGGGTTCTTTTGACTCATTTTGTCTCCTGGTGCTTTTGCTAAGTGGATATGTAAAGACCAATCCAGGCCCCTTGACTGTGTCTGAACCGCTGGAAACCATCATAGAAAACCAAAAAGTGTCATCTAGTGAGATAAAATGTAATAGGGAGAAGTTAGAGGATATAGCAGAGTCAAATCAAAGGTCGGCTTCGATTGAAAAAAAAAAAAGAATCCTTTGCACCAACAATAAAGAGGGTAGAAGAGTGTGAAAGTTCAATTCTGGAGCTACAGAAGCAGATTTCATCACTGTGTAGAAAAGTTGAAGACCTAGGATATCGCTTTCGGCGCAGTAATGTGATTATCTTCGGGGTCAAGGAAGACAGCACAGAATCTCCTAAGAGCCTGGAGGATGCTGTGTAACAGAAGTGTTTGAAAAAAAAATTGAGAATAAAAGTCGGAGGTGCTGACGCATATATCGTCTTGGCAGGCATTGTGAGGATAAAAGCCAGATATAACGGTTCTCCGACTGTAATAAAAAATGGACCTTCTTAGGAATGCGAAAAAACTGAAAGGTTTAGGAATGGGATTATCTAAGAACTACCCTCTTCGAATTCAAAAAGTCCCAAAAATGCTTTGGTCTACCGTTAAAGATCGTGGTAATCCCGAGGATAAGGTATACCTAAAACTTGACAAGCTAGATATCAATGAGAATACGTATGTGTGGGACGAAGAAAGAAAAGAAAGACGGATGCTCGCCACATCGAATGGACGTAAAGATGATTCTGGTGGCCAAACTGGTCACAGTGACAGGGCTGCCTCATCGTCGAGATGTGCAGTCACTTGACGTCAGAAACGAAAGAATTATAAATGACGGACCGATAAGAGCAGACCGTTGCGAATCATTTCTCTCAGCGCGCAAAGCATCGTCAATAGGACAGCCGAATTCGAAGCGCTCCGTTACGAACTGGACCCTCACGTTACGCTTGTCCCCGAAACCTGGCTACATTCTGACATCCCTGATCATGCAATTGTTCCCCCCGCCTACAGAATTTTTCGACGCAATAGGCCGACGTACTTCTACCTGGAATTCCCAACCATGAAAGTCTGTTTTGTAAGACTGATTTTTGTGGCAACACTATTGTATTGGATGTAGTATATCGATCTCCTTACGTGGATGCTGCTTTTCTCGAAGATCTGTGTGATTACGTTCAACGCTTTCGTGGCGAGCAAGTAAAGTTTATTTTAGCTGGTGACTTTAAATTGCCTGATATCGATTGGTCTCGCAAGGATGCTATGGATGCCAATACTGGTCATTCTGAGCTCCTTTTGCATGTTGCGTTTACATGTAATCTGACGCAGATTGTTGAGAGACCAATCAGAATCTTAACCTCTGTATCCCACATTCATCATCTAGTGTTCAGTAGCCGTGCCATTAGGTGCATTTCTGTTGATGTCTTGAAAGGTGTATCTGATCATAAAATCGTTTCGTGTACTTTTTTCCTGTCAGCTTCTGTTCAGTATCAACCCATTATCGTGAAAAATTTTATTAGAGCTGATGATGTAGGAATCATGCATTTTCTAGACACTCATTTTGATAGTTTTAAGGCTGAGGAGAATGTAAATGTATTATGGTGTATGTTTAAAAAACTTTGCCTTGATTGCTTGAGAATGTATGTCCCTAATATTGTGAAGAAAAAGAAACATAACCCATCGATTGCGTGGGACATAATTCACACTATACGTAAAATAAAGCGGATGCGGCGTTTTAGTAAACGGAATGAGGCAAATGTGAGCACGTTGGGCAGCTTATTAAGAAGTAATATTAAGCAAGCCAGGGACTCATTTTTTACTAATACGCTTTGTCGTTTTCTTAGTGTAGCTCCAGAAAAGTTCTGGCGTTACATAAATATTACCTCTTTGTTATCTTCAATGCCTGTTTGGCTCAGTGCGCAGTACCGTTAGAATGGAAGCCTGCACGTGTCGTACTAATCTTTAAGGGAAACGAGCCAACTTGTGTATCTAATTATCACCCAATTTCTTTGCTCTCGACCAGTTGCAAAATGTTTGAACATGTGATTTGCTGTGCCTTGACAGAATGTTTAGAACCCAGAAAGATTCTAATTAAGAACATAAGTTTAGGCGTGGCCTATCTACCACCTCACAACTGATTACCACTTGTCATGATTTTGGTTTATCGCAGATAATAAAAAAAAACACAAATGGATGCTGTTTTCCTAGATTTCGCTAAAGCCTTTGACAAGGTTCCGCACACTAAATTCGCAGAAAAGCTTTATATTGCCGGAATCAATCATAATATTATTGACCTTATGAAAGCCTACCTGGAAGATAGATTTCAATATGCTAATGTTAACCATGAGTACTTTGATCCACTAACGGTTTTATCTGGTCTTCTACATGGATCTGTTCCAGGACCTATTCTATTTCTGATCTCTGTAAATGACTTAACGAATATAGTTGATCCAGAAGTTAGAGTTAAACTATTTGCTGATGACTGCGTTCGATACTCTACCATTAACTCCACAGTAGACCAGATTAAGCTTAACAGTAATCTGCAGAAGATCTCTAACTGGTGCACCCAATGGGGCATGTTTCTTAATATTAATAAATGTTTTGTCCTCAAAGTTCGTAAAAGGAAAACTATTCTTACACATCCATATTGTATAGCTGGCGTAAAACTTCCAGAATCCGCTTCTGTAAAATACTTTGGCGTCCAGATAAGCAATAACCTAAGTTGGAATGCTCACATCGATGTTATTTGCGGGAAAGCTCAGAAGACTCTCTGGTGTTTGAGGCCTAAACTGTCAAAGGCCCCAGGAAAAGGGAAATTGGCAGCGTACAAGGATTTGGTTTGTCCTTGTCTCGAATATGCATGTTGTCTATGGGACCCTTACACAGCCAAGGGTATTTCAAAATTAGAAAGAGTGCAAACGATCGCAGCCTTTTTATCTGTAATAGATTCAAGCGCACAAATAGTGTTGCTGACGCGATCAACTCCCTAGGTTTAGAATCCCTTTAGGCAAGGCACACTGAGGCAAGGTTGAAAATTTTGTACCTAATATACAGCAATCTGACTAAAATAAACTCTCATGATTATACTACTCCTGTTTCGCGCGCAAGTACGCGGTTTAATCATGAAAAAATGCCAGAAGAATTGCGAGCAAACTCAAACACATTTAAACATTCATTTTTTTTTGTCAAAACAATTGCGGAGTGGAATGAACTGCCGATATGTGTAGTGAACAGCCCGAATGTATAAATATTTATTGATAACTTGAGAGCCTCTCGCATGTGATACCTTTGTTTCTTTTATGCATCATCTGTTTGCCTTTACATGAAGCTCGTGTATACTTTGTTTGACCTTTTTTAATTGTATCTTTGCTCACCCCTGCTTGGAGCCAAAGGCTCCACACTATCACTAAATAAATAAATAAATAAATAAATAAATAAATAAATAAATAAATAAATAAATAAATAAATAAATAAATAAATAAATAAATAAATAAATAAATAAATAAATAAATAAATAAAAAGTTTTCCTTCATTCCACTTGCTATTTTTGTATGTGTCCAACTGTAATATGAATAATGATATAGATGCGTTTAAATGCACACTAATACATACCGCATGATGTCGACTGTTTCTGCGTGCTTGTTGCATGTCCACAACTCGCAGACGTCTTTATTGGGGCTCCATGTGGATGAAAAATTGTGACCATTATGCACGCATTGTCCTGAAAAACATAGTCTAAATAAATTGCACGGGCACCATTTCTTTGAAACTTAGTTCAAGCAGAAATTTAATTTACGTTTCTTGCTGTAACGCCTTTTTATGATGAAGCTTAGCGGCCATTACTTCTGCAACTTGAATGTAAGGAATACCATTGTAATATGACAGCCTTTTAAATGCCCTGCTTCTACTCCGGGAAGCTGCAATGTTACTTTATCACAGATGGGAAAGGCTGTTTCTTAGCCTTTTGAGGGAATTGATGAAGCCAGAACCAATTTTAATTAACGCACAAATTGTTAATCATGAATATCTTGACCACTGCCTTTAGAGTGCAGTGGAGAATTCGCTGAGCCTTGTAGCTGCTGAGGTGAATGATAACAACTTTCTTTACCAGTTAAAATTTTTGGTTACAGATGTGAAAAATTTAGTTGCGTGCAGAATAATGAAACACAGATGGCTCTCACTGGTGCGAAATAAGAGATGAAGAATTAAGATGAAACATTTAGAGCTTATTTACTGTGCGCATGTGGTGCAGTTTTCTTTCTTGTGTTGTCTGCTTTGCGCCGTATTGATTTTCAATCGAACTTAGTTATTACTTGGAAGTGTGCCCAGTAGTATTTTGCAAAAGCACAGTTGATAGAAATACCCCTTGAGAAACACCCCTTACCTGGTTATATCGCCAGAGGCGACACCATTTATTGCAAACAAAAACAACGCTTTGTTTTCGAGAAATGCAGACAGATATCCATTGAGCGGCAATGTGGAAAATGAAAAATTTCCGCGATGGGATATTCTCTACTGCACTGCCATAAGCTTCAGTAGCATTTAATTTCGCGAAAGCAGCATGCAATTATTTGTGCAACGCAATAACTATTCGACTCTCGAGGTCGGTATGAGCATTCCAGATTAAGGATCTTGAACAGAAACCTAGTTGGCTTTTTTTTTTTGTAATATAAGAACCGTTTTAGTTATTTTTTGAAGATTCTTTAAGCTAGTGAAATAAGTTCAATATTGCACAGATTGTAGCCGTCATGAAGATTTTCAAGTAAAGGGATCACGTTTGGTGAGTTTGATGCAGAAGGCTGAATTTATTTGTTCACAAGCTGCAGTAAGGAGTCAGGAGGCTCCTCATAAGGATGTCTATTTTTGATATAACTCCGCCGGTTTCAACGTCATCAGTATTGGGGAAAGCTCTCAAAAAGTAATTTGATGCAATATCTAACGGAACATACCAGCGCTACAAACTTTGGGCGCAAAGGGGGACATACAAAAAATGCTTCTCCAATCAATTGGCAACTGTTTCATTTGCCTTACTTCTTGAAAACTTAGAAAAAAGGCAAATTGTCTGAACCGGTATCTCTTTGCGCCACTTTAAACACCCGAAAAGGGCTCGTCGGCTGGCAGTTTTAGAAAGAAAATCGAAATGCTCAGAGCCATACTCACCTTCCGTGGGTGCGATTGTGTGTGTACAATTAGATGTGATGTAGTTACACTCATTCCAGTTTTACGGGCACTGGTTTTGGAGGAGTTGGAGGAAATATGCAGCATTTCGGCAGCGTCTATCATCCCGTGGACAATCTGCATTCCACAAACCTGATCACCTATTCTGCTCACAGTCAACCACAAGAGATATAGACTTCTTACGGCATTTGCCAAATGCCTACAATAGGCGATTTTAGTTTGTTTTTCACAATTTTAACTGACTCAAGAGTATATCGCAAATTTAGCTGAAAATTTCTATAATTAACATGTGACCTCAACTGAGAGTTCGCTGCTGTTCTGTCCAGGAATTCATTAAAAAAACACAAGGACTGGTGAAAGGTGCAGAGGAAAGCGGCGGAACGGGAATTTCTACGGGAAAGGTGCAATCCCAAATGCGCTTGCTGGAAGAAACTTTCTTACAGCACCTGTCCTGTGACACGCGTGAATCAAAATCACCAGTCAAGAAAACTGTCTTTTGCTTTTTAACCAGTCGTTGAGTATCCTGCATGCCGCAACGGAAATGTACAACCGCTAATGAAAACGAAGAACGGCATGGAAATTTAATATTCAAAGCATATAATTTCCAGTCTGAAGTAGACATCTGAAAAGAACTCTTAGGGCCGAATTTTAGAACGCTCCTAGGCTTACTCTATTTCATCTGCTTCCACGAGGAGCCCTCCATGCTTCAACTCAATGAGGCGTTTAAGCGGGGCGTCTAAATTACGAACTCTCTTTAGCGGCTCCTTGGCTAAGAAGGCACTCAGATCGACAAAGAGCCGCTTGTATCCATCTGGTGTCGAGAATATGTGCTTAAGGATTGAGTTATAATGATTCAAATTGCAAAAAAAAAGGAAGTACACATTTAAAATGTTATGCTTCTTTCGAGGTGCGCTCCTATGTGCTCTCATTTTCTTACCTGACACGTTTTGTTTCAAAGCTGTACAATGCTTGACAGAGAAACATCGTTGGCCTGGCAAAATGCAACTGTTTACAACGCAGCAGGAGCAGCAGCGAATGTTCGCTCTTCGCGCTTTACCATTCGTAGTGGGCGTTGCACGAGCCACCAGAGACACCCTATTTTGCTAGCGCAAAACGAGTTGTTGTGCAGGGAAGTGTGCGTTCCAGTAAAGGAGCGATGAAAGGGAGCACGAAGGTAGCGCAGTGCCTACCTAGGAAAACGGGCTTTTCAAGAGCGGCTTCCCTAAGCGCTCCTCAGTAAAGTGTGCTTGAAAATGAACTCAAGGAAGACGAGCTGCTCTTAATGCGTCCTCACTGAGGTAGGAAGCTTTTCAAAAGTTGGCTGCGACAAAAGTTTGAACTAGTATGAGTACGTCATTATTTGGCAAGTCAGTTCAGTTCAGTCGTTCAGTCGTGACCGACTCTTCGTGACCCTATGGACCATATCACGCCACGCTTTCCGGTATCTCACTATCTTCCTAACATCACATAACTTCATCTGCAGCGCCTCTAGGATGCCGTCTAACCATCGCGTTCGCTGCCTACCCCTTCTCCGGTGACCCTCAACCATTCCCAACAAAAAATCTTTCTCCAGCGACTCCTCTCTTCTCATCAGGTGACCAAAGTAGCTGAGCTTTAACTTTATAATTTGACCCTCCATTGAGCAGTCAGGGTTTATGGTCGACAGTATCGACTGATTTGAAGGAACTCTCAAGAGTCTCCGCCAGCACCACAATTCAAACGCGTCAATTCTTCGGCGGTCAGCTGTCTTTACAGTCCAACTCTCGCATCCATACATCACAACTGGAAAGACCATAGCACGAGTTATACGGATCTTGGTTGGCAGACTAATTTCTCTGCTCTTTACTAGGCGGTCAAGGCTAACCATTGCTCTCTTTCCCAGAAGCAGGCGTCTCCTAATTTCATGGCTGCAGTCTCCTTCCGGAGTAATCTTGGAGCCCAAGAAGAGAAAATCTGTCACAGCTTCCACTTCTTGTCCCTTGATGCTCCAGGACTTGATAGGGCAAGACGAAATAATCTTTGTCTTTTTAATGTTCAGTTTAAGCCCAAGCTTCTCACTCTCTTCTTGCACGCACATCAGAACTCCCTTCAGTTCCACTTCACTTTCTGCCATTAAAGTGGTATCATCCGCATATCTAAGGTTGTTGATACGTTTTCCAGCAATCTTCACTCCAGCTGAAGTCTCGTCCAGGCCGGCCTTCCTCATGGTGCACTCACCATATAGGTTAAATAGGCAGGGCGACAGTATGCAGCCTTGTCTCACTCCTTGATCAATCGGAAACCAATCAGTAAGACCATGCTCAGTTCTGACTGTGGCCTCTTGCCCTCCATACAGGTTCCTGAGGAGACAGATAAGGTGAATTGGAACTCCCATCTCTTGGAGAGCTTGCCACAATCTGCTGTGATCTACGCAGTCAAACGCTTTCGCATAATCAATAAAGCAGAAGTAGAGGGGTTTCTGGAATTCTCTTGCTTTTTCTATGATCCAGCGAAGGTTGGCAATCTGGTCTCTAGTTCCTCTGCCCTTGCGAAATGTCGCCAGCACACGTAGCAAGCAGCACAACAACCGAGCTGGCCCTTTTTAATCAAGCGAAAACTCGAGAGAGCTTGCACGTCCAGAAGCTCCCGATCCATATACTGCTGCAGCCATTGGCAAGTATTCGCAGATTATGACTCGTAGCGTACCTGTATCGTTCAAGAGGAAAGTATACAATAGTTGCATCTTACCTATACTCACCCATATGGGGCTCAAACGTGGCGGCTAAACAAGAGGGTTCTACTTAAGTTGAGGACAACGCAGAAGGCTATGGAACAAAAAATGGTAGGGGTAGCGTTAAGAGATAGGAAGAGTGCAATGTAGGTCAGATAAATATCTCAAATTGCTTATATTATAGTGGAAATCAACGAAAAGAAATTGGCAATGGCAGGAAATTTTTTTCGTATAGAGGATAACCGATGGTCGCTTAGGGTAACAAACTGGATCCAAGGGAAGGGAAACGTAGGAGGAAGCGGCAGAAAGTTAGACAGGTGGATGAGGTTAAGAAGTTCGCAGGGGTCACGTGGATGCAGCTAGCACATGATCGGGTTAAATGGAGGAATATGCGAGAAGCCTTCGCCCTGCAGTGGGTATACAGTCCGGCTGATGGTGATGAGTAAATCTCCCCCTCTTGAATGGGAATGCTTTCAGTTGTAAGCCACTTGTCTTGCAAAATAATTATGTGTGGATTAAGCTGGGAAGAGAGGTAAATAAATGCTCCCTTGGTGCAGGCCAGCGTCGTTGTTTTTCTCTTCTAAATGCGCCAGCGTCCTTCGCGTTTCCTCAGCCTCCTCTTCTTTGAAACCATCCAGCTGATCTTCTTTCAATTGAGGCGCTGCGTGACACGTGTCAATGCAATAAATATTTAAAGGAAGAACTGCTGCACCCCTGCCAGTGTTTTAAGCTTTTTGATTTTCCTTTAGGTACAGAATTTTAAATTTAAGTAGAAAGATTATATCTCCGTGGCACGTATCCTGGAGATGACTGATTTGTTACCAAAGAGTCTGGTTTCTCGCTTTACATAAGAACGGCAAGGAAAAAAAGGAAGAAATAAACGGCATGGTAGTTGACTTATCCAGTCTTTACCCGAATGTGAGGCAGTGATTACCGCCTGGTTTTTATAAAAATAATCGCGATCCAATATTGCGAGAAGAGGCCTTTTAATATACAACTGTCACTACCATTTTAACCTAGTAATACAGAAAGAATAAGAAAGCAACTTGTCTGGGTAAAGTTGTCAGAAAACTTTAGTGGCCTGGGGATTGCACTGTACTAGAAAATAGCAATACTGCTGAGATATTCACATTCGAAAAAAAAAAAAACTGATCCTTATCCGCAGTTTGATACTGGCAGCGATACGTTGTTCTGGGACAGTTATTCCTTCTGTTAATACAAGTAAGATGATGATGTAGTGGGTATTTCGGTGTAGCAAAGAGGACGGCTGAGAGTTTTTGTCAATTCCACCAAATAATACACGAGCTAACATTTTGCCTAATTCACGTACATGACAATATTCTTAAAGTCCGGCTTATTGTTTAATTGCCTAATGTTTCAGCTACCTTTAGTGTTGGTGCGACCGCCCCAGAGAGGCGGTGGCAGCTTTTTTTAAGCTAGAAAAAAATCATAATTTCTTTACATGCGACAAATTGAGAAATTTGCGGCGCTTTTATTTATATCTAGATGACGCCTCCCAAGAGAATCTTCATGACCCCCCAATTGTTTACCATTATGTACGGCAGGAACCTTCGGCGAGTTGTGGGTCATCCAGATGGCATACACAAATATTTCTTGACAACGTAGGGGAGCACTTTACTGGCGTAAAGCTAACTGTTAACTTGGCTCCATTGCGGAAGCGCTCTTAGTTGCTGCGCATATTATGAATAAGCAGTTCAGGTGAGCAACCGAAACTTCACCAAGAAGTCGCATTCTAGAGAATTCATACCTTTAACCACTTTCACTCCCATAACTAATACACTCTCTATGTCACTGCTTTCGAGACAGTTCACCAGATCGAAGAAGAGTCCAAAGAGCAGGACGTGTACCATGCTGGCAATTGAGGGCTTGGAACTTTGAGCTAGATGTCCTGAAATAAATAAACGAGAGTTCGCACACAACGAAGATATTTTAGCGCTATTGCAGAGAATAACATTGCAATAAGCATATACACACGAAAGCAACGTGCGAGAATTGCCAGTATGCTGTAACCATACAATTATGAAGCAGAGAAGACATAACGTTTGTTTTATTCTATTTTTTGTGAGCAAATTTAGGTTATCTAAAAACTGAGGCGCAATGCAAAATCGTTACATGCGCATTAACCAATACGGATTGCATATTAGGTGATATTAGGTTTGCATATCTGTAGTGTTTATGGCTGATATTTGCATAATATTTGCGTATGACTATAAAGTTCAGTGATGCTCTTATACTTGAGCTCCTCATGGTGCTAAGTCAGGAGGAAATACAAATTCACAAAAGGCAATCATCAGCATTTCAAATAGTACGAAAGTGCAAGCAGACGCAAAGCAATAATATATCTCCTACATATGGCAGAAGAAATCTCAAAGATAGAGCTAAAGGGGGATTATACCGTTCCCATATATATCACATGCAGAAAAAAAAAGGAAAAACTGCAGTTGATCGAGTGAGTACAAGGATAGGGCGATGAGATGTTTAGCTTAAGATAGTGTCGTATTAATGTTGTTTACAAACATTAGACTTTCCAAGGTACAAATAACTGACATTTATTTACTGTGTGCACTAATAGTAAGTATTTAATGCGACAATCTTTGGAATTTGCAGTGAACTTCAGTTCAGAGAGGTGAGAGGCGGGAGATTTCTTCCATATTGGTGAAATACGACACTGTAGCAGCGCTTTCGTATTTGAAGCGATTGTGCTGCTCCTTCGTTCGTTAAAATTCTTCCTTCCAAAAGAAGCATCGCCCAGTCGCTAAACGCAAGTGAAAAAAACAAAACAAAATACACAAGCACACATGGACTCCGCACATATCGCTCGCCGACAAAAAAAGACAGGGAAAAGGGATTGGGGAGGGTTCTCCATAATCCTATACAATACGGTTTAAGCCTTGTAGCATGTATAGTTTTAAGGCGTGAGGAATGGTGTATTGACTGTTGGGTTCCTTAGGGCACCACCTGGTAGTTAAGGTCACCATTGCAACGAATACCGTCCTAGGGCACAGTAGTCGAGCGCCGTAACCACTGCGCCACCTCTGCGGGTATATAGGCTGTAATCTTGTTTGGCGTTTCCGTCGGTAGATTGGTACGCAGCTGGTCGCCCAGGGCTGGCGCACCTTCAACGGATGACGTCTAGTGTGAGTTGTGCCAGAAGTACGCGCCATGTTGTGTGATCAAAACCACTGGTACGCTGTATCTGAGGGCAATGCACTCGATGAGAAATTTGGCTGCCCCACCCCTCTCTCCCAGAGGGAAGCGAGGAGAAATTCACGTAGCGCATGGGATAATCTGCTGCTGAATGACGTATTTGTTGCCTACATTGACGTGAGAAATGTGCTTAGAAACTTTATTACGACTGTTTTTAGCAACGAAATCGCTGGTTAAATTGACTTCAGAAAATCCGCTATTTTCTTTCACTGACTGTCGGGAAAGATTGTTGTCTATTGAGCTTGACGCACATAATTACCGAGTTTCGACCACTAATAGCTTTTCTGGATTACGCAAAACGTGTTCCGCGGTAAACTAGATAAGTTGTAGGGTCGATCTGACAAAGTGTAGTGACCTCTCTGCGCAGGTCGTTTGGCACAAGAAGGAGCCACGACCTGTGGCTGCTGTTAGATATTTACACACTACCGTGTTCATAACAACGAAGCACTGGTTGAACATGCAGAAAACATTCCGAGAGCACTGTCAAATCTATGCCACAGAAATGCGAAAGCCTGAGCGTTGCTGGTGCACATGGTGCATCACGTTTGCTCTCATTATCATTATCAACTAAAATACACTGTCATTATCATTGCTAATGCCATCAACTTCATTATCACTGATTGCAGCGTCATTGTTATCGCTACATCATCCTCATGTTAGACGAGGGGAATTATGATGTTTGCTTCACAATTCCTGGCGTGGCCATAATTCATAATCATCATCACCATCATCATCAGCCTGACTATACCCACTGCAGGGCGAAGGCCGCTCCCATATTTTTCCAATTAACCCGGTTCTGTGCTAGCTGCATTAACTTGACCCCTAAGAACGTCTTCACCTTATCCGCCCACCGCACTTTCTGCCGCCCCCTGCTACGCTTTCCTTCCCTTGAAATCCAGTTTGTTACCCTAAGCGACCATCGGTTATCCTCTCTTCGCACTACATGTCCTGCCCATGCCCATTTCGTCTTCTTGATCTCTGCTAGAAGGTCAGTAACTTCAGTTATTTCTCTGACCCACTCTGCACGCTTCCCATCTCTTAATGTTACCCTTTCGTTCCATAGTCCTCTGCGTCGTCCCCAACTTAAGTAGAACCCTCTTGGTTAGCCTCCATGTTTCAGCCCCATAGGTGAGTACAGGTAAGATGCAACTGTTGTATGCTTTCCTCTTGAGCGATACCAGTAAGCTGCTAGTCATAATTTGCGAGTGCTGCCAAATGCGCTTCATCCCGATCTTATTCTTTTTATTTCCTTTTCACGGTCCGGATCTGCGGTTAATACCTGTCCTAAGTAGACATATTCGTCTACTACTTCCAGTGCTTCGCTACTTAACGTTAACTGTTGTTTCTTCCCGAGGCTGTTGAACATTACCTTAGTCTTCTGCATACATATTTTCAAGCGTATGCCTTTCTGCTTTCCCTGTCTAGGTCATCAATCATTATTTGCAGTTCATCCCCCGAGTTACTTAGCAAGGCAATGCCATCAGCAAATCGCAGATTACTGAGGTATTCTTCATCTACCCTTATCCCAAACTATTAGCATTCCAAGCCTCTGAATACTTCCTCTAAGCAATCTGTCAATAGTACTGGGGAGATCGTGTCTCTTTGCCTAACACCTTTCTTTATGGGAATTTTGTTACTTTCTTTATGTAGAACTATGGTTGCTGTGCAGCCACTATATATACCTTCAAGCACTTTCACGTACGGCTCGTCTACCCCTTGATTTCCCAATGCCTGCATCACCGCCGAGGTTTCAAATGAGTCAAATGCTTTTTGGTAATCAATGAATGCTATGTATAAGGGCTGGTTATATTCCGAGCAATTTTCGATCCCCTGGTTGATGGTATGGATATGATCGATAGTAGAGTATCGTTTCCGAAAACCTGCTTGATCGTTTGCTTGAATGCAGTTTAAGACTATCCTGATTCTATTAGCGATCACCTTAGTAAATACCTTATACGTAACAGAAAGTAACCCGATTGGTCTGCAATTTTTAAGGTCCTTAGCGGCCCCTTTCTTATGAATGAGTATAATGTTTGCATTGCTACATGGTTCCAGTGCCGTCGATGACACCAGGCACTGCGTATACAGAGTGGCCAGGTTTTCTAGCACGATATCACCCCCATCCTTTAAAAAAGCTGTAGTTATCGGATCGTCTCCAGCTAATTTCCCCCTTTTCATAGTTTATAATTCTTTCTTGACCTCGTCTTTCGTCACTGGTGGAACGTGGAACGTCTGACTGTTTTTCTCTACCGCTAATCTCATTACGGTCCTGACTACTTTGGCTACTGTAGAGATCTGTATAGAACTCCTCGGCTACTTTGACTACCTTGTCCATATTCGTGATGACGTTGCCCGCCATGTCCCTTAGCGCTTACATCTGGTTTTTGCATATGCCCAATTTCGTCTTTACCGCTTTAGCGGTAAGGAAGGCTTCTCCATTTTTTTAAAATATGCACAATTTTCTCCATGCTATACTTCCTTATGTCGGCCAGCTTCCGCTTATTGATTAGCTTTGATATCTCAGCCAATTCTATCTGGTCTATTGGATTGGAAGCTTTCATACTCTGGCGTTTCGTAATCAAATCTTTCGTCTTTTTTGACAGCTTACCGGTATCCTCTCTAACTATCCTACCGCCTACTCCTGCAGCGCACTCAGTAATGATATTGCTTATGTTATGGTTCATTTCTTCTAAGGTAATGTGGCCATCCTCGATTAGAGCTGAATATCGCTTCTGTAGCGAGATCCTGAACCCTTCTGCCCTCCCCCTCACCGCTAATTCGTTGATGGGTTTCTTTCTTACTGATCTGCTGCGTTCCTTCTCCAGGTTTAGGCTAATTCGGGACCTCACCATCCTGTGGTCACTGCATGACACTTTCCCGATTACCTCTACATCTTGCATAATGGCGGGGCTTGAACACAGTATGAAATCGATTTCATTTTTAGTCTCCCCGTTAGGACTTTTCCATGTCCATTTCCGGTTCTTCCGTTTGCTGAAGAATGTATTCATGATTCTTAGCTTACTACGCTCTGCAAACTCAACTAGTGACTACCCCTGCTATTCTTAGAACCAATGTCATTGTCACCTACTGCCTGCTCTTCTGCCTGCTTTTCCCCTACCCTGGAATAGAGGTCGCCGATTAGTACAGTATACTGCGTCTTTACTTTTCGCATTGCCGATTCTACATCTTCGCAGAAACTGGTGTTCATAACTACATGCATAGGCCAGTACAATCTTCAGTTTAAACCGTTTAATAAGCATAATTACGATGCCTGCCACCCTCTCATTAATACTATAGAAATCATCTATATTACCCGTTATATACATATTGACAAGGAAACGTACTCCTAGTTCTCGCCTCTCCGGCTAACCTCGATAACACCGTACATGCCAATCCTTCAGTACAGTATATGCCTCATTTGGCCTCCTAACCTCACTAAGCCCTATGATATCCCATTTCATACCCTCTAGTTCCTCTAACAGCACTGCTAAACTAGCTTCACTAGCTAGGGTTCTAGCGTTAAACGTTGCCAGGGTCAGTTTCCGATGGCGGCCTGTCCAGCGGAGCTAGGAATTCTTAGCATCCCTTGATGCGTCACAGGTCTGACCGCCACCATGGTCAGTTGTTCCGCAGCCGCTGGTGACTGAGGGCCGGGGTTTTATCGAATTAATCATGAGAGGTTGCGGCCAATTATTGCACCAGGGTGGCCAACTCCTGCAGTGAGGAGGGAGTCCGTTGCCAGAGGTGTTCACCGGCATTAGGTCGCATCCCAAACCTGTTTATACAATTCCATCGACACGCGTTTTTTTTTCGGTGGAGAATTGCGCGGCACAGCGATTTGAACCCCGGTCCTCTTGCATGCAAGAAGGATGTTCTACCGCTGCGCCACCGCTGCACTTATTCAGATTGATCTGGCAAAAAAGTTTGGTAAGGTGCGTCAAGATTTTTTGATTTGCTGTATTGAAGAGTCCAAACATTGGCGATGTATATTCCTATTCCGCTTAAATCATCTGTTCGACAGGGTTGTCAGCCAGCGCCTTTGAGAGGTTCTGGCTAGCTCACTGGAGTACAAAACCTAATTTTTTGCTCGCATCAAGTGGGACTAGGAAGACTTACAGTATTAGGTGGTTCGCTGGCATACGTATGGCATTAGTGGGCCTCACTGGGATTATCAGTTCTCATCAGTTAGGCGACAAACGCAGGCATGGATGCGTATGGAGCTGTTTATATTTGCCCGAGCACAAGTTTGCAATGTCTTCTTGATTTTGAAGCTCATCTATGTCATGTCGGTGTTACCTTGTGCAAGAAACAAAGTATATTTCATGCATATAATTTTTGCAACTTTTGTGCAGCGTTCTAGTCTTCAGCACTTGTTTGTTGATCAGCTTGTTTCAAAGCATTTCTTTTTTTTAAACAACAAACAGCTGCTTCCTCCTAGCTGAGTTTAATAGACGATTAAGTGCCCATTTGCCTTATTAATTGGCGCCCACTGGCCATAGCAGTGAGGGTTCTTTGTGGGTTTTTCTGAAGGAAATTGCACACACATTCCATTTCCTCACCGTACGGTTTACCTTAGAAGACCTATACAGTCGATCCAGAAGACAGATGACAAAATTTTGATTGGATATTATTTCCTGTATTGATGTATTGGCAGCCTTACCTCCCCTTTCTAGACAACAGTGTATTAGAGCGTGGGCAACGGGTGTATATACAATCAGCCACAAATACTTTCTTTTTTTAAACTTCATACGTCAACCTTGCTGTTAAAAACGTGGATTCCTGCAAAAGCGACTTTTGTGTCATGATCAGTGGCCTGCCGCTTGTGTCAGCTGCCTGAAATTGTAAATCCTTGCTTTGTGATTGTTGTGATGGAGTGTTTTTGTGGCACATTCTTTAGCGGACTCTCAAAAAGGACACGTATATTGCGCCCTATACGGTAAGATTTTTGCCTACAATGGAAGCTTCTAAGATTCCATGTCATCGTTTTGTGCTCATGGGACTGTTTACCTGTGGAAGAGCTGCACGGACAATCGTCACGCAGATACACCACGTTCATCGAAGTCTCTGTTCAAAGAAAAGTGTGCTGTGGTGCAGGGGTATATTATGCTAGAAATGTGTTACGCAGGAGACACGATCAACCCAGTGCTATCTACAGCTTGCTTAGAGAGTGTATTCAAAGTCATGGAATGGAAACAGCTAGGCATCAGGGTCGATGGAGAATATCTCAGTAATCTGCAATTCGTTGATAACATTGACTTGTTAAGTAACTCAGGGAACCAACTGCAACTAATTATAAATGATCTAGACAGGAGAAGCAGAAAGGTAGGCCTAAATATACAGAAAAATAGGTAATGCTGAACAGCCTGGGAAAGGAACAGCAGTTTAAAATAAGTAGCGAAGCGTTGGAAGTGGTAGGGGAATATGTATACTTAGGACAGGTAGTGATAGCAGACTCGGACTCCGAAAGGGAAATAACTAAGAGAATTAGATAGGTATGGAGTGCATTTGGAAGATACTCAAACATGACTAGAAGCTTACTGGTGTACCCGTTACTGACATTCTCGTTACTGACATTCAAGCCGAAATTTGGACATGGGCAGGACATGTAGTTCGAAGAGAGGATAACCGATGGTCTCTATGAGCAACCAATTGGATTCCAAGGGAAGGAAAGTGTAGCAGGGGGCGGCAGAAAGTTAGGTGAGCGGATGAGGTTAAGAAGCTCGAAGCGGATGCAGCTAGCACAGGACCAGATTAATTGGAAGAAAATGGAAAAGGCCTTCGCCCGGCAGTGGGTAGTCCGACGGGTGATGATGATCATCATCATCCGCACGGTAGAAAATGAAAATTATGAAGAGCGTTTCACGATCCCGGGGTGGCGCAGTTGGTTAAAGTGCTCGGCTGGGGATCCGAGGGATGGAGGTTCGATGACATTAGTTTCGGTTTCAGGAGATGACGTCATTTGATGGACAGCTATATTGTGACCGGACGAACTAACTCCGAGAGTAGGAGCCACAAAAGATTTTCGCCTTCAAACGCAGAGTGCCACTTCGTTATCTTTGACCTGCACTGTTGGCTGACGAAGCTGTAAATGATATCATCGCCGATTCACATATCTGCAGTGTTCATTTCTCCAGGAAAGTTGTTCGAATCGTCATCATCACCTTCACCATGTTCACCTTCACTGCGTCACCTTCTTTATGGATAAACGAGGAAAATGTCAGCGCTATAATATTTTTGTGCGGATTTGCACACGATCATGACGTGATAGTGCTGCAGTCGAAAGCTCCATCGATCAAGGTGCTATGCGTAATCCTTGAGTTTTGCGCCGATACACTGAGTGGTGATCGGTGATTAAACAGCAAGACAGGCTGGCCGTAAAGGAAGGCCAGAACATGGTTATAGCACGGATGATGGCGAGGCACTCTTTTCTCATATCAGGTTATTGCGCTCTGCCTTTAAAAGAGCTCGAGTAGAGTATGCAATAATCGCAGCATTACAAGCTGGTTGCTCTCCCTGTCTCACTCATCCAATGCTACCTGCCAGTATCCAAGTTCCAAACCTATAGACGAAAAATAGCGGGTGTGACGGAGCCCATCGAGGGTCTCGGATATTCGGGGCAGTGGATAAACATTTATCTTTGTCCCCTTATTGAGTAGCCTGCAATCTACGCACACAGAACCGAAGCCGCCCGTATTCGTTTCTTGAACACTATATGCGTGGTCGAATGGCTTTTGGGTCGTTAACCATTTGACGCTCTTTTTCATGCATTATTTCAAAGAAACCCACTGTACTTCAAGGAAACCCCGTACGTCGGTTGGCAAATCGGATGTGACGAGCCATCAAGAAAAATTGTGTTTATATTTATTTTAATTATTGCAGCTCAAAGACCCCGGATATGGGGCATTGCATGATGGATGGGCAGGAAAGTTACAGGATGATGGATTATATTTTTTTCTTGAATTAGATGGAGTTGGTAAGGTACGCAGCTTCCGTCGGAAGATGATTTCAGTCCCTAGGTGATTTGACAAAAAATGATCGGAAATCAGCAGACACTTTAGCTGGGAGTGGATAAATTATCTTGTGATCGATTCTGCTGGAAAGACGTTGAGGTGGTGACATGATCGATGCTCTTCAAGATGAATGATGAATCTGGCAAAAAAGGCATAATCGAAACACTTTCCACTGTTACTCAAGATTAGTTAAGGATGGTTGTGATGTTAAATTACATCCACTAGAATAACATGAGTAGCCGGAGTAAATGAAGCGTGCAGTGCGATTTTTATTTTTTTCCAAGATTACAGAAAGGTTTGACAGATACGGGTCCCGTACGGCTGAAGCAAATTTTAACTGAGGTGCGACAAATGTAAAGTATGTTATTATTAACGCTGTGTTTTGCTGTCAGCACCTGGCCACCCTTAGATGTATTTGTAAACAGTGATGACGCAGGTATAAAAGATCGAGTTGTTCGCCCATCTAGGGCAAATAAAGTTTTATATGACACCTACATGCTAGGGCTGCCTGTCTGTCTGCCCAGGTAGAATCCTCGGCTCAGAAACCGCAAGAGCATCGCGAACATCGGTAATTGTTCCGTATCTGCTATAATTTCGCCTTTTGTCAGGTGCTTGCGGCTCATACACAAAATTAGTCACGGTGATATTGATACCATCCTTTTAGAGCATTGTGCTATCCTCTCGCAGCACCAATTCCCCTTGTCGTCGGAAACGACCCTCGTAGGCCCTATTTAAGAAAATGTGCTATCACCTCAGTAGTCAAAGGCCTCGTTCTTCAGGAAATGCGATGTAGTTGGCGCTGTGAGCAAAAGCTCTCATGCATGTCTCTGCCAGGTTCTAGCTGACAGTTGTGTGACATGGTCGGGCCTTGGATGGCCGCTGGGTTGTGCGACGTTTAGAGATCACATATCATGGCAGGAGCTGCGAGCACGGACAGCTCCGTTGAGATGAAAATCGAACTAAACGGATGTCTAAAGAGAACACGCTTATCCTAACCTGTGCAGGATGTCGGCTTTAGCGGGGCTTTATATTCAAGCCGGGTGCGCTTGATCTTTCAATATCGCGCGACCTATGTGAGCAGCAACGTTGTGGCCAGAACCTTTTGTTATCATGATCTTTTAAGCTATTCAGAACGGCAAGGAATATGGCTGAAAAAATTGCGGCGTGCCTAATCTCTGCCTTTTGTCTTCCGCCTTCCGCAGGCTCACTTCTACGGCTCCCCTTGCACGATCTCCTTCGCACGCGTGCACTTTTCTATTTGCCTAATATCTATCATATTAACCTTGATTTGTGCGCATATATACTGCACATAATAATTAGCATAGACTTAAAAACTATTGAATCATGTGAAAAACAACCCGACATATATATAAGCTCTGTTTAACCTAGCTGTACGAAAGTGCCTGCAGTCCGAGCAATCCGGAGTATAGCTAATACCTTCAGCATCATGAACGATACCTGCAATATGGTGCAAACATTGCCTTGCCCCGCGCGTGCGGTGTGGGATCACGATACTACAGTCCATCTCACAGAAACTGATGATTCGTCCTGTTCCCAGAAAGTGACATATCCTCTGCCTATGTTCAAGCTGTCCGCAGGAGATGCCGTAGTGCCTGCGAAAGAATTTCTTCGCCGCTCTACGCGTGCTTTAATTCCACCGTGTGGATAAAACCTTCCCGGCGGTTTAACTCGCCGTGAGGAGGTAAAATCTGTAAAATCTTCCTGGACCACCCAGACTGCTCCCCTGAACTGCTCTTTCTGTTCAGCTCCTGCTATGGAGGCCACACTAGACCACTTCCTAACAACTTGTCCTGGTCTTCGCGTGGCTCGCAAGGTACACCTTTGAAGCCACTGGTACCACACTACCAGACCACCTGACACAGGAGTATGGACACATGGCCCACACCACCGAGAGCTGTTGGCATTCATTGGAGCCATAGGCTTGTATCAATATATTTAGACCCTTACGCCGAAGGGCAAACTTGTGCAATAAAAATTCCCACTGGCTTAGCTGTTTTTACGCCTAGGAGATTGCGAAAGCAATACCCCTTTTCGCCTCTTCTTACGACGTTCAGCGTTCTCTTGAGGCGATTCTTCCACACGCCGTTTCTTCCAGGCCTCGTTATTTTTCACCCTAGACGCACCCACCTTTTCAAGTTGCTTTTGCCGTTCCTCTTCACTTTCTTGAGCACGTTGTAACCGTCTAGTCGCATTCTTGCGCTCCGCACTGGATAGAGAGGACCTTGATAAGCATGTAGATACAGAGTCCTCACCATTCAGAGCAGACATTAAGTCCCACCCCGGTAAGTCTCGTTCTGCTTCGGTGGCTTGAGAAGAAGCACTCATTCGCCGAACCGCATCTTGAGCGCGACGTCTGGCTCGACGCTTTTCGCGTTGTTCCTCTGTCTCCGCAGCTCGATGTCGCTTCCTGGCTTACCACTGGCGAGCCGCCTTCTCCATCTGCTTCTCAGACAGCATGACGAACTGTCTTACAAGAGCTGAAATGGCATGCTTAATACAGCTCAGCCTTTCCTCCTCTACTTACCGAAGAGAGAAGAGAGGCGAAGTGTCTCCAATGGAAGACGAAACCACCTGTTAAACTACAGCGCACCTTGTGGGAGAAGGGCGAAACGCCCGGCGTGGCTACGAGCCACGTTATGCTGAAGAGTCGACTTGGCAGCCCAGCTCTCCCGCTGATATGACGGAAGTAGTCACGTAGTGTAAAGCGTAACTATCGGACCATGCTACGCTTAAGGCTCAAAACCTGGCGTAGTATTGCTTTCGGAATAAAAACAAGTGCCTGCGTGGCCGAAAGGAATCATGTCTGACTAGGGGTTCAAGGCTCTTGGGAGGTTTAATTCCTACATTACGCTATCATCTCCCGTAAGCGATAGCTCATACCATGTCGACCATGTCATGTGATCTTGTGCCGTAACACAATTTGAAGATTCCTCAGTACCTGATCATGCCACCTATATTGCCATCGTACTGATGTCACAGGGATTTTTATATTGCGCCAGGTTTCAGCCCGTCGCGTAGTCCCGGGAAGGGCCACGTTTGACCTTGAGCCGCAGCCGAGCATGAACGTGCCTTAGTGGCCTATAGGGGTAACGTGAATCGGCATTCACGTTACCCCTATGAAGGCTGATTCTGACATAACCGTCCCATGTGAAACGAGAGACCGAGTTGGCAGCTCCTGCCAGCCCACATATAAAGCCCCGCTTTAACCAAGTCACATGAACGTGCTTTAGTTTACGGACCACCGTAGTGTGTTCATTGGGATCAATAAAGGCCAACAAGACTAGTCGTTCATTTGTGGACCAAGTCTTTACTCATAACTAAACATCTCAAGCTACACCATGCGGTGCACTAGATGCTGAACCATAAGCGCAGCCATTGAGGTATTGCTAACGCAAATCAACGGTTTTAACCAGAGCTAAACCACAGCCCACATTTGTGTTCAACGCCGGAGCCAGATTTACTCGAGAACGTGCACCATAACGCTGTTGCCATTAAAACCCTTTCCGGAGAAGGTTAACTCTGAAAGGGAAGTAGATGTGAACCAAGTGAGAAAGAACTCGTATATTGAGTACACGTCACAGAAGAGGACTGTAATAAGAAGAAAAAACAATATTCTGCTTCCGCCAGTACCGCCCAATACGTTCCCAGACTATCCACATTACCTTTGACAAGAGACAAGAAATGTAGCAAATAAGAAGAAAGAAGCAAGGAATTGACCATCCTGCATATCGTGTAGCTCGAAGAAATATAGCTGAATGTGACGGCTCTAAAGAAAGCTCAGGCAGCTGTAATGGGTACCAGAGAATAAAAAACATTAAAGCCATTGGCCGATGCAAACTTGCACAAACATTGTAGCAAGGTGATGATGTGCATGGAGGTTAGACGAAACAGGAAGTTATGTAGCCTGACGATTTTAGCCCTCCATTCTCTCTTCATACAGTGGAGAAAGCTGATCTGTGAAAGAGATTACGAAACCGCACCAACGGCTAGTGCCAATTATTTCTGACGAAGCTATATAAGGCCACTGCCGATCAAATGAACACAAAACATCAATGTGACAGTGAAAAAAAGTGTGCAGCCATGGAAAGGCTTTTCCAGGGAGCTCAAACTGTTGTCAAGGGAGCAAGCATAATATGAAAAGTTTGGGAATATTAAGAAACAAATATGGCTGACACGGGCTGTTCGCCAGATAGGTTTCTTTCGTCATGTTGTTGCAATTAATTCGTATACTGAAGCTCTGAAAGATGAAAATCAGGCTCAATTACCGGAACAGAGAAGCCACGAAACAAGTGAAGACTGATTCCTGCTCATTTTCGTACTTGCATATAATTCTTTCATGAGACGCGTTCTTCAATTTTTGAAAGAAACTTGAAGGTTTGTGTAATTCTTGCCGAACTCACGATAGTTTGTCATTTTTTCTACATTTGCTGTGTACTAGAATTTTTTATGGTGCTCACTTGAGGCATCTTTCGAGCACTTTTACATGCGACCGGACTGAAGTAAAATGCTGAACAGTACAACGTCGCTAAAGGAAAGCATACCAAAAATATATATGGGGCTATTAGTTGTATCGAAATCATGTAACTTATTCAGATTATTGGACGTAATAAATTAAAACGGCTTTTAGACGCATTGAAGCATGTGAAACGCTAGCAGAATAGTATGTGAAAAATTGATGAAGCGAAATTACGAGTGATGTGCACTGCAGCACTATTCTTTTTTGAATAATCACCAGTGCAAATGTCTGTCGGTTAAGCGCAGCAACGATGAGATCCGGCTATTGATCCAAACCTGTGCACGGTATCACCTTTCGTATTTTGTCAAACGCAGGTCGTAGATCTTGAAATTATCAAGCGCAGACAATACCGGTGCTACAATGAAAGTAGAATACTCTTCCCGTGATTTTCCTGGAGCTGTCTCGATGCAGCTGTGGCAATGGTCAACACTAGGCGCATCAGGCCTGTTCGGGCGACGCGAAAACCCGCACCTAGTGCGTTCCCATTAATCGGCTGTGCTACTAGTACTGTTGGCGTCATTAGCTTTGAAATGTGTGCCTGATATTCTCTTCCCTTTACACTTTTCGCCGTATTGTGTGCTGGTGAAGGCGGACACACCGAAGCATGGTTAGGTTCTCAGAGCTTTTCCTTAAAAGTAAGGAATGATGAGATACGCAAAAGAATTTCAGTTGTCTCGCTGGAAGGAATCTGGCCCTCTGATATCGTAGCGACTGAGATATAGCTATAGAAGAAGCAGGGCGGACATCAGGCCGCCCCTGACTACGTTTAATCCCCGGTTGTCCCCACTCTTCTCAATACCACAATATGGCGCTCAATCTCATCCGTGCGCGCTGTCCGAAAGCTCAATCGCCGCGAGCTATGATTATTTTCCAAGAGTTCATCGCTGTGCATAGTATCAGTTCTAAAGGGCATCAAAGCTTTGCTGCCAAAAAAAAAAAGGATTGTTGAACTGTTCAATAGAAGGCATACCTTGTGGGGTATGTCAATAGTTAAAATTTAAGTAAATATTCCGAAACTAATTTTTCACCGAGCTGCATGAAGCTCAGACAAGGTTACACGTGTTTCTTTCCGCACCAGTCCGCACGTGCTTGCCTGCAATTCTTTTGTTTTTCATTCTGCCTGTCCTAGGCATAAATGCGGTTTTGGTGCACGGATATAAGCTTCCGCATACCCTGTAGTAGTGTCACTGCCAATTTTAATGTATACACATGGGGTTTGGATGGGGTAATTTATCTCGGTTATGTTCTGGTATCTCAAACGTCAACCGCTTCTATCTGAGTTTCACTACGGCTGTAATATTCACAGCATAGCAAGTATACCTCCGGCCTGGCTAAAAGTTGCAGCTTGTTTCTTGTAGCGGCAGTAAACGGGTAATTTCAATTTTATTTATTTACATTATGCTGTTGTATGTGCAGTATCATGCCGTGTAGTGTTGAGCCTGTATCGTAAAACTTTTAATTTGACAGTTGATATTTAATAAAAAAATACTGCGTGTTTTTCACAAGAGACATTGACTTCAATGACAGTTCCAAATTAATCTTGAGAGTTTTTCATACAGCCAAAGCACTATATTATGCTTGATTTCTATATCAGCTGTATCATAAATATATTCTTATAGACGAGATGGATTCATTGAGCTGGATGCTGGAGAAACTAGCAGCGGAACAGGCAGCCAGGCGAGTGCACTACCACAACCATCAACTTCGGCCGCTTCCATGTCCTGTCGCTTCCTCTCCTTTCAAACCAGTTGCTGCGTTGGCTGTGACAATTTCCTCAGGCAAGGTATACACGACCTGTTCGAGGACGTAGAGGATATTTATTGGGACTTCATGTCCCAATAAATGACGTGTACTCTGCTAAAGAGCCGGTACTTATAGGGCTTTTGCGGTTAAGCGGAGAAAGGAGAACTAGTTGTAGTTTCCTGATCAATAACAATATAATTGATAGCAGGGCAGTTTTACTGCTTTGTGGAGTGAGTGGCAGTTATTGTAATTGAGCTTACAGGAGACATAAATGCAAGGTCTTGAAGAGTTGCGTATCCACATATAGCCAGAATGATCAGGTACCGGAAAGCTTCTCTGAAGACATAGAATCGGTAATAGGTAAAATAAACGGGCACATTATACTGTTGAGCAACATTAATACAAGATAGGGAAGGAGCAAGCTGGGGATCAGGCTTTAGAAATAGTAGGAGTTGACAGGATGTAAAAATCTGAGAATCATGACTACTTTCTAAGTGCGTAGTAGAAGTAGGCGGTCGGGTACGAAGACAGGATACCGCCAAACTATTAGAAGAAGAAAGATCTGCTGACGAAATCGCATCATAAAGTGTGTGGTGTCCATTAGAGAAAATTGTTAGTGAAGAAACTGGAATATGCTCTAAAGAATGGCGCCAGCATAAAACCGGTCAAAAAAAAAAAGAAATTAGGGATAAGCAAACGTCAAACATAAATGCTAAGACACAAGGTGGATAACGACATTGTTTGATTCAGAAGGCGAGGTCGGTGAGGCGCACGAGGCGTCATGTGTCAGAAGGGAGCACCGACTACAAGGGAGTGAGATCTCCCCTGAAGCGTTGGCAGAGAAACAACGAACTGAGTCTACGCGATCCTGTATGCGACCTCTGAGGGTTTTTCGACCACCCAGGGTGATGTACATCTAATTGTGACAATATAACCCAGATTTCTAATGTGAAACAAGAAAAGGCACGCCCGCACAAGGTACCTTTCACGTTCAGGAAAGATATATAGCTTCAGGCAGAACAGCTCTATGAATAATTGTGTTTATACACCGAATTGCGTTTATAATCAACAAAAGAATGTTCTGCGAGAGTATGCATATATATGTGCATCGAATGTGCATAGTCATTGGCCGAGTTGGTCACACCTGACCGCAAGCAAAAATTCTCACAATAGACGCATCACAAATTGGGATAGGGATATCAGTTTGCATCTGTATCCATTTATGTTACTAGGTTTATGTTATTAGGTTAGCAAACAACTGCCAATTGTTGCATAGACACCGAATATGGTGCATTATATAAGGAACGTACAGAATAGTTTTCTTGTTGTGTTTGCGGATTGAACTGGCAGCTATGTGTGTGTGTGTGCGTGTGTGTGTGTGTGTGTGTGTGTAGATGGAACAGCCGAGGAGGCATGCGTAGGTCTGTAGTGCTTCTTCTCGGACTCCGTAGATATACTTTACATATACATCAACAAGTATCCGTGTGCCATTCTTCGTAGGGAGGAGTGAACTTTTCGGCGCTATGCGTGCTTGCCACGTTTGAGAAAAGAAAGCAATTCAGTGAGTGGTATTTGTTCGCTTCCGCGCAACAAAGAGAGGATAGTGAACCACAGTAGCTGCCGAACGTGACCCGGGGAGCCGCACAACGTAAGAGTCCTACAATACGGAAGAGGTCGAGAGGTTAGCCTTGTCTCAGGTACTCTCCGGGTGTGTAGACGTATTGCGGCCCCCTATTGCTCACGTCCTTAAGGTAGAAAAGCCAGAAGGTTCGCCAAGCTCGGGATAGGAAAGGGGAATCCTCTAAAATGTCGATAGTGTATATAATATATATATATATAAAGTTTATATTCATGTGTTCAGGTTTGGTCGAGATGACATCTTGAATGGCTGTTTGGCTTTCCCCAATTCTTAAGTGACATATTTTACGTTTTGACATAATTTGCGGGGTGAGCATTTGCGATTTTGCCTAATTGGTTGTTTTCCCTTCCGAGAGCGGGTACACAGGGTGGAAAACAAGTTGTTTTGGTGTGACCGAGGGCGGATTCCTCAGGTCACACTACGAGTCAGTCAAAAATAAGCAATTGCTTGCCTTGCCGTATCATTGTCTCTGTTTCAATTATTGTTCATGAAAAGTCAACTTTCGTGGTCGACTCTGTTAATTTTAATCACTCCGTTAACTTCATTGCTCAATGGTCGCAAATTCGGGGAAGATTCACATTGTTAGTTAATCGAAGATGACGATACGGAACGACAAACAAGCATATTCAGCTCATTCTTGTTGATTATATCCTTTGGCGCAATAATTCCTTGCGGATGTGGGCCTGGTGGCAGCATATGAAATGGTCAACATTTTATCGTGATCGCCGCCTAATTATGTCAAGCCTGCTAACTATATTCGGGAACACATCCTCCGTAATGTGGGGACAAATTACCCTTCGAATATGCAATGACATGAAAACAGACAGCGGAGATATCAGACACAACACTATGTGAGCAAACTACTTTTTTAGTGCACACAGAGGCACGCACAAATAAATATGAGCATACAGTAGTGATCATATAATTGAAGATGACGATGCGGGACGCTAACGTTGTCAAAAGTGTAGAGTCCGGAGGGTTTGCTTCTGACGCACTTCGTGCGGCTTGTAATTCATTTCCAGGGTTCCGAAACTGTTGATAGTGAGAGTTTTCTCTCCTACCCTCTCTAATAGAAAGGAAGTCCACTACAGCTAAATCACGCCACTACATGGCTCAGAAGAAGACCTCTTGGACTGTACTCTTTTGAGAATGGCTTTACATGTCTTCTCTTTCGCTCTCGCTCTGTTGGCGCTATGAACCAACCAGCTCTGAACAAACAATGTGCTACGACACAGCCGTGTTTATACGTATAATAAGAGTTCAAAAAGGTAAGCTTGAGGACTGAAGCCTGAAAAGCTCCACATTAGCAATAAGAACTACGAAGCGGCACTGATATGTAACAGTAAGTGATTTGGTGTTTACAATAATGATGAAAATATTACTGAAGATAAACATCGACATCGACTGTTGCTGACAACAAACGATAGCAAGAAGGTGACTGCAACCACAAGATAATCATCGTCATCGGGCGGACTAAATCCACTGAAGGGCGAAGGCCTCTCCCAGTTTCCAAGAATTAATCGGGTTTCGTGCTGGCTGCATCCCCTTGACCCCTGCGAATTTCTTAACTTCCTCCACCAACCTAATTTTCTGCCGCTTCCTGCTACGCTTACTTTACTGGCAATCCAATTGGTTATACAACATACCATCGGTTATTATCTCACATATCCTGCCCATTTCTTCTCGTTAATTTCGACTAGAATGTCGGAAACTTGAGTTATTTCTCGGACCCACTCTTCACGCTTACTATCTCTTAATGTTACCCCTACCATTTTGCACTCCATAGCCCTGAGCGTTGTCCTGAACTTAAGCAGAACCCTTTTTGTTAGCCTCCACGTTGCAGCCCCATAGGTTAGGACAGGTAAGATGCAACTGTTGTACACTTTACGCTTGAGCGATACCGGTAAGCTACTAGTCAGAATGTGTGAGTACCTCCGACATGTGCTACATCCCAACCTTATTCTCCTAGTTATTTCCCTTTCGTGGTCCTAATCTGCGGTTACTACCTGCCCGAAGTAGACATATTCGCATACTAGTTCCAGTGTTTCCCTATTTTAAACTGCTGTTCCTTTGTCAGGTTGTTAAACATTACCTTAGTCTTCTGCATATTATTTTTTAGGCCTACCTTTATGCTTCTCTCTAGATCAATATTTGCTAGTTGCAGCAGGTCCCATGAGCTACTTAACAAGGCAACGTCGCCAGCGATTCGCAGATTACTGAGCTGTTCTCCATCTATCCTTATCACTAACTGCTCCCAATCCACACCTCTGAATACATCCTTATGATATCTTTAGTTGAATAAAGTCCAAGATGATCCTGATCCTATTACCTATTACCTTAGCAAATACGTTGTACGTGATGGATAATAAGCTGCTTACTGGTTAAATATTTCGAGCCCTTAGCTTGCGTCCCTCTTATTGTGAATTAAGATAAATTTAGCGTTATCCATGATTCCGGTACTTTCGATATCATCGGGCATTGCGTATAAACGGCGGCTAGTTTTTCTAACACGATATCCCCTCCGTCTTTCAACAAATCTGTAGTTACCAGATCATCCCCAGCTTCTTTCTACAAGCTACTTTTCTTTAAATAAAACAAGGTAAAATGTAGGAAAACAGGGATTTGTCATGGCACTCACTTTTCTTATGGCCGGGCTTCAAGCAGAATGAGAACGACTTAACTATGCGGATGGTTTCGTGGATGATCTTTTGCTCATCGCAAGGTCTCAGTCCTGCGTATTTATAAAATGATCCATTACTGAAACGCAAAGGCCACCTACTTAGAAAAGTGCATTTCTTGCCTTTATTTTTTAATCGCTGCAGGGCTTCAGCAGATTGGCGTTGCAGCATTAGATTTTCTCTCTGTTTTCTTAAAAGGTCACTCGACAAAAGCAGAGCATTCAATGTACACAGCGTTCTATGACGAAGGAATTTTGAGCGAAAATTGTAGATATCGAAATTTTTGGTGCAGAGCCCTCTTCAGTCTGTGCAAAATGCAGAAAATCAAATTTCTTTAGCTGCGGGTTCCCTCGTTTCGCGGATGTTGCCTTTTTCATGTTTTACTTCAAGCAGAAGTCAAAATACATTTTTCAGAACCTTTGAACCTTGATTCGGATGACCTATTTCATACAATCTGCACATTAAGCGCTCCACGAAAAGAAAAGAAAATCACTTTAAACTGGCAAACAGAATGTTTCCGATGACGTGAGATAACGGTAGCGTTAGGTGAATTAACACATTTCGACAACACCCTGTTTGCTTTTTTTTCATTCTTGCCATGTATCTCTTATTGAGATACAGAAGCTTCTTCACATACACCAGTTCATCTATCGGCCTCCTACACAGCATGTTCGGCGGACCAGATTGCGACTACATGAGTCGTATTCTAACCTTCACCGAAGCCAGAGGGGCGCTGAGCAAGCACAGCGCCGAGGCCGACACCACTGGTGACTGCGCGCACTTCGGGGTGCGCCTGAGGGTCAAATTGGCGCAGAATAGGCCGGGCTGTGAGGAGGCGGCGCAATATGTTGTAGGCGTCGTCGCATGCTAGTGACCACAGCGAAATATCTGAGTTATTGCCGAGGATCTCCGTCAACGGGGCGACAATGGAAGCAAAGTTCTGTATAAAACGCCGGAAGTATGAGCACAGGTCCAAAAAACTCCTTAGTTGCTTGATAGTAGTAGGCTTCGGAAACTCAGTCACAGCTCGAAGTTTGGTGGGATCAGGACGTATACCATCCTTGGACACATGACCTAAAATTCGCGGCTCACGGGCAGCGAAATGACATTTCAAGTTGAGCAGTAGACCGGCGTTCGCAAGACATGTCAAGACCTGCTTCAGGCGAGAGAGGTGGGTCGGAAAGTCCGGCGAGAATACCACGATGTCGTCATGGTAACAGAGGCACGTCTTCCACTTCAAGCCACGCAGCATAGTATGCATCATAAACTCGAATGCTGCAGGGGCATTACAGAGACCGAAAGGCATGACGGTAAATTCAGAGAGGCCATCGGGGGTGACAAATGGTGTTTTAGGGCGATCTTCCACCGTCATGGGGACCTGCCTGTAACCGGCTCGTAAACCGAGAGGAGAAAAAAGTTCAGCACCGTGTGAGCAGTCCAATGCATCATCTATACGCGGAACGGGGTAGACGTCTTTCCTCGTGTTTTTTTTTTTAAGCGACGGTAGTCAACGCACAAACAAATAGAACCGTCTTTCTTCCTCACCTGGACAACAGTGGAGGACCAGAGACTGTTAGACGGCTCAATAATGTCATTCTGAAGCATAGTATGAACTTGGGCTTCAATAACTCTGCGCTCGGTGGCAGAGACATGATAGGGGCGCTGACGCAGAGGATAATTGGAACCGGTGTCAATGTGATGAGCAACAGTTGATGTGCGGCGCAAAGCAGGCTGGTGAGAGTTAAATGTGGAACGGAACTGATGAAGCAGTGCGAGAAGTTCAGAGCGTTCAGGTCCAGGAAGACTGGTATCGATGGAGTGGAGGAAAACGTCGGCAGAACACTGGTCCAGCGCAAGAACAGACGGTGTGAGTGCAGCCAAGTCAGCGGGCTGTGAAGCGGGTGCTACATCACCGGTGAGAATAGAATCAATGAGCTGGATGGTGCCGAGGCATTCACCGCGACGCAGGGATACGGGAAATGAGAACGGATTACAAATCAAGAGCCCGGTGAGACCAGCAGATATAGTAATTACGGCATAAGGCGGAGGAAGACTTTCGCGGATTAGAAAGGTAGGTGATGGGGTGAACATTACGTCGGTACTTCGGGAAAAAGCACAAGCCGTGGGCACAAGAACGAAAGAGTACGCAGAGAGATCAGTATCTTCGGCAATGATGACTTTGGAAAAAAAAAACTCCAGTTCGGCACGAGAACAGTTGATCACCGCCTTATGGCGCGACAGAAAATCCCAACCCAAGATAAGATCATGGAGCAGGAAGGCAAAACGACGAACTCTATTTCGTATACAACTTCTTAAATGATGACTCTAGCTGTGCAAATCGCTGCAGGCTCTACAGGCTGGGCACTTGCCGTGCATAATAAGAATCCTGAAGTAGGTGTCGTCACATTGTGCAATGAACTCCAAAGACGTGCAGCCATGGCAGAAACAGTAGCGCCGGTATCGACCAGAGCCAGTACTACAACGCCCTTAACAGAAACGTCAAGAAAATTTGTGGGAGATTCGGGAGGCCTTTGACAGTTCGCTCGTTGCGCAGTTCTCGCCTCAGGAACTGTGGCATTCAGTTTTCGTCTTGAGCAAGATTGGGACGGGCCGTCGCAGAGGAGACGAAGCGGCGACGCGGCGAGGTTGAGCGGCGAGGAGAAAAGGTGGTACGGTCATCCGCGACGGAACTTGCAGATGGATAGCCGGCGACGTACTGACCTCGGGGCGGCTGCCAGGAAGCTGACATTCGGCGTGGTAGAAAATCATCGGGAGTGCGATTTCGGCAGTAGCGGGAAATATGGCCAGCTAATCCGCAGAAGTAACAGATGGGACGGTTATCACTGGTTCGTTATGGATTGTGGATCCGCGGACAAGGTGGTGGAAGCAATGGCTGTGGAGCATGAACAAATTCGTGAGCAGGCCCTGGAGGCGTAGCGTACACCAAAGGGTAGCTAGGTGGCCTTGGTCGGGCAGCGACGGCAGCGTACGTGAGTGGTGCTACAGAAGCGGTGCCGCATATCATTGCTCTAGCGACAGGGACGTCGGCGTATGCGAGGGGCTACACGGTCGGCGCGGTTTAAGGCATGGGCGCTGGCAGAGGGACAGATGGAAGGCCACGCGGTCGGCGATGACTTGTCGAAGTCGCGCAAAATCGCGGGACAGCTCGCAGTTTGTGGGCAGCAGAGATATTTGGCGAGCAACTTCCTCGCGGATGAAGTCTTTGAGCTGCTGCAAAAACGAGGAGGTCTCAGACGTAGCGGAAAGGCCAGAAAGTGACTCCCCAGGCGCGGACGGCTGTCGAGGGAGGATGCGCTGCTTGCGCAACTCATCATAGCTCTGGCAAAGGTTGACGACTTGAGCAACAGTAGTCAAATCCCGGGAGTTTAACATTTAAAAGATGTCATAATCGATGCCTTTCAAGATGTGCTTTGCCTTTTGGGGCTAGGACATTGAGCGTTTACGCGACTGCACCAGGTGGAGAACATCTTCAATGTAACTAGTAAATGTCTCCCCGGACCGCTGTGATCGATTCTGCAGGCGTTGTTCGGCACGCAGCTTGCGTTCAGCAGGACGACCAAACGCGGTGGTAACGTTCGCCTTGAACGAGTCCCAATTTGTGATATGGGCTTCATGGTTACGATACCACAGGTTGGCAACTGCGGTCAAGTAAAAGATAACGTTCGTTAAGTTTGTGGCGTTGTCCCACTTATTGTACGAACTCACTCGCTCGTATGAAGCAAGACGTTCTTCACAGTCGGTGTCGTCAGTCCCGCTGAAGGGTGCAGGGTCTCGCTGGCGTAAGGAGCCAGAAGATGACCGGCGGGGTGATCGAGGCGGTTGGTGGGCGTTCGTCTTCGGCCATGCGAATTGCCGGTAGCGTGAAGGAGCGGATCTCCAGCGTGAGGCAAGGGTATCATGCCGCACCTCCACCAAATGTAGGGAAAGGTTAATTTTACACGTCGAGGTCAGCAAGGAAGCGGGGATGTATGTATGTATGTATGTATGTATGTATGTATGTATGTATGTATGTATGTATGTATGTATGTATGTATGTATGTATGTATGTATGTATGTATGTATGTATGTATGTATGTATGTATGTATGTATGTATGTATGTATGTATGTATGTATGTATGTATGTATGTATGTATGTATGTATGTATGTATGTATGTATGTATGTATGTATGTATGTATGTATGTATGTATGTATGTATGTATGTACGTACGTACGTACGTACGTACGTACGTACGTATGTATGTATGTATGTATGTATGTATGTATGTATGTATGTATGTATGTATGTATGTATGTATGTATGTATGTATGTATGTATGTATGTATGCATGCATGCATGCATGCATGCATGCATGTATGTATGTATGTATGTATGTATGTATGTATGTATGTATGTATGTATGTATGTATGTATGTATGTATGTATGTATGTATGTATGTATGTATGTATGTATGTATGTATGTATGTATGTATGTATGTATGTATGTATGTACGTACGTACGGCCACAAGCCATGTGTATCACATCTCTGAATAGTCTGGTGTGGTGCTAACCTGCTAGTCATAGATATGCCTTTGGAGCTTTTGCATCGCCGACTAAAGAAAAATGGCATTCTGTTTTACGGCAAGTCAGTTAAACAAATTTTCTAGACGCCCAAAGGGCACTCATAGCACACTCAAGCGAGGTGGCCCGACTCAGTGGAGCCCTGGACTAGTTGCCCACCCACGGCCAAGGAGGACACAGACTTCAAGACGAAGGCTCCGTCCTCTACCGCTACTACTTCTTAAAGAACCAATAAAGTTTTCATTCATTCATTCATTCTTCGAAATCATTCCCCCTGTGTAATTCATGTTAGCGGGAGCAATCGCAAGCAATTTGATGACATTGAAAACCTTTTTTCATCATTGGTTACCCGATCTTCAATATTTGCTGTTTCGGAAATATGGCTAAACATTGATGATAAAGATCTGCTTTTTTTTCCTTCCTAAGCATCGGAAGATTTGCATTGGCAGTTGAATAACCATAATGCTTCAGCTATTACATAAGACCCAACATTATTACAAACGCAGGCACGACTTAAAAATCAGTCACTAAATGTGAATGAGTTAGGGTGGAATGTTACAATTTCTTTAATACTGAGTGAAAAAAAACTTTATTCTTGGCTGCATCTATCGCTCGCCATCTTCATCTGTACCTTACTTTTGTAGTGCTTTTGAACGCATCATGATGCATTTAACAGCCGAAAGGAATAACATCATAATTACTGGCGATATTACCAATAATTTATACACGAATTCCTATGATGCCGTATTTTACACAATGTGCTTTCGAAGTTTTGGTCTTGAATCCCTAATTACGCTACCAATGCGTGGTGTCATTGGCAGGGGAGATTCATTATTTGATCGCATGCTATGTTAATCTAGCAATTTCACCATATACTGGCATTCTGAACATTGGCATAACTGACCACTATCCGATTTTTATGCGCTTCGATTCCTATCCTAAACACGGCACCATAATGTATTCGAAAGTTGTACTTAATAAAGAACAGTTCATCGCTGCCCGTACTAACGCAGAATGGTCTTCGGTGAACTCAAAAAATGACCCACAACAAGCCTGTTCACGTTTCTTGACACTCCCGACATCTTTCATTCATGTTCCCTCCCAGAAACGTAAATGCGAGAAAGTTTTCGCGTGACCCCAAAACTCATCGGTAACCGACAAACTCCCAAATGCCATGCGCACACGCGACAATCTTTACAAAACGACAAAAAAAAAGATCGTTTATATCAACCTACGCGCTCGGTACAAAAGGTTCTGCAATTGCCTACTGATGCAATTAAAAAATGCTAAAATGCATTTCTTTGAACAGCGAATTATCAAATGCAGCGAAACACAAAATAAAAGTGGTAAGTAATATACTCGTTCTTAATAAAAGGCACACAACCTTGCCGATAACAACCCTAACCCATGACGATGTTGTGTATTCTAACCTTTAAAAAAGCTCATGCTTTATGTAATTTCTTTTCGCTTCGTAATTCAGTGCCGGCACCCCATTACGAGTTCAATACAAGTCATACACCTTATTCATTTTTCTTATTCGCAATTACTCCTGACGAGGTTGTTTCCATCACTTCCTCTCTAAATATAACCAGCGTATGTCTCGATGACGTTCACCCTCGCTGTATAAGATTAACGCCCAACCTATATTTCTTGTCCTTTCTTCCTTTTAATTATCATAAATAGCATGTTCAAGACCAGACTCTTGCCTCAAGAACTAAAGCACGGCAGATTTACTCCAGTGTTTAAGAGAGGCGACCTTCTCCTTCTTCTTCTTTCTGGATATTTGGCACATACCCACGAAGAGGGATTGGCCAGGGTTCAGTGTGGACGGCCAAATGTCCTACACAAACTGAATTAGTGTATTAAAGTAATTAACAACTAAACAAAAACATAAGATTTAAGATCACAAAAGTTATTGAATGAAACAATATGAAGCAAAAATTTGGAGTTTTGTAAATTTGGAATGCAATTAGCAAGGAAATCTGTCCGTAGCTGTGATGTAGTTATGTAAGTACTGACAAATTTGAGGCAACGCAAATCCTTTCGCACTCGCACCGAAGGAGATTAGAAGCGGGACCGACAACGTAAATCCCAAGCGTGCAATTGGAGTTTCTAAATGCACCCTCCTCTGATGTGAAAACCTTCGGCATGCGAGAAGGAAGTGATCAATATTTTCAATTTTACCGCAAGCCTCACAAAGGTTTGTGCGGCTGATCCCGCATTTACATAAATAAAGATTTAGGCGAGGAATCCTGCATCTCAGGAGAGTCATCGTTACCTCACACTGCCGTGATTTACATGCTCTAACTTTCCATGAGTATATGAGATGCTGGTATTCGGCTGTAGATAGCAAATAATCATTGCATGTAGTGGCTAGGTATTGATATCGCTGGAAACGGGACATTCCAAAAATGGTGATATTAGGGATGGCACATGAAACAGATGCATCAAGAGCTGATTAAGCCAGGAAATCTGCCGCTTCGTTCTGGAAAATACCGCTGTGTCCAGGGACCCAGATGAAGCGTATTTCTTTCACCCACCCCGGTATAAAATACTTTAGTGAGCGGCTCAACAGAGCATCCAGTGCAGACTCCAGTGACAACAAAACAGAAAGATAATCTGAGAGAAACATTATTTTTGATTGACTGTAGGGAACTTTTAGTAGCGCTAGCCCAATTGCCATGAACTCTGCTAGAAATATCGATGTGTAATCCGGGACATGCACCGAAAAACTCCAGGAAAGAGACTCCGAAAAAATTCCAATCGCAGCTTTGTGCGGAATCACAGACGCATCAGTGGCAATTACAGTGTGATCAGGGAACTTTTCAAGGTGTTCACATAGGAGACTGGATATTAGACTTGAGGGTAAGTGCTTCACATTAGATGGAAATATAGAATCATAATTTATATCCACAAAGGACGTTGAGCAACCAATAGGACATATAGAAGCAAGGTCCACACCAATGTTTGTTAAAATGGTCTGCGTAAAAACAACCTGAGGCTTGTAGACCCTTGGCCACTGGTGAGTGAGAAAGAGGGCGGGGTTTGACACAAAAATAGGTATAGCCACACCGGGAATAGTCTCAAATGATCGCAAAAATGATCTGACAGTTAGAATGCGGAAACGGGAGTTAAGGTCCGGAATGCGGGCCTCCAAGTACAGAACAGTGGTAGAGACTGACTGTGGAAGCCCTAGGCAGAGGCGCAGCGCCCGTCTTTTTAAAAGCAGCAAAGGATGCAGCTTATATTTTGGACACCCAGAAAAAAGAATGCAGCCAAATTCCAGAATCGGTCTCACATAGGCTTTGTACAAAAGTAGAAGAGTATGTCGACGCATACCAAATTTCCTGTTACTTATCCGTATCAGTCTACCAAGGGCACGTTCACCTTTCAGAACATTTGACTTCATGTGAAGCCTCCAACATTAGACTTGATGTGAAGCCGCCAATCCATACTAGCATCATACGTAATGCCTAAATACCGCACAGATTCCACTTGAGGTATGACATCTGAGCGGTAGTTTAACGAAACATATAAGGGGGTTACGGTTTTAAAAACTAGCACACTACTTTTGGACACATTTAAAACCAATTTAATTTTGTCCAACCAGACCTCAAGTGTATTTAGGTAAGCCTGCAGTGAATGATATAGGTCATGAATATCTTTTGCAGAGGCGAAGAATGCTATGTCATCTGCATATACATATACAGTGACATCAGGATGAACCGGAATATCGCACATTAATATATTAAAAAGGAGTGGGGACAGCGAACAAATACATTCCAATCTGTGTATCTTTTTCAGCAAAATAACTAGAAAGGTAAATGAAAAACGCCCAACCAATTATTTCAGTAAATGTAATATCATTTCTCCTTACCAATATGGATTTCCCCCAGACTGGTGTCCTGGCCTAGCAATTATAGCTTTAACAGATAAACTAAAAAAGGAAATAGACGCAGAAAATTGCGCTGGTTCAGTATTTATAGACCTCATCAGAGTATTCGATTCTAATAAGCACTCAATTCTTTCCATCAAACTACAAGGAGTACATTTTGAAGGTAGCGCGAAAAACCAGATTCAACTCGCCCAACTTTCAACCTTACTACAAGGAGTAGGACAAACAGGCCCACTGTTTCAACTAATTATAAATTTCTTAAAAGACCGCTATCAACTAGTAAATACTTTAGTCGTCTATTCCGACGGAAAAAAACTGCTAATATAGGCGTACCTTAAGGCTCAATATTAGGCCCACTTCTTTTTCTTTTCTATATTAATGACCTGTCTAACCGCCTCGTTTCTTCAAAATGCGTATTATATGCTGATCATACTACAATATTCACATTCGGACAAATCCGTATCGACTGCAATTAGCAATCTTAATCAATACCTTTGCGCATTTTTCAAAGTGCTGCGAAGTTAACATGTTTCAGATTAATTCTTTAAAAACATTCTTCTTCTCTTTACCTCAAGCCAGAAAACTATTACATCTCTCGTATATTCGAATTGATCAGCATATAATAATATCAAGCGATTACTGTATCTATTTGGGCGTAAAATTGTATTCACATTAAAACTTCATGTGCATATTGCTTGTTTCAAAACTGAACTAGCATATGGCATACGCATTCTAATCAGAGCCCGAACCTTTTTTCTCATGATGCACTGATGTCTTTATATTGTGCATTCTTCGAATCCCATATCACGCACAGAATTGAGGCCTGGGAAAACACCCCACGCCTTTAATTCCGCTACAAAAGATTCACAACCGCGCACTTAAAATAATTATTTACACTTTCAAGGAATCCAGCGCTAAGCAATAACTTTATAACGATGGAATTCTGGCCGTCGCTCAACTCTTTAAATATAACCTATGCCTATTCTTCTATAAGTTACTAAACGACCAGCTTCCAGTATCATATATTCAACAAATTTCACTAATAAACAATAACAAAACCCGATTTGCAAGGGAAAAAAAAGTTACTTCCTAGGGTACGAACAAATTATGGGAAATAAAGTTTTCGTTCCTCTGTTATCCTGGCCTGCAATGCGTTACGATCCATGATCAAATTGCTTAACAAAACAGATTTGCCGCCGATGTTAAACGTTGCGTTTTATCTGCACAAAATAACTGATACTTGACAACGACTGTCTGTTATTGGCTTTGTGTAGCACGTATGTTTTCTGGTTTCAGATGTTCGGACTCTGTACCATTGCAGATTACTGTTCAGTTTGGTGCTGAAGTTATCTGCTCAGTTCGTTTTATGTTGCAAAATAATCTTATATTTATTATCGATATATGGCTACCTGTGACTACAATAGCTGCTGCTTCGTGCATGGGGCGAATCGGCGACGAAGAGGAAGAAAAGAAAGATCACACGGAGTGCGCGTATATTTGGCCTGGTTCCAACTCCTGCTTCTTCCCTTTGTGCCTCAACGCCCCGGCTCTGTCATTTGACCTTGGTCTTCTGGACTGCCGTCTCAACTCGCCGAAAGAACGCGTGACAATATTACCTATTTATGGTCTATGTTTAATTCACCTTACTGTGAATTATTGTTGCTTTGTATATTGATATTGAACTGCCATTCAAAGGAGGTCCCGATACAGTCACGTACTTTGGCACCCCCTTTACATATATGCCGTAATGTATCCTGACGCAGTTATGAAATTGAATTGAATGTATGTATGCATGTATCTATAGGGTCACAGAGTCGGACACGACTGAACTGATGTATGTATGTATGTATGTATGTATGTATGTATGTATGTATGTATGTATGTATGTATGTATGTATGTATGTATGTATGTATGTATGTATGTATGTATGTATGTATGTATGTATGTATGTATGTATGTATGTATGTATGTATGTATGTATGTATGTATGTATGTATGTATGTATGTATGTATGTATGTATGTATGTATGTATGTATGTATGTATGTATGTATGTATGTATGTATGTATGTATGTATGTATGTATGTATGTATGTATGTATGTATGTATGTATGTATGTATGTATGTATGTATGTATGTATGTACTACGTATGTACGTGCGTACGTTCGTATGTGTGTATGTACGTAAGTAGGTGCACATACCCTCATTAGTTGACTCATATGCCATATATAATTTCTCAAAAGAAGAGAAAGAGTTACGAACGAGCAGCGCAGAGCCCGTGGCTCTTCTCTCTTTTCTTCTGAGAAATTATATATGGCGCGTGACTTTCACGTCGCTCGCGGTTCGTGGCTCTCTTTCGATCGATTAGACCGGCAGCGGTGCAACAGAACTCAACTGCCGAACGGGAGCATAAGATCTCCACTCAGAGATAGTATCCGCAAAGTAATGCGACAGGAAGCCTACCGAATGGGTCAGACACCAATGTGGGTTATTGGCATTGTAGTACAAATTGAGGAGAAATGGTCATGAGCTAATCATGTAATGCGACAGTAAGATGTCCGGTGTTGCTTATTGGTGACAGGCTGAGTTCCAAAGCAAGGCAAGTGTAACAGGGGGCGACAGAATGTGGTTTGGGCGGATGACATTAGGAAGTCTGCGGAGATGAAGTTGATGAAGCTGGCTTAGGACCGACGCTTGATAGAGAAATATTGGAGAGACCTTTGTATGCAGTGTATGTAGCCAGGTGGAGGTGTTCTCCTTCATGTCGTATCAGTGCTGAACCTGTATCTGAAAAACGTTTACGCACAGCGATTCTGATTTATTTACTTTAACCACTTTTCACACTACGCTTAACGTCTTGGAAGATGCTCTTCGTTCCTCATTGCTGTGGCTCTATGTACCCGCAAAACAAGTCTACCGACTGTAAATTTTCTTGCTAAATCATTGCACTGTCTTGTTTACAGCAAAAGAACTGAAAGTACTTGTCTCGAATTGCCGTTAAAGACAGAGTGCAATGCACACCATTTGCAATACCCATGCAAGACACGATTTCCCTTCTCCGTGGTCAGCAGCACGCGAAATTAATAAAACTAAATATGTCTTTTCAAGTAAACGCCGTGCCGTTTGTTGCAGGAGAGTTAGCGCGAAGCGTAAGATGCTGTCTGTATAGATATGCTGCTGATAGTCAGACGATCGCGCCCTTGTGTAGTGGCCGCTCTCTCGCGCAAACTCTCATCTGTCTCTCGGTGACGCTTCCTTGCAGTAACACTTTTCAATCCGAAGACGATGACGGGAACAAAGAGACTGTACATATTACGTCATGGTCACCATTTCACTCGAATGGGGGCGCGAATGCGGCAATGCGACTCCGGTGAGAAATAAGGCGTTTGAGCTGTTTTTATTCCTTAATAGACTGTTCTATGTTAGCGCTCGCTACGTTCTTCTGTTATGTGCATGTGTTCGTCAGCGTAAGGGGAAGGATGTCACAGTGACCATGGTAGCTGAAAGGTATGTCCTGTTAACGACTTTAGGTAATTATGTTACAAAACGCACATCATGGCATGACACTATGGTTTTGTTCTTGCTGGTGTAATTTGCTAATGACGAAACCCAAAATCTAAGCATAGTAGTGCTTGTTACACGAGAAGGCGCTTGCAGCTTTCGGCTATCGATCGTGACCAGATGAAAGTGGTTCGACTGTAGGCATGCTATGATTGGGCGAGAGGGTTCCTATACGTGCTCGCTTTCGTTTTCGTTAAGTCGCGAATGCGGCCTAAGAATTTCGAATCGCATCACCGTGAGGAAACGTGTATACGTTTCTTGTCCCCTGTTTACCATTACCAGCAGCTAACATTTCGGATACATTACGTAACCGAACAACAAAGCATGCCGCACCCGGCTAAAAAGGAATAGTAAAATATTGAAAGAGGTCGGCACTCATCTGTATTGCTGCTTTCTCTTTATTCTTGAAAACCTCTTCAGCTTTGACGGTTAGCCTTCCCGAGTGTCTATATACTACGTGTTTTTGTTTGGATTTGGCTGACATCTCCATCATCATACAAAATGCACAAGAATAACATATATACCTTTCTCTTCTTCAGCTGACGTAAAACATTTGAGAAGACATCAACACCACAAACAACATTTGGACGGAGTACACGATTTCGTAGCTCATCTGCGTGTGCCTCTGCACAGTTCTTTTTCTGCACAGCCGAGCAGTTTTGACATGGTTCGATCTGTTGCGTCTCATTGTAGCAATGAAGTGAAAGCAACAGCTGTATAATGTTTCCTCTTCTCTACAATAGCTTCCTCCCAAAACCACTTCATCAGTACTTTTATATGACAGAGGACACAAGTAGATAGAACACCGAGAAAAATAGCTAAACAAATGTTAAGGGTAACAAAGTCTTTAAGCGGTGCTTTTAATTCATTGACTACGTACCGCTCTCGAACACATACATATTTGCAGTTGTATATGTGGCATGATGTGCTATTTCATGGAACAGAAGGGGCCAGAAATCCTCATTTTATCTCTCTTGGTATGGTAATGGTGCGCAGAAAATTAAGACTTAACTAGAAACATAAAGCACCCATTAATTTATATTTAATAAATGCGTTATGTTTTTACATAAGACAAGGTAGAGGCCCTCGCAACACAGGAAATGCTGTGTGAGTTTGACTCGACAGAACAGAGACTAAAACTATTGGTAAAAAACAGTGCTCTTGAAGGTTACTTCGAACCGTATTGAGGCTAATAATTCTCGGATTATCCCTATACACTGTTGCGAGAAGGAGAACAAAATATCCGTCTTTTTTACAGCAAAGTCTTCTTCGACAGTATCATTACAATTTTCGTTGTCATTGGTTTCCGCAATCTTGCCTCAGAGAAATTTGTTTTGCTTTATTGTCAAAAAAAAAAAATGTAAATCAGGTTGACGCCTATCAATGACGCCGGCTACTACGTTGAAAATATTTGAGCGAATCACTTGCATGGACGTTGTACAGCTCTAGAAAATACAACTGCAACAACTAAATCACAGCACAGAGCACAGAAAAAGGAACAAGCCCGAGAAGAAATAAAGTAATCAGTTAATTTAATACGGTACTGTACAAGGCAAGGAAAACACTTATTTTGAGGAATTCGAATTAAGCAAATCTGGGGAGCACTTAAGTCAACTTACATGGAGCAATGCGAACGCATTTTGGACACCCTGCTGCAATCCTTGGAACGCCCACGATTCTTCGAGAGAGAGAGATATATATATAATAAAATGATGAAAATAATCTCCGCCCTCTCTCTACTCTTCTCTCTTTACAGAAAGAGAGGAACACGAGGGAAGGAGAGGGACAGTTAGAGGAAGAAGGTGGTGAATGGGGAGAGAGCAAGAGGCAGATGTAGAGGGATTCAGTCTCTCTTTTTTTTCTAGAGAAATCCTCTGCCTCTCTTTCTCTCTGTTAGAGAGTGCTCTTCTTCTTCTCGAGAGAGAGAGCAGAGAGACTTCTCTCTTTTTCATCACTGACTATCATTATCTACCACTCTATAACTGTCACTATATACCAGAACTATGCCGATATTCCGCGGAATCCTTCGGAATCTCGCGGACGCACCTTACGCACAGTTCCCATGCACATTTTCTGCGCACGCAGAAAATGTGAGAGACAATGTGAGAGACAACGCAATATTTTCGATTTTATTGTGTGTACTAAAGGTTACTAAACTGATGTAAACCAGCCTATTGCTTCAGAAGCACGTGAAAAAATGAGATTATTTATTTAGATATTTCACAATCCCTCATGTCCGAGGCAAAAGATATTAGAAAAGGGGTTTATCGTCTCTATTCAGCAGTGAATGTGAGGTTTGGATACAACAAATCGGAACGATTGCCTGACACTACTAATCTTATTGAAATGAGAAATTGTTTAACAGCTTGAGCAATACGTACAATGAAGTCCCACAGCACCTCTTTGTCCGCGTTTGCGATGGCAAACTATTTATCACCATGCAGAAATTATTGTAAGCAAGCCACGACTTTGGGTACTGCAGTTAGCTTCTGGCCACTTTTGCAGTCTGAAGCCAGCATCAAAATAATATTGTCGGAAGGCCTCAGTGTAGCTGAATTCACTAATCTTCTTGAAATGAGACATTGTTTAACAGCTTGAACAACACGTACAACGAAGTCACACAACACTTCCTTGTCCATATTGTCCGCGCTGGTAAACGCTGTCTCAAATTGTTACGTGCATGCCATTGCAGACAACGATAGACAACAGAGAGAGAGAGAGAGACAATGAAGCTGAAGCAACGGTTAGTGCTTACCAGAACACTCACACCCTGTCATCAGCTGTGGCGTTTTCCGGAACTAACCTTCTGCCAGGTAACATCTTGGTGGAGGTGAATCAAGATCCCCGTGCGCACCGATTACCCCATTTGCACTGCCAAAAGCTGTATTTGCGCAGTGGCCGCCACCTACCTGGGACCATAACGACGTAAAAACAGTCACGATGACTTCCAACGCAGCTCCTACCACCGCGGGAACATCGCCTCAGCCAGTACTACTCACAAAAATTCGCCACCCTTCCATCTTTAATGGCGATGACAACCCAGACGATGACGACTGGCTAGATGAGGGTGAGCGATGCAGCAGGAACGACCACTGGGGTGAAACCATCATGCTTGCTAACATAATCTTCTATATGGCGGGAAAAGCTCGACCAGGGTTCTAAAATCACGAGCGAGAGCTCGTTACCTGGGACATCTGAAAACAAAAGTTGCAGGACTTGTTCCCTTTGGGTGGGCTCTGGCAGCAAACACGAAACTTACTGTTTGTGCCCAAACCCCCACGGAGTTCTATCTTGCCTACATTCAGGACGTGCTTGCGTTGTGTCGCAAGGTCAACATCACCATGCTGGAAGGTGACAATGTAGGGCATAGTCTAAAGGGTAACGCGGATGATGCGTTCAACATCCTACTTTGCACAGATTGCTGTACCGTGGACTCGGTGCTTCAAGTTCGCCGAAAATTCGAGAAGGCTAAACAAAGACGTCTCGTACATCGCCTAAAGTGTCTTCCGAACATGGCGGCTACATTACCTGCGATGACTTGGCCCCTTTGCACTAGCCCTCCCATCCCACGACCATGACTCGGATCGTCCAGCGAGAACTCGGAGCCCTTACTTCTGCGCATCACTCCTGTCTCCGCTGACCAACGCCGTGACCATGGTACAGGCCGTCATCGGCCATAAATTTGCAAACGCTGGCCTCCTCTCAGCCCCCCCCCCCCCCCCCCCCCGGTTACAATCGCACCCTGTTCCTCTAGTGGCTGCTGCAACCACCAGCCCAGCCTCCGCACGTCGCTACTTTGGTGACAAGCCTGCAGTGTGGCGTACCTCAGACAACTGGCCAGTTTGCTTCAACTGCTGTCGAGTCGGCCGCACTTGGAATTATTGCCGTAGCCGTACCTTCCCCACCCCTCGCTACTGTTACAACGCTGACCGTCGGTACTACTATGGACATCAACGCTTTGCTGCCCAACCAGAGGAGCCCCGCCCGGCCTACAACGGACCTGGACACTTTCTTCCTAAACCAGATAAGCCTCGTACCGAAACCGTCATAACTGCTCGTCACTCCAACCGATCTCTATCTCCCTGGGCTCGCCGATCTCGTTCATCGGTACCTCATCGCAGTTCCTCCCCATCATATGTCGGCACCTACTCGAGAAACTAGCGAATGCAGCGCCCGGGAGTGACGCTGCATTACCGACCCGGACTGCCAATTCGGTACTGACCCCCGCACTTAGACCTCTAACCTAACCTCATTGATATTCTTGTGGACGGAGTCCTAATTTCTGCACTTATTGACAATGACGCCCACATTTCTGTCCTCAGTTCCTCGCTCCGCCGACACCTCAAAATAGCGCCACCTCATCTATACCGTTCGTGTAGCGGATGGCAACACAGATATTGTAATTGGTATGTGTACTGCAAACATCAGCATTGACGGCCGCCACATTCTTGTGGTATTTACAGTTCTCACCAGTTGCCCTCAAGATGTTATATTAGGCCTCGACGTTTTAATAGCACACTCCGCTCTCATTGACTGTATTTCTGTATTCCTTCATCTAGACCTGCCGCGGTGTCCCGACAAACAAGCTCCTATACTTCCAACGCTCTGTCTTCGTTCCGTTGCATCACTTGGCTGCCACCTGAAGCCGCTGTGTATGTGCTCTTGCCGCCTTCTCCCTCCATTCCTGAAGGCGACTACGTTGTTTTTCCCTTAACCAACATCACTGTGCGGCGTAGCATACCTCTCACAATATCGTGAACGCTTATATTCCAATCCTGAACTTCACCTTTCTTGTTTAAGTTCTTCCTGAGGGCATGTCTCTGGCTGAACTGACCCCACTGTCTGACTTTATTATGTCTGCACTTTTACCTAACCATACTGCTGGAGTATCGACACGACCTGCACCGCCCCCGCTTACGGAGACCCGCATATCAGGAATGGTTGCTCTTGACATGTGTCCTGATCGTGCTCAAGCACTTACGAGCCTTCTGACTTCGTACAGTGACATTATAGATTGTGGTAACCGACCCTTGGGGCAAACATTCTCGTTACTCATCGCATCGATACCGGAGACGCCAGCCCAATTCACAGAACACCTTACCGGGTCGCCATTTCCGAACTTCGTGTCATACAAGATGAAGTGGACAAGATGTTGGCAAATAGAGCCTTAAAGCAGCCCCTTGGCGTCACCTGTCGTGCTTGTCAAAAAGATATACAATACCTGGAAGTTCTGTGTCGATTACCGACACCTCAACAAAGTTACAGAAAAGGATGTATATCCACTCCACAGGATATATGTTGCCCTCGACTGCTTGCACGGTGCAAGTCATTTCTCTTCGATTGATCTTTGTTCCGGGTATTGGCAGAACGCAGTCAACAAACGGGACTGAGAAAAGACTGCCTTCGTCACTCCCGAAAGTCTGTGTCAATTCAAGGTGATGCGTTTTCGCCTGGGTAATGCGCCCGCTACAATCGAGTGTATGATGGACTTTCGTCTACGTGGTTTGAAGTGGACGATGTGCTTATGTTATCTCGATGACATCATTGTCTTTTCTTTGGCCTTCGAGAGCCATCTTCACCGCCTTGATGTCATCCTTGAAGTCTTCCGAAGAGCTGGCCTTCAGCTTAATTCAAAGAACTGTAGCTTCGGCCGACGTGAAGTCAAGGTACTAGGACACTTTGTCAACGTCCGCGGCGTTCAACCCGACCCCGATAAAATTCATGCTCTAAGTGCATTTGCTACAACCCGCTGTACCAGTGACGTTCGCAGTTTTCTAGGCCTTTGCTCGTATTTTTAGCGGTTTGTACCCAACTTTGCGGGGACGACTCGTCAATTCACTATTCTTCCGAAGAACGACGTTCCATTTTGCTGGGGCCACGAACAACATTAAGCCTTTTCTGCGCTCATTGCAGCCCTCACCAAACCGTCTGTCCTAGCACACTTTAACCCCTCAGCCCCAATGAAGAAACGCACCGGTGCCAGTGGTCACGGTATTGGTGCCATCCTCGTCCAACAGCAGACGGGCCGCACTCGCGTCATTGCTTATGCCAGTCGCCTCCTTTCAGCGGCTGAGCGAAATTATTTGATCATGGAATGTGAGCGTTTAGCCCTCGTGTGGGTCATTATAAAGTTTCGCGATTATTTGCTTGGTCGCCTGTTCTCCGTCATCACCGACCACCACGCCTTATGTTCGCTTTCTATGCTGAAGGACCCTACTGGCCGTTTCGGGCGTTGGGCGCTGCGCCTTCAGGAATACACTTTTTCTGTTCTCCATAAGCCCGGCCGGCTACACACGGATTCCATTTGCCTGTCCTGCAACCCGGTAGATCCCCCGCCTCAAAGCGAGTGTGACGATGCCACCTATGTGTTACCCTCTCTGATCATTTAAACATTCGTCATGAGCAGCGCTTAGATCCCAAACTTTGCGGCATTATCAACCGCCTCAGCACAGATCACCCTGACGCTACCCTTTGTTTGGGCTCCATAACGGCCCTTTATATCGGCTGATTATGCAACCAAATGGCGCTGAGCTTCTGTTCGTGGTCGTCAACCACCTGCGTGCCTCTGTTCTTCAGAAGCTACACGACGCACCCACTGATCTTGCCTGGTGGATCCCTACAGCCAATAGACATCCTAATATACCCATTTCCCCGAGTTGTCCTTGACCTCCTCGGGCCGTTTCCCCTGTCTGCTTCGGGGAATACATGGATTGCGGTTGCAATGAACTATGCTACACGCTCGTCGTTGCATGAGCGATACCCACCAGGTGTGCAACTGACGTGAATGCGTTTCTCCTCCACGACGTTATCCTGCTCCACGGTGGTCCACGCCAGCTGCTCACTGACCTTGACCGTTGCTTCCTTGCTCGAGTATTCAAATACATTTTCCGATACTGCTCTATTAAGCACTATTTCACCACCCCTTACATCCACAAACGAACGGCCTTACCGAATGCCTCAATCGCACGCTCACGGACATGCTGTCAATGTATGGAACGGCTGATGACCATGATTGGGATATTACTTTTTTAGTTTGTAACCTTTGCGTAGACTTCCTCCCGTCACGATACAATGGGCTACTCTCCCTTCTATCGTATGTTCGGCCATGACCCTTCACTTTCGTTTACAGCGTACTGCCTCCCACCGCTAATTCAAGTTCCTACGTTCGTGACGCTATCTCCCGAGCTGACGCCGTCTTGTTATTGCTTGCCGCTGACTGGGTTCTTACCAAAACTAAAAAGACGCTGCCATGATTCTCGTCATGGGGATGTTCACTGCTCTCTGAACGCTCTCGTCTTGCTATAGACTCCCGCTCGTAGAGTTGGGCTCTGTGAGAAACTCTTGCTGCGTGTTTTACGGCCCCTATCGTGTTTTACGGTTATTCACTTCCGTGACATACGAAATCACCCCTGTGCACCCACACCGACACTTCGATATTTCACGTACCGAAGTCGTACATGTCGCTTGCATGAAGCCGTACCACTCCAGCCGTGGTTGCCCGACGTAGTAGGCACCAGGACTGTGCTTTTAGTGGGGAGGTAATGTTACGTATATGTCATTGAAAAAGACAACGATGGACAACAAAGAGAGAGACGACGAAGCTGAAACAGCGGTTGGTGCTTGCCAGAATCAAATTAGAGGAGAACAACAACAATACCAACTTACGCCTGTCATCAGCTGTTGTGTTTTCCGGAACTAACCTTCTGTCACATACCAATATAAACGCAAACTCGCCTATTTTTCTGTCAGAGCTAATTTGCTTATCTTCATGATCATGTAGAAGTCTTCTTAAGCAAGCGGCGACATTGAAAGCTACAGTTACCTTTCTGGCCACTATGAAGTCTGAAGCCAGCATCGAAATTGTATTCTGGTAAGACCTAAATGCCGATGAATTTAATGAAAGATTTCCGAATTGCAGTATTGCTGCAACACGCTCAGCGATCCCACAGTCGCCAGCAGGTAGGCGCGATAATTATAGCGGTTGGTAGACACGCGTAAGCAGGGCAGCAAAAAGTAAGCGAAATAAAGCCTAGAAAATTTTCCGCAGATAAATATTACAAAAAAAAAACACACACCTTACAATGTTCAAGAAAGCAACTTGTAGAAATGAACACATGTTTCTAAATATATATTTTCTCAAAAACTCACTTTATTGCTTCACATGAACATTCCTTACTACAATGGACCCAGATCCCTTAGCATACTCTGTTTTGTCAATAAAATGTTGCACACCTGATAGAACAGACGTATTACACATTTACCGCTCAATTGCAAGCTGTAGTTGAGATTGTGGTCACAATGGTTATGGCTGTGCAATGCAGTCATGTCTAAATCGAGTGCACCCAATTCTTTACCTTGGTTTCTGTCTCTTAGAGTGCACAGAACATGGCCCGCGAATGGAACCCTTGTAAAAACAAATGAACCATCCCATGCATTTACAAAGACAATATTTACGTGTACACACGTACAGAAAGTAAGACACGTACCAAAACACCTCAGGCAGGCCATAATTGCTAAGGGCACATCTAAAACGCTGTTTAGTATTAAGCTTGAATTAATCAGGCATTTACTACTCCGCTTTTAACATATATGCGAGGGCTTTCAGAGTATTGCCTAAACACATGATTTCTTGCGAGTTTGGTAGTTTCCTCTCTGCGTGTAACTTCACAATAACACAATTTAGGAAAGATGTATTGCCACAGGAATGCACATTATAACAGTTGAAGACAGTAGGAGAGAAATGTATGAACTGGTGCAGAATTTCATACGTCGGCATCAAGATCAGCAAACAGCATCGGGTGAGTTTTCGCAAATGATCAGGGAAACATAGTAAGGCTGGCGACATGTTGAGCAAACTCCTAAGATATGCGAGTCCACAAAATAACTTTTTTAAGCTCATTGTGTTTGCTAAACGATGGCTTTAAATTCCTATGTGGCAAGAACCGCTACACAACAAAGCATACCACTACACGAAATCCGAATGCACACATCATGAACATATATAGTGGAACTTGTTTATCCTGTCTTCTATGCACTGAAATTTAGCGGTACTGGTGATGATGTTTCATTGCTTGCGAAGTATATTGCAGCTTTAAAATGGCAACATTTACAGACTTGAATCCATCCTACGGCTACCTCTACTGCAGCCCTACCACAACAAGAGACAAGAGGGTTTTTGATAATTGTGCAACAGAGGCCCAGCGGCCCTCGTAAGGTACAGATTTTAAGAAGCGCAAAGCTTTCCCGGACCTCATCCAAAACCAAAGAAAACATCCTTTCCTTAGGCACCAAACTAAACGGCACTGACTACAGTATTGGCGAAGATTTTTCCCTTCCTGTACGTAACGCTAGCAAACATCTTGTAGCCTTTGCCAGATTGGTAACCGACAAGTTCTCCTTGCGCTTCAAAACTTTGCACATTGGTCCCAAACGATACACGTTCGATGAATCCTCACAAACCGTAAAAGAGGTAAAATAGCAACCACCTCATCACCAATCGACAGGCTGTTCTAAACATGCACAAAAAGCACTTTCATTGTCAGCGATCTTTACTAACATCCAAAGTTTGATTTCAAAGCGCGACATTCCAATATCGTCACATCATCCTCCAGCAACCTACTAATCTTGACAGAAACGTGGCTGAGTAGTGACGTTTCTGATAGTGAAGTCCTTGCCGACTTGCCCAAATTCCGTGTTTTCCGTAAAGATCGTCCAGATAGAAGGGGAGGGGGGTACTTATTGCAACTGCACAGGAGCTATCATGCACGGCCATTCACCTTTCATCGGATATTGAAATATTATGGGTCTTGTGTCATGCCTCACCAAAGTCAGTTGTGATAGGCGTTTGCTACAGGCCTCCTAGCAGCCCAGACTTTCCTCAAAAACTTAATCACGCATTAAATGAAATTAAAACCAAGCACCCTAACACATGCACTATCCTATTCGGAGATTTTAATTTTCCCAGTATCGACTGGCATAATCTAACCGCTACAGGTAACAGGGATGCTAATGATTTTCTTGACGTTTGCCTTAATTTTAATCTCGTTCAACTAATATCCGAACCAACCCGTGTAACGGATGTCTGCGCTAACATTCTCGACCTAATATTAACGGATAGCCCTGAATACGTTCATTCTATCACCTATCTATCAGGTATCAGCGATCACCAAGTCATACATGCCGGCTTCACGATTAAACCATCTTCACGCGCAACATGTAAGCGAACAATCCGACTTTACGATAAAGGGAACTATATTGCTATAAATAATGAACTTCGTGCATTTTTACCAGGTTTCCAATTTAACTTTCATCAAAGATCCGTCCACGAAAACAGGTTCATGTTTAAGAAGAAAATTGAAGATTTGGCCGACAGGTTTATTCCCAAACATAAATATACGAACTAACCCTCAAAACCCTTGGTTCACAAACACACTCAAACGTCTTGAAAATAAAAAGAAGCGTTATTTCCGTTCGGCCAAGTCACGCCGTAGTGAAAACGCTTGGAACAAATATTACGCAGCTGAAAAAACGTATTTATTAAACATTCGAGAAGCTAAACGCACGTTTTTCCATACCGATCTGCCAAAAATGTTGACTACTAACCCCCGAAGGTTCTGGCAAGTCATTAACCCCCAGCACACACGCACTATTTCCCTCACCGACGCATCAGGTGCTACCATCTGTGAAACTGAATGCGCCAATATGTTCAACACAGCCTTTTCGTCCATATTTACCAATGAAACAGATCCGATATTTCCTTCAAACCTGGTTATTATCCAGGATACCATGCCCTCTCTTACATTTTCTTCAACAGGAATTTTGTAACTAATAGAAAACATTAAACTTTCATCCTCAGCTGGAATTGACAATATCAGTGCCAAAATACTGATTAACACCAAAGATATATGTTGATCCCTGTTGTGCTTGTTATTCACTCAGTCACTCCTCACAGGTCAACTGCCCAAAGAATGGAAACATGGGAAGGTTGTTCCAGTCTACAAATCAGGTAACAAGAACTCATCGCTAAATTGCCGTCCCATCTCGCTAACTAGTATCCCTTGCAAAATCATGGAACATGCCATCTATACCCACATCATGGCATTTCTTGATTCCAACGATTTTTTCCATCCTGCTCAGCACGGTTTTCGCCGAGGTTACTCCTGCGAGACCCAACTTTCTACATTCATTCATGACCTGCATGCTAACCTTGATTCTAACCTACAAACTGATGTCATATTTTTAGATTTCGCTAAAGCTTTTGATAAAGTACCTCATAAACGCCTACTGATAGAACTTTCCTGATTAAAGTTACACCCCGATATATTGAAGTGGATCGAAGAGTTCTTAACTAATCGTTCTCACTTTGTCTCCGTTAACAATGTGAACTCTAACTCACTCTTAGTAACGTCAGGCGTCCCCCAGAAGTCTGTGCTTGGCCCGCTACTCTTTCTAATATACATTAATGATCTGCCCTCAAACGTAACATCTAACATACGTATGTTTGCTGACGACTGTGTACTGTATCGTGCTATTCTCACCACCGCTGACCAATCTTCTCTTCAAAACGATCTTAATGCTGTTCAAGACTGGTGTAACGAGTGGCTAATGGAACTTAACCCACGTAAGTGTAACCTTTTGTCTATTAACCGTCGCCGTAACCCTCTTGTTTTTCCTTACGTAATCTCTGAAGTTCCCGTACAGCTAGTTCCATCATATCAGTATTTAGGCATAACAATTTGTAGCGATCTTTCTTGGAGTATGCATGTTACTAACATAATATCGTCAGCTAACAGGACGTTAGGTTTCTTAAAGCGCCATCTTCATCATGCTCCCGAACACGTAAAGTTATTAGCCTACAAATCATTCGTCAGGTCCAAACTAGAATTTGCATCGCCCATTTAGAATCCTCATCAAGCTTACCTCACTAGTGCCCTCGAATCTGTTCAAAATCGCGCCGCTCGTTTTATTCATTCATCGTATTCTTATGAAATCAGCGTTTCCTCCTTAAAAACAGCATCCGGATTATCCCCCTTATCGCTCCGTCGTCGCATTGCCAGCCTATCTTTATTTCACAAACTTTTCCACCGTCCTATGCGCATCACACCTTATATTCTTCCCCCCACACGCATATCTCATCGCACTAGCCATCAGCTACAAGTTGCCCGTCCACGTTCACGTACCGTCACGTTTTCAAATTCCTTTTTTCCTCGAACAGCTGCAGACTGGAACGGCCTTCCGGACAACATTGTTCTCATCACTTGCACAATACAGTTCATCGATAGTGTCAAAACTTTCCTGTTATTGTGATTATGTATTTTTGCTCTTGCCACCCCTTATGTAACACCCCATTTTAGGGGCCTTTAAGGTAATAAAATGAAATTAAATGTGTAAATCTAAGGGGTAAATGATGCGATACGTAGCTCAGAAGGAAATTCCGCAGCTTGCGCATTCTTGGCGAACAGCATGGCCTCCAAAACTCCTTATGACCACCTCGTAGGAATTCGCTTTCGACCACGAAGTCGGCAACTTTAATGCCGCGTCCAAATTGTACATGTTTTGAATACGACGTAAACATCGGTGGGGACACCCGCATATATGGCCATGGAGAAGGCGCTCTGAATTGTTAGTTTTGTGGCCTCCCTGCACCCCTCCACGTCCTATAGCCGGTGGGTCTTGCCGTCCATGGCGACCGGTAATGCAGAATAGGCGAGAATATCTTTTTTTCTCGACAAAAAAATTAATTTCTCAAAAGACGGCAATACAATACCGGATTCTAAGCGAAGCTCATTTTTTGAGAACAACCTAGCTGGATCGCCAAGCTCTTCGGCGCCTCTCCGTTACGACAAAGTACTAAAATGTGAATTTTTTTTGAACGCGTTGACTCCACGCCAAGGATTTGTCTGATTTCTTTCCATCCCCAACAAAATATTTACAACTCTCGTACATTTTCTCGTGTGCGGAAGACATTCAGGTTCGTACACCTCTTTGTGCTTGAAGGAAGCGTGGTATTGTAAAACGAATGCCTCCATGGCATTGACGCCGTTGGATTGTTCATTTGTCTTTTAGTCGGTTTTATATAAATTGTTTTTTTGTTTCCTGCTCATGATATTGTTTCCCGTAGGTTAATGAATTGTGTTTAAAACCTTGTCTGTGTTTCTATCCGGTTTAATGAGAATCGTTTGTTATGCTCACTTGTGTGCTTTGAAAAATGCGAACATCAGTGATACGCAACTAGGAACAGCTCGACCAGGTCTGGAAAATATATCTCATTCAGAGTGAAGGTCAAGGCTGATCTAGTTCGTTACGCTGTCTATATGAATGTGAATACGAATTTAAAGGCAAAAAATTACACATTTCTGGTGCAGCTGTTATGATTGTGATTTTTGTCACTTTAAAGACACCCTGCAACAGTGATTGATAATAGCTGCGTATGAGCGAACAACAGGAAAAGACAGACACATGAGAGCTTACTTTCAACGCAAGTTGAGCGAGCGCTTGTGTGTCTGTCTTTTGCTGTTGCCCCTTCGTTTCTTGGAGCTTTCACGATCAGCATGACAGTGATGGAAATTGAAGGCCTTCTTGCTTACGTTTTTGCAGCTTTGTGCAGAAGAATTTTAATTTTAGTAAATGTACATGACGAAGAAGCGACAATACGTTGTCCTTCGTAGCCAATAATAGCGACACATATGGACAATTTGTAGACGATGATACATTGCCCATCTTGTGTCGCAAATTGTTTACAGCGTGACGTCAGTGCTTCTCATGACGCGTTACAATGATTGTTAACCCTGAGCAGACCACTGACGTACTTGTCACATGCACAGGTTCAACCATGATATTGCTGAACACGCTCCAGGTATTTAAAAGTTTCTCACTCATTTCATAGAGCCGCTATCAATGTTACTTTGGTCCATACGCTAGTGCATCACCAGCATGCACTAACGTATTAGTACGGTAGTCTCTAATATTCGATAGGCTATGCATGGCGAACGGTTTTATGCCCGAGACGTGCTCCGTATTGTTATGGCCGGGACTGTACAGGAAATTATGAAGATAATAGGCTCTGGTCACCACTCTTGCTAGACAACTTCTTTTTTGTTGTGAGTGTAAAATTTTAAAGGTTAAATTTCGCGTCTTCTATTACGAAGGAGAAGTTGGGTTTAAAAGTTCTGGCCAGAGCATCACAAAGCTTGTAGTTACATTGGATTTTTAAGAGCATAAAATCGGTAGTAAAACCGCAATGCGCAAAATGTCACCGTGAAGTCTGCAACAGGTCACTGGACTGCCACTGAAAGCCAGCCTATTTCTAATACTATATATAACACATAAACAGAGCAATATGCTTCCACAAATAATTATTATAAATGTATTTAGAATGCAGTTCGCAGGTCCCATGTGCACATGTGACCTATCGCAATTTCTCTGGTGCAAACATGACCGCCAGCTGTGCCAAATGAGAAGCGAAGCCTAGATGGCGGTTGCTCTGGCGCGAAACAAATGATACTGACTGAACGTTGCCAATACGATTGTTCATAACGGCTGTGAAAGCACGACAGTTCTCTCCGAGTAGATTCATGCGATCTGCGCTTAGCTGAGAGAGTCTTCAAACAGACGTAATGTACGAGGCACCGGTTTCAAGAAGTATTTATTTGGAGCCGTTTGTTGTTGCTGCAAGTGGCGCTATGAGGGATTTTCCCAGGAATTCAAATTAAGCGGATAGGATGGTTATACTTTAGGGGGAGGACCTGGGTGGTAAAGGAGAGGTAGTAGTCGTTATTCTTTTTATTTATTTCTTTTCTAAAATGTCGCGTAGGGACTAGCAATCTTCGTAACTCAGGCACTCGTGAGAAAGATTTCGAGCAAGCACTCCACCTTACACAAATGTCGTATTTATCAAAAGGATATTCTTAAAGCTAGGACTGTATAAAATGCGTGGGGAAACGAGTCAGCAGTTCAGGCTACTAGCAATAAACATTATTTAAACATGCCGTTCAACACCTCTCGCGTAACGAAGACGTGGGAAATGCTTTAAAATACGGGCACCTTTGCACCTTTGTGGAGCCCCTATGTCTTGAAAGCACGGTGTTCTATGCCGCCGCCAGACAGCACGCCATGGCTTCCATTGGAGATCACAGCTCGGCGCCATCGTCTTGCGGGACATGTATTATGCTTGCATCGTGGCCCCCATTCTTTGGAGCCAGGCGTTTGGTGTATTCGCTATACTTTCTTTCGTTTAGAAGTTGTGGTTTCTTCCACTACAATCCAGCTCTATATGATGTGTCCCTTTGCTTACAAGCTCGTCTTCCGGTGCTAATAAACAAAATAACCCGCACTGGCTAAAGTATTATAATTACAAACTAGGTTTTCAGTGTTGAATTAGTGACTGCCATACGATATCCAAAGTTAGAGAAGAATTGACCCCAAATGTTTTCACGTCCATTTATTCGTCAAGAACTATTTAATAAACGAGTGCAAAAATTCCAAATGGAAAGAATATTATGTACACTGAAACCGGCGACGGTTTGAAGTGAGCATACTTTGAGGCCTTTATAGTTCAGTCAAAATACTCTCAATTTGCGGCTGCATGCATTAGGAGGTCGGCAAATTTCCCAATCAGCTGGAAACCGGTGTTTTTCTGGCCGTTATATTTCTCTTCCTTTTATTGATCGTTATAAAACTCAGGAGCATACCGTACTTTATCTCTGAAGGGCTTATTGCTTCCTAATACCTGAATTATTTAACCTTTGACTTCCAGAGCCAAAACACAACTGTTAAAAATAAGACAACTCATTTCTACAAAGATGCCCAAAATAATTGCAATACGTATAATAACTTAAAAGAATCTTTTTGGAGGACACAAGTGGGCTTATGGGTTATTCACTAGAGGGGGGGAGGGAGGGACATCATCGCTAAGGTGAGGGAGGGTGAAAGGCAGGTGATGGTTTGTTAGCTCTATACGGTTCGCTAATTTATTTTCAAAGAAAACTCGGACGAGCGTTGTTTTCCTGCGTTAAATATTGCCCTTCAGCTAAATTAACTACCCTTGTCTCCCCTTAACCAAGCGCTACTTGGCTGGCATTCTTTACGGAAGTGTATTCCTTGCGAGTTTGAGAAGAAGCAGTAGATGTTCGCTAAGAGTGTTTTGTTCTTCGTGTGAAGCTGGGGGATACTACGCTCCTTGATAGTTGGTGTTAGCCGCTAGACTTCCATATTTTCCTTATTTGGGCTTGTACTGGCCGTTTTAACGCAATAAGTGAATAAATGAAGCGAGGATGTTCAGTTTATTAGTACGCTGATTACGTGAATTCAATGGACACATTTAACTTGTCGATGGGCATTAATGTTCAGTGTGACCTAACAACATGTATATATTTGAGGGTATACATCTTCATTTCCGTCTCCGCTTTCCCACCGGGCATGCCACTGCGGGAGGGCAGCATCCAGGAAACGGCTGACCTTTGTCGACAGTCGGTTGGCATGATGGGTCGTTCTGCGCTGGAAGCGGGGGGCATCTAGAAAGTAGAAAACGAACAAAAATTACAGGACTGGTCTGTTTAAAAAGCAAACGGCGAATGCCACCTTAAAGGAATGTTTTCACTGATTACATTATCATTGTCATCCGTACTATCACATCCTAATCACAGTTGCTACTATCACGATTGCCAATTAAATTCATCCTTAATGTCATCGCTCTTATTATTATTGTCATTGTCATTGGACCTAATATGATCAGTGACTGCATCGTCGCTGTCACTGCTATTGTTATCCTCACGTTACTAGAGAAGGATAATTACGGTTGGTCTCTCCCTGGCCCGGCATGGCCTAGTGTCTTGCGTGCTTGGCTGGGGAAGGAATTGACGTAGTTCGAATCCCATTGAAGACAGATGTTCTTCCGAACTGTAACTTCCTGAGAACATTTCCTGCGAACATTTTTGCAGCCCATGAGCCTATAAAGGCATTCGCCTTGAAAGGTTTGAAATAGGTTTGGTTTGGTTTAGTCTGAGGGAGTTTATGTCCCAAAGCGACTCAGGCTATGCGAGATGCCGCAGAGGAGGACCATGGAGTAATTTCTACCACCTGGGGTTCTTTAACGTGCACTGACATCGCACAGTACAAGGGCTCCTTGCTTTTCGCCTCCATCGAAAAGAGGCCACTGCGACCAATCTTCGATCATGCATCCTTGGGCACATGGAGTAGAGCGCCCTAACCACTGCACCACCACGGCAGGCAGGAGCTTTTCCCGCGTCGTCCGTCTTGTGCGTGGGAACAGAAAAAAAAAAAAAAAACTAAAATGCAATGGCAGTTCGCTTGGAAATGGGCATTTTGAGTCAGCGTATACGCAGTTACCACCCTACATGCGGCTCACCACCGCTATCATATTTCCGGCTACAGTAAGATAATGACCAAGAAACAACTGCTGCTCATAACCAAGAGTCACTGACAGCAGCGTTTTTCTTCCCCGCTTGCTTTTGGCGGCACTAAAAAGACCGATTTTTGATGTTTGACTCTATCATACAAGGTAGTTGCATCAATAGCGTTGAGCTAGTGTTGACCAGGAAGACATCATAATGTCTTCCCATTTTTAATTTTTTGTTTACACGCAAATGTAAAGCTGCAATGGAGGTCTGATTTTGTCACGGAGGAATGCTTTGTGTCAGTTGCTCCAGACATAATTGGTGCTATACTGGTGTCATATTTCAAGCAGTAACTGACAATTTCTGAAACAATTCTAATATACAAATTAAGGCGACAATGGCCTCGCTCTCCAGAACATCCGGCTTTGGTTCTGTTCGCGTTTAGAGCGGAAACTCAGGCGTAGTGCTTTGGCTGGTGACAATTGGTAATTGGCATTGCCGGTCTCCAAATAATAAGGTGATAATATAAGGTGTTTAATATATAAGGTTTTACTAAAGTCAATGTTTACTTAGTAAGCACTAAATATAAGGTGTGCACTTAGGTAATCGCTAACACAATCAGGACGATCTACTTCTATGAAGCAAATGATAAACGCGGTGTTCGGAAAGGGAACTTTACTATCGATCATATCCGTACCATCAACCAGGTATAGAAAAATTCTCCGAATATAACCAGCCCTCTTACATAGCATTCGTTGATTACGAAAAGGCATTGCACATTGTAGAAACATCACAGTCATAAAGGCATTGCGAAATCAAGGTGTAGACGAGCCGTATGTGAAAGTTTTCGAAGATACTTATAGCGGCTTCACAGCAACCATAGTTCTGCAGAAATAAAGTAAAAAATTTTTATAAAGGGATGTGGTAGGCTAGGAGATATGATCTCCCCTGTGCTATTGACATCTTGCTTAGAGGGAGCATTCAGAGACTTGGAATGGGAGAAGTTAGGAATAAGGGTTGATGGAGAATGCCTGAGTAATCTGCGATTCGCTGATGGCATTACCTTGCTAAATAACTCAGGGATTGAACTGTAAAGAATGATTGATGACCTAGACAGGAATATCAGAAAAGTAGGCTAGAAATGCAAATGCAGAAGCCGAAGGTAATGTTCAGCAGCCACGGGAAGGAACAGCAGTTCACAATAGTTAGCGAAGCACTGGAAGTGGTAGGCGAATATGTCTACTTAGGACAGGTAGTAACCATGGATCGAGACCATGAAAGGGAAATAACTAGAAAATTGGGATGTGCATTTGGCAAGTATTCACAGATTATGACTAGGATCTTACCGTTATCGCTGAACAGGGAAGTATACAACAGTTGCATCTTACCTGTACTCACCTATGGGGTTGAAACATGGATGCTAACGGGAAGGATTCCAGCTTAATTTGAGGACAACGCAGAGGGCTATGGAACGAAAAATGGTAGGTGTAACGTTAAGTGATCGGAATCGCGCAGAGTGGGTAAGAGAAATAACTCGAGTTAATTACATACTAATGGAAATCATGAAGAAGAAATGGGCATGGGCAGGACATTTAGTGCGAAGAGAGGATAAGCGATGGTCGCTTAGGGTAACAAACTGAATTCCAAGGGAAGGAAAGCGCAGCAGGGGGCGGCAGAAAGTTAGGTGGGCGGATGAGGTTAAGAACTTTGCAGGGGTCAAGTTGACTCAGCTAGCACGGGACCGGGTTAATTGAAGGAATATGAGAGAGGCTTTCGCCCTTCACTGTGTATAGTCCGGCTGCTGCTGCTGATGATGATGATGATTGCCGGGCACTGGATGGTTGTAGTGTTGGCTGACGTTAGACAACCACATGACATGGCGGATCTAGCACAGAGCTTTTCCTTGCAAACGGGATGGTAAAGTTAGCCTCGGCCTGCGAGGACCATTGCATTCTGAGTCAGATACGGTACCGTTATGCCACGCAGGCACGTTCATACGTATTCGTTAAAGCCAGATTTATGCCTATGCCATGTGGTCTTTACCATTGGACTGTATGAAACGAGTATGCTGAGGGTTGGTAAGAAAGGAGAACTGGTAAACACGAGTCATTAAGGCTGTCATGCCACACAAAAAGAGTAGCTTAAAGGGACCGAACACTGCACTCTAAGCCTAATTTTGTTCCCACTCGAGTGCCCAATTCCGTAGCGGTGTAGCCTGAAACCCTGTAGCAAAAGTTTCCCAAGAATGTTTCGATCAGTGCGTGCGTCCGTTTATATGTGGTCCGATGCTGGAAACCATGAGTAGCGATCGCGTGAACGATTGCGCATCAGCAAAAATGATTTACCGTAAACTAATTTCACCCGTACCATTATATTTAGACATTTTTAGTACACAGTAGCGTCAACGTTCGTTTCTACTCTCAAATTTGTGACTGCACAAAAACGTAAGCATCATCGACTGAAGGTTTATTGGGCTATGGTCGCCGCTTCATCCAAAAAATTCAAAACATGGTGGTGCCATTAAGTGAGAAACGCTAAAAGCACATCAGAGGCGAGGTGAAAGGAGGCTGCTTTTTATGACGGAAGAAGCACAATGTGTGCAAACTATAATGAAACAATGCGAATGCTCTTCAAAGACTAGAGAACAGTGGGCACTTACGAAAATCAGCGCCATTTTCCGAAGATGTGGTCACGTGGGTTACTACAGTGGTAATTACAGCGCCTCGCTGTAACAGGCGACATCAGTCGTTTTCATACGACTTTAAGTGTCAAATAAAAATTATAAACCCTCCTTTCATGAATGTTGTTGAGCTCGGCCTATACCATACTGAGCAAGATCTTTTCATTTCCACCATAATACTATTACAAATTTTGGTGAGTGTACTGTCCCTTTAAGTGTGAAAAGCAAGGTGATCTGGGCTAGGTGGTTACTATTCATGGCGAAAAATTAGAATTCAAGGCACGAGTGTTGCCTGTATCCAGGAGACAAACGTTTTCAAATAAAATTCACGTGGAAGGTTAGCGCCTATCCTGTGTTGTTTAAACGTTCCGTACGCTTGTGCCTAATTATCTTTTGGGCCACGAAATATTTCTTTCACCATTAAAGGTCATTCCGGCACATTTTGCTATGTGATGTCGTAATATTATTCTGTAAAATATCAACGATAAAAAAAATTGCTTGTGGTTTAGCATGGTTAAACTTAGTGTTAAGCTAAAGCTTCATTACTAATGCTTACACGTAGTGAAGTCTTTTATTTACAGAAGCCCGTCAAGTGGAGCAAGAAGATTCGGAAGACACCAAGAAGAACCAGAAGACAGAAGAATGAAAGAAGACGGAGAAGAATGGGTTGTATATCTGCGATATACCCTGGCCTTACTCCTGCTGTGAATATGGGCCGTTTTGACAGAAGATATCATCATCATCATCATGCTCACTTGTGGCCTGCGTCGGGCACTATGACCTTGAGTTTTCATGGCGTCGGGAAGCTTGTGCGTCAAAAATAAAATATGATATTGCTAAATCTGACGCCAGTTAGCGTTCAAGGAAAGGAACAGACAAGGCATTTTCCCGCTATTAAGTTGCGATGCTGGAAACAAAGAAACGGATATGTTCCACCCGACAAACTCACTAATAGATCACAGCAGATTTTAGGCACGCGTTGCTTGGCAACACGTGTCGGCAATTTTTCATGATAGCATTAAAACCTTGAACTCTGCCATGTAGTGCCGCAAATGTAACTTATCCTTATGCTAGTTTAGCTTCTTTGGTAGGCTGCTTTATCATTTGATTGCCGGTCAGAAGCCTTTACACTGCATATGGAGGAGCGGCCGATTTTGGCCAACCTAATTGCTTAGTTGCCGCAAGGAAAGCTTCACTAACGCCAAGCGCTCCAAATCCGCTGTATTGCTGTATCACAAGCGGGAGCAATCAAAGCCTACATTTTGCAAGTGAATTTGCAAATTAAATGTAAATGGGAAGATGGTTTAATTTATACGATTTAAGATCCTATAGCGAGTCAGTCTATGAGAAAGGGCGTAGTAAAGGGCTCTTAAAATTTGAACCACATGATGTTTTTTTTTAAATGCACTGATACCGCGCAGCACACGCGTGCCTAGCGTTTCGATGGAGGCGAAAAGCTAATGCAGCGACCGGCAGTCGATCCCGCTTCCTTAGACACAGCAGTCAAGCGCCCTAACCACTGAACCAATGCGGCGGGGCTCTAACGGAGAGGAATAAAGTAAAATGTTTGCATAGGCGCGCTCAAAAGTAAATGAAAGGGACTCTGACGAAAAAGATAAATTTCCAGTAATATATACCGTAATGGCCGATATTTGCTGGTGCACTTTGTAATCCTCAGAAGGACAGTTAGACAGCAAATGGCGATTTAAGGATGCAACGGTTGAGTGCTTTAAATTTACTTCCGACAACACATGTGCCTGTACTTGGCGTCTAACCTCACCGTAGGCGACCATCGCAGTGCAACGCCAGCAGAGCAGACGCTCCTGCCAGCTGGCGCAGTCGCCTGGGAAATTTCGACCCACCCATACTATTAACGGCAATTTTTCGACCAGTGATCCAATAACACCGGAAACGCTGTATAGACTATATAGACGACGGCACGGGATACGGCTTGCCGCTGATTGCAGCATCGCTGAAAACCGTTTGGAGCGCAGCTCATTGCCGTCTGCTACTGCCTTCAGCGGTGTCGGCGTTGCTGGAAGGCTATAGGGTGGAAGCAGCCACTCTAGCACAGTCGACACTGGCAAACATGGGGCGCATGGTTCTGGCCGGCTGACCGTAACTGCCATGGTCACCCGGAACGCAGAAACGCAGACATCTCTGACAGTGTATAAGACGGCCGCTTACGGATCCTGAAGGACCCCTTAACGATATGATATCCAGCTCCAAAGAGCGACGTCCGAGCACTAAGCGAAGCCCTAATAGATTACACTACAGAAAAACAGATAAGTACCCTATTTAATTGCTCACTCGTTCGTTTTCACATTTCTTAATTTGCCGCTAGCAGTTGGTACTCAACTGAAAGCTGATGGAATCGCGATTTCCTAGTTCTCTGATTTGCCGCTAGATGGCTTTGCGCTACCGAAGCAATGTGGAATGTGGGAGCATACTGTTAACATGGCGAAAGCCGCTAACGGAGAGGATATTGTTACGGACGACAAGGAAGAAGAAGCGGGCAGTGGCGCGGGCAGGAGCGTTTGCGCTAGGCCCGCGAACATTCATTAAACGTCATCTACCATCGTCATCGGTCACGTTTTGTCTCCTGTCTTCACCGGCTTGCCGCTTCGTAACATTTGTTTGGAGGTGCGGCGTACGGCATCCCCATCCTCGCCTTGGAGCATCGACGCCATCTTCAAGTCGGGACCATCCCCGAGGGCTCAGGGACATCGCCGAGCAGCTTCGCCCCAGCCCTTAAAGCCCAGACCTGGACAACTACCACCGCCCAGCCCCCAGCCCGGACCTGAAGACAAGAACAGACATACCGATCAGAACCGAGATGAAGGACCCGAAAGACCCGAATTACCCGAAGGACCCGATGGACACGAACACGCAACCCCCGCCCAAGCTGCCCGCCGTGACCTCGAGCCATCGGTCCCATGGACTCTGGTGACGGATGGTTGACAGCTCCAAGCGAGGCGGATCACCCACGCATCAGACATCGTACCGGCAAGCCGTTCTATTCTTCCTTCTTCCTCTTCTTCTTCAAGCATCCAGACACGCCCATCATCACGCCATAAAATCATTAGCATCGCTAAACTCCCTCGTCCACGATCGGGATGATCGCTCGGTGGCCCCGGGTCATGTTACGGACGACAAGGAAGAAGAAGCGGGCAGTGGCGCGGGCAGGAGCGCTCGCGCTAGGCCCGCGAACATTCATTAAACGTCATCTACCATCGTCATCGGTCATGTTCTGTCTCCTGTCTTCATCGGCTTGCCGCTTCGTAACAATATGCAGGCTTTTCACTGGCGCTATGGTGGCTACACCACACTATAGTCTAGCCACCATACAATTGACCATGCATGAAAGGGCACCAGATTTCGGTGACATAAATAACTTCGCTCAAATTTTGCATTACCGAGTAATGTGATGGTCGGTGTTTCGTCTTGAGTATATAAAAAATAGGCGCTTGGACGTTTTGCTTAGAAGTAGCAGTAGTAACTGTCGTAGGGCGTAAGGACAAGTTTACCGAACTAGCAGCGACTAGTATCGAACCAAACTGGCATCCCACCGAATTTCGCATCATACAATGTATCTCTCAGGATGCATAAGCCCGGCGAATTCGGGTGTAATAGATCTGAAAACCGGCTGACGGGCCACTGTATAAGTTAGTGTGTCGAGCGAAGCGCGCTTACTGACTTTGAGCCAGCCATCGGCAGGGGGTGGGCTGACTGGGTCCCGCCGGTTGCAAAGTAAAACATGTGTACACTTCTGCTTTGGACCAGAGACGCTGGTCGACCAGCAGCAATACCATGTATCCGGAAATTGTTCGCCTAGGTGTACCTTCTCCAGCCTAGCGTCTGTTCTTAGCTTCCTTGCTCGACGTTTGGTATAGAGGGACCTTGGCCCGTGAGAAACCGGTTTATATAGACGGAGCTGGTTCTTGCGTGCAAGCCGGATATCTGTCGCGTTCAGACGCCACAAGCCAGTCTGGCCTGATGCAAGATAGGTTAATAGGGCTATAAAAAACGACCGCTACCTGCGCCCGCGCAATACATCCTATGTAGCGTATTTAAAGTCAAAGGTGAGATGGAATTCCCTGTGGTCGGAATGACAGCTGGTAGCAAAAATGGCGTAGACAAAAAGAAAAAAGGAAGGAAAGACATTCTGGACATATAAAGAATGTTTCCCATGGGGGAGACGGGCGTGAAATTTTTTTAGGTGCATCACCGACCACAGTTACATTTTTTTTAAATTCTGAAAATGAATATGGATATTACTAATGATTAGCTACAATGTACAGAAAACACTAAGCGTATATTAAGATTGACCGCCTTACTCTAGCTAAAAAAATTAGTATTAGAAAATAGGAAACCTACCTCATTTTATTGTGCACATTTTAATTTACATAATCGCTGACAATGCAATTCCCCGAAATCCCGTTTTCAAATATTGCGAACCGTTTTATTTTAAATACCCTGTATATGGTGCCAAATCATGCTTTTGGGAAACAAAAACTCATTTGACGCATGCTGCACTTACTCTACTTTGGTGATTTCCCCGTTACTGCACGTGTACTTCACACAAGGATTGGTAGAGTTGTATTCATCTCCTTCCTGTAACGGTATGTCTTCCGGTGTGTTGCACGCAGGTTCTGCGTAACAGCGAATAAAATGCTTAATAGGATCTTGAAGCTTAGGTTGAGAATATACGAAATGCACTATTGTAAAATTTGAATCAAAAACCTATCGGCCGTGCTTAATAGTTTGAATCACAGAGAGTCTAGTAAAATTTTCCTCAGCTGTGCAAAAAGTGTTTTCTACTGAACGGCATTTTGTTTAGATCTGTGCCTTCATATTGGCTATTTAAAGTAACCCACAACTGGCACAACTAAAATGCTAAGTATGCCGGCCGTGGCGGCTGCCTTTCGATGGTGGCTAAATGCAAGATACTCGTGTGCTGTGCAAGATCAGTTCACAATAAAGAACCCCAGGTTGTCGAAATTTTGGAGACGTCAACTACGGCACCTCTGGTAGCCTTATTTTCTTTAAGAAGTTGATTATGATAAACCAAAGTACGTGCGTCCTCTTTGGTTATTTTCGCTCATTGTCTAGTAAGAAGCTTGGTGAAATCGTAATTATTGTAGATCCACCGACAACAGCGCCGCGGACAGGACGTATAAATCCATGCACTGTCATGGTGCGTATGTTTCTCAGAAGCTGCACCACATACCGCTGCAGTGAGAGACTGGGCTAGTACATGAATTTCGCGTGAATAGACACGGTGGCTATAGGAAACGATGTTGTGGAAGGATCTGGATTAATTTCAATCATTTAGTTTCTTATAAAAACAACAATATTGCACCGCACATCAAAGACAGTGGTTAGGGACGCGTTTGCCGGTCTCTCGTGACGTTTATTCCAGTGCCTGCAGAAGTAAGGTGACTAAGTGAACAGGAAGCGGGAGGTGCGCCTAGAGTTGACTTCAAGACAACCCTATTTTATAGCTAATATATTTTTACATCACGTCGACAATACCAAGGAAAGGAATCTTTATATGCCATGCGTGCTTCCTATTGCGGGAATATATTTTCCCCTTGAGCCCAAGCCAAGTCAGGTGTCCTAAAGGCTTTTTTAAGTAGCGCGCCTTGGCAGGGGTTCACGCATGAGCTTTCTAACGAACATGAATTCAGGAATTAAAATGCGAGGGGGCTTATATTTATAAACGAGAGATAGTGGGGTAGGGCCGGTGAAGCGGTTGCCATAAATGCCATTCATCAGTTTAAACCATTTGTTACCAGATCCCAGGGTGCCTTGAGAAGAACAAACGAACCCCTGCACGAGGGGAGCGCATTGGCAAATTATCGCAAAACATAAACAATCAGCTGCTTTTGCACTTGAGACGAAAGTTCCAAATGGGCCATAGGTTTTGACATTGTCCGCAGCAGAGCTGTGTTAAATCATATTTCGCTCTCTTGTGACTAATAAGAGTACCTCGGCTCCGCTTACACGTTCGTGTTCGGGTCTTCGGTAGCTTAATCGAAGCCCCTTGTGACGGCGCCGGTCGAGCGTCTTTTTGCCGTGGATTTCCCTTACAGCCCCATAGGGAGTATTTTTCTGTTGCTATGCGACCATAATGTAAGCAATTGCAATCAATGGGCTGCTTGGTCATTTTCGGCAGAAGAATTGGGGTCATGACTCTTCCAGTTTGATATCCACGTAGGTTTCCGGCCTATTTTCCGGCCTGTTCCGGGTGAGGTAAAAAGTAAATTTTCCGCACCTAACTGAGATTATCAACCGTTTCCTCGAATATGTATGCTTCGTTAACGGGGGACTTCGAGACACTCCGGATTCTTCCCAGCTGAGTGTCTTGCTTTCCGGCTGCATTTCAGAGATGCTCGCTAATCCCTTTACGGTGTTTTGTTGAGCAGACATGCATTGTTTGATCGCTAATACTATTAATACATATTGTCGCGTAAACGAGGCTCCTCACAGTTGCGCCCGGGGCAGGCTCAGACTCCAGAAACAGCGTTAGAGCGCAGTCTTGGTGCTAGCGCACTTCTTCGTTCTGCAACACCTCTGCGCGTTTCGTCGTGACCGTATGCTACATTAGCCCCATTGGCCCGATGCTAAATTAAAGTGGGGGCAGAATAGTATTGTCACTGTTGTCTGGCATGAACATGCTTCAGCCGTAAACCACTTCAGAACGCTTGGGACGTCGGGGTTCTGGTTCCTCATGAGGAATGACTTCATATAGTCCAGATCACCAACGCGTCTAAGAACGTGGCAGGATCCGAAATAACGTTGTAAGAGTTTTTCGCTGAGTCCGCGTCGTCAAATAGGGTGCCAAACCCAGACAAGGTCACCTGGAAGATAATCTTCAGTGCGCCGCGGCAGGTTGCAGCGTTCTGCATCTCGGCCTTGCTGCTACTGAATTCGCACTCGGACACGTTGGTGGGCCTCTTCGCCACGCTGTAGAAAAGAAGCGACATCGCCATTTGAAATTTCGTCTATATGAGGCAGCATGGCATCGAGCGCGGTCATCACTTCTCGTCCGTAAACTAGGCTGAACGGTGTCATGTTAGTCGTTTCTTGAACGGCGGTATTATATGCAAATGTTACGTAAGGTAATACTTTGTCCACCGTCTTGTGATTGACGTTCACATACATCTACAACATGTCGGCAGTGATCTTGTTTAGACGTTCCGTCAGGCCGTTTGTTCGGGGATGGTACGCAGTTGTCCCGCGATGGTTCGTGCCACTAAGAACAGGAATATGCTGGATGAGCTCTGAAGAAAATGCTGCTCCTCTTACTGTAATCAGGACCTCTGGTGCTCCATGTCTCAGGAGAATTTGAAGAACGAAAAATTTCGCAACTTCAAAGGCGGTACCACAAGGAATAGCAGCGGTTTCCGCTAGCGGGTCAGGTAGTCAGTTCCTACTATAATGCACCTGTTCCTATAGGTGGAAATAGGGAACGGTCCAAGCAAGTCCATCCCTATTATCTGGAATGATCTGAACGGTGGTGTAATGGGCTTTAAAAGACCGGCTGGCTTCAGAGGAGGAACCTTTCGGCGCTGGCAGCAGAGGTGGGCATTTGACCTCAAAAACCTCGACCTCACCTCAAACTCAAAAAATATTTGGCGACCTCACTCAACCTCAACCTCATCAATTGAGGTTGAGGTCCCCCAGGCGACCTCACCTCACTTTTCAGGTGACCACTGGCGACCTCACTCAACCTCACCTCAAACTCAAAACGTGAGGTTGAGGTCAGGCGCTCGACCTAAAAAAAAAAAAAGAATCATTAAATTAAACCGTAACTTAAAGCAAATATACATTTCTCGGTATTCCTGGGTATATAGGCTAACCAGAATTTTGTCGTATGAAGGCTGTATTTTACTCCTAATTTTATACTACAATTAATATCCTGGATAAAAGCAGAGAAACTCTGGACACTACATGTCCAACTCTGCACTAAAGTGGAATCCTCTCCCCCTCCTCGCCTACCTTTTTGTGGTCGGTATCAATCTAAGGCCTACATGGGTACCACGTTACTACGCATAGGCCCATAATGCAATACAAATAGTTTATCCCATCTGACTCACGTGAATAAGATTCGTATTATAAATAAAACAAGCCAGTTCTTACTATAAACTGAAAAGACAAATGCTGTTAACCTTAGTGACGACGACAACAATGACGATATGCTCTTTTTCTTTTCTTGCCACATAGCGCTAAACACACGGGACGGCGCTTTTTGTTATCGCCCGTCCCGTATGTCTGGCTGTGTCCCTGTCTGTTTAGCGCTATGAGGCAAGAAAACCGACACCAACGCGCCCGAGCTTTCATCCTTGCTCTTTTTCTTAATTCGAAAAAAAAAAATTGATGATTGCCGAGCTTTTTTTTAATACACTGTACATTGTTTTGCGACAGAATACATTAAATTAAGAAAAAATCGGAATACAGTCGTGCCTCGTTAGTATTGTCAACCATCCTCTTGAGTAGCTGAAGTCAGTAACGCCTAGACAGAGCGTAGAATAATATTTCTCGGTAAACATCTCCCTGTTTTACTGAACAAAAATTCTGTAAGTCATCACAGGTAAAACCTATCAAGACGGAGGAGAAGAAGCACCCATAATGTTGCCGAGCCAGCGAGCCTTCTCTTGAAGCATTTCGTCGCTCACGAGTCACGACAGCACCATTCGCGAGCACATTCCCGAACCACATTAACAAGGCTGACTCCATTTCTTCGAACTGTGCTGGGCGCTGTCGGACTGTGGCTTACGCTGTGATGAGCGATGCCGACGTTGAGCCATTTATCAGAGTCCTGTAGTATCGATGCTACCGTCGACCTGGCGAGGCTGAGGCCTAGTTGAACTTGGGTCCAGTCTTTCACGGCTTGGATGGACTGAGATTGCCTTTGCCGCTTGTATTCACAAATCTCCCGCTTCGCGCCTAAGTTTACCTCCATTCTTTTGCGTTTAAAACTCCCACCATGCCAAAAGTCAGACTAAAGTTGAGAGTTACAGGCTCCTGCTTCTTTGCACTCTTTTTCCCTAGTTAACCTCCCTGACTTTCCGTACTTCTGATTTTCTTTCTTGCCTTGTACTGTTTCTGTAAGGAAGCGAGGGAGTCAAGTTGGCAGGCTACTATACAGAGGGCTATCAAACAGCCCTTTCCTGTGCCGTTTGTACGTGTTCCTATGAAACAAACGTTGCAAGCTGAAGTACAGTTTAGAACGACGACTAGTCGACTACGAAGAGTTCAGACCTTGTCAAGGCCGCATTGTTGATTCAAGGCGAAGCCGACATGCGGATCGCTGTAGTGCAAAATGTGGTAGTTCGGCAGCGCAACAGTGACGAAAACCAGGAGCATGAGAACGAAGGGCGTCCAGGACGGGACGCCCGGTCCTGGTTGCGTGGTCGTCGCGTTTCTTTTGTAGCTCTACTTCGTGAGTGTGTCTTAACCCTGACCGAAAAGCGTTAACGACTTCATGGAACACACTTTGTGTTCTGGGATAGAAAAACTTCAGTTCCCACCCCCAATTTTGGCGCTTGTCTTCCTTCTTATTGTTTCTTTCTTACGCTTTTACTGGCCTCTCTTCTGTTCTGCGACCACATGTTGCTGTTTTCCCGACTGCGGCCTCTAGTTGCGGCGCTGCCGCTGCACCCAGAAATCTCCCGGTTCCCTTCTTTTGGGGTCTTTCTTAGTTAGCTGACCCTCGGTGTATGATCCCTGTCATCCACCCTCTTTTTCTTCTCCTCCTCCCTTCCTTCCCGCTCTTGCGCCCCCCCCCCCCCCCCCTACCCCTTCCCTCCTAAAACGACGACACGCCCGCTTTGGTTCTTTCCAACTCCACAGGACTCGTTCAGGCATCCGACCGTATCGGCTGTCGCATAGGTTTTCGGCTTGCGCACCCTTCTTTAACTTGCGTTCGGACTTTTCTGCTTTTTTCAAACGATGTCCATATTAACGAGACACAAATACATGGGCCGAATAGGCTGTGTGCATTCATCCCATCTCCATTGTTCAGAGAGTGAGTTTCTAAATTAACGAGACATAAATACATTGAAAAATCTTCGCCCCTAGAAAAACTGTCCATAATTCGGGTCGTCCGTATTAACGGATGTCATATTAACGGGGCACAAATTTTCCATAAAAGCCACTCATGAAACGACTTGTGAAGACTAAATCCCCAACAAAACAAACAAAAGAGGAAAAGACAGCAAAACACCAATTAATCATAAAACTCGGCCAACGCCGCATAAACCTTCAGAAAATTTTGAAGAGGAATGCTGTTTATCTTATGAGGTCCCAACCGGCTAATCCGGGGCGTTAGTTTATAATTCTGTGATCCCGTGGCGTATTGCAAGAATTGGCGAAATTGCTTCTTCGAACACTACGCTTACATAAAAAAATTACGTAGGTCGGAACTGCTAGGAAAAAGGGCAAACGTGAACCACTTTGCTGTCGCGAACATCGGCTCGCCCGTCAAATTTCGCCGGAGCAAAATGTCCTACTCCCACCCGCCTAAAAACACACACACACACACACACACACACACACACACACACACACACACACACACACACACACACACACACACACACACACACACACACACACACACACACACACACACACACACACACACACACACACACACACACACACACACACACACACACACACACACACACACACACACACACACACACACACACACACACACACACACACACACACACACACACACACACACACACACACACACACACACACACACGCACGCACGCACGCACGCACACGCACACGCACACACGCACACACGCACACGCACACACGCACACGCGCACACGCACACGCACACGCACACGCGCACGCGCACACGCACACGCACACACGCACACGCACACGCACACGCACACACGCACACACACACACACACACACACACACACACACACACACACACACACACACACACACACACACACACACACACACACACACACACGATATAAATACTTGTACGTCCGAACCGAATACTGGATGCCATTTCGCCAACAATTCTGAGACGAGCTTCTTTGTGGTATTCACTTGTTTTCCTTTGAAGAATGAACTAATAAATTGCACGGTGGTGTCTCCCAAGCTGCTTCGCCGCGTGCACCGTAGGTGAATCTAGAGAAACCGTTTCCCCGTTACTGTCGTATAGTTACAGCACATAAACGTAAAATAAAGGCAAGAACAACAGAAAGGAGGCGAGCAAGCAGCCCGGAGGGACCGCGCCCCCCGCTGTGCACGCGCTCCTCCCTTCGCCGTCCGTCTCGCATACATGGCAATAATTGAATTACAGTAATGAAATTACTGTAATTGAATTACTTTTCTCGGTAATTTGTAATGTAATGAATTCCTTTCTCGGGTTGGTAATTTAGTAATCTAATGAATTACTTTTTGGCAGTAATTTCGCAGCAAAAGTAATTAATTCCTTTCGAAATTACTTTTAATAAAGTGCGCCACTACTCCTTCAATAGTCAACGAAGTAGAGTGCCGCGAAAGCAAGAACTACGTGCGGCAAGCGAAGCCAGCGTAACGGATCGGCAAAGGGGGACAGATTAATCATAACAGTGCGTCTGAGACCTCGTGTGTAGCAGGGGCAACCATTCTCCAAGTAGCAGGATACAAGGCGTCAAGGGAATCCCGAAGGGAGAAAGGGTGCAAAAAGGCCGGAGCTGAAAACTAGTTGCGAGCGCGGCGCAGCGGCACTCCCTGCTGCGTCGGCTAGTGCACAGTGGTGCCTGGTTACACTCAACACCACTTGTGCGAGGGAGGATTGGGGCTGGGGGAGATAGGCGGAAGGGTCCATGACGTGAGGCACCGTGGCTTGAGCATTACTGAGCAGTGAGCACAAATGTGCCGACGTCGATTCTTGGGACTGCGGAAGCAATAAATAACCTAGCTTCTTCGGGCCCTTCAAATGGCGGAGACAGCTCCGTGCCAGCAAGACGCTGGGTTCGCCGGTCATTTCACGACTGTTCGACCACGTGGTTTTTTTTTTTTTTTAATGGCCCGTGCTGTAGGAGAGAGGGAAGGAATAGCTCTCTGGGACAGAATTTGGCGGGAAGGCGAAAGAATGTGTGTCCTTCGCGTCCGAAGAACAAGCTTTTGTTTTGTTTATTAGCTTTGGTTGTTTCTGCATGGATGGAAACTAGAAAGTAATTTAAAAGTAATTTAATTTCTCAGTAGAAGTAATCATAATGTAATTTCATTACTTTTTAGGAGCCGTAATGAGTAATGTAATTTAATTACTTTTCTTAGATTTTCAGCAAAGTAATTAGTAATGTAATTTAATTCCTTTTCAAAAGTAATTTTGCCACGCTTGGTCTGTAGGCATCTGGTTTTGCTCATGCGGTGAATGCCCAACTGTCACCAATACACACCAAACGGCAATGGCGTATGTGTGCCAGCTCCGCTTTCAGAGACTAGATCGCGCTTTCCAATACTTCCAAAGAAAAAGAAAAAAAAAAAACTTGTAAAGAAGACAAAGAACAGAAAACGCTGCGGCATCGCCATCACCATCGCTTGTCTCCGGCGCCCATCCCGCTCGCGCTGAAGCTGTGCCCTGCGGCTGGTAATTCGATCCCTTTGCCCAAAGTACTGCCAGCGCTAGACGTTCCAACCAACCATTAAATCCACATTTCACTTGGTGGAGGTCAATCTGAAGTTCCCTGTACCCATCTCGCCCTGGAACTTCGCAGCAGAACATTGACTACCCCAATGACGGAGCCGACTTCATTGCACCTGCCTCCGCCCGTCACCTGCACAGGTGCGCTCCGTCAACGGGACCCGACTACCTTCAGCGGAAGCAGCGATGACGACGTCGACGATTGGCTGACCACTTACGAACGGGTCAGCCGTCACAATAACTGGGACGACAACCGTAAGCTCAACAATGTCATCTTTTACTTGAGCGACGTCGCTAATCTGTGGTTTCGAAACCACGAGTCGGAGTTTTCCACCTGGGCGAATTTCAAGACTAAATTTTCTGATGTCTTTGGCCGCCCCGCCGTCCGAAAACTCCGCGCGGAACAGCGTCTTCGATCGCGACTACAGCTGCCCGGTGAAACGTTCACCAGTTATATTGAGGACATTGTTGATTTGTGTCGCCGCGTTGACCCGACCATGACCGAGGCCGTTAAGATACGTCATGTCCTCACAGGAATTGATGCCGGCGCTTTCAACATGCTTATCGCCAAAGGCCCCAATACGGTCAAGGAAATATACGACCTCTGTCAAAGCTACGACGAACTCAGCAAGGAGCGTGCTTTGATTCGCCAGCCTGATGCATCACTCGCTGGATTAGCCGCGGAGAGGGAGTCATCTAGCCTCTCTGAAGACATCAAGGCTTTTATACGTCAGGAGGTCGCGCGCCAACTGTCCCTACAGCCATATGTTAAGGAGTCGTCAATAACTGGCCTTGTTCCGGAGCTTCGCCATGCAATCCAGCAGCATGTCTCTGAAGTCCTCCCTAATCCTGTTCCTCAATCAGCTCCGGTCGCACCCTCAATGCCGTTACTCACGCGCACCTGTGCAGGTGACGGGGCCGTGCTTTCTAGATATTATCCCAATTTAAAGTACAATTCTACTTACTTTTATGATATACCACTTTTGAGCCCGGATTTGTACCTTTAGCGTTTTGCGAACGTTTACTGCAGGTTCAACAGATAACCTTCGATATCTATAAGCCTTAGGCCGTAATTTCTTTGCGGTTGGGATTGGGCCTGAGTTTGCATCTGTATGCATACTACCACGTTCCCGTAAAATATGCTCATGCTTCTGCTGGCGTACCACGAGTGTGTCGTCGTCATGGTTAAATTTCGCAATTTAACATCTGTGTTCAAATCCACTAAATTTGACTTGAAATATTAGGGTGCACCGTCTCGGATTATTATAGAACAATTTCTTCCCGAGTTTCCATTTCCATTTTGGATACAGGACCAGAAAATGCGTTTTCCCATTTTAATCCCTATCTGCCGACCTGATCGGGCGTTTTCTCGACATACTTTTCTGATTACATTGATTTGCTTTTCTATTTGTTTTCCACCCCTTTGAATCAATCCTACTTGTGTACATGCATAGGCTTGCCTCTCTCATTTTCTTATTTGGCGCTGCACACATCGAATGACCGCGGGGGGTAAAAGGAAAGGAGGGTTGGGCTATGGGCCTCTGAAAAAGAGCCTAACGTGAGGGGAGAAGCCTGTTCTCTTTTCGGCAGTGTACGAACTTAGTTGACATACAAGAATATATATATATATATATATATATATATATATATATATATATATATATATATATAAATACCATGTTGACGAAAGTAATAACAAATATCGCACACTAAAAACAGAAGAGAACTGCGCTTCCCAGAGCTTATAGAAGGTTTGAGCTTCCCAGAGCTTATAGAAGGTTTGAGACATCGACTTAATACGGTATTCCTCAGTGATAGCATGTAATTGGCTTCACATCACGTACATTAAAATTGATTTTTAAAGAAAAAAAAAACAAATATCTGAAAAAATTATTCCGACATCTGGCCACAAAAATTTTCATCCGATGGATTTGTCCGTCTCGAGCGGACGGGAGCACAAAACAGACACGTTCAGTTCGCCACACCAATTCGTCCGTCTAGACACCAAAATGTCCAGCCGGAAACCATCTCGATACTTTCTAGCTCATAAAAACATGTAGGAGAACGCTGTTCTCTTTTTTTTTTCTGCGCCTGAATAAGAGATTTCAAGAAAAACCTGATATTATGAAGTTAAGAATCCCTTACTCTCCTCCTTCCTCCTGCATTGCTTGATTTCAATAGAATTTGAGAGAGAACTAAAGGGCCTTAGCGGAGCGAAATCATTTTTTTTTCATTGCACTTGACTGCATACAAGCCCCATATATTTGTTTGTTTGTTCTATCTCGGCAAATGGTTAACATGCGCATGCGTTTTCCTGTATACCAGTTGCGTCTTATAAGATGTGCCGTCCATTTCATCCCATTGCAGTTGTTCGGGGCCACCTGTGAATCTGTATAAGAAACAAGCAGCACAAGACCAAGAGAGGTTGTTTTGGAAAATACAAGAATATAAATTTACAGGACCGAAATATAGAACGATGACGTACAATTCGAAAGGGAGGACTTCGATAAAATGCCCAGATGGTATTGTGCCGGTTTTTCTGGTTTGTTCATGTTTTTTTTTTATCTGTTAGTATCACGTCCCCCAACAATTTCGCTGCACCATTTTCTGTTAAGTTTCCGTGTAATGTACAGCAGGGTCATTCATCGAATGTAAGGCAGCAGCCGTTATAGCGCCTGGAAACGGGCATGCACAAGACACAGTTCTGCTCCGCGCCGTCTGCGCAGACAATTTGCTCTGCTTTTTAGTTTGCTGCTTTCTTTGCGGTCTCCGACAAAAGCACCGCAGGTCAACGCGAGTTATGTGCTTTGCGCGCTCCTGGGTGTTTGAGCCTGCCGCAAGCATCGGCACAAACAAGTCAGAGGAAACGGGGGGGCTGGCAGGGGGCATGAGGAGTTCGTGAAGTAAAAAAAAAAAATCTTCTTCCAAGTAGACCAGAGGGAAGCGGTCTCGGGCTGCGGACATTACGGTGGAATGCCGAAAGCTGGGCAGGGGCTGCCGCATCCGGTCTTCCGATTGGAGGGTAACCAAACACCGAGAGTCGGCGGGCATACCGCGGCAGTACGCTCGAGCTCCGCGTCAAAAGGGGCGCTCTTCGAAGAAAGCCGCGGCAACTGCAAAAAGCCTGGACCTCACAATTTCGACCTCACACAATGACGACCTCACTCAACCTCAAACTCACGCGTGAGGTTGAGGTCCAATTTCGTGACCTCACTCAAACAATTTCGAGCTGTCACCGACCCCACCTCAACCTCACCTCACTCCGTGAGGTTGAGGTCATTTTGAGGTTGAGGTCGACCTCATGAGGTCGAAACCTCATGAGGTTGCCTACCTCTGGCTAGCAGTCACGGAAAGTTCGAACATAATGGGTGACATCACTGACAAACAAGGGCAATATACCGTGCTTTAATTCTGGATAGCGTCCAAGTAACTCCCAGGTGGGTGGGCGGATGTGGGTTCATCGTGACAGGCTTGAAAAATTTCGTCCCGTAAGCTTGCTAGTACAACAAGTAGATATTGGCGACTGTTGGCGGTAAAAGCTTTCTTGACGAGAACGCCGTCATGTAAACACAGAGAGGAAAACGTGCGACGAAAAGATTTAGGGATCATGCTACCGGCACCTTGAAGAAAATCGATTACCTGGCGAAGTTCGGGATCGTTGCGCTGACTATCGGTAAAGTTGGCTGAACTGATTGCATCAGAAATGCGTCATCATCACCGATTGCGTCCAAAGGTGGTTGCACCGAAGCACGAGACAGGCAATCCGCGTCTAAAATGCTTACGACCTGACTTGTAGGTTACAGTGATGTCATACTCTTGAAGTTGCTGGCTCCATCTTGCGAGACGTGCAGAAGGGTCTTCGAGGGTTGTCAGCCAGCTAAGCACGTGTTGGTAGATCACCACATTAAAGGGTCTGCCGTATAGGTATGGTCGGAACTTCGAAATAGACTACACGATGGCGAGGCGTTCCTTATCAGTGTCAGAGTAGTTTGCCTCGGCCCTAGACAAAGTCCGACTAGCGTATGCGATCACACGCTGTTGACTGTGCTGTATCTGTACTATGACAGCGCCCAAACCGACATTGCTTGGGTCGGTGTGCAGCTCGGTGTCTGCCGTTTCATCGAAATCTGCTAGAGCTGGAGGTGACTGCAGACGACGTTGAAGCTCTTGAAATGCTTGCGTTTGCTGTTCTCCCCACGTGAACGGTATATCAGCCCTAGGACGAAGTGTAGGTGGCGGCTATTTGGAAAAGTTTTTCACGAAACGCCGGAATATGCACATAATCCAAAAAAGAGTCGACCTTCTTTCTGGCCCGCGGTGTCAGAAAATTGGCTATGGCAACAGTTTTTTTCAGGATCCGGCTGAACTGCCGCCTGGTTCACGACGTGACCTAAAAACTTGAGCTCTTCGTAACCGAAATGACAATTTTCGGCTGTCAGAGTGAGGCCCGACGATTGGATGGCTTCTAGTACTGCGTCTAGGCGACGAAGGTGCTCCTCGAAATTCGGGGCAAATACAATTACGTCGCCCAAGTATACAAGACAAGTCGTCCACTTCAGATCTGCAAGAACGCTGTCCATGAGTCGCTGAAAGGTTGCAGGCGCGGAGCAAAGGCCGAAGGGCATAACTTGGAATTCGTATCAGGTGTAATGAAAGCCGTCTTTTTGCGGTCCTTCTGATCGATCTCTATCTGCCAGTATCAAGACTTGAGATACATGGAGAAGTACCTTTTGTTGCAGAGAAGATCTAAGGCGTCAGCTATTCTGGGCAAGGGATAAACATCTTTTTTTTCGTAACGTTGTTCAATCGAGAATAGTCTATGCAGAATCGGAGTGTGCCATCGTGTTCCTTTACAAGTACCACAGGTGCAGCCCAAGGGCTGTGAGAAGGTCGAATGACATCATTATCGAGCATTTCTTTGACTTGGACTCTGATTGCAGTATGTTATTTTGCGGAAACCCGATAAAGCGACTGGCGGAGTGGTCGAACAGCTTCGTCTGCAATGACGCGATGCTTTGTAAGGAACGTTCGACCAACGCGTGACGATCTGGCAAATGCATCAGAGTAGCGACTGAGCAGGTTGCGTAGTTTTTCTTGATACTTCGGAGCTAATGCCTGGTTTACGTCGTACAGCGGTTCAGTGTAGTAGGATTGCTAATTGCTTATTGCATCGTGTTTTTTTTACAATTGTATCCCCCCCCCCCCCTATGTAATACCCTCCTTTGGAGGGCCTTAGGGGTAACCTGAACAAATAAATAAAGAAATAAACAAACAAACAAACAAACAAATAAATAAATAAATAAATAAATAAATAAATAAATAAATAAATAAATAAATAAATAAATAAATAAATTATGTTGCTGAATCGCTGGTTAAACTACGCGCAGAACTAGTGCCAGTTATGGCATCGAGATATGCTACAGATGTCCCTTTGTTCAGAGGTTGATGCTCATTGCTGAAGTTCGTGAGAAGGACATCAACTGTGCCATTTTTAAAGAAAACTGCTCTGCAACTGCGATGCCTTTTTATAAGTAGTTGTTGTTTGGTCTCGACGATACCTTCTGTATTTTGCATTGGGAGGAAACCCACGGACATCATAATGCTAGAACGTGGAGGCACACTCACATGGTCACCAATAATGTGAAGCGCAGCAGGGAGCGTGCTATTGGTTTCAATGGCATTCTAAAATGAAAATCTTACCGACTGATTCTGCAAATCGATATTTGCCCGTCTCCCGTTAGAAAGTTTATGCTGACGATGACATCACGGGAACATTATGCCAACACGATGAACGTCGCCAGAAAGGTTGCCCTTGTACAGCGATCCTCGACGTGCACCCTCGCGTGGGCATAAATAAATGTTCTCAAGCAGTGCGTATTAGTGGGCCATACTATGCTGTTGTGACTTTTCTGAGAGCTGCTGCGAACTGTCCAATCAGAACTGAATAATCGGCACCAGTATCGACGAGAGCAGTGACGTCTGTGCCATCGACGGAGATATGTAGGTCGGCAGTCTGTGGTGTCGTGCGGCGGCAGTTTCGAGGCGTCCGGTCTCGGCTCCGGTGCTCTGGAGGAGTGGTGATTCGGAGGTCGGTGTCGTGGTTACGTGGGGAATTGGGGGGTTGTTCAGGCGTCGGTTCTGCTGGTGTCCGTGTACAATTAACTTTAGTGTGCGGGGAAGAACTGTAGTGCGTCTGTGGAGGATCTTGAAATTTTCGTACTTTAGCAGCCGCACTCTAGAGGCTGCTGCATCTAGTTTCCCCTACGGGGACTTTGGGATTGTCCCTGGCGCCCAGGAGAGCTGTACCTGCGAGGCGACGGTGATCGGAAGCGGCTTGGACCTGGGTCGGCATGGGGAAGGTATTCTGCAATTTCGCGTGGCCGCTGTCCAGGCAACGGACGACGGGCATCAAGAGGAAACCCATGCAGGCTGAGTTAAACATGTGTTAAACAGCAGTTAAACAGCAGCAGCTAAAGATGTGTCCAGCTTCCCCGCAATGATAGCACAATTGTTTGTCAGGTGTGCACCAGAACGCTCCTTCGAAAGCCGCGACGGCGAACGTTTGGTCCGGAAGACCACCGGGTGACCGGTGCGCGTGGCTCGTAGGACGGCCTCGAAGGCGGCAGGTAGCGGCTGGTGACCACGGCGTAATTCAAAGTCTGGAGTGGCGGTGTAGCTGCGACGGGGGCGGGCACAACGGGAGCGGGCACGCCCAGCGCTTGCTGTACTTCTTCCCGAATAATGTCAGAAACAGTTGAGACCTGTGGCTGTGGTGAAATCGGCAGGTATTTAGCCACCTCTCCCCGGACTATAGCCCGGATCGTATCACGCAACGATTCCGTCGAAAACTGTATGGCTTCACTTCCATTGGCGGCGATCATAGATACAGTAGTACGTTGATATCGCCGTGCACGCATGTCAAGAGCCTTTGCGATGGTGGTTGTTTCCCTGATGAATTCGCCTACCGTTGTTAGTGGACTTCGCACTAAGTCGGCAAATAACTGCTCTTTAACACCCTTCACCAAAAGGCTAACATTCTTATCTTCCAAAAAGGTCGGGTCTGCACGTCGAAAGAGTCGCTTCATCTCTTCGGTGTATACCGTCACGCTGTCATTTGGATGTTGTATTCGGCTATTTAAAAGAAGTTCCGCTGTTTCCTTGCGAAATGTGCTGGTGAACGTGCGCGAGAATTCCACCTTGAATGTGTCCCATGTTCGGAGTTCGGCTTCGTGATTTTTCAAGCCAAACTCTTGCAGAAGTTTCCAGCGCGAAGTAGACATGGCGCAGCTTGGAGTCAGCATTCCAGGCGTTGAAGACAGCCATTCGGTCAAACTGCTCCAGCCAGTCTTCAGCGTCCTCATGAGGCAGGCCATGGAAACGTGGTGGATCTCGCTGCTGGTGGAGCAGGACCGGAGTTGTCGAGACCGGCGGACTCATCGCGCTTACACGAATGTTCTTTGTGGTCAGAGAGAGGACCGCACTCGGGAGGAAAACCTTGCAGTCAGCGACCGCTCTGATGTACTGGGGTTCCTACCTGAGTCGTGCGTCCTGGGCTTGGGTTCCGGCTTGTAGGGGGTGTCCGGTGGATGAAAGTCGCATCTTGCACCTCCACCAAATGTCACGTAAACGAGGCTCCTCACAGTTACGCTCGGTGCAGGCTCAGAGTCCAGAAACAGCGTTAGAGCTCAGTCTTGGAGCTAGCGCACGTCTTAGTTCTCTCACACCTCTGCGCGTCTTCGTCGTCAGCGCATGCTACAATATTTACTAATATTGTGCCTAAGCAAGCACCTCATAGCTTCCGAGAGTTTGAAGGCGCTGCAAATTTCTACCGATTGTCAAATAGCATGGAGTGGAGGAGTGTGAGCTGGCGGGCGAGAACTCTTTTATTGGTCTACGCAGATTCCCGAACCGCACATATAACCAGTTTCACCAGCACCTTCTCACGCTTATAGCATCCTCGGTATGTGTAGCGTCTGTTCTGCCACGCTGTGAGAAGCCAGAAAGTGTCCGTGGAGTAGGGGCAGTTCTTTTTTTCGTACAACTCTGTTTTAAATGGTCAGAGGGATTTCTGTTCAATAGTAATAGGAATAGCAGAGTGGTTTGGGTAACTCTCCACAATTGAAGTAGTGTGGAGTTCGATTCATGTGCAGAAAAATCCCAGCACGTATAAGACATACTTGGTGGAGGTGTCGCCTGTTCCCAACGTGGCAAGAACTGCGCCCTCAGTAACTGAGTCAAGCCCTGTAAATATAATACAGGTTTTCGTCGAAGGCGTTGCTGTTGATGCGCTTGTTGACACTGGTGTGAAGGTGTCCGTGATTAGTTGCAACCTGTGCCGCAAACTTAGAAAAGTGACGATGCCGATCCCCGATATTTCATTGCGAACCGCGAGCGCCGAAAAGATTCGACCAGCTGCCACGTGCAATTCACGGCTCATCATACAAGGCCTCTACTACGTTACTGAATTCATTGTCCTCGCTCACTCTTCGCATGAAATGATCCTCGGATGGGACGTTTTGTCCAAGCATCATGCCATCATCGACTGCGCACGTGCGCACATTGATTTCTTGCCGCTTTGTGACACTCTCGTAGACACAACCCCTGCTCCAGCTGCGCCCATTTTCGCTGCCGACGACATCGCTGTCCCTGCTTACTCTTCTGTTCTTGTGCCTGTGAAATGTGACGCCATCAATGACGCTACAGTAATGTACACACCGTCCGTCCGTTGTGCTCATCGAAAATATGTGCTGCTCCCGCATGCCGTGCTAAACATTTCTGGTGGTATTAGCGTTCTGTACGTCGCCAACCCGTTGCCTTTTCCAATGACGTTACTTCGAGGAGAATCGCTTGGCACTGTCCATATCATTGATCCCGCCGACGCCTCTAGTATTATTGCAGACCCTACAGTGCATCACATTACCGCCCTCACTCCTCCCACTGGAGTCACTGACTCGACCACATCTGATATTTTCGAATGTTCTGTCGACGCATCGTTGCCGCCTATCCAACGCGACGAGCTCGTTGCCTTGCTTCAACGATTCAGCGCCTCCTTTGACTCTCACCAAACTTCGTTGGGACGTACTACCGCGGGTAGCCATCATATCGACACCGGCCTCCCCGGCCGACACCCGGCACCGGCTGACATCACGCACCACTGCGCCAGCGCCACTAGCGAGTCTCAGCCGCTGAACGCCGCGTCATCGATGACCAAGTGAGTGACATGCTCGAGCGCACAGTGATCCAGCCTTCTCACAGCCCATGGGCTTCACCCGTCGTTTCAGTGTAGAAAAAGGACGGCTCCATTTGGTTCTGCGTCGACTACCGTCGGCTCAACAAGATCACTCGGAAGGACGTTAATCCCCTCCCACGCATCGACGACGCCCTTGACTGTTTGTAGGGAGCTGAATACTTTTCTTCGCTGGACCTCCGCTCTGGCTATTGGGAGGTGCCAATGGCTGAAGCTGACAGCCAGAAAACCGCATCCATAACGCCAGACGATGCATATGAATTTAATGTCATACCTTTTGGTTCGTGTAACGCTCGAGCCACATTTGAGCGCATGATGGACAACATCCTCCGTGGGCTGGAATGGCAGATATGTATCTGCTACCTAGATGATGTTGTCATCTTCTCGAAGGATTTTCCATCTCATCTCTTTCTCCTCGAGAGTGTTCGATGTCTGAGCGATGCAGGCTTGCAGCTAAACTTGAAGTGTCGCTTTGGTGCGCGACAGCTGGTGATACTCGGCCACGTCGTGTCCAAGGACGGAGTCCTGCCGGACCCTGCCAAACTTCGTGCAGTGGCGGAATTTCCCCGGCCCACCTCACTCAAAGAACTGCGCAGCTTTATAGGGCTTTGCTCATATTTCCGCCGTTTCGTCAAACTTTTTGCCGAAATTATTGCTCCCTTGACCCAGCTTCTTGTGGGAAGCCCCGGCTTGTCGGCTTAGTCACTGGAATGTGATGCAACTTTCACTATGCTCCGCCGACTTCTGGCATCCCTACCGATACTACGTCACTTCGACCCGTGCGCTTCTACCGAGCTCCACACGGACGCCAGCGGCATCGGTATCGGTGCTATTCTCGCTCAGCGCAAACCTGGTTTCCCTGAGTACGTCGTAGCGTATGCAAGTCATGCCCTGATCAAAGCAGAGACCAACTATATAGTAAAAGAAAAGTAATGCCTGGCGATTGTTTGGGCCATCACTAAATTTCGTCCTTACTTATATGGTCGGCCATTCGATGTCATCACCGATCAGCATGCTCTGTGATGGCTGTCGTCCCTCGAAGATCCGTCCCGCCGCCTCGCCCGCTGGGCTCTCCGTTTAAACGACTATGACATTAGTGTCTTTTACAGCTCTGGTAGCAAGCACTCAAGACGCAGATGCCCTCTTGCGCTCCCCTGTGACCTCTGTCCCTGGACCATACGCTGTCGCCGGCCTCACACCTTTCTCCCTTGAAACAATGGATACGGAATCTGAGCAGCGCAAAGATCCTCGGATTGTTTCATTCATGAACGTTCTGGCCAACCAATCACAATGCCACCCTTCTCGAGCTCTCCGACGTGAATTCCATCACTTTACTATCCGTGACTACCTCCTTTACCACAGAAACTGCCTCCCTGATGGTCGAAAATGGCTGCTTGTTATTCCCCGACATCTCCAGTCAGTCATTTGGGCGAGCTTTCAAGATGACCCACAGTGTGCCCATGCTGGATTCCTGAAAACATATACCGGCCTACGTCATCGCTACTACTGGCAGGGCATGTATCGTTTTGTTCGCCAGTATGTCCGCTCGTGTATCAACTCTCAGCGTCGCAAGAACCCCCCCCCCCCCCCCCCTCCCGCCCTCCCTGCAGCCTCTACCGTGTACACTTCGGCCATTTGCACGTGTTGGAATCGACCTTTACGGGCCTCTGCCCTGCTCCCCCACCGGAAATAGGTGGATCACTGTTGCTATCGGCCATATGACCAGATATGCTGCAACTGCTGCTTTACCAGCTGCAACTGCTTGTGTCGTAGCTGGTATCATCTTTGAGAACCTAATCCGGCGTCGCGGTGCGCCACAGGAATTACTTAGTGACCATGGTCGCCTGTTTTTGTCTGATGCCGTAGAAGCCCTTCTTCAGGCGTGCAGTGCTGTTCCTCGTACGACGTCTGCCTACCATCTCCAGACAAATGGAACCGTCTAGCGATTTAGTCGGACCCTCGGAGACATGATGGCTATGCATGTTTCATCCAGCCACTCAAATTAAAATCATGCGTTTCCATTCATAAACTACGCCTACAATTCTGCTACGCAAGCGACTACCGGTTTCTCGCCTTATTTCCTTCTGTACGGCCGGGAACCTTCTTGCACAATGGACACCATCTGCCTGGCTTGAGAAATGGGTTTCAATTCGGAGGCGTCAGGACAGTAGGGTATACCGTCCTGACGCCTCCGAATTGAAACCCATTTCTCAAGCCGCTGCCTATGCCGAAGAGTGCCGTCAGACCGCACGTCAAATCACAGCTCGAAATAAGTACCACCAGAAATACAACCGCCCCAGATCCTCATGTCTGCTGCCTGTTTATCGTCCAGACTCGTTGGTATGGCTATGGGTGCCCTCTTCTACTTCAGGCCAGTCTCCCAAGTTTCTGAGTCGATACCAGGGACCTATGATGTGCTTAAGCAAACGTTTCCGGTTAATTACTTTATAGAGCCCCTCAAGCCATCAACAGATCATCGCCGAAGAGGACGTGAAATAGTCAAACTTGACCGCCTCAAACCGTACCGTGACCCTGCCATCGTGACCTCCGCTTAATCCGCCAGGATGGCGTCTTTTCACAGGGGGGTACTGTAAGAGAGATGCATGACACTTGGAAAGGAGAAAGAAGAGGAAATCAGAGACGTCGCGCGCCGAAGACGATAAAGAAGTGAAGACGACAAAGAGGACGAAGCTCGAGCTGTCGCTGTGAACGCTGGCCGTCGTAGCTGCTACGTAAGATAAATATATTGCTGTGCGAAACATCTAAACTGCCGCATTACAATATATATGTGTCTGTGTGCGTGTGTGTGTGTGTGTCTGTGTGTGTGTGTGTGCTGTCTACATACTATGCCTTAAAACAACATTTGAAAGCTTTAGAAGAGCGTTTTAGTTCATTTCAGGTTTTATTCTTTTAAGGCACTCGTTTCAGGGAGTGTTACATAAGCGGTGGGAAAACACTTGAAGCAGTAGAAAACAGCGATGATTATTTCACATTTAAGATAACCGGTTACATGTTTTCGAAAAGTAGATGACGATGCTATGGCTACAATGTTAAAACGCCGAATGGATCAGATAGAAGGCTTTTGCCAAGAATGTAACAATTTTGTTTGCTCCTTTGAAGCCCTCTTGTCACACTGTTTTAAGTAGAGAGAGGTGGGGTTATTATTCTATAAGTGGGAGGGTATCTAAAATATTTTCTTTGCAGTTGGATATCTCATCAGTGCTCCTTCTGTTCTTTTGCGCCTCTACACCCGCATTTCGAGAGCAGAAACGACAAGCAATGCAGTGAATATAACAGATTCTTAACAGTGAAAAAAAGAGCTAATGCCTCTACTGCTATCATAGCAATCTAAAAACTTAGCCAACGGGCAGAAAAGCGCGACAGCGCACCCACTGCGAAGAGAAAAAACAAACAAACAAAAAATGCCCGACAGACAGTGTTCGGACTTTCTGCGTCCTCTAGACAACTTGCTTGTTCTGACTTCATTTGTTTACCGGCTCTCGCGATATTTGTTTTATGTAATCTATGTCACCTCCTCAGTCATTTGTACCGAGCTTCACCAGCACCCGAAAACATTTTCTAAATACAATACGAAGTACGAGTAACAGCTTGACGTTCTTTAAATTTCAGCAGTTGTCTAATAATATGCCGTTATTGGTTATTATACTCAATATTTATGATGTCCAGAATGTTGTAGCTGCTTTTAAATAAAAACCTTTCTTCAAGGGTGAATATTTTTTTTATAATATGCAATTTAGGCAAGATCACGCAATTGCCCCCCTCTGCCTTAAAACGTAAACTGTAGTGAGCTAATAAAAGAAAAAGTTCAGGTGAAGACCGGCAATAACAGTGTCAGATATGCACGTAGATATTATTTAGATGTGTGTTTTATTCGCCAGTGTATAAAACGTTTTTTTTTTAATTTGCTGGTGTGCTCTGTAATACAGCCGGTCTTTGCGTATTTTGTGTCTTTTTTCGAAACGTTAGAAATGAAATTTGTCGTGAAATCGCCCAGGTAATGACTTCCAAGACTACGAAACCCGTGGGTGCTTAAGAAGCCCGTGGCAGTAGTAATGGGAAATGCCTCAAGATGGCGACGCATTCGCTGTTCGCTCAACCACACTTCACGACATTCTAGGAGAAGCCGACGCACTTTCTAACTGTACTTGCAGGCTACTGAATGTATTTTCCCATTTAGTGTGCACATTGCACGCGGACGATCGGAGCAATAATTCTAAGTCCCAAAAAGATGTCTAAGCAGTGCTACCGCCAGAAATTGAGGAAATTTTTAATAGCGCATTCGAAGATGAACCCTTTGAAGGCTTTGAGTAAAAACAGCGTTGATGTTTGCCTGTGTGAGAGCTTTTCGTTCTGCTTGAGCGTTAACTCTTCTATAATTTCGCACAGAGTGAGAGTGGTCTCGCAAGCACGGGCAATTTCGTGATGGTCGCGTAAGCATTGTGTTCTCAAGATCCTTGCCTTAACTGTGTAGAATGAGGCATCTTATTTGCCAAATGTAACCAGGCTGCATGGGTTGTTTCTTACTTATATCATAAAGTCAATAACGATTCCCAAAACATCACGATGCCTTAAGGAGTGGGGGAAGGGGATCGCCTTTACTTTACAGACATTTACTGCTTCTGAAGGGATACGAATTGTCTACTAGATGACTAAGAAGCAGACCCCGCAGCCTTGTTTCTTTTGGCAAAGAGCTTATGTACTTTTCCGCCGAAATTCATTAAATATCATGCGTTCGTCTTACACAAAAATCGGTCATATATACTAGTAAATACGGCATATTATTTGCCTATTAACGCGAGCCTTTCCAATATTTTTAATAAAGCCAAGTTTTGTTGGCGCTTAAGCGAAGCATAAATTCCTGACCTTTCCCATTTACCAGCATGGAAAATTATTTCCAAAACTTTGCATTCTTGTTGGCAACAATAAAGCAAGCGGAAAATATTCTGTAAGCGCAGTTACTTACTTTTCGTTTCAACGCAGGTTTTCTCGCAGCAGCTCGGGTAAGTTCCTGTACTGGTGCTTCGCGTGCAGCCTGGTGGAAGTTCCGCGCATCTAGAATGAGGAGAAAGAGTTTTAATGACGAGAATTTGTTGTAGCACCTAAAAAACGCTTTGCTGCAATACGAAAGTTTCTATAACTAGTCTATTTGTCTTTATTTATTTCCAATGCATTTGCCATTGTGGGATAGTTTGTACCTATGACCTATACCGTGCAAATACTGGCAGATAGTGCGCAAGATATCTGCATGAACCCTAATATTGTGTTTTGTTTTCGTTTTCTCCTATGCCAAAACTAATATTTAATAGACTGAGGCGCTGACAGATACCAGTGGACATCCGGTCATGCTTACTGTCATGTTTACAGTAACGCTCTGACATTCATTATGCACCACTGTAAGCAACATACATTCGGAGCCGTAGCGGAAAACAAACTGGGCACCTTGCACTGGCGAAAAAAATATTTAAAATATTTCATTACTTTGCTACATATCTAATTTCGCTTTTGAATCTGCTTCATATGCAGTGCAAATTCGTTCTCAGTATGACTCCGATTATGCTTAGTAACCAGTAGTGAGCGTAATGTTAAGACAATCTTGCTCTTTTTGAAAAAAAAAAAAAAAAAACCTCATAAGCCAGCTTATCCACATAGCAAAACATCCTTTTCATTGAGGTGCATAAGGGGGATGCAGCGATGAATATTTCCGTTTCAAGACTTCAGTCATACACGATCATAGTAAGATGCATTCCATCGCGGTTAGGGTTGCGGCCGGTTGAAGGAGGAAAGTTGGAGAGATGTAGCGAAGGGGATGGTGTTGAGGTAGCCTCCTCTCCACGCCACAGAGCCTAAGACTTGTGTCATCTCCTCTCTTTTCCTATAGCCTCTGCTGTACTGCCACAAAAAAAGTTGTACACGAGTGTAGGTCGCGAGCCTTGTGGAGGCTCTGCCTGGAGTGGGAGTGGAATCATCGAAGCTCTCCAATTAAAGACAGCATAAATAAAAGCAAAATGCTCTCTGAAATTCAAATGAGTTAAATTTACAAAAACCCGTGTAATCTGGACGTTATCAGCAGTGATGAAGTTGGCATATAAATACATGGACCACATCACCACGGGCGTTTTTGCTATATACTGCCGGTTGAATCAGCTGCATGTGGCGTCCTAAAATTCGGTAATCCCTTTTATCTCTAAATTTGTACGCAGTCTCATGATCATAGGTTTACGTACATGCTAACCTGGCTACCTCCATGTCTGTCTTTGCATTATTCACGTCTTTTCTTGCAACCTTTGTTAGGGGCGTTGAGTTCTCAAAACTTGCCTTTTTCACACAGCGATTCTAATTGTAAGCTTTTACTTTTTAACGTTTAAAGCGATACGGACGCAAAATTTTGACCTACTATGAAATAGCTCAATATTTTTTCCGAAGGCGTGATTAGCTAAAGCTCTGGTCTGCATTCTGCATGTAACTGAGCTGGTCACCAAGTTTTGGGCGTAAGCGCCAGCTTTCGTCCGGGCAGGTGGGAGGCGCATATGACGTCACAAGTCTGTTAGCACTTAAGTCCCGGAGCATACTAGCGCATGAGTCCATCTTTTAGGCCTGTGAGTTCTAAGTTGAAGCTAAGAAAGGATGATGCTGAAAATTTACAGTTACGACATGGGAAGTGGCCCATTGAGTAAGGCTACCATTAAGGTATCCAGACTATCAAGGACTAAGGATGAGACAGCTACGACCCTATGCCCTAGTCAGGAGACGATCATTGAAATGAATCTGGGGAATGCCCGTTTTTACCCTGGAGGGCACGTTATAGAAACAAATGAGTGTGCGTAATCTAATCAAAGTTATGCCCTTGACAACGTTTTTTGTGAGCTAATAAACCATTTTTTAAGCGAGTAAACTCAAGGTGCTACCTTTATTATTCGCTCCAGCGGCCCACTATGCTGCAGTGGTAAAGGGAGGGGGAGTTGTTTTGTGGTGAGTTTTATAGCGCATAAGCGACTAATAGTGTTATGCGCCAAATCCAAGATGTATGGCGTTTTCTTTGTGGAGAAAGACGGAGACAATGTTAGGATATCATAGCTTGCTCAGGAGCATTTTTTTTAAATTGAGAAAGGACTTGTGGTAAGTAGAGTGCAGAAGAAGTGCGAGCAGCAGAGTCAGTGCTCAGGTGCATCGGCACTGCGAAAAGTATAGTGAGGTTTTTGGGACTGCAGTATTGTTACTATTCTAAACACACACACACACACACACACACACACACACACACACACACACACACACACACACACACACACACACACACACACACACACACACACACACACACACACACACACACACACACACACACACACACACACACACACACACACACACACACACACACACACACACACACACACACACACACACACACACACACACACACACACACACACACACACACACACACACACACACACACACACACACACACACACACACACACACACACACACACACACACACACACACACACACACACACACACACACACACACACACGCACGCGCACGCACGCACGCACGCACGCACACACACACACACGCACGCACACACACACACACACACACACACACACACACACACACACACACACACACACACACACACACACACACACACACACACACACACACACACACACACACACACACACACACACACACACACACACACACACACACACACACACACACACACACACACACACACACACACACACACACACACACAAAGAAAAAGGAAGTACTTCCAAGCTGTCTTTTGGCGAGCAATGCAGTCGATAAATTGTGCCCCGTTTTAATCCTTCATGGACTATGAATTGCATAAATCAACTTATGCCACAGGGTGCCTATTCTTGCATTGTACGTTGCTCCATTTATATGCAATTTGAAATTTTGATCACTTAGGTTTCCTCAGCTTTAAAGCAAGGACTCATGGCTTAGTGGTTTGCGCTTCATAACGTATTTGCACACTGTATAGTCAGGCGTGAGGCGCAATAGTTTTAGCGGCATGCCGACAATTGGTAAAGCGCGAGCTTTGTTTTGTAGTTGCTGTCTACGAAATCGGCTTGTTAAAAAAATGAAGCTGACCGGTTTGTCTATAAAGCTGCGCACAAGGATTGATATTTTCGCACCTTTAGGCAGAATATGATATGACGTGTTTTTCCTCTGTCGCACTAGTGTTGCAACCATCGGTGAAACAGCACCTCGGTAGTTTCTCTAAAAACAGAACTGATTATGCGTAAGTATACAAAGCTTTGTCATATATCACTCCAATTGCGCGTGTCCTGTGTATGTTGCGCGCGGCGACGATACTTCTTTCGGACTTCCTAATCCCATCCACTTATCTGTGTCAAGTCAGCTGCTACGTTTGCCCTGTTCTGTAAGCTACTCCGTTACGTTAAATTGATAGTCTATTATGGTAGACATCAAATATTTGATTTCTAACGCTAGAGCATTGAAGAACAGAACTTGTTCACCGAGAAACTAGGCATCATAGTTGGTTTTGCGTCATGAAAGTCTAGATTGGTCAAGGGGGTTGTGATGTCAGATAGAAAGGAAAGTGAAGAAAATAGAAAAAATTTGATTATAACGTTGTAGTGTGATTAACATGCGACTAGAACTTGAACGAATACAGATACAATAAGTGCTCTGAAATTAAGGCAGGAATAAATAGAAGGGAAACAAACCTGTCACCTTTGGGTTGCTAGGCGGACACACTACAATATAGGGTCATCGAAGTATATTCTCAATACTTGGATGCACTGGTTGTCAGGTGATAAATAAAAACAGAAATAAATATCTGTTTTATGGTAAAACGGCACGCATAAAACACGAAGACAAAAAGAAGACCAACTCGGACAGGAGCTCACTAACAACTGATGCGTGGTCGAAGCCACATCTCTCACTCAGCGAGCATGCGCCAATGAGTGAGATTGTTTTTTTGACTACGCGTCAGTTGTTAGTTTACTCGTGTCCGTGTTGTTCTCTTTGTCTTCGTGTTTTATGTGCGCCGTTTTAATATGAATCAGTACAAACTGGACCAGCATTCTATTTTATTGAAAAATCTGATTACTCGTGTCAGCGAAGTGATAATGCAAAGCCTGGTCAAGAAACGCATGGATGCTTTCAAGTAATAATCATTAACTGGAGCTTAGATGCGCTAGTATGAGTTCAAGAAAACTGAGGTTTATCCTTAATATCTATCCTTAAAGCAACGATGCTCTACTTATAAATGTCTTGCTGTGAATTAAGTCTGCCTCAGAGTATTTCTAACGGGCTTGTCTTCATGAGTACATCACAATCTATCAACGTTCGCCTCAAATGCAAATTAAAACTGCTCGTACACAACTGAAATGCGGCCGTTGTTATCAGCGCGAAGATGTGCCCCTGATTTTGTGTTATACTTTGCAGCAATTAAACTAATTTACAAATACATAATCGTCGCACTAAACATTTCTATATACCCCATGATGCTCACTGTGTGCTGGTGCTTGTTACATGTCCACAACCGGCATCCACCGGGTTCGTGATCCGAGGAGAACCTCTGACCTTCGTATACACATACACCTGAAAAAAATATTGCAAATATAATGCGCTAGCATTACTGACCGCAGTCAATGATGGCGCAGATGTGCCTGCGTTAGTCCTGAGTTAAAGTAACACGAAACGATCCTAGGAACAGAACTAGTTCAGAGAAAATTCTAACACGAGACTTAAAGGTGGGAAGCAAGCACGGACCCTTAGAGCCGGGGCGGCTTCCGTTACTCGGAGGACAGAGGAAGGAGGAAGTAATATAAAGGAAATGCGGCATGACATGATTTACAGAAAGTGACAGAACGGGTTCTCAGATGGTGACAAGTATTATCAGGAGGTGACAGATAGGTTATAGGAGTTGTGTGTTGCCATGACAGCAGATAATGCCTGACGAGATGGAAACATGGTCTTGTCAAAACTGGCTAATAATTTGCCGGGCCTGAACCAAGAACGTTATAAAAGAATTGCTGGATTGAAGGGAGTGTCCATTAAGTGAAACCTCCGTGACGCCATTTTGAGGGGAAGGGGGCAGGAAGCGAGCCAGTTGCCGCAGCGTGTGCCGAGTATGTGCACGAAGAAGCACTGGCTATTCGCGTGCGTGGCATGTAGCACGACTCATGCGGGGCATATGGTTATACGAGCCGTGTGAAGATGACGCCAGGAGTCACAAGTAAGTTTTACACGCTGAACGGCATTCCGAAATAGCTGTGCTTGTTGCATTGCAGCGCGTACGTGTGCGCTTAAAGCCTTTAATGTGCCTTTGTTGTTAGGTTTCTAAAACATCCTTAGGTGCGAAGAATTTCGGAACAAGCTGTTCGCCACGACGGCTGGCGAGCGAACGACGCCCGCTTATGTTCGGTTCATTTCAGTACAGAAATCCTAAAGTTTAGTTATTATTTCTGCATTACCACGCTCGTCAGTCTGCTGATAATTTTCTTCCAAGTATAGCACGAAACCCATGATGAGGCAGTGCTTTTCAATGACCTGCTTTGCGCGGCCGCAAGTAAAAATTTCATCATTTCTGCAAATCCGCGTATCGCAGCCCTTTGACTATGGCTTACAAACGAGTTCTTCAGAGACATATATGTCGTTGTGATAAGTTATCGACCAACTTCAAAAGACGCTTCGAAAGCAGTGTTTTGATTTTTGTTGACATAAGAGCAAAATAATTTTTTTATGTAGTCATTGGCTAAAGGATATTTGTCAATGACACCTTGTTTGCTCTATCTTTATAGTTCAAATCCTATTGCAGAATTGCACTGCCTTGTACTCACATTTTAGTTTTGGCTTCATGCAAGTCATGCTTAAATATTGCCTTCTTCGATTATATTAATTTCTCGTTTGCTATTTTTGAATGTTTATTAATTTCCTGTTTCAGCAACAAGTGTGCCTTCTTTTGGCGAACAAATGCTATATGTTTGCCAAAATAAAATCCATTCAATTTGATTTGGCTTACGGGGTTTTCCGCCCCGAAGCGATTCTGGCTATGAGAGACGCCGTAGAGGAGGGCTCTGAAAATATCGACAACCTGGGGTTCTTTACCTTCCACTGTCATCGCACCGCACATGGGCTCCTTGCTTTTCGCCCCCATCGAAAAGCGGCCGCCGCGGCCTGTATTCGATCCCGCATTCTTCGGCAGAGAATTCGAGCACCCGAGATTGAGTTATGGGGACCGCGCTGTACACGCCTTTACGTATTCTGACGCCAGCGAAATCTCAAGTCAGTTGAAATATTCAGTTGCAGTTGAACAGCATGCTCCGTTCGAAGGAAATTCTCGCGTTGAAGCAGCGACAGCTGCTTTCGAGATGGATGGATGGATGAATGCTAGAAGCGTCCCCTTTGAAACGGGGTGGTGATAGTCGTTATCATACTCAACCTTTCTTTTTTATGTTTTTTAACTTATAAAATCCGTCAACTTTAAAACTTTTTTTGCTAGTTTCAGGTTGTCTTCAGATACCCGTGTTTAATTTCAATTTACCTTTCATGTGTGCCTTCCCTGCTATTTATCGACCAATCTTCCAAACATCTCTTGCCTACCTCTACAGCCGATTTGTTCACGATCCCTTTCTTACCTATAAACCCCAGTGCCTCGGCTAGAGTGATTGTCCGCATCGACATTGGATGGACCTGAGGTTCTCGAATAGTGGGGGGTGGTGGTTTAAGAAATTGGGGGGCACAGCCCTATAACTGTCTCCTAGTACAGATTAGGGACCACCGCAACGGGGCTGTGCAAGGGAGGGGTAAGTGGGGAGAAGTGATAAATAGTGAGGGGGAGGGATGGCAAAGGGAGGGAGGGGGGGAGGGGATGGCGCGGCAATGCCAGAGGGGCTCACAGCTGCGGTGTTAGAGGCGGGGGCGAAGTAGGGTGTCCTCCAGAAAGACGAGGAGGAGCCTGAGGGCGGCAGTTTGTTTGGCTGACGGATAGAGCCCTTCACTCAGGGTTGACGAGGGAAATCCCAAAGGACGGTAGCCCAGTTGAAGGGCAGCTTGCTGATGTTGCAGGGAGGGGCGGTCACAGAGCAAGTGCTCGAGGGTTTCTTTGGGGGCACCGCACAGAACACACACTGCACTGAGAGCATGGCGGAGGCGCGAGATTCGTTCAGCAGTCCGCACACAACCGATGCGCAGACGCAGGAGGCAAAGTCCCCACGGTCGAAGGTTCGCGCGTCGAGTAGGCCGATGCGCTGGTTGGCGGCCACACGCTTGTCAGGGTGTTGGCGGCGAACGTAGCGAGCGATGATGAGTCTCGCTGCATCGTAGTGCGAGGCTGATGACGACAGGGGCACGGGGAGGTGGTGCGCCTGCTTGGCCCGCTGATCGGACGCCAGCATGTGAGGGCGTCCGTTAGAAACATTGCATGGATACTGCCACATTCCAGTATAAAATGTTTGTTTCTGGGCATGTACTGCACATAGCACAAGTTTCTTTTTCTTGATTAAACTTCCTTATGGAGCTCCGGGTTCTAAGACATACTGATATATCTTCAAAAAGAAGGCTGCTGCCTCTTGAGTTATCGTAGAAGCTTTCCTTGTTAATCCGAGTTTTCCATTTTCTATACATGTTTAGGGTCGGCTTTTATTCCATTGAATTACTCTAGTTTTTAGCCTTTCTGTTCTTTACCCCTCTTTTAATGTTCTTTATTTCTCCGTCCTGCCTTCCTACATACTTATATACTGCTTAGCTTCCAGGCCCTTTTCTGCCGCTGTGAGTTGATTCCCTCTCGGTATAAGTATTTAAATACTTTACCTGCCCAACTATTGCTATCCATTTTCTTGAGGCGTTCTTCGTACATTATTTTGCTTTGAGCCTCTCGTGCCTCGCAAGACGCCCAGCCCATGTCTCCCTGTCCTGCTTCGTTTGCAGTTTTGCCGAGGGCTCCAAGTGCTAAACTTCCCACAGATATTTGATTTATTTCTACCCCGACTGGACTTCTGCCCTTCAGCACACAACTGCGTTCCCGAAGGTAAGCCCTAATACCATTATTCCTTTCCAAATACCTTTAAGTACTTCATAGCTGTTGTACCCTGATAATTTCCTATGCTGCATTATCGCCGCATTCCTCCGCCCCTTCGCCCTGGTGGCCTGTTCTTGTTTTGCCATGTATACATGTGCTTCGTTTATCCATACCCCGCGGTGCTTATATTCTACCAGTCTTAGTATCTCACTCCCTTGCATTGTCAGCTTTTTATCACCGAAATCATTGATTACCATCAGACCCAATTAAGTACGCTGAAGCTAAAGCCGACTGAATTTCTTCAGTATTAACAATTCCCAATGCTTGTTCATCTTCCTGGATATTGGCTAAAAGAACAACGTCGTCCTCGTACATTAATCTGAGAAGCTTTTGTTGTACGTTCGTTCCACCGAGCTTATAGGAGAGATTAAAACCAAAATTGCTTGCTGCAGACTATTTTCCCTATTCCTCATATAAATCATGAACAACAGCGGTCATAGCAGACATCCTTGCCTTAGTCCTTAGAGGTGCTTCTTAACCCCTCCCATGCAATCTCAGTTTTCTTTATTAATTCAGTTACTTCTTTACCGATGCCTTCGGATTTGAGTATGTTCCACAGAAGTTCCCTGTTAATTCTGCTGTATGAACCGCTTATGTCAAGAAAGGCTAAATACGGCGGTCTGTTTTCACCCCTGGCTATTTCTATAGATTGGGATATTACGAAAATGCTATAATCTAAGCGCCTACCACTCCTGAGTCTGTTCTTCAGTTCGCCCAGTACATTATTACTTTCTATCTATGCTTGAATTGCCAGCCTGTATGTAACTGACGTTATTGTGATCGGTCTAAACGATTTATTGTTCTTCTTATCTCCATTTCCTTATGAGATTAAATTTATTCTACTCAGTCAACAACTGTTCGGAATTACTTTATTTATTATAGCTATTTCCAATGACTTTAACAACGTGTTCTTGCTCCTAGGACCAAGCCCATTAATTAGCTTGATTAGAGTTTTGTCCACCCTCATGTCTGTACACACTACCCACAGGAATATTTGTCTCCGCCTTCTTCCAGTTATGATTTGTCAGTTTTAAGGTCTTTTCAAGTATGCTGTCTGATAATGTTTCTTCATTTTCGGGGACTACCCCATCATCATGCCTAAATGAGTCGGCGTCATCACCCTCTTGACATTTTCTCTCGACGTCCTGAATCCGTTCCTGCTCCCTATGATTTCTCTTACCAGGGAGCTTATAAGGTTCCAGAATTTCTTTGACGCCTCTTTAGTTGAGTCGCGCACTTCGATAATCCAGCGATCAGTAGGGCTGTTGCATTTTACTCTGCACCAGTATCTACAATTACTGTTTCTTTTGCCGGTGTGATTCTCATTTCCTGTCTAGATATTTCCTCTTGCGATAGCTGCGCTTTCTTAGCTTCTACATGTTCTCTGAAATCCATCCGTATTCGCTCGATTGCCTATTTATTTTCACTATTCCACCAGCTTCGAGAAGCCTTCCTCCCTTCCCAACAATCTGATTTTTTTCTTGTCGAAGTTTTGTATGGATATGTTGTGCTAACTTATTATAATCCCCTACCACCATTTAGGTGTTCCTTTATCGTTTCCTCAATGCCCGATGTTACTAGTTGTTTGTCGGTTATATTTGCGTTTGTTCTTCGTGCTTCTTGGGTTTTATTTTGGACCAGGTGTCCCACCTGCAGGCTAATTCGTTTATGGTCACTTCCCGGTCTACATGCGCTTTCCTCATCTATATCCATCCTCGCGAGCTTGTTGTAGATGCCGGGTGACATCAAGCAGTAATCAATGGTAGTTTGCCTATTCCGGAATTCCCACATTTACTTTTTATATACAGTAACTAGGTTAAATTGCTCACAGGGTTCTAGACTTAAATTTCCGTTGCCGTCGGTGTAACCAATCAGATACTCAATGTGTTCATTCATATCACCCAATAAATTATCTCGGCGCCGTCTGTTAGATATCTTCACTGAGACATTTACTAGTTCCCTGTTTTTGTGTTTGCATTTGTCCCTTGTTCTTAAATAGGCTACCCCTAGTCATACCGTTTTGCCTGCTATTGTTCCTGAAACCCAGACATGTTCTCTACAAGCTGGCTTGCCGATTGGTCCTTTGGTGTATCACCATACCAACCCCACCACCCTTCTCCGTTGTTGTTCTATTGCACCCTTCCCAAACATAGCATTCGATAACCGGCGGTCCTTCCAGGTCCCTGAAGTGTGTCTTATATAGCATATGCACCGACCTCGCCATCTCTTAACTGCTGTTCTATTTCTAACCACTACGCTCTCCTTGTGCTGCCTTGCATGTTTATATAACGAATAATGGAGTTAACATTACTTTTCTTAGCTTTCTGTCCTATGTCTTCTTTTAGTCACTTGATTGGAGTCGCTTGTTCTGCTTCACTGTGACGCCCTACACTCGGAATCCTTGTATGACGAACTGCACTGTTGTTTCACCTGATTAGCGTCACGTTATCAAGGCACCGGCTAGCACATACAGAAATTGAATTATAGTTATGTTACATTATTAGTTTTGGATTATTTTCACACAAGAAAAATACAACAAAGGTCGCCAGATAATAAGAGGGTCACTATGAATATTGGCGGCGCACACATCTCACGTAACAGCCTGGTGTTCAATTCCATTGCTTCATTCATTCAGTTGCCATTTAGAAAGCTGTTCAGAATGCAGAAAACCCAATCAACACAAGAGTTGCCGACAAACTAAAAGCATATACGGTCATATTTGCTTGGAAGTCTGTTTCCTGTGCGGCACTTTTTTTTTTTAATTAGGTGAATCCTGATCACGAGGTGAATTGGGACGGACAAAAAATAAAATAAAAAACATACTATCCTTCACCTCCACGCCCTCAACTAAAATGGTGTCCAGATCACTGCTGTCTAAGCTTTTTACAATGTGCAAACATAGTCCGAAGAGCAGTGACTGTAAACGCATGGCCTCATTCCAGGGCTCGCGGGTTTTTCCTGTAACCTGAAAAAGAAAAAAAAAAATAAAAAAAAATGAGCAAACTCAGATTTGCTGTTTTACAGAAGCATGGAGCTAAATATGTACTGCCCAGCTCAGTATTTTCATGATTTAAATATTTTTACAACTTCACTTTTCAGAACAGTGCACGTTGGAAGCAGGAGACGGTAGTTTTCCTTTTTGGGGAAAGTATTGCATGTGATCCGCAGAACGAAAAGTTCAACCACTTTAGCTCTCCAATACGGCCCAATAGCTTCATTTGGAGTAGGCCCTTGAGTGATGGCAGTTTAATATATGGGTCGTTTCGGTCCCTGAAAAGTAGGTATTTGTAAGAATTACCTAAGGATCACGGTGTTTCCAGGAAAGTGCGGAGACAAATTTAAAGTTCTTCAGCTAGCGCTTCGAGAAGGAAGGAACTCTTTGAGTGCGTGCTTCTTACCGTGCACCGAATTGCACAGTGGAGTGTATATGAGGATTGAGAGATTGGTTAATAATAAAAAAAACGGTATACTTGTCGGTCTACATCGTCTATACATCGTCTACATCGGTCTATATCTACAGCGTTTTTCATCAGTGCTGAAGTTAAGTTCGAAATGTGTGGAACAGGTTGAAATGACGGAAATATGGCTGATGTTTGAGGAAAGACCAATGAACGAATCTGACAGAGAAGGTTCATAAATATGGCACAATAGTGTTGAAGATAAAATATTCGCTTCACCTTTCGCTTACTTATATGAAGGAGCCCATAAACGCATGCCATCGGATTTTACACCTGATTTGAGGTGCTTGTAACGGTTGGATTCGCTAGAGACACCAAACGTTAGAAATCAGTTTATTGTTAAGCTCGTGTTGCGCACAAATGATTGCTTTTCAGTAATAAAACAAGTTTTGCATCTGAAAGTGAGAGAAAATGTTATTTAAAAGCGCGTCACTCAGTTCTAACTTCACGCTTACATGAACTTACATATACCACTGAACTATATGCTATTTAGCGTCCAATATACGTCGTATTGTGTTTAAAGGCGTTAAACAGCTGGTCTGGGAACAGTTTAGGTAAATGTATTGAAAAATACCGTAGTAAGATGCGATTCAAAGACGCCTTTGCCTTGCTACACAAGTCAGGGGGTGAGATGGAAAGCTCGATAATTGATCTAGGCGACCGGAGGACGATGGCGTGTCTAAAATGCATATCCAGGAGAAAAAAAAAACTATGTTCAGCATTTCAGGAAGGAACAGGAAGTTGCGATAGGCAGAAAGACACTGGCGGTAGTAAAGGAATACATATGCTTAAGCCAGGCAGGGATTGCGGTTGGGGACTACGAAATTCAAGTAACGAGTAGAATAAAATGGAGTATAGCGGATTTGCCACGTATAGCGACAGTTTACGAATATATTCCTAATACAACATTCAACATTGTAACAACTTTATTTTAATGGTACTTATTTAGGGGGCAGAGGTTGCAAATGAAATGCTCCAGCCATAATTAAGGACCGTGGAGCCAGCTACTCCAAATATGACAGGTACAACGTTGACCGGAAGGGTGCAGGAAACAAATTAGTGGTATTATATTTGAAATAAAGAAGAAATGAATACTCGCAATGCATGTAGTGGCAATGCAAGATAACTGATAATTTGAAAAAGGCAATATAGTAGTTTCCAATACATGGCAGATTAGCAGCAGGCTGTAGAAATTCCGGTGAGTGAGTGAGATTAGAGGGTCTTATAGAGTAATAGAGAATAAGGTGGACATGGGTGAGTGGGTAGTACGTCTGATTTATAAACTGTGAATGACAAACAAGTAAATTACTCCATTTTAACGCAAGCTAATATTTAGAAAATATTTTGCTTCACAGCCCTAGACCATTTATACAGATATGGTATAATGACTTCTTGCAATAATACAGTTGCTTTCGAATTAAGTTTAAAGATGCAGTCAGTAGTTTTTTAAAGGCTCCTTTAACTAGTCGGCGTGAGCGCCGAAAAAAGCTTTAAAAACTTATTTTTACCGCACATCACAAGATGGAACCATTACCTTTGCATTAAATATTTCGGAACCATCTTACATACCTAAAATTTGCTTTGCAATCGAAACGTGTCTCAGAATACTGGACGTGACACAGAAAATTGTATGATGCTGCTTATGATTAGCTTAATCGAAGCTGACAATGAGAGCAGACATGGCGGTATGTACAGCTTGTTCTCGCGGTCTCTATCCTAGAAAAAGTTTCTATCCCTGCGTCAGATTCTATCACAATGGCGAATACAGTCCTTGTGGCTGCTCTCCTATTTTAAGTCGCGGGTTTTATTTTTGTGGCGGCATGAGTGTAAAGATGGAGTGGCCGAAAAGTGATACTCAACTTACAGTGATCGTCGTGTCGTACATTCAGCATTTGAACGAAGTTTAGAAATACAGCCTCACAGCTTAAGACAGATTTTAGTAACCGGATATACGATGACGTTTTTTTTTTTTTGCCCGCTCTCTGTTTCTTTGCAATATGAACAATTCAGCTCTGACAAACAATTTTCTGCAACATGATTTTGTTTATACACGAGAGCATAGAAACAAAGGTTGCAGTGATGAGGCCTAAGCAGCTATAGCTTAGCAATGAGAAAAACGACATGGTGGCGTCTATATGTCGTATTGAGACCTGACACGAATACTGGCTTAGTATTTATATGAAACATGAACGTATCCACCAAGAGGAACGCAGAAAACTTTTGCTTTTGAACACAGCTGATTTTAGCGAAATGTTTAATTACAGCCGCAAGCTACCTCTCTGGAAATGTAGCAGAGCAAAAGAAAGGATAATAAGAAAGGTTGTTATGACACTTACGTCTCTTGGCGGCCAGACTTCAAGCAGTACGGCAAAGGATCAGTTGTGAGGTTAGTTTCAGAGAGGATCGTTCGTGTCACAATTTCCCAGTCCTGCGTATTTATACAATGATCATTTGCGGGAACGCAGTGCCCACTGATTGTGAAAGTGTTTACCTGGTTTTATTTTGAGCGCAGCTGTGCTGCATCACACGGGCTTTGCAAGACTCCAATCCATTCCCCATATTTCTCTAAAAAGGTCATCAGCAAAGCATATCAATCAGTGTACGTAGCACTCCGCGATAAAGGAGTTTTAGACGACTTCATAAATTGAACATTTTGAAATTTCCAACAAGAGCATACAGACACCTGCCGAATAAATGGCAAATCAAATTCGCCTAGCAAACTTTTGATTTCTTACGCGTTAATTGCTATTTTTTGTTTACTTTTGTCATGGCTTCAAATGCATTTAGCCGGAACCTTAAAGCGTTGCAACGGATTTCGTGCGCGGAACCATATAGGAGGAGGAGTCTGATTTGTAGCCTTCACGCTTTAATTGACTGGCATAGCAAAAAAAAAAAAAAAATGTAGAAGCTCACCTAAGTAGCTCGGACCAGTCTCACGGGTGTAAACCAGAGGACGCTGTGACTGCTGCCGCTTTCATCTTGGCTCGCTTCCACGCTTGGTAAGCTTCCAGGCAAGGGGCTGGTCTGCCTTCTCTTTGTTCGCTGGTCCCAGAAGCCTGTCTAGCACATCTCCACTCTCTCTGTAGTGCGGCGCCGGTGGTGCTAACAGCTTTAATTCCCAACAGATATAGGGTAGGCGTCAACCTACCCGCCTACACGAAGACCTGGAGACCTTGGACGCGGGCGGCGTGTTCGGCCAGTCGGATTACACCTAGCTGAGTCTCAGGGTGCGAGTTCAACAGCAGAGTGTCCCAAAGTTCTTCCATATTTATCTGTTCATTTATATTTTTTATTTCTGGACACGTCCATGTCATACATACCAGATCCGCCTTATCCTGACATAATTTGCACCTATTTGAGAATTGCTCCGGGTACCACTGACTTAAAGTAGCTGGGTTCGGAAAAGTCCTTGTTTGTAAGCGCCTCCAAATGCTTTCTTGGATCTTATTTAGTGTTCTATCTGCCGGTGGGCATTCTAACCTGTTTAGTCGATAGTGCTCTGTAATCTCTTTGTAGCTGACTAGCCTGTCCCTGCTAAGAGTGTACTGAGGATCAGAGCCTACAGGAAGGTGAGACCATGGGCAAGCTTATGAGGAGGAAGAGGAGGAAAAATAATTATTTAAATAAATGTAAACAATCCTAGGAGGACCTCTTAGACCAGGAGCCCTCTGGCTGTTCCTTCTAGCTTAGCCCGCTTATGAGCTTATGAGCTCCCTCATTTCCCTGAAGCTGGGAGTGGGCTGGTACCCATATTAGCCGGATTATTCTATCATCCTGACATGTTCTCAGTATACGTTTTGCCTGTGGAACGACCCTTTCCTTGAGAAAGTTGCATATTGCTGTTTTGGAATCACTCATAATTGTTGTAGCCATTGTCCCTGCTATTGCAAGTGCAGTCGTAACTGCAAGCTTATGAAGACGACAATGTTAATGACACAGCGTAAGAGTGTGTTACTGTGTTACAAGAAGCCTTATCGCAGTTCCTGGGCATGACAATAAAGACGACGATGTTTGCTGCATCGCCCGAGGTGAAGACGGCATTGCGTGCTGCGCAACGCGAGATGAAACATGTGGCGCACGAGCACGTGGCACCATCTGTGGAAAGATTGAGTTACTAGGTCCATGAATAACGTGAAACTCGCAAACCTCAGTGCAACACCGCATCAAACAGCGCTGCTGCTACCTGCGAGAGGCCTCGCAAGTCTCGATACGGATTCATTGGACACATGGACATCACGCACAAGGAACCGGGAACAGGATGGCCCACGATGCCGCTAGCGCGCAGCTAGAGGAAGACCACCGGCATAGCCTTGATGTGGGCCCGTCCAACTCGGATCAGCCTTACTGCTCTCCCATCTCCTTCATCATGCCAGACTCTGTCATCACGCGGCTTAAACATGAGCGGAGGGGTTTGTTGCGGGACCTTGTCCCCGATATGACTCCTCCGATCCCTTCTGGCCTCTCTTGTCCTACCCAGGTTCTAATTCACACGGCACGAGTCGGTGTAGCGTACGTACCGGACGTCCTGATTCAACGGCGCCGAAACAAGATCGGCTGCCCCAACTGCCCTTTTGACTCCGTTGACGTGCAGCACTTGATCTGGACCTGTCCTTGCACGGCTAGCTTCCGCGCCCGCTATACATCTGCTCACCACATTCAGACTTACGAAGACTGGACAGCCGCCAATACCAACGCCAAGCGCAAGCTTAGTGCCTGCTAGACTTCATGTCGGAGTTTGGCACCCTCAACCTCACCTAACCCACCTCCTCCAACTTTAGGCCTCAGGTCATCCTCATGAATAAATGAATGAATGAATGGAACTCGCAAATGGAAGCCGCAAAGCTAACTCTCTAAAGTATCCGATAATGACATTTTAAGCATCCGGCCATCTAACCCCGTGCAATACGGTCATAAGGTAACCTGTGAGTGAGTGAAAAATTTAATTGAGTAGAGATAAGAGAGGGGGATGTCTAGGTGAGGTCCCTAGTCCAGGAATCCAGTGGCTGCCGCTGCTCTCCGCGCTCGTGTCACAAGGGCCCGTTAGGCCTCTAGTCCAGAGCTGGATAGGGCAGCCTCCCACCCCTCAATTGTTGTACTGCATTCGGGTCATCTGGAGGATTGTGTGGGCAGGTCCACACCATGTGGTGGTACACCTACAGCACGCCGTGGGTGAGTGGTGTAAGGATGTACATGCGCACCGTAAGGATATGTGGACGAATCTGTTTTGTTTCAGCCCATTGATTTTGTGGTATTATGTAATCGTGCCTAACATTCCTGCCTTCCGTCCTCCTTTTTTCCTCCTCCTCCTCTCATTGTGCCATTTTTTATTGCGAAAGCATTCAGAAAGTAATACTACAGCCAAAGCGAGACCTCGGGTGGCCGCAGCTACGCCGTGAAGAGGCGTAGCTACGGTCTCATCATAAAGCAATCAGCCTGGCATGACATTTGAATTCACGTTACCCCTATGCCACGGGAAGGAGCTGCCAACTCGAGTCGCTCCTTTCATATGGGAGGGTGATGTCAGAATCAGCCTGTCAGGACCGATTACATTCTCATACACGCAAGCACGTCCATACGACTTGGTTGCAGCGTGACTTTATATGTGGGCTGGTAGCTAACACTTTCGCGTCATACCCTTAAAGGATGAGCTGAAGTGTCCCCAATAATGTAGCACCTTACTCTGATAGGGCGTGATAGAGGAATAATAGAGCAGGCAAAAAAAGCTTCCGCCTTTGCTTTCGCAATTTAACTAGGGTTACACAGAGCTAAATCACAACTAATTTTGCAGATGACCATCTTAAAAATTTCTTGAAAATTTTGTAAAGCCTTGAGATACTCAAGGATCAAAGGAACGAGAAAACGTTGTCAGCTCATGCACAATTTCCGTGCTATGTGCGCGCGCACCATAGCCTCCTTCAAGTCCTCCGTCCTAGTTATAGCTGGTTTCTTCTGCCGCTGAATCCCCCTCCCTCGTTCATACTCCCGCGACCAATTTGGTGCTGCCCGTCTTGACCCCGTCCGTTTTCTGAATACTCTCCCTGTGACGTGTGGGCGCAGACACATTAAGCTCGAAGGTATTCATACAGTTGGACACCAGAGCTCCGCAAGAATCTTGTTTAGAGACTTTGTGCCTGAATCATTATTTTCCGCGAGATCGATACCTCACAGTCGGCATCTCCTAGTGCGCGTAATTCAAACAGTGCTTTCTGGAGGTATAATCGGTCTAAGCAGGCTAAATCTCAGATACTTGTTTCAAGCAGACAATTTTCGGCTGTTTCGGTTTCATGCTGTTGTGAAAAAAAAAGGCATTAAAAAGTATTCGGAGGACGCTTAAGCTTCATCTTAAAATTAGATATGATAACGTGCGCACTCATTGCCTCATTTCCGATGCTCGTATCTCTACGTCCTGCATGCGTTTTAACCGTCTAGCTGCCGCATACCGATCGTTTCCTGCCTTCTCTGCATCCATCTTACCGAGTCACAGTGTGTAGTCGAGCCCCACCATCGCGAGAAGACCCATCCTCACACGAAGCTGTCCTGCTATTCGAAGCATATGTTTCAATACTAGACGAGATTGCAGCAGTAGTACGAGCCCCCCCCCCCCCTTCCCCCCCAGGTTAAATCATACTTCTTCAAAGTGAGCGATACAGTCACGATATTATTGCCTAGACCACAGTGGTGTCATTCTTAGCCGCCAGAAACTATTCACTATTTCATAACTTGTACTATCAACCATCACCGTCAATCAAACAACACTATGTGCATTGTCACGTGGTAGTGACAGTGTGGCAGGCGATAAACGAAGATGCTAGCAGTGCCCTGAAAGAAACTGCTTATTGGGCTGACTTGCACCTGCGCATGAATAAAGTAACACTGTGGCGTCGAAAGCGCCATCGTGTTCGTCGGTCTTCGAAGTAGTAATTACTAGGCAGTGCTTAATTTGAAGTTGGCGCTGAAACATCTAGATAAATCAGCTGAGGCATATTAGAAAAGTCCGGAATAATACGGAAACAATTGTGCTTCCCTGTGGTCATGCCTGACGAATCTCGGCTTATTTCGTGCTAGACAGTGACAAAGGCTCGATTCACGACACCAAGCATAGGCAAACAAAACGCACAAGAGCGGCTTGTGCACTACGGCCATAGTTATATAAGGTCGCATGCTCGCGGTTATTAAAAAATAACAAATGAAAATTTCAAAGGTTCGCTGTACATGATGCGTAATCCGTACAAAATAACCATCAGTTTTATTCCTCGTCTTTTGGCTCGCCATTGAGGTAGATGCACAGTTGGCTCAAAGACGCGGTTGCACCATTTACGTTGGCAGTGATGTGTCCGAACGGAGCTCCGGTGATATCCACATCGGCACATACCCAAATGTGTTCCCCTGTATGGTTTACACTTGACCTTAAACATTGCCTCTCAAACAAAGTATGGCGATGGCTTCTCGGCTCAACAATGACACTACTTTTCGCGTAAAAAGTGGTCAAACATTTAAAGACCGGCCCAGGTGGAGTGAGGTCAAGTGAGGTGAAAAACGAGGTGTCCGAGACGTTCGTAGTCCTCGTGACCTCTCCGTGCTCTCTGCTCGCGCTCGCCAACTCCTCCCGTAATGTGCTCTGCTCACCAGCGCGAAGAGATCAGTGCCACGATGATCATGGTCGCTAAAGAGTATTTCCCGTGAACCTGTGCTTCAAGAGCTTCGTCGGAACATATCACATGACATGGTACCATGGTGCTGTATTGCTCGAGTTTCCGCAATTCACTAATCATAAGCAATTAAATATAAGCATAACGGCTATGATATCACGAGCAGGTATTTGCGCCTGTTGGTTCTATGGTCGCCAAAGAGTATTTCCCGTGAACCTGTGCTTCAAGAGCTTCGTCGGAACATATCACATGACATAGTACCATGGTGCTGTATTGCTCGAGTTTCCGCAATTCACTAATCATAAGCAATTAAATATAAGCATAACGGCTATGATATCACGAGCAGGTATTTGCGCCTGTTGGTTCTATGGTCGCCAAAGAGTATTTCCCGTGAGCCTGTGCTACAAGAGCTTCGTCAGAACATATCACATGACATGGTACCATGGTGCTGTATTGCTCGAGTTTCCGCAATTCACTAATCATAAGCAATTAAATATAAGCATAACGGCTATGATATCACGAGCAGGCATTTGCGCCTGTTGGTTCTATGGTCGCTAAAGAGTATTTCCCGTGAACCTGTGCTCCAAGAGCTTCGGCGGATCATATCACATGACATGATACCATGGTGCTGTATTGCTCGAGTTTCCGCAGTTCAATAATCATAAGCGCTTAAACTTAAGCATAACGGCTATGATATCACGAGCAGGCATTTGCGCCTGTTGGTTCTATGGTCGCTAAAGAGTATTTCCCGTGAACCTGTGCTTCAAGAGCTTCGGCGGAACATATCACATGACATGATATTATGGTGCTGTTTCCGCAATTCACTAATCATAAGCGCCTAAATATAAGCATAACGGCTATGATATCACGAGCAGGCATTTGCGCCTGTTGGTTCTATGGTCGCCAAAGAGTATTTCCCGTGAACCTGTGGTTCAAGAGCTTCGGCGGAACATATCACACGACATGATACCATGGTGCTGTATTGCTCGAGTTTCCGCAATTCACTAATTATAAGCGCTTAAATATAAGCATAACGGCTATGATATCACGAGCAGGGATTTGCGCCTGTTGGTTCTAATGTCGCTAAAGAGTATTTCCCGTGAACCTGCGCTCCAACAGCTTCGGCGGAACATATCACACGACATGATACCATGGTGCTGTATTGCTCGAGTTTCCGCAATTCACTAATTATAAGCGCTTAAATATAAGCATAACGGCTATGATATCACGAGCAGGGATTTGCGCCTGTTGGTTCTATGGTCGCCAAAGAGTATTTCCCGTGAACCTGTGCTTCAAGAGCTTCGTCGGAACATATCACATGACATGATACCATGGTGCTGTTTTGCTCGAGTTTCCGCAATTCACTAATCATAAGCGCTTAATATAATCATAACGGCTATGATATCACGAGCAGGCATTTGCGTCTGTTGGTTCTATGTAACCAAACAGTAATGGTACTAATTCAGCCATGCAATGATGAAGTGGCTTCTTCTTTGATCTGATCTCTTCCGTATCCTCGTGACTTCGACATCAAACATACGGATGGCGTTCTCATATCCTGATGTGCTTTATTTTGTAGTGACGTTAAACATTACACGCCATTAATATTATCAATGCCTGGAGAAATAAGACAGAAGAACAACGCACACCATATCAGTGTAAACTTTAAACACAGGCAAATATTGGAGGGAGTCGGCAACAAACTGTATTCAGTGGCATTTATTACGTAAAAACTGTTTCAGCGTTCGCGATTAGCGGGCAACAGTGTGTTAAGACAGCATCAAACATTGTTTTTTTTTCATTTGAGCTTCACTGAAATCTACGTTGTCATACAGAAAGCAGTCGAATAGCATCTAGATATTTTGTTTTTTGAGATGACAAGAAGATTTATAGAAATTATAAAGAACAAAAATTAGAGTGTCTCTTAGATGTCTTAACAGGAGAGTGGCCAAATCCTATATTTTTCGAGAGGAAGGGTATACCCTTCATCTCCTTGCATTTTCCACTCATCGTTAGCCTCTTATGGGCGTTTGTTGCAGTGCTACATATAATTATAATTGGTGTACATGAAAGACGCAGTATCTGTCACGGGTTCTCCGGCAAGTGTGTTTTCACAGAACACCATCCCTCCTTAGAGTGTCGGTCCGTGGCGCGCATTCATGTGTGGAATTGCAGATGGCAGGAATGCTAGAAAAGGACACATCCCTACGGAATCTCTCGGAATATGACAGATCTCGCGCAATTGATCTCATGTACAACTCTCGCGCCCGGGAGTTCGTTCCCTGAGCCTATAAAGGCTTTTGCCTTAAAAACATCATTTGCACGCCGTGCAAGACTTCTTAGCTCGTCGGCGTGTGCGACTACACTGATCTTTTTCTGTGCTATGATGCAGTTGTCATCGCAGCCTTTGGAACGTGTTTTATCAATCCCGCGGAGTCGAACTGAAAAACAAAGCTGCAGAATGTTCTTTCCATTCCACAAACGCTCTTTCACAAAACAGCGCCTTTTTTGTTACTAAATCACAAGGAGAAAAAATGTCTAGAATCTCGAGTAAAAGCTGCAGAAAAAGAAAAAAAAAGCCCTCAAGGAAGAGTTGCAAGATTATTTGATGTAGGGCTTGTTGGTTCATCCTACGGAAGTTTTGATGGCGCAAAAGGTACACACACAGGAAACGACAGCCTGTTTCTTTCTGTCGTTTCCTGTGTGTGTGTCTTTTGCGCCGTAATATTTTGAAAGAAGAGTACTTTGGGAAGTGATTTTAGTGTATACTCTATATACGGCGCCTCCCAGCTAAGATGGATCAAAATGAATAAAAAAAAGAAAACTAGACATTCGGTCACCTGAGTGGTTTTAGGAGCCATGTAAAACACCCAATGTTGTTTTAGCTCCTCCTGCTTCAATAATTAGTCGAGGTTAACTAATTGAGCTTTTAGCTATTGGTGTAACATGCAACTGTAAATAGTCAACTTGTCGAGAGGCACGAAAATAGCAAACACAGGTGTCATAAGCGAGGTAGCTTTAGCCTATGCCGTTGTTTATTCAGGAGACGTGAAAACCGGCGAATTTTAAAAATTACCACGCAATTTTACCGCAGTAGTCGGGAGAATACCAAACCAGAATCTCGTAAACAGCAAAATCTGCACTAATTCTGTAGGTGTACCTATGGTGTTACATTTTCAAAAAGCAGTTCAGCCTTTAATAGGAAGTGTCATCCACAAAACAGAAAAGGTCAGAACACAAGAACAGATGATAATATCCTGCTGAGTTCAGAGATATGTCGGGAGATATGTGCGACAGATCCGACTTATGTTCTCTAAACCCTGCCAGAAAGAATTAAAAAAAGCGCATATTCAGAGACTTTTGCACCAAATTAGTACAATGAAAACTGAGATATCAATGTTAGAATAAATACAACAATGAAGGAATAGTCACTTACACCTGGTTAAACTGATATAGAATGGGAGTATGGAAGTCACGCACATTGCAAGAGTAGGTGAAATATGTAATTTTATTCCTTCGCATTGGGAGACCTATATCACACCTTTTTACTGAAAAGAGGCAAACGACTCTGAGAGAACTGTACAGGTGTGCTCACTGTGAGGCATATTTGTTCGCTTGGATAAAATGCGAACAGAGACGAAATATGTTCAGCTCAGTTCAGGCGTTCAGTCGTGTCCGACTCTTCGTGACCCTATGGACCATGTCACGCCACGCTTTCCGGTCTCTCACTATCTTCTTAACATCACATAGCTTCATCTGCAATGCCTCGAGAATGCCATCTAACCATCGCGTTCGCTGCCTACCCCTTCTCCGGCGACCCTCAACCTTTCCCAACATCAAATCTTTCTCCAGCGACTCCTCTCTTCTCATCAGATGACCAAAGTAGCTGAGCTTTAACTTTAGAATTTGACCCTCCAAGGAGCAGTCAGGGTTTATGGTCGACAATATCGACTGATTTGATCTTCTGGCAGTCCAAGGAACTCTTAAGAGTCTTCGCCAGCACCACAATTCAAACGCGTCAATTCTTCGGCGGTCAGCCTTTTTCACAGTCCAACTCTCGCATCCATACATCACAACTGGAAAGACCATAGCACGGGTTATACGGATCTTGGTTGGCAGACTAATGTCTCTGCTCTTTACTAGGCGGTCAAGGCTAACCATTGCTCTCTTTCCCAGAAGCAGGCGTCTCCTAATTTCATGGCTGCAGTCTCCTTCCGAGGTAATCTTGGCGCCCAAGAACAGAAAATCTGTCACAGCTTCCACTTCTTGTCCATTGATGCTCCAGGACTTGATAGGGCAAGACGCCATGATCTTCGTCTTTTTAATGTTCAGTTTAAGCCCAAACTTCTCACTCTCTTCTTGTACGCGCATTGGTCCCCGTTTCCTCAAAAAGAAAAATGGGTGGTTAAACTTTGATGTTTATTTAGCATTGCCAAAGAATCAGGGAATGTAAACCAGTCTGTAGTAATTAAAGAATCTCTAAAAATTGCGTTTGGGTCATGAAAATATTACTTGACATTGTGCCTTGAAGCACAACACAAATAACAGAAACAGAAAGGCAGAAAATATGTGCAGATGGTGCACGCCTTGTTTGTTCTCACCTCCTGTGGACTTTTACTTTGGCGATTTGGTGATCACAGTTTGCTGCGTGCAAGGTATACCTTAGTGGTGTGCGGTGAAATATCCCAGGACATAAAAGTATTTGTGCAAAATAAGCAAACTACGAATTTTCACACTATTACAGGACTGCATGTGGTGCCGTCTTTGTTCAAAGCAAGCGAAAGCAGGATTTTAAGCTCACCAGTACAGATAGGAGGTATGAGGGTCACTTAAGTTTTGCCTTTAAGGATGTGACTCGATAGCTTAGGCTACAAGCCAGCATTTAAAGGCCCGCTTTAACCAAGCCGTATGAATGCCAACGGTAATGTGAATGCAAGCGGTTTTGCATGCTGACTGTGATATTGCCCTCCCATATGAAAGAGGCCCGAGTTGGAAGCTCCTGCCAGGCAACCCTATTTCCAGTCATTGTGCTGTGATGTCAGCGGCCAGCTATACCTCCTGTCAGCGCCATGCTCTTGATTTTTCGCTTATACGCCAACAGGCGCAGCCGACGCCGGATTTCGGGGAACGGGTTTTTTAAGGCTATCGCGTTAAAAGCCTTGCTTTACGCGTAAGAAGTAAAAGGTCACGAGAAATGAGTGCCAGCTTTTTTCTCATTTTACAATGCGGATGCAGTGCAAAAGTAGCGCCATAAGTGTTTGATATTTAGGCCAAATCCTTTATGGCTCATGGGTGGGGAGAAAATTTATGCACCCGTGGAGCTTGTCACACCGTTATTGGTGAGAAATGAATGGATTTATGAGTAAAAGAATGGTTGTGTGAGGTATATGGTGAAAACAATGCGTCTTTGCGATACATTTTTGATGTGGATTATTCAGTTAATTAATAAGAGATAAAAAGTCGATTAGACATCAAAACAGCCACGAACGTCAAAATTGTGTAAAATACTCCAAAACTGTGGCAAGAGATGTGCAAACATTTCAAAGCTTTATTGTCAGGCCTCGTCATTGCGCTACAACATAGAAAACAATCAGCCAATAGTAAAAGAGGAAACATAGTTCAGTTCAGGCGTTCAGTCGTGTCCGACTCTTCGTGACCCTATGGACCATGTCACGCCACGCTTTCCGGTCTCTCACTATCTTCTTAACATCACATAGCTTCATCTGCAATGCCTCGAGAATGCCATCTAACCATCGCGTTCGCTGCCTACCCCTTCTCCGGCGACCCTCAACCTTTCCCAACATCAAATCTTTCTCCAGCGACTCCTCTCTTCTCATCAGATGACCAAAGTAGCTGACCTTTAACTTTAGAATTTGACCCTCCAATGAGCAGTCAGGGTTTATGGTCGACAATATCGACTGATTTGATCTTCTGGCAGTCCAAGGAACTCTTAAGAGTCTTCGCCAGCACCACAATTCAAACGCGTCAATTCTTCGGCGGTCAGCCTTTTTCACAGTCCAACTCTCGCATCCATACATCACAACTGGAAAGACCATAGCACGGGTTATACGGATCTTGGTTGGCAGACTAATGTCTCTGCTCTTTACTAGGCGGTCAAGGCTAACCATTGCTCTCTTTCCCAGAAGCAGGCGTCTCCTAATTTCATGGCTGCAGTCTCCTTCTGAGGTAATCTTGGCGCCCAAGAACAGAAAATCTGTCACAGCTTCCACTTCTTGCCCATTGATGCTCCAGGACTTGATAGGGCAAGACGCCATGATCTTCGTCTTTTTAATGTTCAGTTTAAGCCCAAACTTCTCACTCTCTTCTTGTACGCGCATCAGAAGTCTCTTGAGTTCCACTTCACTTTCTGCCATTAAAGTGGTATCATCTGCATATCTAAGGTTGTTGATACGTTTTCCAGCAATCTTCACTCCAGCTGAAGACTCGTCCAGACCGGCCTTCCTCATGATGCACTCTGCATATAGGTTAAATAGGCAGGGCGACAGTATGCAGCCTTGCCTCACCCCTTTCTCAATCGGAAACCAATCAGTAAGACCATGCCCAGTTCTGACTGTGGCCTCTTGCCCTTCATAAAGGTTCCTGAGGAGACAGATGAGGTGAATTGGAACTCCCATCTCTTGGAGAGCTTGCCACAATCTGCTGTGATCTACGCAGTCAAACGCTTTCGCATAATCAATAAAGCAGAAGTAAATGGGTTTCTGGAACTCTCTTGCTTTTTCCATGATCCAGCGAAGGTTGGCAATTTGGTCTCTAGTTCCTCTGCCCTTGCGAAACCCAGCTTGCACGTCCGGAAGCTCCCGATCCATATACTGCTGCAGCCTACCTTGCAGGATTTTTAACATCACCTTGCTAGCATGCGAAATAAGCGCGATCGTGCGGTAGTTGGCACTGCCTTTCTTTGGAATGGGGATGTAAACTGACCTCCTCCAATCCTGTGGCCACTGCAGGGTTGTCCAAATCTTTTGACATAATGTATGCAGTGTGTTAACAGCGTCGTGGTTGAGGTTTTGAAGCAACTCAGCTGGAATACCATCAATTCCGCTAGCTTTGTTCTTAGCAAGGCTGGCTACGGCCCATTCAATCTCACTCTTCAGGATGCCCGGCTCGAGATCAGTAATCACAACCGTCCTATGTTGGGTTTGCACATCCGGGTCCTTCTTGTACAGTTCTTCTGTGTATTCCTGCCACCTCTTCTTTATCTCTGAGGCTTCAGTGAGGTCCTTGCCTCGTTTGTCCTTTATCACGCCCAGCTTAGCACAGAAGCTTCCTTTGATATCCTTGATTGTCTTATACAGAGCTCTTGTGTTCCTTAATTGGCTGTTGTACTCAACTGCTTGACACTGTATGTTCAGGAAGGCATTCTTATCTCTCCTTGCTATTTTCTGAAAATCCGCATTGAGAACCTTGTATCTTTCTCTTTCCCCCATACCTTTTGCCATCCTCCTTTCCTCAGCTATTTGCAAAGCCTCTTCAGATAACCAGTTTGCTTTTTTGCATTTCTTTTGCTTTGGAACTACCTTAGTAGCAACTTCTTGTATTATATCACGAACATCAGTCCACATCTCTTCGGGCTCTTTGTCTTCTAGATCTAATTCTTGAAATCGATTCCTCACTTCCACAGCATATTCTAATGGAATCTGATCCAGATCATACCTGAAAGGTCTTCTAGTTTTCTGCGTTTTCCTCAATCGAAGCTTAATTTTGGCAACAAGAAGCTGATGATCGGTGCCACAATCGGCCCCAGGCCTTGTTTTTACTGCTTGTATAGCGCTTCTCCATCTCTGCCGGCAAATAATATAATCGATCTGATTCCTGTACAGACCGTCCGGTGAAATCCATGTGTACAGGCGCCTCTTGTGCTGTTGAAAATGAGTATTCGCTATGGTCAGGTTGTTTTCTTGACAGAACTCTACTAGCCTCTGCCCAGCTTCATTTGGCTCACCAAGACCAAACTTGCCTGTAATTCCGGATATTTCTTCACTACCGACCTTAGCATTCCAGTCTCCTATGAGAAAAACGACGTCTGATGATGGGGTGCGGTCTAAAAGGCATTGTAGGTCCGCATAAAATCTCTCAACGTGAGCTTCTTCAGCAGCAGTGGTCGGTGCATAGACTTGGATAACTGTTATGTTGAAAGGCTGACCTTGGATCCGAAGTGAAATCATTCGGTCGTTTTTGGGGTTGTACCCTAGCACTGCTTTGCCCATTCTTCTGTTTACTATGAGAGCGACCCCATTCCTTCTCTTGGATTCGTGCCCCCAATAAAAGACATAATGGTCGCCGGAGTTAAATTCTCCCATTCCGGTCCACTTGAGCTCGCTGATACCCAAGATATCAATGTTCAATCTGACCATTTCTCGCTTGACGATATCCAGTTTACCTTGCGTCATAGACCTTACATTCCATGTTGCTATGTGATATATCTCCTTGCAACATCGGACTTTCCGGTCGCTTCCCGACACATCCACAACTGAGCGTCCTTTTGGCTTTAGCCCAGCCGCTTCATTCGTCCTGGAGCTACTAGGAATCGCCCTTTGTTCATCCCCAGTAACATGTGGGACGCCTTCCAACCTGGGGGGCTCATCTTCCGGCGCCATATCGATAATGGTATTGTGACTGGCCATAGGGTTTTCTTGGCAGGAAATACTGGAGTGGGTTGCCATTACCTTCTCCAGTGAATCACATTTTGTCAGAACTCTCTGCCGTGACCTGTCTATCTTGGGTGGCCCTACACAGCAGAGCTCACGAGTTCATCGAGTTTCGCAAGCCCCTCCGCCACGACAAGGCAGTGATCCATGAAGGGGAAGAGAGGAAAAGAGGAAACATAGAATGAGCAAAAGAGTAAAAACAGCACAAAAGAGAGAAAACAATCAAAAGGAAAAAATATAAAATATATAAAAAAGAACAAAACCACCGAAAAATGAGCAAAAAGAATGTAAAGAGAAAACAAGAAGGCAACGAGTGAAAAAGTAGCAAAAAAGTGCGAAAAGACGCAGGAAAGGCTTTCACTTTCCGTCCTTAAGACAGATCTAAGTGCCCCCAAATAGTGTTTTCGTTATGAAACAAGTTCCGCTGCTCGGTTACTTCTGTCAAATAGAGTAATTTCCGAAAGGTGCCAATGCAAGGCAGATTTGAGTCATCCACTATGAAATCGCCCATATGACCCTGTGTACAAATCTACGCATTATGACTACAAAAGATTGACTGAAAGTTCTTTATTTTAGGGATCCAGGTAGAACGAGAGGAAAGAGGTGATTTACACTGTATGAAGGAGAACTGAAGAAGGGTACATGGGGGATGCCTCAGTTAGCAGGTCGAGCCAACGTTTCGAAAAGTGTACTTGTCTTCGTCTGGGCAAAGCGACCGTCACTGGCAGTGGTTTAAATATGCTCTTGCTTCAGAAAAGGAAAAGCTTGGGAGGGGGAAAAATGGGTGAGAAGAAAGTAGGTCAGGGAATGTGGAGTTGCAGGAGGGGTGAGAAGAAAGTAGGTCATGGAGTGAAAAAAAAAATGTGTTTCTTCAGTATGTATTTCTCAGCTTGCAACCAGGGATCCTGTGGCCTGCAAAAGAAATAAAAGCGGCAGTACCAGGAAAAGCTAGAATACCGGGTGGATGATTAGGCACTACCCAAATAGGTTCGGGGCAGATACACAGGCTCTAGAAAGGGTCCTGTTAAGGAGTATATCCAAAAGAAACAATTCTTAACTTTCCGCAAAGGAGGGGGTGGGGGTGTGAAGGACAAAGCAACAGAATAATAACCGCACAGTGAGCCCCAACTAACATGAAAAAAAAAGTTCGAGGGCAAGCTCGAGTAGCAAGCGATAAGCAGGAAATTTGTTTGGAGAAGCATGTGCAGCTTATGCTATTGCGGAGGGGGAATAGGGTGTACATGTGCTGTGAATAAACTGAACAATTAACGCTATGTGGGATAATTTAATTTTTTCGAACTTATGCTCTTTCATTTCAGCAAGACCATAAGTTCGAAGAAATTAAATTATATATTCTCCAGTAAGGCTTTAAATCTGCAAGGGACAGAAAATATTAGGACCGGGCGCCCGTTGTATGGCGCCACCGTCGGGTAGATGGATGGATGGAATATAGGAGCGTCCCCTTTGAAAGGGGGTGGTAGCAGTAGCTATCATGCTCAGTTTTCTCCCAATATCTTAATTATTGTTTTAGATTGGGTAACTATGCCATCATTCTATTTATTAAAATTTTCTTCCTACATTACTAAAATTATGTCACTTCTCTGCTTTAAGCCACCAATCTTCCAGTCGTTTTTTGCTAGCTTCCATCGCCGGTTTATTCACCCGGCCATTGTTATCTCTAAACCCCGGAGCTTCAGGAACAGTGATTGCGCCTGCACCAACTTCCGGATGGATACCATTGCATTCGAGTATAATATGATCAATTGTTTCACTGGTGTTACCACATACAGCACATGCGTCATCTCCATTGTTAAATTTCTTTTTGTAGCTGCGTGTTCTAAGGCACCCTGATCCAGCTTAAAAAAGTAGGGCACTGCCTCTTGAGTTATCAAAGAAAGCTTCCTTCGTGAACTGCCTTTTCCTCTTTCGGTATAATTCCACACTCTGTTTCTTTTCCATCAAATTTATCCAATTTTTACCTTCTGTGTTTTTCACCTGTTGCTTAACGCTCTTTATTTCTCCGTCCTTGTGACTAGCATACTGACTAGTTAGTTTCCTGGTTCTTTTCCTCCATTGTGAGTCAACGTTTTTAAGTATAGGTATTTAAATACTTTAGCTGCCCATCTGTTACTGTCCAATATCCTCAGGCGTTCCTCATTTAATATTTTACTCTGAGCTTTCCGTATGTCGAAAGATGCCCAGCCCATATCTCCCTACACCACCTCATTTGTGATTTTGCCGTGAACACCTAGTGTTAATCGTCCAACAGCTCTCTGATTTATTTCTAATGTCAACTGTACCTCTAATTTTAGGCAATAAATCGCACTTTCAAATGTAAGTCTGGGCACGATAATTCCTTTCCAAACACCCCTCAAAATCTCATACCTGTTGTATCCCCATAATACCCTATGCTTCATTATTCCGACATTTCTTCGCCCTTCAGGACTCCGCCGCCATCGGCGGAGTGCTGAAGCAGCGAAGTGCCGAGGCAGCTGAGCGGCGCAGCCGTTTCCGTTCTGCGAGGCGTACTCGAGGACGTCCCTACCCGTCGTTTTGCAGTGCGGTTTTGAGCTACTTTGAGTAATCGCAAGGAGTATTTTTCTACCGGAAAATCTTGAAAAACAAAAGGGCCGTCCTCAGCAAGGTGTGTATGTGTGTGTTTGTGTGTGAAAGCACTCGGCACATGTTACTTCTGTTATAATTCGAAAACTCAGCGCAAGCGATTTCGCCATGCGCTAGAAACGCCTTCGTTAGGTGCTGTGAAGACGACTTCGGAGATGGAATCGGCGCCTGAACTGCGCGTTCATCTTATTTGTGTTCTTGTCGAAACTCGCCTCAAAATCAAATACCACCGAGCCGTGTAGCCAAGGGGCCATAGTAGTGATAGTTGTAATGGTCAGCGTCCATGTAAAATGAAAAAGATGCTACACCTGTCTTTTTTGGTAATAGGCTCAAACTATTCAGAATAGAATAATAGTAGATGGCATTCCGCCTTCAACCTTCCAACGAGAGCTGGAAAGGGAGAAAAATAAACAAGCAATGCAAAAGTAGGATTGTCTTTATGGTAGGAAAAGCAATCAAACATACTTCCAAGAGACCTGCAAAATTACGCTACAATAGGTCACTGAACTGTGCCTTAGACTATCAAACTTCATCCTAATATAAGCGAAATGAGTAATACCACCTCAGCATCATTTTTATATATACGATAATGCTCTGGTTGAACACGTCGGAGCTGCTGTAGATAATTTACATAGAATATGTTATGATATAAATACATTTCTATTGACATGCTGCTGAGGTCGCGAAAAGAAAGAAAAAATAATTTCCCTGCTATGAGCGGCCCTATGTTTTCGCACACCTGCTAGGAAAGAGGGGTCTTAGGAGTATTTGACTTTTGCTTATTTAAGCGTTCTCCTAGCGCAGGAAGTTCAATGCGATTGACCGCAGCTGCCTTGAGCACTTGAAGACAGTAGTCCAATACTGCCGAACTGTTAAACACAATCTAAAAAAAATCAGACAGTGTGATGTGTTGTAAGATAAGCCACCGACAACTAAGAAGGCATTCTATTGTTAAAGGAATCCCTCTGATGGCTCGTTCGCTAAGGTGTTCTACTTTCTCAGCGTACCACGAACATTCGGGGCCGATACCTGAACGCGATACCTGATGAGTATGAGGGGATACGATCATATAGGTAGTTTTCTATTTGCATGTCAAGGATTCCGGATAACTGAAAGCTATTCCTTTTACATACCTTGTCACTGCAGCTTGCCGGACTGCCGCTATATCTGTTTACAACATTGGCCATATAAGAAATTTCTGAGAGGTAAAACGGTCATGTCTTACCGCACCATAATAAGGAAATCTCATGTTCACTAAAACGCTAATGAGAAACACTGTATTTAGACGGGCCAGGAAATGGGCGCTGCTGAGAAAATACGTATACTCGTGTCAAGTATAATGTGAACACGAAATAAAAAAAATATATTTGCTACTTGAGAAGAAATAATGTGCGGAGCCTATTAACACTCTAAACAGCAATCTGCGTGCCTTCGAAAGAAAAAAAAAGCTACACTCATGCTCATTTCCAACAATTAAAATGTATTTTTCTTTTCGTTCGCCTTTTATATGAAGCCGATAGCAGTTTTTGTGACCATGCAGTATTGAATGAACTCTGAAAAAAGTGAGTTTATTAGGCGAGACGGACATGCCACAAAGAAATGTTAACAAATTTCAAGACGTTGACAAACGAAGAGAGAAAAAAGGACAAGACCATGATAACAGGAATTGTTCATGTCTGCGATCTGCTCTTTGTGTTAAGGAAAAAATAATTCTCTATGACTATATCAGCGAAAGTAGCTGCACAAACATTGTCTCTGCCCATCACTGAAGACTGTAACGGAGCCCGAACGACGATGGTGGCTTCTATTTCCGTGCTGAGGTTTTCTTGTACAAAGGCGGGGAAATGCTAGCGTTGTAACTTGCGTTGTTGGGTTCCTTCGATTTCCAATTGTCAATAAAGTGACCACAGGTGAAGGAGTGCGGCTTCAGCTTCGAGACACTCGTGTCGTCACTCCTGGGGAACAGATAAGGCACAAAGCATCTGGTTGCAACCGGAATTTAGAAAATTCGGAACTTTCTATAACCACACAGTAACCAAATACGTAGATTCGTGCCTCTGTCTTTCAAAGAACCATGCTTAGGTCAGCCGCCACTCATGCTTGTGTGGAAACACGTAGAAATGAATAGACTTAAAAGCGTCCGATGGGTTTGCGTAGCTGCCAGGGCAGCCAACAACGCACCACGTTTCGCGAACCTTGTTTAGCCAGACTTCGTATCACCAGACCTATTCACGCAACTAGCTCAACTTTCTGCTCTCTTGGGGATCGATTCACGCACAACATCATCTAAACCTTAGGATTTTCAATTTCCACACAAACCAACGGCAAACAGCACCACACTCCAATGCGCTGGCAATGCGCCGACTGGGGCCGGCGCATGCCAGCAATTGAGCGATATGTGCCGAGAGGCGGCGCCACCCGTTCAGCTGTCCGGTCCCTACTGGCCTCGAGATCGAGCAGAGTCGCCACCTTGCGGCTCAGCGGCGAAACCTAGTCAGTGTGGATGCGTTTTCGCGTCGCGTGCCAGCCCGCAGTGATTTACGCGCGCGCATGGGGCGTGTAGAGGAGTGTTTTTGTTTGTTTCGCGGTTCCTGTGAGATTTTGCTTACCTATATGCCTCTTGAAAAATAAATATGAACACTCTATAACCCTACGCTTCATTAAAAAAATGTATATTTACTTGTCCGTATCGAGCATGTCATGCTTGGATAAGGACATCATCCATCGCGGTCTTGTAGTGGTCTTCGGCGCTTGAGATCCTTTGACATGCAATGTCTCAAACGAAGTGGTACTGTCGTTACCGCCGTGTCAAAGCAAAACAGGTCGCTGCCGTCAATAAAAGTTAATGCAAACGCTCAGAAATCGCATATTCCCGTTTCTGTTTGGAATACCACAGCTATTAAAACATATGCCACCGCAGACTGCTTCATATAGCAGAATGCCGTTTGAACAGGCCACTCTGTGCCTGCTATGCCGTCTGTATGCACGATCGATAGAGTTGTGTGAGTACTTTGGTCTTTTTTTTTGCTTTTAAACCTCTGTCGCGGTGTCTCAATGATAAGGGCGCTCGACTGCTGATTTCGAGAACGGGGGATTCAATCACATCAGTTTCGAAAGGCGCTCCTCTGCTGTGGGATTTGACTGCACAATAAACAATACCACATGGTAAATGTGGTGTTAATAATGAAAAAAAAAAAACAACACCAAAACCAGCCTCTGCAATCATCCGTCATAGCCGATGCCGCTTTCATGCGTTAAACCTGGACTAATATGCATTTCTTTTCTTTTTTTTTTGTTGTTGAAGGCTTCTGTGCATCCGTAAAAGTTTTAGTGAGCACATTTTGCTTTAGAGAAATGCTAGAATGTTTGGAAAACATATTCACTGCACCTAATTGTTACCCTAAATATTGCATAATACACTTAGATTAATGTACTTTACTGGTAGCCTGTTATAATCATTATAATCACTTTTCGTCCAAGTGCTGTCTTCCGAGCAAACTCGTCGTTTCTGACAAGGGGAGTAAAACAGCTTCATGCGAGCTTAAATATCAGTGTTTAGTTCCGGAATAAATACATCTTTATAGTCGCATGATAAGATGACCTCCATTTCTTTCGGAATAGTTTTATATCCGGCATCTGTTTTGGAAGCAACCCAAATTTTTTTTTTGCTTCGCATAAGATTTAATCACTGCTAAATAATTAGTGATAAACAAATTTTCAGCCTGTAAATCCCACAACATGACAGTGCCCATGCGCAGTTTATAACGATGTCTTCGCAGCGAGTAATTCCTAGCTTGCACTTTAACGTTACTGAAAATTAATCGCTGATTATTGTAAATTCTGTCAAGTGTGTAAAAGTTCTCTCACACGGTGAAATTTATTGGCATTGCAAAAGAAAATAATTAGACTACTAATTTACCGTTATATATTAACATCACACACTTCAAAAATCCCTTATACTTTCCTCGGTTTCCGGAAATCATTTACAGTTAGTGGCGCATGCAGTAGTACACTATCACATTCTATGACAGTGGCCGCAAAAAGTATCTAGGCAAATTCAATCCCCTCAGCGCTGTACACGTGAACAATCAGCTTTCCTGTGCGGCGAGGTTTCCTGTATAGTGTCGGTGTGATCTCATTTTTGGGGAATGCTTGCGTGTAGTTGTCTGGCCCAGAGTTGATGTGCACTCAGTGCAACTCGCCATGCAGTGCGCTGCCAATGCTACATTTAACCTGCTTAATCCTCGAGTCAAGGACGATATAATGAACCAGGCTTTCTCGATTCAATCTAAAGTACTGCAGGTATTGCATGGGCTTGACACTAAATTTGCCGGTCTCACTTGCATGAGACACGCGCAAACTGTTTAAAAGTCAATAAGAAAAACAAAGCTGTCATTAGGCAGGCCCAAGCATTAGGCGCGTGAGCGCTGTACAGCGCAAAAAACGTGCAAAGTAAATCTAGAAGTCCGGTGGTTGCGTGCTTTGTTTTCCTAAAATCCGCTCTTCTTCTGCTGTATTGGCAAAATCCATCGATTTTTTTCTGCAATATTGCAGAAATACTGCAGAAGACACGTTTTCATTGCCAACAAACCCGCCGTAAACTCGGAAGCAGACCTACGCAGCGTGCGTTTCTGCGAGCGCCGCCGGCTGCCGATCCCCACTACCGGAGTGACGGTGGCGCCACCTCTAGGTCAATTTCGCGGCGAATAGGCTGTCCTCGAAATTGTCATGACATATCTTTTTTCGACCTTTTTGGTGTTTCGATGGCCCTCGTGAGCTACAAAATTTGCGGAAAGCTTGAAGAATTGTCCCCTTTGGATACACTCCTTATCAGGACCCTTTGTAAGAAGGTGCATCTGAACCAAACCTGCTTAGGTGGTAACTAATCATCCACCCGGTATTTAGTGCGAGGACATACCGTGGTGCCACCTCTCTGAAGCGCCCGAGTGACGATCTGAGTGGGATAACACGCGTTGAACAGCTGCTGTAGGATGCTCTCCTAGGCAGTTCAGTTGCGCGTTAACATTACATTCATTTTTTTTTATTTAATTAACACCTCAATGTGGACCTGTAGAAGCTTATTTTGAAGCATTAGATACACTCATTCGGCAAGAAAGCCCTTCACCGATTCAGAGTTAACGAAATTGGCGAGCTTGACATACGACGATGCGCACCGACTGCAGCATTGCTGCTGTTATGAAAAAAAAAAAAAAAGCTGCCACACAACCATTCAGATTTAAACGGTCACTGAACAGGTAATAGGATTCCTTTACTAGATCAGAGGACTGTCAGGAGCCTGCCAGAGGCTGAGCACCTTCGCATAGCGCCGGCGGAAGCGGCACCGTTCGCCTGCTCCCTTGAACCAGACAAATTTGACTGTGGGGATGACATGAATTAATTTTTTAACAAGAAGACATGCATTCCCCGCAGCGAATTATTGAGGAGTGAATACCGTCATTGGCACTCTTGGCTAGACCGTTTGTTTCCCCGTGTACAGTAGGTTTTTCGTTATGCACAGCTGGATTCTATCAGCACATCACAACATGCATGCAATGCTCTAAGTTGTTCACAGACTCTGTCCTTTGAAGCTACTACAGCACTGCAGACGCTGCCTGAGACAACTCACCATTCATACCGCTACCAGAGGCGGCAGAATATTCCAGAGTACTTCAGTTAAACTTCCGTGTCAATGCATTGATTTAGAATAATTTGAGAACTTTTGGCTTTTGCATGATCCTTCCTTTCTTTGGAAGCGTGCTGCTCCGTAGAGAAGCCACCATCTTTCCCATCCTTCCAGCTATGATGTCTTTAGTTTCATAAGTGATAAGCACAAATCAAAACGCGCGCGCCGTTTCTTCTGCCGCTTACCGAACTGTTTAGCGCCAACGCTACGGACGAAATCTTGCTCGCTGAAATGTCCGCTGCGCGCATCATGAGAATTATCACTCGCTTCTTTGCCCATTCAGTCTTAATTAGGAAGATTCTGTTAGTTTTTGTTTCGGGTAGCAATGGGAGCTTGCGCCGGGTTTCCTCCTGACCTTCGGTTACAGAGCAGTTACGGACCGTAGCAACAGCTTAAATAAATTTCAGCAGCCTCAGTAACGCTACAAGATCGAAATGTTTAAGGCTGGCACTCTTTATCAACCAAAACTACATGAGTAAACGTGACTATTAGCTTTTAAAGCGCACAAATTCAATCGATTGTCTGCTTCAGCAGCAGTAAGAGGAGTCACGTGATACCACTTACTCCCCTAGGTCGACACTAGCGCCGTTCCCTCGAGTGGTTGCACTTGCGCCCAATTGTAGTTTTTCCTAGTACGGCCGCTTTTATTTCTTTTGCAGGCCACAGGATCCCTGGTTGCAAGCTGAGAAATACATACTGAAGAAGCATTTTTTTTTACGTCATGACCTATTTTCTTCTCATCCATCCTCCCCCTCCCCGTTCCCTGACCAACTTTCTTCTCACTCACTTTTGTCTTCCCTAGTTTTCTTCTTCGGAAGCAAAAGCGTATTTAAACCCCTGCCAGTGATTATTGCTTTGCCCAAACGAAGATAAGTCCACCTGTCGAAACGTTGGCTCGACCTTCGAACTGAGGCCCTTTACCCTTGTTCACTGCTCCTTCATACTTTATTTTAAGGATAAGACATAAGTCCTCTTTGGAGAAAAATGGCGAAATAATTTAACTAAATCGAGTTCCAAGTCACTGTATCGTTTATTTTGTAGTGGCTGGGTCCGATCAAAAGGCATTTTCTAAGCAGCCTTACCCCTTCCTGAGCAGGCCGCTTTGGCTCCCACATGTAGCGAATAGGAGCTGTGCCTCGGTATCCTGGAGTAGCGCCGTACGGTAGTCTGTATGCTGGAGGGATTGTATGGATGTGAGGAGATTAGGGTTTTCATCGCACGGACGGAAGCCGAGGAAGAAGAAAAAGCGAATGAAAGCACTGAAAAGTACACAGAAACGAAGAGCTTGGTCCGAGAGAGTGAGTTCGTAAAGCGGTTCAGTTCTGCGGTGGGAGGCCCTGAATTGCGGATGCGTGAGTGTGCTAGAGTGCATGGGTTCGTTAGTGAGTACCATAGGTCAGCAGAGGCAATCCGGAGTACTAGGAGCCAGCGGGGCTGCCCTTGTACCTCTTAGGCCAGCGCTGGCATGTTGCGTTGCTGAGTGGAGAATTCGGCAGGAGCATCGAGCTCCGTCGAGAGTATGGCAGTTGAGCCTACCTGCATGCTGGCTCAAAGAGACGTCGTGCCTCCGCGAGCTTCCCTCGACTGGAGCTGGAATCATCACATCTGGACAAGAACTGTGAAACAGGGCCGCGCCACACTGGCGAAAGACGGCTTTGTTGTTGTGCTTAATGATTGCTTAGAGCGCCGGCCTAGGCCATTCGCAGGTATTCTACCTCCCCGAACGTTTCGTGAAAGTTTTCATGACGCTGCGAGGTGTCATTCTTTAGTGCGTTGTGCTTTGAATGCTGCAGGCGGGGCTACAATGGCCGTTTTAACGGCTTCAAATCCAGTATATTTCATGAATAAGTAGGGGAGGCCCGGGTGGCAGTGGAGACCTCAGTAAAGGCGCGTTACCGCGGTGATACTGGGCCGTCACCTGTTCGCCAGATTATATGGAGTTTATGCCGAGTCGGTATAAACTTTGTCGATAGAGGCATCCTAGGGCCGTGCAAGACAGGTCTTGCACGAAAATCAGTATGAGCTCCGAAGCAACAGAACATTGTCAGTAGTTACCATGCACTTAGCGCTTGCGTCTCTCCCTAATTTAGGTGGATTCTACATCAAACAACGTACCACGACAGAAGACGTAACGCCAATGGGAACTCCTGTTCTTATGGCCATAGAGAAGGAGCTGTAGAGTCTCACATTTGTGGCTTACCACTTGCCTTATACCAGATTTAATTCACTTTACGACTAGGCCCAGCAACGTAAGGAGCCCGAAGATAGTAATCAGGGCAGAATTGGCTTTTCTCGCAAGGAAAGCCACATTCATGAATTTATATAATCGTCAGAAGAGGGTAATGTGGTATCGATTTGAACCAATCGCTTTGTTTGGATAACAAGGTTGCGTAGTCTCAAAAATTCCCGCCTTGCGCTGCACACACAGTGAAACAGATATCCCTATGTTCCTCGGGCTTCTCTCTTTTCGGTACAGCGATTGGGCAAATGTGCACTTTTTATGGACTGGTTGGCTCCCGGACTTTACTTCCTCTAGGCATTTGCTTTCACAACAAAGTATTCACAATAGCTCTAGGGATGTGTCTTTTGCACAATGAACTCAGTTTCGTTGAGCGCTTTGGTCATGATGGGAGTGCAGTATTGAAGGACGTGTGCCGCTTTGGTATTTACGCTAGTGCATTGCTCACTTGTCTAGTGTAGGTCTGGAAGAAACGCACGTTTTTCCGGCTCGTGCTTTTGTTTCTCGTAAACATGTCACCTGCGCGTCAAATCAAAAGTCTGTGTCTTTCGTTGGTTTGATCGGAATCTTCCTTTATTTTGCGCATTCCTGTTTTTTGAGAAATGTGAACAATAGAGGTACGAGGGACTGTTCGGACACGTTCGGAAAATCCCTCTCGTTCGTCGCGTATGTCTGACGTAGGCTCGTGCACTGTTCATAAAAAAGGAATAATAAATCAAACAGTCAAAAGTGGCAAATTCTTCTGTTTAGGAAACATGCAGCGCAGCTGTTCAAAGCCTGAATTTTCTTCGCTTTCTTCGCTTTAAAGCCACCCGGCGAGAGTGATGGAAAGGGAAAGCGTTGTTTGCTACTTTTTTGTAGCCTTGTTTACGAGCTTTAAATCGTACATAGAAGTTCACTCTAAAAAAACTACAATACGTTGCTTCATAGCCACCAACACTGACACATAACAATTTACAGCCGATGATAAATCACCCATTTTGTGTCGCAAGTTGTTTACAGCGTGAAAAAACTGCTATTTATCACTCAAAAAATCCTTCTTGTTAACCCTGCACGTAGCTTTTATTTACCGGTCATTTGTACTGGTACTCACTCAGTCAGCCGGCAGTAATGGTCACTGGTGTCGCTAAAGGTCTCCTTTTTTTTTTATGGCGAAATCTTTCTTTGCTCTTAAGTGGTGTAAGGTCCGGCGCGTGGTCGTTTTTTTTTTTTTTGGCATATTTGGCTGTCAAGGAATGTCTCGGCGGGGTGCCGTAGTGTGAACTGCGCTTTTGGTCTCTTTTCAAGCATTTGGTTCCTTGAAGGAGACCATTAGTTCAAGAGCGCAGGCTCTTCGGACACCGTCACGTGCTTCCCTTTGCTACGGGAGACGGGCGAGATCCTCCGCTTCTCTCAGCGGGACCTCAGCTCCCCTCGGCTGAGGGGAGCTGACCTCGAATCTGGCACCGAAGAAGCCGTTTTCCTGCACTGTGTCATCGGCGTTGGTTCTGTCAAATAACATTACAGTAGAAGTAGCTCCAAATGCTGGCGCGTTGTGATTTTGAAGGCGTCGCTCCTATAGTTCTTGGTTCGCACATGAATGTTTGAGGTCTAAAATTCATGCCATTTGTTGCACACGATGTGCCGGGTCTAAAAGCTGAGGCCGAGTTCAAGCTTGACAGAGGGTGTCGGCTCTATTAGACAACTGACAGCAGAGGACAAGTGTGACAGTAAAATAATAGCGAAAAATTCAGGAAAAGGCCGAGCCGGTCTTCAACCTACGATGTAATAAAAAATGTGGCCTAAGTATATGCAGTAGTTACTAGTGGAAATGTAAATCAATCAATGAATCAATGAATCAATCAATCAATCAATCAATCAATCAATCAATCAATCCCTGTTTCTATTTCTTCCACAAAATTAAGAGGAAGAGGAGGTTTCGAAGAAAAGGTGAAGATGTTCATGTGACGAGCTTCGACCCCCTATTTATAACATGCACAATGAGAGTTCAGATAAGCCACACATCCTTATAATCTAGAAAGCCGAAAAAATGCACACAGCTATACAGTATTAACACATGATATACAGTCATTCTTTCGCAACAAAAATGCTTTCAGCGTGTTGTTATTTATACTTGATATTATTACCTGTACCATGAAGGTTGTTAAGTAAGGTAGACAAGGCGTGACGGAGCTTTTGTTCAGCAATTTTCAAGCGTGAGAAAGGGATTTTTTAAAAGTTTATTAGAATGTGTATTGCATACACTGACCTATACAAGGGTGATTTTTTGCTTTCGCTAACTTGCCATAAAGAGTACTATAAAAAGTCACGTAACTCGTTTTCTGCCAGAAACAATGATAAGGCTTTGCATTTAGTGTTGTCTGCTTTCAACTTGAAGACATCATCGTCCTTCGTCGCCGACAGTTCCACTTCGCAGAGAATCTGTGTTCTTGACGCCCTCGTCCCTGCACAAGTTCACAGCCGGTGGTAAACATCCACCTTTGCAACTAGTAATAATAATAATGGTTCACAGGAAGGGAAAGGCGAAGTATCTGTCACACTTGTAGCTGTGGGCACCTGAACCGCGCCGTAAGGGTAGGGAGGAAGGTGGGAGTGAAAGTGGATAGAGAGAAAGAGGAGCCGTAGTGGGGGGCTACGGAGTAATTTTGACCACCTGGGGATCTTTAACGTGCGCTGACATCACACGGTAAAGATCCACAGGTGGTTATGTTGAACGTTTCAGGCAGGTGATCGGTCCTGTCTTGGGAGTCCCATCGACACTTGACGGGGTAAGAGCTGCCCCAGCCCTTACCCTTCTAAGGGAAACCTCCTCCAGTCTACTTAAATTATTAGGGAGGAGGTAAGTATATGGTGGGATGAGGGCAGGTGTACTTTTCCGCAAAGAGGATGCCAGGATGGGAACGGAGCGGGCATCAAAAGGTAGCTTATTGGGGGGGGGGGGGGGGGGGGGGTACATGAAGCGCTAACCACATGCGGCGACATGCCGCGCAACGCCGTCGCACGGCGAGCTGAGGGCCGCCAAAGCATTGCCGCTTGTCGCTGTCGCACAGTTTCTGGCTTTGTAGAAAACTTCGCGTGTCGCCCGGAAGTGACTCGCGAGGCAGCCAATTGCAGAAGGCTTTGGGGTGCTGAACTTCCGCTCTGGTTTTTTGCTTTTGCGTGTGAAGTTTGTTTTCCTAGTCCGGTTTGGGCGAAGAATATAGTGCCTGCACGCGCTCACTTCGTCTGATCCTTGTATATATGAAAACATCGAGACAATTCAGTAAACGCTTGGAGAGGTAGTAAAAAAAAAAAGACTAGTGTGGCTAGATAGTGTTCATTTTCGAAAGGAGCAGGAAAAAGCCGCTTCTTTCAATGGAATTACACTGTAGTAGCGCACCGCTTCGCTGTTACCCTTTAAAATGCGATGCGTTACAGGAAATTTCATCAGTTTTATCGTACTTCATGCTGTTTATTGTTAGAAATAGGATATAACGTAATTGCACTCCCCTTGACCGATTGACGAGGCAGCGGTAACAGAGCAACGCTCAAAACGTGCCTCTGTCGCTGAGCCCCGTCGCTCCGTGCGGTATGCACCACGGATCGCGAGGGGCTGTCGCCTTATGCGGTTACCGCTTGAGTGTTTGGAACTTGGTTTGTGAGGTTGTCAACGTTTCTCTGTTGAGCGTTCTCAGCATTGTCTTGTGTGCAGTGGATCTGGAAGAGTATTTTTGTTTCCTGATTAAGAGTATGTATCTCCTGGGTTACACTTAGCGCCTTTGCCACTCTTTTCAGTTGTTTTATGGCGGCTCAGCATTCTGTAGAAATGTGGGCTTCTAATATGGACTATATTTTATTTATAGACCTCATTGGATGGCAAATTGCATAAAGTTCTATCGCAAACGGGTCGGGGTGTTCTGTTTCGTATTCATTATGTACGTTTAGCTCTTCGTGAGTCGGGCTAGTAGCTACAGTTATGACGCCATTATCTATACGCGTCGCATCTGTATAGTATGCAATACAGGTTCCTGGGAGTGCATCAACCAGATCGCGAGAGGCCGGCTTATCTTTACGTTGTAGCTTATTCGTTTCGTTCGTAGTAATGGTCGTGAACTCCCATAGAGGGGGTCACCCATTGTCGGTGTTTGCCTTGCCGCCGCATTGGTCAAGAATGCCATGGGTATAACATATTTTCGTCTCATATTTCTTGTTACCTCTCACTATTCAATGAGCTCTGTCAGTGGCTTGAGCTGTGTATATTCCTGAAAAATAGGAATGGAGGTAATTTTTGGTAAGGCAGTTATTGTGCGCATTGTGTTCCTGTTTATCGTTTTCAGCTCTGCTCACTGTCGGCTCGTGAGTCTTTAGAAGTGAGCTTGGTATAATATCTTGGGCTTAAGCAGCGATTGTACAAGAAGTCTTGCCATCTCCGTTTGGGCGCCTCCTCCCATTTACGAAACACGTTTTATCAAGTACAAATAAGTCGCAGCTGATTTTTTCATACCATGCAGCCATTGTGTTCCTATGCCGGATTTATGAACATCTGGGTCAAAAACTGTCAGCTCGTCCACCTCATGCAATGCCTGATTTTCAATCTTTAGTATAACTCTTTTCGCTGCCAATTGTTTCGTCCATTCTTATTTGCAATATCAATGTAGCTAGACTTTTGGGGTGACAACTCCAGACCTGCATGGTGTACGTACTCATCTAGTGTATTTAGGGCTTCTTGCAAATAAAGATATTGTCACGTAGTAGTGACGAGGTCGACGACACAAATGAAGGGGTCGATAATTGCACTAAAGAAACTCTTTATTTGGGCTGACTAGCGCCCGCAAAAGAACTAAACAACTCGGCGGCGGCGATAGAAACAAACGTGCTCGTCGATCGTCGAACAAAGAATGCCCGTCACACAAGGTATATGTACAATGGTAGCGAAGGTTCCATAGGCTCCCATTGGTCCTAAAAATGGCGGCTCATGGGCACCGCCATATTGGGGGGCAACTACGTATGAGTGACGTTGAATGACGTCACGCATACGTATGTTTTTAGCGCGAATTTTAAAGTGGTCTTTTTAAAGAACCCGCCTTTTCAAGCCGGTATCTCATGAAGGTTGCCTTTCAGTGCGCACCAACCTTTTCCAGTCAAATGTGCTCAAGTTCCTGCTAGTTATGGCCTTGGTAATGCGCAATTCCGAACCCAACGAAAGTTACTGGCAAAGAAGGCAGCATAGAAAGGCAGCAACACTTTCAGACGCTGGCTTATCTTGGCTGGCTAAGAATGCAATCATGCATGATTCGTAGGGGAAACCTTTGTGGAAATACTGGTGCTAGTACTTTTGAGTACAAGGTATGATGCACAAAGCACAGGCTCAAGTGCACAGTTTGCAATACAGTGTACGGCAAGTATGGTTTTCATATTCATGCTTTATTACAGCAACCAAACAAATACAGTGATAAAGCACACCAACAAAAAATACACCTCACAGGCAGCTCAAGCAGTAGTTTCTTTAAGCTGGCTATTCATCTTAATGGTCACAGTGCGGATAGAAAAAAGCCCTGCAGTTCCACGAACGTTGCCAGGTAGGAAATTGAAAAGCATAGAAGACAGTGCTGCTTCAATTGAGGCAAACATGACATGACATAAGTAGGCGCATCAACACGGGTCGCAGCTTTTTTGACGACAGATACGCAGACGGTTCGAAGTGCTTGAAAAAAAACCCCGCAAGTCTCGCAGCTGCCATGGTGTCTTCTTCTCCAGGCTGACGTTGTGGTAGCACCCACGCTCACGCTCGGCACCTGGACGTGATGCAACGTGCACGTTATTTACAATTGCGCCGTAAGGAATACTGCATACTCCAAACGCCAATGCGTCATTATTCCTGTCAATGCTAACTGCAGTACATTATATTTCCATTATATCTGAACTATGGTAGTAAATGCTCGCCCCAAGCTCTCAGCGCCTAAGAGTGCGGTTACGTACGCTCGTCCTCATGGCATGCGGGTAGCTATACTTTTCTATGGTTAAGATTGACGAGAATGAAGTGCGTTTAAAGTTACCCTCACGGTCATGCATATGCAGGATAGCAATAAGAAGACAGGCAGTAACTCCTGAGTGAATTCAGTTAAAGCACCCTCAAGGCCGCGCATATACACGTGGCTGAATTTTGATACTACCAGTTGCGAGGGTCAAATTGGCTTCGCGATGTTGGAAAACTATACAGTGTTGTGCTCAGACTTGTCAGTCATCACAATTGGTTTTAAATTGGCCTTCCGGTCAGTGGCATGCGCGTGGTTGCTCCTGAGAGCCCGGTATCAAGTTAACGATGGTGATAGCCGGCTGCGTGAAACTCACCATAAATCAGACAAATGGTGGGCCTGGGGGGCCTCCTTCGCACAGCTCAGCACTTAAAGTGTGTGCCCTGTAGTGTATTACATAAATATCACCGAAAAAATGAAGCCACGTGCGCACGAACTGGTTACAGAAACAGAAGCCCAAACAAACAGAAACAGAAGAAACAGCCCAACGAAAGCATTCGGAGCATACCTAGAGCAGACGCCTTGTAGCAGACGACACTGACAACAGCTCACCTGTGAAAGTCCAGCGGGAAGCGGTGTAGCTTGACACCGACGCCACTGTCCATGCTGTCGCAATGTGCCACGGCGCATCGTTTCTTCACACGCCGCAAGCTCATCTTGAAATAAAGCGCTAAGCGCTTCAAAAGAACAGCGCGAAGCGTGCAAAGACGGAAAAAGACTTCGCACTGGCCGCACGTCGAAGGAAACGACAAAAATCGAGAAAACTGCCGCAGCGGTGCGGCGGGGTGCAAATTTTACAAAACGGTGACAGAGACGCGACGCGCAAGGATGACGAAAACTTCGCAAAAGGGGCATTTCGAGACTGGCGATAAGAAACCGCTTCGTGAGCTCCCGCGGCCACTGTGGCTGGGTGCCGAAACAAGGCCTGCAAAGTCAAGCTGCAAATGCACCGCACACTCATCAACAGGGGGCGTAACAAGAACGTTGCAAAAAATTAAAAATGGGGAGTAATATTTTGCTAAAATAGTTTACCTATTTTATAAAACGTGGCATTAAAATGTGTATTTCTTTATGTTGTTTTATAGCGTTTTTATTTGTGCTTTTGAATTTCATTATCTAAGTGTTTTGGCCCCCCCAAAGTGGCTGTGCTGCTGTCGCGCTGGACCGTTTTTGGGCCCAGCCTTCGCTACCATTGTACATATACCTTGCGTCACACTCGTCAACGCTCAAGTTAAAGGGTACACAGAACAATCTAGATAACATCGCACACAGCTACCAGCACGGGCTGGAACATTGTGGAAAGACACCCGAGTGGCCGGAACCTTCGAGACAGATCTCCGTGCATCTTGCGCTACAACGAAACTGATAAAGGTGTGACTCTCGACATCGAGCAATAAGAAACAAAGAATACAGAACTGATACGCGATCCGGAATCAGAGCGATAAGCCTGCATGCCGGCGGCTGCCAAAAAACAACAAATACTGTTTGAAGGTTTCGCGGCATTACTCCCCCCTTAGAAAAACATCGCCTCGATGTTCCAAAACAAAGAAACTTAAACATAAACACTACCGCGGATTTTTTAACGCGCGAAATATGGCTTCAGTCGTACAACATGTACAATTTCTGGGCGTGCGCGTCGCCTTTGTGATGCTGACGTTCCGTCGGGAATGACTTCATAGTCCAGTGGTCCGACGCGGCGAATGATTTTGTATGGCCCAAAGTATCGACGCAACAACTTTTCACTTAATCCGCGACGGCGAATTGGTGTCCAAACCCACACTTGGTCTCCTGGATTGTACTCTGCGTGGCGTCGTCGTAAATTGTATCGTCGTCTGTCGGTGCGCTGTTGGTCTTTAATACGCAGCCGTGCGAGTCGTCGGGCTTCCTCCGCACGCTGCAGGTAGGCGGCGACGTCAAGGTTGTCTTCGCTGGTTACGTGCGGCAGCATTGCGTCAAGCGTCGTCGTGGGCTCCCTGCCGTACACAAGCTTAAACGGGGTCGCTCTGGTCGTCTCCTGGACTGCCGTGTTATACGCGAATATCACATACGGCAAGATGGTGTCCCAGGTCTTGTGTTCAGCGTCGACGTACATAGCGATCATGTCCGCGATCGTTTTGTTCAGGCGCTCCGCGAGGCCATTGGTCTGGGGATGGTACGCAGTTGTTCGTCGATGGCTTGTGTGACTGTATTCCAGGATGGCTTGCGTCAACTCTGCCGTAAACGCCGTTCCCCTGTCCGTGATGAGCACTTCCGGGGCGCCATGTCGCAAGAGAATTTGTTCGACAAAAAAATTTGGCGACTTCTGCCGCGGTACCATTTGGTAGTGCTCTTGCTTCGGCGTGACGTAGTAGTGACGAGCTCTTGCTTCGTAGTAGTGACGAGGTCGACGACACAAATGAAGGGGTCGATAATTGCACTAAAGAAACTCTTTATTTGGGCTGACTTGCGCCCGCAAAAGAACTAAGCAACTCGGCGGCGGCGATAGAAACAAACGTGCTCGTCGATCGTCGAACAAAGAATGCCCGTCACAGTCGTCAACGCTCAAGTTAAAGGGTACACAGAACAATCTAGATAACGTCGCACACAGCTACCAGCACGGGCTGGAACATTGTGGAAAGACACCCGAGTGGCCGGAACCTTCGAGACAGATCTCGGTGCATCTCGCGCTACAACGAAACTGATAAAGGTGTGACTCGCGACATCGAGCAATAAGAAACAAAGAATACAGAACTGATACGCGATCCGGAATCAGAGCGATAAGCCTGCATGCCGGCGGCTGTCAAAAAACAACAAATACTGTTTGAAGGTTTCGCGGCAATATTGTGCCTCAAGTGGTTATGAGTAGACCCTATTGTGACATCACCTGCGTAAATAATAAAGTGCACCTCTGGCATTTCAGCTAATGTCCATGCTGAAGGGATGAGTACAAGCTTAAACAATGAAATTGCTAAAATTAACCCTTTCGGCATGCCTTTGTGTGAGGTGTAATTGCTAATTTGTTGTCCATTTATCCGGACAGAAAACGAACGTTCTGTCCTTAAGCAGGTTACGCCCTGTCTTAGGACCTGAAGGGGATTGCCCATACTTTCTATGTTGCTAAGTGCCATGGCATGCATATGCCTTTGCTACATCGTAGCCGCCCCGGTGCGTACAAGGTGGCTATGAGGCGACACATGTACGACCTTTCATTGCCAAGGCTTGTACGGAATCCAATTTGCCGAGCATGGTATTTTTTTCTGACTTTCCAACCGCCATGACATGCGGGTGGCTATGATGTTTTCACAAATCCTGTAAATGGTGGGCATGAGCGATAGGAGCCGCAAAGATGGTAGGCTTGTAGGAGGTTTTACAGGCTTTGGTATTGGAACCACCACCGAGCGTTTCCAGCCGACTGGAATGTCTCCTCCTTGTCATACCTCATTTAGTACATACAGCAGGCTGTCAATTGCGTCTCCTCAATTCTTGAATATCTTATAAGGAACATTGTCATGGCCAGGCATAGTTTTACCATTCACTTCTTTGATAGCAGCCAATAACTCTATTTTGGTAAATGGTGATTTTATCCCTATCCTCGTTTTATCAACCACGTGTTTCGTCGGTGGACGACCAGGACGCTGAGATTGTTTCGGAAAGAAAAGGACTGCAGCCTGATCTGCAAACTCGTGTGGTGTGAGTTGTAATGCTAGTCTAATACTTTCTACATAACCTTTGATCGGTCGTCTCTTTTACATGCTACGAAAAGTCTTCTAGAGTGTCCTGTTGGCCACCCCCGAGTCCGAACGACTGCACCAGTCATCCCACCTCTTATGAGCCAGCTGTTTTTTATGCTGGCGTGCTTGTATCTTCACTCGATTCACCTCGATTTTTTTTTGCACGTCTTCAGGATGCCGATCAGCCTGTGTTTTGACCTGCATTCGGCGTGCCCAGAGTTGAAGAATGTGCAGGTCAGGAGCTGGCCGATCTTCACTGACAATCTTAGATTCATCCTTAAGCAGCGCGAAAACACAAGACTAAAAGGAACAGGAGATGACACAAGCGCTTTCTAACAATTGAATTTTTATTTGTAGAAAGGTGTAGTTATATAGGAACCAAGCCAGATAAAATCAAGACGAGACACGTGAAAACCACCGCGGTGCCCTTTTAGAAACAGTGCGCGTGCGCAAAGTCAGGATTGAATACTTCAACACAACTAACAAACCTATCAACCTACCACATTACAAACACCCGCTAACACCTCATCTCCAAATATTCACCGAGAGCGTGAATCTCTTTTTCTTCAAGATTAACGGAAGGTGTAGCTACGTACGTGTCAATCTCTTTATTTATCAGAAACGCCTCGACCAGCTCTTTGCATGCGACCGTTGTTGGCTGTGATGGTTCTGAAAGAAGAGCAGTCACGCCATTGTTGTGCATAGAGCAGCTTGGTAAGATGAGGCATGCGGCTGAGCTCAATACAGGAGGATCAGATGGCGTGACATTTGGAAAAACCCTTTAACGTGAAGTGCACCGAGCAGCTGCCCTTAGCTCAGATCGAAAGCGAAGCCAGCAAAGCATCTATATCTACTGTGGCTGCATTAGCTGCGCACCGCCGCCTGCAAGAAACGCAGTACACCAACTGTGTGTGCGGCCAGCCACACCTACTCTCGCTCAGCTAAAGTCTGCTTTCATTGATTTCCTGCTTAGCCAATGATGCCAATGGTGCTAGTGGGGCCTCTGATAGAGATGCTGGCAATTAAGACGTGGCTGCTGATTCTTCAGTGCCGGTTTTGCAAAAGCCATTCTTTGCAGTCAGAAGCCCCTTACCGGAACAGTTAGGGCAGTGATCGTGCAATCAGAAAGTTCGGTCAAAAATCTGGTTTTCTTGAAAATCAAAGGGTTGGAAGGTATGTACGCAACATGCCTTTCCCCACAAGTGTGTCCCTGTCTCTGGAAGTCACCATGCAGAGCAAACTTGCTCTTAGTCCTCAAATGTGTATCATAGCTCTGCATTAAGTAGGCTCTGAAACATTGCTCCCATATAGTGACAATTTGAAATGTGCAGCACCACAGAAGTGTGTGATGATCAATTACAGCATTGCAGTTTGTGATAGGCCATGGTTATGCATACTTGGTGTCAAAAGCTGGGATGTCAGGAGGGTAGCCAAAGCTATACCTACGAAACAATATGCCAGAAGTTCTGGGTTGAACAGGGTTGACCTGGGCCGTCACTCAGCCAATGCTTCACAGAACAGATCTGTGCATAGGCACTGCATCCACTTTTGTGAAAAGCTGGATAAACGCACAGAACAAAGTCCAAATAGCAAGAAAATGATATAATGTGCCGTGTTTACAAGTTGAGTGCCAGTCGATGAGCCCTCAAGGTCACCTAACTGCCAACAAATGAAAAGCAGGCATTGAGGGCTGCATGGAGTTGAAGTTCAAGTGAAAGTATTTTTTGTGAAGTGCCGATTTCCTGTCACTATACTAAATCTCACAAGCTGTACGCTGCCCTGCGAATGGCACAGAAGCCCTGGCCCATTCAGGATCATACAGATTATAAGAGGTAATTGTGCTCCTACGTGCCTCTTGCTCCTTGAACTGACCAGGGTGTAAATGAGGGCGTAATTATCTACAGAGACTCTTTGCAAAACTCAGAGTATCAGCTATCCTGCATAGCGCAATTCCTGTGGGAAAATATTTTTGCAGGTCCTGGGTGCACAGTCACGTCACACATGGATGACGTAATCTATACGACACATATATGTATCTCCTAGTTTTTTTTTAACAGATGCGCACTGCTCAGTCAAGACGAGATGCGCGGGAATGTAGTGAGCACTGATTCTGTGCGTTTGCAATTTAGTGGGATGGCTGGTATGCAAAGCGACGCGGGGACTCTGGAATTGAGTTGGCTTTTTCGCATCATGTCACCGGGATGGTGCGTTTGCTCTCCGCAGTGTAATGAATATGTGCAAGAGTACTAGCCGTATGCGGGGCTGCATATATTCAGTACCAGAGCTTGAGTTATTTGCGAACACGTCCATACACATGCAGTTTTGTAGTGGCGCAAAAAATTATTCTGTCAAGACAGAGTATCTTCTAAACTATGCGTAAACATTGATGTTTGGATTAGGCCATGAAATAGTATACAAGATGTTTCACATAAGGTTTGGTTTATGGGGTTTAACGCCCCAAAGTGATTCAGGCTTGTATCACATAGCGGGTTTAACTTAAGGTACAAAACCTGCCCCAGTGCACGGGCACAGAAGCAGCCGAACCTTCAGTGCTCCCTCCACTGCCACTCAGGCCATCACAGCGCACACCTCACTTCTACGAAAAAAAAGGAGCAAGCGTGCATACTGCTCTGTGCTTTGCCAAGGGCAGCTCCAGGCCGTCACTCGTTTGAAACAGCGCCGCCTGCGCTGGCCAGACCCCCCCCCCCCCCCCCCCCCCCCCCCCGCCTTCATTCTTTTATCCTCTCCGCACTGCTAAGTAAAAAAAAAGGAAGAAGCATACATGCTGCTGAGCGCTTAGCTCGGAGAACAGCTAGACCCCCTCCCACTACCTCCACTCCCCCTTCCCACCCACCCACAATTTACTGAGCGCCCAGGGCAGCTTGAAGCAGTCACTCGTTTTAAAGCACTTTGACAGCCAACCTCCCAGCGCCCTTCCGTCCTTCCCGCATAGACGAGAAAGACCTTGCAGCCCTTTTCTCACTCTCTCCCAGTAGAATGAAAAAGGAAAAAAAAACGCCACGCAGGATATGCAGGAATAATATAGACACGTCACTTTTGTGTCAACAAGGTATGGGTTGCTTTGGCGTGAGCAGAAGGTAGGGAGCACTAAAGATTTGAGTGCTTCTGTGCACAGTGTGTTAGAGCACAGGGCTCAATCGGCCACCTTTGTACCTTAAGGTAAACCCGTTACGTGAAACAACTATAGTGCTAAAAATTGTTTGTTCATAATCTAAGCCACATCTTGTATAAATTCACAGCTTAATTTCAAACATCAACATTTATGTGCCCTTAGAAGATGCTCTCAGTCTTGACAGCTATTTCTTTTCGCCACTACAAAACTGCAAGTGTGTGGTGTTCGTGTGTGCAAATAACTCATGCACTATAAATATGTTCGCAGCCCCACATAGGGTCAGTACCCTTGCACATTTTCATTACAATGAGGAAAGCAAACGCACGATCCCACTGCGAAGAAGCAGACTCATGACTCAGTTCTTGTGTCGCTCGAATATCAGTAACCCTGCCAAACCACCAGAAGAAAAAGAACGAAAGCTAGGCAAAAATTGCGAACACACAGAATCAGGGCTCACTCCACATTCCCCCGCATCGTGCTTTTTGACTGAGCAGCGCTTTTCTCTCACGAAAAAAAAGAATACAAACTCCACGAGTAATGTGTATGTGACATATAGTAGGCTATGTCAATGAAGTATTATGTGATTGTGCACTGAGGACCTGCAAAAATATTCTCCCAATCCCCGTTGCGGCAGAAGTTGGGTGCAATGCTGAATATTTCTGTATTAAGCCTCATGCTATGCACGAATCTCGGGAGGAGCATGCCTTCTCTATTGAAAACCAGAAGGGAAGGGAGGGGGGTTATGAATGGTACGTGCGAGGTTAAGGTGCTCTTAAGCACTTAATCCCCTTAATAGTAAGAGCAAACCAAGGCAGAGTGGAGCAGCTAATGGATGTGGTCATTGTCACGAGAGATGTCTCCTGGCAGCGCCCTATTTCTGCCCCCAAAACAGGTTTTGCCGCCACAGTGAAGGGGTTTTCGCTGAGGAGAGAAGCACTGCAGAAGTATTCTGCCAGAACAACCCCATACCGCCATTTACGTTTGCTGAAACCTGTGAGTTCTCCCTCCTCACTCACAAATCATGAGGATGTGCTTTGGTCTACTCTCCATGAAAGGGGTATGGTATCGATTACCTTTAAGCCTCAAAACAATGCTTTTCACAAACACGCACATATTTCAAGATCGAAGCAAGGCCACTTGTTTCTTGCCACATTTGTTATCATCAGCAGCTCCATTTCAATGAGGACAGAAGCCAGCAACACTTTCCTCGGTAGTTTGTAGTACCTCCGCCGCCAATACAGCTAGCCGAGAAATAATAACTGCTTGACATGATTCCACATGCACAAATTACATCAGCTTAACGCTTAAAAGTACAGATAACACTGAATTTTCCCTTCCAATTAAACGCTCAACCACTTCCTTCTCAGTTGCCGCAGTGCTACTGGCATCCCGGTACGTGGCATCCCAGCCATGACGGTATGGTGAAAATCAGCAACTAGTATGCACTCAAGAACTCTGATAACATGTGGCCGGCCTGCTACTACTCAGAATACTGTCACTCATTTTCAAATGAAAGATGGTAGTACTTATGTGAAAGCAGTGCAGTGTCAAGACCACTGAAACCTATATCGACTGCACTGCCACTACTGTGTTTTGATAATTTAACTTGCAGTCAGAGGAATATAACTAGCCCAACAACTGCAGCAACCACAGTGAAGGTGCATGAGCCTTCACTTCAAGGTGTACTATCCTCACATCTTATAAAATCAGCTGGTAATGACATTTGTTTCAAAACGTCTGGCTTTTCCTACCTTAAAAAGAAACTTGCATTTTCAGTAAAATAGTATTTTAGTGAATAGAATGCAGAAATGTATAACACAAGCCAGCTTCAGCTTGTCCTCAATGTCCTTTTATTACCCTAAAGCTGAACATGAGCTATGAGAGACATCATGAAAGAAGGCTTCTGGGCTAATTTCCAGAGCTCTCCCTCTTCCACAAAAAGTTCTTTAAACTGTGCACTGGCACTGCCCAACATGTAGGCAAATTTGCATTTTGCCTGTATCGACAGGCCACAGGCACCATTGCATTCCATATTCTCAGGCTCAGCAGCCAAATGCCATAGCCAGTGCGCAACGGCAGCAATAAAAGAAAACACTGAAGAAACCTGAACCTCAAAATAAACATAAGGGGCCACAAATGCAGTAGTAGGTTAGGCAGATAAGAAACTACACATGCTGAAAAATGTCTTCAGCGCTTACTCAATGTCTTACTTCTAGCCCATCATAGCACTGTGAGATTCCGGCAAAGGGTATTGTAGAGCTTCAAGAAGCCATTGCTTTGAAGCCACATGGAGCTTGCTGTAAGGTAAAAAGTGCCATGAACCAACAAATTAAAGCGTAATATAGTCATAGACCTACATGCAGAGGCTTTGTGAGCAAGAAATAAAGGCATAGAGTAGGAACACAACAATACTGTTTTTTTTCTTGAAATGATGCGTGGCATGCTGGTGTAAGTCACTGTATGAATTTGCCTCTGCCTGCTAAGTAATCCTAAATTAATATTTTTTTGGATTCAAACTTTCACTTTAGGATTGAATTAGTTGAAGGGCGACTGCCTATAAAGCCAGAGACGAAACAATGTTGACATCACCCGAGACATACCAACACTGAAATAAATCCTTTCACTCCATCTCGTCGCCAGCCTGGCAAAAGAGCAGGTCAGGCATCACACTGCCCCTAGTTACAAATAACAAAGCATTTACTTGATTTTAACTGCAAGTACATTTTAACATCAACCTATCCATAATCCACTATTGCCCACTAGGCCTAAGATCAGGCAAGCTCTCCCTTTATGCTTTATATCGAGTGAGCCTCTTAATTTGTAGTGCAGGGCCTTAATACATGCCTGCAACTACAATACTACTTTTCTAAGAGATGTGGAACTTCATTAGAATTCATTTTATGACCTAAGTAGCAGAAATTGTATTTTATCTTGAAACAAGCAGCACGAAAAAGAAGGCTGTGAAAGGAGACAAGACAGGCGCTAACTTGCAACATATAAAGGAGTCAAGCAACAATGCAAACCACTCAATCACTTATAAGCAGAAAGCAAAACTTGAGTCACTAAAATTTAAGAGCACTTCCCTAATCTAGATATCCCAACTCACTGCATGTTAACACGATGGACGGCTCACTAGCACATTCATTACCTAGTCGTGAAATGCCTTCAGCTTCATTGATTTCCCGGCTGATTTGCAATGGATGACAGCCAGAATGCGCACAGCTGAAACTGAAAGCAACCAGTGCATTCTTTACAATGCACAGCCAAGTTGGTACCTCTACCTATATCTACACAAATGGAACTGTTCGGATATTTTAGTGATTCATGTTTTGCTGTCGGTTTATCAGTGACTGAGCAGTTTGCGGTGTTGCTTGGATTTATATATTTCATGTTTGCGTCAATAAAATTAAGTTGCAGGTTATTGCCTGCTTGCCTCCTTTCACGTCCTTGTTTTTTCGTGTTGCTACTTTCAAGATCACGCCTTACCAACTCATGCAAATTGCCATTCTTCTGAAAGTATGTTAGTCAAAGAAATTTACTTCATTTGGTACTGAACAACACACATTACCAGGTTTGATGAAGCTTAAAGGAAATCAAAGAGAGCATCATCATAAAGCATGAAAGTTGGCTCAGAAATGCACCTCTCCTGCCAGTGTAGCTTGCACAGACATGAATTTCTGTGGTAAACAAAACAGTGGGCTGCTGCAAGGGTGGTACAGCAGAAGCAGAGGGTGCTCCGACAGTAAGAGGAAATATGGCATTTAATCTTGCTATACACGGAGACAATGTTGTGAGCTATGCAGCCAAGGTACGAAAGGAAAGCAGACAAGTTTCAGTCTCTTTGCCGAGGAGAGTGCTTTGCTCACTATTTGGGCTAGGCATGTGCAGGCTTGAAGTGAAGGGAGAAAGTTGGAGAGTTAATGCAAGGTCAATAGCGCTGAAGTACCCACTCTACATGGCAAGGGAAGAGAGGTATGTTGCCTTCACTTTCTTACCTAGCTTCAGCTGCATAGCCAGACATTTAACCCTGAGTATAGTGATGTGCTACTGCGATCAAGACTTGTAGAACTAAACACTGAAAGTAGCACAGGATTACAGCCCCATTGTTCTATCCATAATAAACAGGTAATAAGGGCGTCTCTCATAGCCTGAGTCGCTTTGGGACGTTAAACCCCACAAACCAACCAGGTAATAAGGGTAAAGAGCACGCTGCGCTCTAAGGTTGCTGACGGCGTATTTACTCATATTAAAACAAAAGAAGTTAGTGACCCATAAATATGATACTTCTGCCATTATGAGAACTCCACAGCTATGTAGATTGCATGAAGAAAGTGAACCTATGGATAGATTGCACTGACGACTCACCAGGCACCCACTGGTGAACCAAAAGTAGAGCAAAATTCTGTCTAATCTGCATTCACCACCTTCATCATGAAGGTATCGCAGACACTAAGCACAGTTCACCATCATAGCACTTACGATATCATATCCAAGCCACCTATAAAAGCTACCCAGATTGTCACATTGTAGTAATCCCGATCGCCATCAGCTCGCGCGCCAACCCGAAGAGGTAGACGAAGTGGAGCCGGAGCCTTGTTAGCACTGCACCGTTGATTCGAACGCTACCCTCGTCGCCTTAGTTTGCGGACGTTGCTTACGGTCTTGGTACCCCAAGAAACACCTTACACTTGGTGGAGGTATCTCGGTCGTCACCCCAGTCCTCCTCGCAAATTTCGCCCTGGAACTTCGAAACCGCATGCTACCGCCTTCGGTCACAACCATGCAGGACGCTCCCAGCCAACCATCGGCGCCCATCCCTGCCACTCCTACCACCATCTTCTGTCCCGGGGCACAACGCCCCCGTGACCCACCTTTCTTCAGTGGTACCGACGACCATGACGTCGACGACTGGCTGGCCTCTTTCGAGCGCGTCAGCACTTACAACCGGTGGGACGATTCCATCAAACTGAGCAACGTCCTCTTCTACCTCACGGACGTGGCGAATCTGTGGTTTCGAAACCACGAAGCCGATCTTCCGAAGATCTATCTTCAAGAAGAACTTCGCGGATGTCTTCGGCCGTCCTGCGGTACGTAAACTCCGTGCCGAACAACGCCTCCATGCACGGCTTCAACTTCCCGAGGAAACGTTTACCAGCTACATTGAGGACGTGGTTGACCTCTGCAAGCGGGTCAATCCGTCTATGCCCGAGCACGAAAGAGTCACCCATGTTCTAAAAGGTCTCACTGATGATGCGTACTATATGATGTCGGCCAGGGACCCTACTTCCGTATCCGACATTATAACCCTGTGCCAGAGGTTTGACGAGCTACGAAAGCAACGCGCTTCTACGCGGCGGGCTGCCGCACCTGCCGGCATTGCTGGCTTGGCACTGGCTACGCCGTCTCCGGAAAAGTCTCAATTAATGCAGAATATCCAAGACTTCATCCGCGAAGAAGTTGCACGCCAGCTGTCCCTCCTCCATCCAGTTCAGCCGACCGTCTGCACTTCGCAATTAGCACCAGCCAACGCGCCATCCATCTCGCCAGCTATCCGCCATGTTATCGTGGAGAAAGTCGCCGAAGCGCTGCCTTCTAGTGTTCCCATCGCTCCTGTGCAAGCCCCACTCACTTACGCTCAAGTAACCGCTGGAACACGCGGTCCGCTTCCTTCATCGTCTTACCAGAACGGCCCTACATTTTATGTTCCACCTCGTTTCATGGCCCCTCAGTCTCCAATCCCTCGACAGCGACGCCGCATTACGAACCCATGGCGAACCGCCGACAATCGCCCAATTTGCTATGCTTGCGGGCTCCCGGGTCACGTCGCTCGCCTTTGCCGTCAGCGCCCGCTTCATCCTGAGAACACAGCCCGTCAGTACCACTACGATCCCGAGCCGCCCTTGAGCAACGTCTCTTCTGGATCATCTCCACCTCGGGCTCAGTACTCAACACGCCGTTCGCCTTCGCCTCGCCGACGTTCCATTTCGCCAATGCTCCGGCGACAGGGCACTACACAAGGGGGAAACTAAATGCCGCAGTTCCGGAGGCAAGAACTGCGCGTTTGACGAACTCGTTAAGTCCTCCGACTCCTCCCGCCAACGTCATTGAAGTGTTCGTAGAAGGTTTTCCCGTTCTTGCGCTGGTGGATACAGGTGCTGCCGTTTCCGTAATTAGTGATGCCCTTCGCCGCAAAATTCGCAAGGTCACGACGCCGCTTTCTGCCTTTTCGCTTCGTACTGCCAGTTCTGAGCGCATCACCCCTGTGGCAGCGTGCACGGTACGAGTTTGCATCAAATACATTACGTATCTCGTCGAGATGGTGGTGCTTTACGACTGCTCCCACGACATCATCCTCGGCTACGACTTTCTGTCGACTCACAGTGCTGTGATTGATTGTGCCCGTGCTGAAGTTGAGCTTTCCCCTGTGTGTAATGTTTCCCTGTGTGACCCGCCTGTGCGCCCTGCTAAACTCCTTGTAGCTGCAGACACCGACATTACTCCCTTTTCTTCTGTTCTCGTTCCCCTTATTTCGACATCTACTCTCCCTAGTCCTGTTCTCTTTACGCCCAAAGTCGCCTCCGCCCACCATAACCGCCTCCTTCTTCCTTTCGCCGTTCTAACGATTTCTGATGGCAGCTGTGTCATCTATGCTTCCAACCCTTTTTCCTGCCCAACGGCTCTTCTTCGCGGCGAGTGCCTCGGCTACATTGAAGAGCTGGACCCTGATCGCACTTACATGTTCTCCGAACCTGAAGTTTTTCCTCACGTCGCTGCCCTGACGTCTTGTGCTGCTACGAGTGATGAGCTTCCTGTCGACGCCCTTCATCGAGCTATCGCGACCGACCTTCCGTCCGCCCAACGGGACCAAATAGTCGCCCTCCTTCAGCGCTTCAGTGCATCTTTTGATGTGTCCCAGCCTTCCTTGGGCAGCGCCTTGACCGTTTCTCATGCAATTGACACTGGTCCTCATGCTCCCATGCGGCAGCGACCATATCGCGTGTCGCCCACTGAGCGCCGCATCATTCGTGACAATGTCGCCGATATGCTTCAACGGGGCATCATACGACCATCTCATAGCCCTTGGGCCTCCCCCGTAGTGTTGGTGACGAAGAAAGATGGCACGATCCGCTTCTGTGTGGACTACCGGCGTCTGAATAAGATAACCCGCAAAGATGTTTACCCACTACCACGAATTGATGACGCGCTAGATTGTTTGCAAGGAGCGGAGTTCTTTTCGTCGCTAGATTTGCGCTCTGGCTATTGGCAAGTACCGATGGCTTCTGCTGACCGCCCGAAAACAGCCTTCATCACTCCCGATGGCTTGTATGAATTCAATGTGATGCCGTTCGGACTGTGCAACGCCCCCGCCACCTTCGAGAGAATGATGGATAACATTCTCAGTGGGCTCAAATGGGAAACGTGTCTTTGTTATCTAGACGACATTGTCGTTTTCTCGAAAGATTTCCCTTCCCACCTTCTGCGCCTTCAGCGTGTGCTTACGTGCCTTACTGAAGCCGGCCTACAGCTCAACTTGAAGAAATGTCACTTTGCCGCTACCAAGCTCACAATACTTGGTCATGTCATATCCAAGGATGGCGTTCTACCGGATCCTACCAAACTTCGTGCCGTCGCAGACTTCCCCAAGCCCACAACCTTGAAAGAACTTCGCAGTTTTATCAGTCTATGTTCGTATTTCCGCCGTTTTATCCGCAACTTCGCCAGTATCATCGCCCCTTTAACGCAACTTCTCGCCGGAGGCCCGAACCTCTCCTCTTGGTCACCAGCCTGTGATGCTGCGTTCAGTACACTACGCCGTCTACTGGTCTCTCCCCCTATACTCCGCCATTTTGACCCTGCCTGCTCGACCGAAATACACACTGATGCAAGCGGCGTAGGTCTGGGCGCTGTTCTTGCTCAACGGAAACCTGGATATACCGAGTATGTCGTCGCGTACGCTAGCCGTACCCTCACTAAAGCAGAATCGAACTATTCTGTGACCGAAAAAGAGTGTCTGGCCATCATATGGGCCATTACCAAGTTTCGTCCTTATATTTACGGTCGCCCATTCTACGTTGTTACCGACCACCACGCGCTCTGTTGGCTATCCTCCCTCAAAGACCCCTCCGGCCGCCTCGCCCGCTGGACGTTACGTCTTCAGGAGTACGATATCCACGTCATCTATCGATCTGGACGCAAGCACACCGACGCTGATGCCCTTTCCCGTTCACCGCTTCCTAACGACTCGACGGCTGGCTTCGTTTGTGCCTACGATATGTCGCCGCTCAACATTACCAACATGAAATCTGAGCAGCAGAAGGATCCATGGATATCCTCCCTCTTAACATACCTGTCTACGCCCGCAGAGCTGTCTCCGTCACGTGCACTTCGTCGTCAGGCCCACCACTTCGCCACTCGTGACGGACTTTTATACCGCCGCAATTACCATCCTACAGGGCGAAAGTGGCTTCTCGTGATTCCGCGACATCTCCGTGCTGAAATCTGCGCCTCTTTCCACGCCGATCCCCAATGCGGCCATGCAGGTGTCATGAAAACCTATTCTCGACTACGTATGAGATATTACTGGCGCGGCATGTACCGCTTCATTCGTCAGTACATCCGATCCTGTACCGCCTGCCAACGTCGCAAGAATCCATCCCCTCAGCCAGCCGCTCCGTTGCAGCCATTGCCTTGCCCCAGCCGCCCTTTTGACCGTGTCGGTATCGATCTGTATGGTCCGCTTCCGACAACGTCGGCTAACAACCGCTGGGTCATCGTAGCCGTTGACCACCTAACCCGTTACGTGGAAACATCGGCCTTGCAGTCTGCCACCGCACGGGATGTTGCTTCGTTCATTCTGCATCGCCTCGTTCTTCGTCACGGCGCACCGAAAGAATTGATCAGTGACCGCGGACGTGCGTTTCTTTCCAACACTGTCGAAGCCCTCCTCAAACAGTGCCAGATCATTCACCGGAGCACCACAGCGTATCACCCCCAAACGAACGGCATGACTGAGCGATTTAATCGCACTCTCAGTGACATGCTAGCCATGTACGTTGATAGCGCTCACTCTAATTGGGACCAAGTGCTGCCTTTCGTAACGTACGCCTACAATACGGCTACGCAGACTACGACTGGGTTCTCCCCCTTCTTTCTTTTATATGGTCGTGAACCCACGTCCACCATGGATACCATCCTGCCCTACCACCCCGACGCTTCAGAGACCACTCTACTGTCTGAAGCGCACACATCTGCCGAAGAATGCCGACAATTGGCGCGCTCCTTCACAACGGAGAACCAGGCTCAACAAAAGCATAACCGGGACCCTACAAATCCAGCGCCTTCATATCCCTCAGGTGCCCTCGTTTGGCTCTGGGTGCCTTCCTCTGCACCCGGCCTCTCATCCAAACTCTTATCGCGCTATCATGGACCTTACCGCATTCTCGAACAATCTTCTCCCGTCAATTACGTAGTAGAGCCCTTGAACCCATCTCCAGATCATCGCCGCCGCGGCCGAGAAACTGTACATGTCGACCGCATCAAGCCGTATTATGATCCCCCTACCCTTTCCTCACCATGAGTCGCCAGGATGGCTCCTTTTCCACCGGGGGGTATTGTAGTAATCCCGATCGCCATCAGCTCGCGCGCCAACCCGAAGAGGTAGACGAAGTGGAGCCGGAGCCTTGTTAGCACTGCACCGTTGATTCGAACGCTACCCTCGTCGCCTTGGTTTGCGGACGTTGCTTACGGTCTTGGTACCCCAAGAAACACCTTACAACATGAACATTTCAGCAGAGATATGACTTTCCAAGGGTTATGACACTGACCAAATTCTCATGAAAAAAAAACCATTTATGACCAAATCAGCACCTTTCTCGGAGTTCGGTGCATGGGTCTGAGATATGCTTTTAAACTTCTTTTCGTCAACTGCTACTGTTTCAGGAAAAGGGGTCATCAAACTGTAACCTGAGTAGAGTTGCAAACAACGAAATTTAGGAGTGTGGTGAGGGGCAGACTTTGTGGCATTGCGAAGGTACTCTACTAATGCTAACAGTAGGCAGCCTTGATTTGATCATGGGGTTCAACATGCCAAAGAAACTTTGATTTCGAGGGTCAGCCATTGTAGTTAGCTCTGGATAATTTCGACCATCTACGCTTCTTTATTGTGCACTGACACTATAAAGCACATGGGCACCTAGCGTTTTTCCACCATCGAAATGTAACCACCCCAGCTCGGACCGAGCCCGCGGCACCCAGCTCACTAGTCAAATGTCCTAAACGCTGAAGCTGCCACGGTAGGGTGCAGGCAGCCTTGAGGCAGGGTTACATTTGCAGGCATGTTTTGTACAAGCCAAGCTTATATAAGCTAGGTATGGCCAAGCTGCGGCTCATGAGTAGCACGAGGCTCCTTGCAAAGTCCAGGTGCAGTTCACGACTGCTTGGCACCTGTCCACCTCTCACCATTCACAGTATTTCTGCATCTACAGCCAGCTTCTCTGTTCTTTCCCCTTTAAGTTCCAAACCACCTATTGTTTAGTATTCTTTTGAACAATGAAACAATGTGCCACCCTTACGGACACACATCTAACAGAGCTGCTCACGACTGTAAACATGCTCTTTCGAGAACTTCAATCTGCTTGCTTTGCAAATGGGGCAGCAGAGGCATATTAACAGTCGTGGCATGAGTTCTTCACTCCGACCACCTGCTTTGTTAAATGAAAAAAAAAGTCATTATCATCATTTACTTTGCTCTTTGTAAAATTGTGCCTCTTTAGTCGAGAGTTCTCATTAAAGGTATGGCAGCTGTTGCTGTAGGCCCATAGTTAACGAGCTGTCTGACATATGCCCGCACTGCACTCGCTTGCTCGTACATGGAGCTGAGCCTTAGCAACCTTCGTGGTGATGCAAAGAGATGTTTGCCCATGCTAACATCTTGACATTTCCATAATGGCGCAGATCAGTGCCTCCACTCCCACTTGTGCTGTGAGCATTCCTGTCACTAGCACATATTGAAACCAAAAGCGATGGCAGTAGGCAATGTGACATATGCCAGCAGAGAGATGTTCACTTGCTTTTCCTCCGCACATAGTGAATTACAATCCCAGAACTTAAGTGGATTGCCCGCTCCACGACAGAGCACCTGCATCCAGCACAAACTGTGTCCCGACTGTGTTTGGAACTCATGCTAGGGCAAGGAGGTAGTGCCCATGGACTGAGAGGAATTTCCAGTCATTCTGTGCGCTAGCCTGTGCTTCGTGTACACATGCCGTCTGTTTTAAACCTGTAATAGGTCTGCATTTCTCCTGCTGCTTCTTAGAATGGTGTTGACCTCAACAGTTTATGCCATTATTTCAGATAGTCGAGTGCGGGCAAGCACGGTAAGATTTCTTTGGTACTATTCTCAAATAAAACAGACGCAGATCACCGTTTTCACTGTTTCAGAGCTGAGGAATGGCTTCGAGTTCACAAATAGCACATAAAGATTGTTTCCGCACGTAGTTTTCCAGTCGCACTCTGAACTAAGGTCTTTAAAAAAGATTACTACACAATACTGCTGCTCTCAGACTTGCTGTCCTCAAAAGTGAGCACTAGTTCATGACAGCAATTTGCATTCGTAGCAGCGGCAATTACCAATAGTCCATTATTGCAGAGGGCACAGCCAGCGCAGCAGAGACAATCAACTGGAAATGGTAGGGGTAGCTGAACAAATACTCAAGTAAACTCCCAGCCGGTCCTGTTGATTTCGGCAGAGCAATCCAGACTGCTCCATGGAGCGACCTTGGCTCAGCAATCGCTCCCCATCTGCATTTGGAAGATGAAACCTGTGTTCCGGATCTGCATTTGGAATGCAGTTGGTCCAAAATGAGCAGAAAAGAATGCTCTGTAAGTGACCACAGTCTGTTATTGAAATTCACCATTAACAAAGTTTTACTATCTACCACCTCGATCTGCTCATATTTAAGTAGCATTATAAAAGTCTGTGATCCTGCAGGGACCTCCGATCCCACACAAAGGATTCAGTGACATAGCAGGCACAACACACATCAAAAGGTGCCAGATAGTGTAACTTGTAAGAAATGTTATGCTAAATCTTCGTTACCTGCTAACAGAGAAAACAGTATGTCCGTCATCAAACCTTCTTTTAAACCCTACTTCATGGCAATGGCAAAAGGCATTTCGAGCCCACTTGAGGTCTAACCTAGTACAGTAGCGATGAACAAGCCCCTGAGCCTGCCATGTGCCAAGGCGTAATTGCGCTTAACTGTATTGCACGAGTGAACAACCGGAAGGCTGCAAGCTTGAACAATCTGTTTCCAGTAAACAGGGACGTTGTTTGGGCAGTAAGGTTGGAATAATAAGTAAGCACTCTGCCCGTACCTTCATCTACTAGACTTCCTCTCAAAGGTATGTATGCCCAGCAAACAATGTCTGCAACTTAATCCAGGAGTAAAATCACAGCATGTTCTGAGGACTTCGATCATAACATTGAGTTTTTGATCATTTCAGTCACCTCAACATCAAATCCAAGACATATACGTGGCAGCTTATGGAACATTCGCACATACAAAACACACCGTGAAATGCAAGCCAGTCACTCTAAAGGCAGCCTATCATCCTCATATTGTTCATAGCCTTCCCAGTGCCACCAAGTTTGCTTCCCTACCACCCTCTGAACATGCAATGTTCGTACCCCAACTCGGGTTACACACAAGCAGTGCACCAAGAAAGGCAAAAGTTCATCCCTAGCTCCCACTACGTCGACTCTGAAGAATGTGCAGAGTCGGACCAGCTATATAAATTTTCACAAGAGAATTCAGTCAAGTGCCATGTTTCCATCTTTCAACTTTACTTGCTCTTTAGCAGATCTAGTTGGGATTCATTTTGCACTCAAAGCTCAAGTTATGTTTCAACAATTTCAACATATTCATCAGGACTGCCGTGCAACTGCCTCTATTATCCAACCTTTTTTTTTTGCTAAAGTTGACATGGTGAGTGAGTAGTCTAGTTATACAATTTTTTCCAGTTTAACAGCCAATTAGAGAAATAATTTTTGTGAGCTTTCCTTTTTAAAGCTGCTTTGCTGACAAGTTCCTGCCTGCAAGCCAGAGAAGAAAATGTGGGATTATAGCTATCTGCACACTTCCATTAAATGATCTCAACACTGACATGATGATCAAGTGATATCTAGGAAGATATTGGCACCAGCGCAGCAAGCAGTCTGCCGCTTGTGCACCATGACAGGCCAATGCTATCGAACTGCCAAACCTTTTATCATGTCAAAACACGCTCACCCGATCAATTATGAATTGTGAAAGGCTACGCACTCAAAAGTGGAAACACATCCATTCAAAAAAGCAAAAAGAAGCCAATTGCAGAATGTAACGTGACTGTTCAAACCATGTATGTAAGTGCATGCGGCCACCAAGCGATTCATAAATGTGGTAGCCATTCATAAGCTAGATCCAGACACACCACCATTTGTTGTTGCGACTAAATGAAGAAGAAAACGAAAATGCACGGGCCTACTACTGGCTCTGTAGCTGAGCCACCTCCACTGCCTCGTGTGGACAGAAGAGAAAATAGAGAATAAAGAGGGAGAGAGAGACGCGTCGCAACAGCCGTCGTCCACCACCGAAACGGTAGTAGGTACAAAGACGGCCTACAACAGATAGAAATCCAGTAGCAGGCTAGCCCCCGCCGCAAGCGGCGGTGACCTACCAATCCCAGCACCGTAGGGCCAGGAGCAGCCACCCCCCGAAACGACTTCCTTATCAACATCTACAGTTGTTTCATCAAAACATGCATAAATGTAAACAAAAACACCACAATGGAATGATACCATAAGCAAAGGCTTGTTTTGCTTGGAATCCTGCATGCACTCCTCAATTTAAAACCTACATGAATTTCATACACTGAGTACAAAAAACCTTCACACATTTTGATTCACATTTCACATCAGGGAAGATGTCGATGGGGCATCTCAGCACAATTAGTTCAATTTTTTTGCTTCGTTTGTAAATAATTACACGAGAAAATCAATACTATTGGAACTGTTGAATGCATAATTAACTTTAGACCTTACTGCTATTTTTGGACTGAAGGCCTGAGTTTGGAGTCTGTCATTTATATGCACTTTGTAGTTTTTGTGGATTACTTCAGTCAAAACAAATTATACAAAATAAAATTTCAAGTGAAAAAATTGAAAATAGCTAAAAACTTTTTTTTTACCTTCTACTTGCACTCAAGGCTTGACAATGGAGATTTAAGTACGGTTACAGCTGAATCATACTGCCGTCACGTGTTTGCCGGCTTCTTATCTCATAATCCACAATATTTATGTAACATTTGAATAATGAGCTAGTGCTGTCGTAACGCATGTAGGTTATACCGCTTATTCAGTCCGTGTAAATTCAGTTGCACAAGCGCCGGAGCTTCAACTGCAGCGCAACATAAGGACTGGGTCGAGGCGCTTACGAAGTTGACCATACTAAATTCTTACCGAAGGCTGAATCGCAGTACGGCGCCGGCATCATGCACCCCGCAATGAGCTTACGAATGATGATTTGTACGGCATATTCTACTCCAATCGTGCAGCCCATGACACTGTCTCTTTTCCAAGACACTGCAAACGCATTAACCCCCCCCCCCCCCCCTAACTTTGTCAAAACGAAACAACCGTTTGTTATGACATACGCGTCTTGTTTACGAACTAACAAACTAGCATTGTGTTGGCATGCATGAACATTTCTTCGCTGGTTTCAGGAGAATGTGCAGGACAGAAGGAAATTTACTTACATCTGAGATGCCAAACGTGTCTCGGGAGGTGACCGTCCTCCAATAGTCCCGCCGTCAGCGTAGTGTTTCCAGTGAAAGCGCACAAAGGAAGACGCACTATCTGTTGGACACGCCGGCACACTTTTTGCACAGGTTTACACAGAACCTGACGACGCTTCTGCACATCGCACGAGCTATTTTGCTGCGCTCTGTGCCTCGCAAATCTCGAGAGCATGACGCCGCCAGTAGCACAAAAGAAAGCGCGACACCGCGACGCGTAAAGAGCGGACACTCCCATCGGGCCCAGCGGCCCATTTGACTGTAGTGCACCAAGCGGCCGGCGGCAACTACTTCCGGTGTTGCTAAAAGGCGCGTTATTTGAATGCTAGCATGCGCTGCGCCCTTCCCTGCCCTTTTGGCGCATTATTTTGGTTTTACACGGTCTGCTAGTGTTTCTATTTATGTTCAGCATGCATAACAATATGAAAAATAGATTCCCAGTTCTCTAAATTGGCCATCAACGCAGCTGCGCCACAGCCTTTGCAAAACAGTATGCAGAAAAGACGCGAAGTGCTTTGTGAAATGAACATTTTGCTGCATATAAAACACACAAGAGACGCAACAGATGTAGACGGATGCATTGACAAAACTTGGCACACTATAGGCGATATGCAGAATACAGAAAAATAAAAATACACAAGGCGAGAAACAGCACTTAGGTAGAGACAAAAAATAGCATAACGTTGATTTCCAAATTATGACAAATGATATGTAACAAAACAGGCATTATACATAAACTACACAGTCTCAGTCGCGGCTACCTTAGCAAGGGTAACTTGTATTGTTCAGGGCGGAGAGAAGTATTGACGCTTGGGGGAAGGCCACTCCGTTCACTCGTCGCATCTGCCGCGCTTCGGCTGCAGTCCGTGGGTCCATTCGGTGCTGTTGGAAAAGGAATGAACATGATGCAGAAGGTTGCAATGAAATGTAAGACCACTACACCACGCACACAACTGTGCATGTGGGTGCGTACTGAAGACTTGGTGAGCAGCAGTTATGGTCCAGAACAGAAAAGCTGCGATTCGTAAAATTGATAAAAAAGCTACTGTTGCAACGTAGAGGTCAGGAAATGCAGGCTAACCGAACCTATCTGAAAATGTATTTCTACAGTGAGTGAAATCACAGCCACTAAACTAACAACATTCCTCAAAAGCACTGAACAGCTGAAGCAACGAAGCTTGCTGCATAATAAAACATTTCTCACTTTAACGTTGTCCCGTTACATGCAACGCGATACCACGCAAAACTAGCCGTTCGCAAAACCGCGGCCGGCGGGCACGCCATGTTGGCTTGCGCTTCATACGCGACTTTGTGAAGCGCAGACCACCGTACTGAGCTAAACTGCCCAAAATGCCTCGCAGTTTGAAAAGAATGAAACATTTCACACCTTGCGGTTGTCCTGTTAAACGCGACCCCACGCAAAACTAGCTGTTCGCAAAATCGCCATGTCACGTCACCGCGGCGGTCAGCACGCCTTGTCATGCCTGTTAAATGCCCTTCACGCGCGACTTTGTGAAGCGCAGTCGCCGCCGTATTGAGCTAAACTACCTGAAATACTGCACAGTTTGACAAGAAAGTCAAGAATGAAACGTTTCTCACTTTACCGTTGCTCTGCTAAACGCGACACTTAGCAAAACTAGCCGTTCGGCAAACTGCGTCAGCATCACCGCACAGGCCGGCGAACACGCCATTTTGGCGCAACGGCCTGCCTTGGTGCCTTCACATGCCACTTTGTCAAACGTGACGAGCTAAACTGTTCGAAATGAAGCTGGTTCCCGGGAACACAACATATTACACCTTCCGTGGTTGGGAACCGTCAGTTACGGCGTAACGAACTGCGCCTGAACAGCCGGCGCGCCTGTTCACGAGCTGCGATACTTATTGGCACCAGCCGGCATGGTCAGCGTAAACTGCTTGAAATGCAGCGTAGTTAAGGAAGAAACGTTGCTCACCTTGCCGTCGTTCCGCGCAGCAGCTCACAAGAGGTCTGTGCCGCACAAGCGCGGCGTGGCACGAGCACACAACCGCTCCCTTCGACAACGTCTTGTCGTCTGCTAGTGCTTCGGCTTCGGCGGGCTACCGCTGCAGCGAGTGCCGTCGCGCGCGCGTCCGCGCATGTGCACGTTGGTGCCGCCATCCATCAATCGGCGGCAGCGCAAAAAGTCGCGCGTCATTTCCTGGGGCCAGTTTTCGCCGAGTGACCGCTCTTTACCAATCTCTTTCTCTATGGCGACGCCGCCACCAATGGCTATGACTAGCACTTCGATCAGCTTCGGCTGCTTCGGCTGATTTCGACTTGTTTCGGTTTCGGAAGACACCGACTTCAACGGCTTTGCTGTTCGCCTAACAGCGGCAAGCACGATGTCAGGTGTCTACGTGCTAACGCTTCATGTTTGTCGTGTATGCGTACCTCTAGTTTGCACCGTAGCAGTCTGGGCGTGTTGGTTATTCATGATGGAAAAATACAGCGCAGAGAAGGACGAGGACAAAATGAAGACACATAGGACACACGAGCGCTGGTGTCCTATGTGTCTTCATTTTGTCCTCGTCCTTCTCTGCGCTGTATTTTTCCATCTAGTTTGCACATTCAGAAATGTGGCGGTGCTAGCGAAAGCTAGCGGTGGCGGAGAAGACCACCGTGAGTTTCGCTTCTTTTTTTGCGATGCTGGACAAACTATCTGCGTGCTTGTCATGGACGTCGGGTTGACAGATTGGAAATACTTTGCGGTGGTTCAGCAAATCGGAGCTTTGGCCCAATGCATCGCCAAGTTCCTTGCGAAAATTCCTGATCGTAAACAGCGACAGTGGCCATTGTTTTAGTTTTGTGTTTATATTGGAAGATCAAGTAATTTGTTTGGAAACAGAAGACGTCGAATCGTGCTCGCACACCGTTCCACTGGTCACCTGCGAGCGATACTTTCTTTTGTGATGTGTGCATCACTACTACCAGTGTTTAGCTCTTGAATGGTGATGAAATTTTAATGGCTCTAGCTTATAGCAAAAGCAAAAACAGTTGTGTGAAAGCATGGCGCCTGCAGTCAGGCACGATATGCGACATGCAAAAATAGCTTACCGGTCAAGCTTCAAGCGAAGGCAGTGTGGGGTGTTTGCGTGGGGATCCGGTAAAAAGGTCCCCGGAGCAAATGTTCCGGAAAAAATGTCCCTATTGGTGAAGTAAGAAAAAATGTCCCCGAACGGGGCTGGAGTCTTACGCTATAGGACGTAGACTACGTTTCGCCGTGGCGAAGTGCAATGATGAATGATGAATGTTAACTTGATTACAGCGGTTTCACCTGTCGGCTTGGAATTGACCGCGAACATCGAATTGATGTGGGCATTCATGACAAAAAAAATTATGGCAGCGGTAATACAGTGACAGTGACGTGTTTTAATTTATGCAGTTCTTGTAAACATTTCGGGCCCCCAGAGGACGCAGGTTCCATATGATGATTACATTTAGCTTAAAGCCAAGAAAGAATGGCATAAAATTTGTTTGTTTTTTTCATGTGTGTTCCGGAATAAATCTGTTTTAGGGCCGGTTTTGGCCTTGGGGACGTTTTTTCCTAGTTGCCGCTTCTTCAGGGGACGTTTCTTCCGGAGACGTTTTTTTCCGCGGACGTTTTTACCTACACCTGTTTGCGTGCACATTACTTCAATGAAGCACTAATGAAACTGACTATACAAATATTTCAACTTGTCTCTGTGGCCTACAGCATACATGCAGTAAAGAAGCAAACGCAGCCAAGCTGCTTGTTCCATGCAGCATAAATAATTATGCACTGCTGTTGGAAACTGCACAGCATATTGCCGCGAAACCTTCAAAACTGTATTTGTTTTTTTTTTTAACAGCCGCCGGCATGCGGCCTTATCACTGTGATTCTGGCACGCATATCAATTCTGTATCCAGTGTTTGTTCATGCTCGTTGTCGCGATACTACGTGTTATCATTTTCTTTGCTCGACGATCGACGAGCACGTTTGTCGCTATCGCCGCCGCCCAGTTGCTTAGTTCTTTTGAGGGCGCAAGTCAGCCCCAATAAAGTTATTTCAGTACCATCACGCGCCTGTGTCTTCTTGTGGCGTGTGGAGTTAGTGGAGTTGCACTTGCAGCTTTCTTCAATGTAGGTTACGCATCTCGCGTGACGCAGCATACAGTGACACTGCAAAATATGCCATCTAAAAGACATTTCCTTGTAATATTATGCTGCAGCCTATATGTGTATAGTATGCATAGCTTCGAGATTCAACACATATACTGTTGGTATCGCCTCTCATAAAGTACTAGGATTTTTGCATCTTTTCATCAGTCTAAGATCACCGATTCAATCGTTTCTTTTTTTTTCATTTGACAATGAGACGGACAGCATTTGAAAGTGTCATTATGGAGCAGAAAGCTTCAATTAAGAGTAGTTCAGTTCAGCAAGGGTTTGTTATAGTCTCAGGAAACTTAAAAATGGTGTATAGATGTAGATGTGCAAGTCAAAACTCAAAAGGCTGTAGCAACTTTTTTGCTCGGCATATCCTTGTGCCGAAAAAGAGAGTCAGTCCGGTTGTTTATATACAGTCAAATGAGTGATGTAGAGAAAGAAGCAGAATTGTTGTCATATTTTCTCCCATCCCATCTGTTAGTGCTGTTCAGTCGTTTGAGAATTGTCTTTGTGTGGTCTTTGCAAGGGATTATGAGTTCGTGAAGTTCAATGCTGCAGTTGGCTTTCACATTTCTGCTATCACACTTACTTTTCCTTCTACAGATGAAACTCCAAGCCAATTCTTCATACAAACTTGTGATGCCTGACGGTGGTAATACTGTGCAGTTATAGTGCGTCACTTCCATTCATATGCAAAACACAATATAAGGGTGATTTTGACTGCCAGTTTGACTATCGTCTAAATGGCAGCGGCAACACATCAACATTGTGCACACAGCATAGTGGCAGATACAATGAACGAAGGGCAGTGCTGGTCAAGGTGTGCAGCAGGAACATCATTTACTAAACTTTAAGTGAACAGTTCTCATTCGACTGAAAAGATTCTGCACAATAAATACCAAAAAAGTCCTGATTAGTTAACATATTGGTCATGACATCACAGTTACATGACCTCGCGTGAGAATTTCAAAACATCCCACAGTGAAATAAAGCTCACAAAATAGGGAGGGTGCAAATGAAGCCAATTATCAAGGAAGCTCTTCTAATGAGGGCATTTCAGAAAATAGTAGTTTAATAAAATAAATACGTTAATACTAAAGCTTGAACCCATGTGTGCCCTCTGCATGAAAAATATGTCTATAGCAACGTAGGGTCAAAGGTGTGTTAGTGGGGCATTTAGTGAATGCTGTTACATTGGTAATAATTTTGAAAAGTAGATAACCTTAAACGAGAAAAATTATATAAACATTTGTGAAATGAAAATGCAGTTCATGTTTAAGATGCGGTCACGTCTATTATTGAGGTAAACTAGCTGAAGCTCCCATATTATTTTAACTTTGTGTAACTACTTTCTCTTCTTATACTTTGCACTGATAATTATAATTAATCTTTGATGATCTGCATGTTATGCCACTGATGTGCGTTCAAGGAACTAAGTTACAATGGTCAAATCTTGTCTTAGTTCATCTTACTTCTTCCGCATTTCTTTCATGCCATCCAAACTGAAGGCGACTAATTAAATTATACTTAATTACAAACTTTGTTATTCTGGTGTGAATAAGTCTTTATGATGTTTTGAATATATCGGCGAGATTAAAATTGGGCGATAGTAAAACATTGTTCTTGTCTCCACCTTTAAATATTGTGACTACGTTAGTAATCTGCCTCATTTTAGAAAGAGTATCGGGTAAAAGGCCCATGTTGTGTTTATTGTGTAAGCTGTGGCAAGATGCGATCTAGTACATACTATACTGCTCTGATCTGGATATTATGAATGTCGCATGCACAGCTGTTTCGCAGGGGATTGTGCTGTGCACGTACCTCAGTTTCGCTTGCGGGATCGATGTAGATGAATTTATGCTCATTCTATTTACTGCTTTTGGACATCGACGACGATCACGCGCCCAGACCTCAAAGTGACACCGCCGCCCAGCGAATTCAGAACGGCGTGTCTAAGCCATGACTTCGGCTCACGTCGAAGCCAAGATCTAACATCGAAGCCAACATGCAAATCGAGGACAGGAAGAAGTTCCCTCTAAGTTGCTGTCGGCGGTCACACTTATCGCCCTAGCGGACACCGGAGCCGGCTGATCTGTCATCAGTGGAGCATGTGGCGCCCACCTCAAGAAAGTGACAAATTGGTATTAAACGCGAATCCGCACCGCTGGTGGTAACCTTATTACTCCGTCAAGATAATGCACTGCAAGAGTGACACTGAACGGTCGTACTTCGGGCGTCTATGAAGTTCGTGATCACACAGAACTGCTAACGAGACGTTATTCTCATTATGAATTCTCTCAGCTAATATCGTGCGATAATCAACAGTTGCTCAACGCTCATAAAGTTTTCGACGAATATAGTCATAGCTGCTGCAACGACATCGATGCATCACATCGCTCTAAACGTCCTCAACGGAGATTTAACCGCACCACCTTAATCAACTGTCGTAACCTGCGAGGCTAAACCGACATAGAAACAAAGGCTCGGCATTGCAAGAGGTATCGTTAATATCCGAAGAAGACAAGGTCAAATGCTGGTGACGAACTGCACTGAAAAATGCCGGTATTTTAACAAGGGCACGGCGAACGTTTTTCTAGACTAGCTATCAGACGCCTGAGAATTATTCGCACTCCTCTCCCAGCCCGCAGACGATTCATTCTCCTGAAGTGATCATCACAAGTTAGACATCAACTCAGCACTGCCTCGAGGAGGGAAGACGAGATTCGCTTTCTTTTTCGAAGCTATACCGACTGATTGTCGGCAGCGTCGAATGTGCGACAGACTCCGTCGGAAAAGCACTGCATTATCACAGAAGAATACGTTCGACCCCTTCGTCAAAGCTCATATCGTGTATCGCCGCGAAGATGCCAAGATATCCGCGAACAAGGAGTTCAAATGCTTCCTGACTACACCATCAAGCCTTAAAAAAGTCTATGGGTGGCTGCTGTTGTTCTTGCGAGGAAGGAGACAGAACACTAACGTTTCTGCGTTGACTACCGCTGCTTGAATAGAATAGCGAAAAAGATGTCTATCCGACTATCCTCACCCGCATCAACGACACACACTGGATCGGCTCTGCAATGCTAAATACTTCTCTTCGATGGATCTCAAGAGCGAATACTGGCAAGCTGAGGTCGACGACAGATACCACGAGAAGAAAGAGTTCATCACGCCAGACGGCCTCTTCGAATTCAAGGTAATGCCATTCGACCTCTACTCAGCCCCAGTGACGTTCCGGCGATTAATGGATACTGTGTTGGCTTGTTTGAAGTGGCACAGTTGTCTAACATAATTAAACGAACCCGGGTATCGTCTCCTCAAGGTTTGCAGACCATCTTAAAAGGTTTCGGGCGGTGCTAGAAGCAATCTAATCATCAGGGATAACACTGAAATTAGAGAAGTGGCACTTTGCCTACAAGGACCTATTCTTCCTGGGCCATAATATAAGCAAGGTACGAGGTCGCCCAGACCCGCAGAAAACAATCTCGATCGCAGTTTCCACAGCCTTCCGACAAAAGGGCTGTGCGCAGATTCCTTGGGCTATGCGCTTATAATACCGGCGATTTGTCAGAACATTTTCGTGCGTCATCGAACTGTTTATTCAACTTACAAAGCATATTTTACGCACATTTTAAATGGGAGGTACCCCAAGCAGAAGCATATACTAACTTGAGCTCCGCCTAAAATGTCCTGCTGTTCTAGACCAACTTGATGAATACGCAGGGACTGAAATTCACACCAAAGCAAGAAATGTGGGCCTGGGCTCCATTCTCGTTAACGAGAGTTGCGGACAGAAAATGTTAAAGCATACGCCACTATGTCCTTTTAAAAAGTCGAAGCAAATTACTCGGCCGAGAAGCACTGTCTCATAATAATCTGGAACAGTTCAAAGTTTTGTCCTTACATATATGGTCGATCATTCAAGGTGGTAAGCGATCATCATGTGCACTGTTGAATGGATAATTTGAATGATCCCCTCCAGCCGTCTTGCTTGATGCAGCCTGCATCTTCAGGAATTTGAATCGCTGTGGTTTACAAGTCTGACTCAAGCAGACTGCTTAACCCCAACCCCCGTCGACGCTCCCCTGAAAGAAAGCGACGACGACGCCTTCTTGGAACTGGTGAGCATCAGCAGCTTTGGAAACAGCAGCGCTCAAACCCTGAGCTGGAAGACCTAACCGATTACCTGGATGGCAAGATCACTTGCCCTTCTGCTTTGTTCAGGCGTCACTTGTCGGCGTGAAACAATGACGTCCTCGGAAACTTCGCAACCACCCTGCAGGACCGCGCAGCTTCTTGTTGTACCTAAAAGCCTCCGATAAGAATCCCTGCAGGTACAGCCCGACGAGTCTACAGCAGGATATCTCGGGTTGGACCGCACGTTGCAACGAAACCAGAAGTACTAATAGTCGCGGTTGCCTAAGTATATTGCCCATTACGTGAAAACACGCCCTGAGTGTCAGCGACGGAAGCCGCCTCTGATCACGCCTATCAGGAACTGAACCATAACCACCCCTGAATAAGCCATTCCAACAAATCGGAATGGATCTCCTCGACCCCTTTCCAACTTCATCAGTGGGTAACAAGTGGACATGACTGCCGCCGACTACCTCACCCGCTACACCGAAGAGAAAGCCCTGCCAAGTTATTCGTAGAATAACGTCTCTTGCTAGACGGCCCCCGCGAAGTGCTCATCACGGAGAGGTGAACATCATTTACGGCGGAACTCGCGCAAGCTACCTTGACCTCCAGTCATATAAGCCACCGAAGTACAACAGCGTACCTCAAATTGATGGGGACCAGAAGCCTTCTGCACATCACATCAACTCAGAAGAATCTGCAGTGACTGGCCATCAAGAACCAGCGTCTCCAGAGCCAAAACAGCCGGACCCGGGCCCGCCTGTGAGTGCCACTCAGAGTGCTGCGCTTGCTGCCCAAGAACCGCCTGTCATTGAAGGACGTCTGGATATGCCTCCTGTGGAGTCAATGAAGACGATACTGCCAGTGGATGCTCACCTATCGTCCTTCGTCATTGATTCTCCTTCGTCGTTGGAGGGTAACAGTGAGCCGTCTGTGGCGCCGATCTCTGGTGCGTCCGGTTGTCTGTTGGCTGTCAGTGTGGCAGCGAGCGATGTGCTCCAATCAGGTTCGTGGGCCGAAGCCTTGAGTGTCTCAGATGAGGACATGGACAACACAGTGCCTTTGAAGCGTCCTGCAGATGATGAGGTGTGTATCGATGGTGCTGGCCAGAAGGCACACTGTGTAGAGGCCACAGGAAGGGTTACTTTAAAGAGGAGGGCGATGTCTGCCCGAAAGGCCGCCAATTTGCAGGCGGGCCACCCCATTCCAGGGGATGATGTTTAAAAGGACTAGTACCAAAAATGGCTAGCGTCGCAGCATATCAAGTCGCTGCGCTTAACGTCAGGGGTATGCGTAATCGTCGGAGACAGCAGCAGTTAAGACATCTGTTAAAGGAATGGAGTGTGTTTGTAGTAGCAAGTCAGTAAACAAAGTTGTCCTCCGATGTAGAAACGGAAGCTGCTCTTGAGACGTTTTTGCCGGAATATAACATTATTGTTAGCCACGCTAGAGGCTTGTCCGGAGGGTGTATGCTATTCCTGGCCAAAACGCTAGAGATGACAGCCGTGTCTTATTGCATAGATGAAGAGGGACGACTTATATGCTGTGACCTCACAATCTCAGGTGTGCAGTGGCGAATTATTTGTGTTTACGCCCCTGTAAAACAGCGAGACAGAAGGCATTTTTTTCTTTCATTAGTTAATCATTTGTGCACAGATCGCAAAATTATGTTGTTGGGAGATTTTAATTGTGTTTGTAGGGATGAGGACCGATCAGCATTATGTAAGAGATATGATCCTAGTGCTGTATTACTTAACGATTTGGCTTGTGAATATAACCTTGTGGAAGTGGGGCAGGAAAGAAGCGACAGTATTCATTTCACTCATTTTCAGTCCTCCTCTGTGGCGGTTGCTAGGCAACGGCTAAAAGTCAGTGCGACCACAGACTAGGTACGACCACGACGAAAGTGCGATCATGGTGAAGAGGCGAAGCGGCGGGCTAGTGTAGCTCTCGTTACAAAACATTGGCTGTGGTTTAGGCTTGAATAAACATAGTCGTGTTGCCACAGCTACAGACCCTCGGCTGCGCTCAGGCTTCGCTTGTAGCTAGCCATTTCATTTCATTACATATCGTGTAGTTAGACACTTCATTTATACGGCGATTCCTTGCCTCCTTCAGGCTAGCCGCCTTCTCACTATTCATACAGCGGCCTCAACTATTTCTGCGGTGACGCGAGCTGTCCTCCGGTTATCACAGATGCGGAGCGCGGAATGTGACGTCATAGAGAGTGTGCAGCGAGCGCCAGACGGCAGCAGCGGTGGTCGCACGGCGACCGCAACGAGCCGAGTTATGTTGGCTAGAAAGGGGGGGGGGGGTGAGAGGGACGACCAGCGCGGAGTGAAGCAAGGGGTCGGGCCAGGAGCGCTGGCACTGCTGCTGCCCCTTAGGTCATGCTCGCCGGCCCGCGCTACACTTGTGCGCGTGCACCAAAGCATTTCTGATTTTGTTGACGCTGAATAACAGGCTGAGTCTGTAACGCTAGCATATGACAGGGATATAAAATTTTAATGGCAGACGTGACCATTCAACCTAACCAAAATGGACAACAAGCGCAGCATTACAGACCGACGCTCAAGCCGGGCCTTACAACGACACAACGACACTGATGACTTGAGACTCTTGCAAAGATTTGGCTCTTTACTTTTATTTATTTTTGCCCGTGAAAGGTCCCAGCACAGTTGTTCCTAGAGAATGTACTTGGTTTGATCTCGTGCTTTGGTGTATATGTTTTTAGTGTTCAACGCCCCAAGGCGACTAGATCCGGCCATATTAGAGGGCTCAGGAAGTTTAGACCTGTTTTGACCTCCTGCTGTCCTTTAAATGCTTTGACAGTGCTCAATGCCCCGGCGCCTTGAATTTCTTTGAAAACGACCGCTGTGGCCGGGATTTAAACGCATCTTTAGCCGGCCGGGTTGCTGACGCATATGAACCACGGACGCACGCCAAATTGATTTCCACGCAACGACCATGTGCATGCTTGCATATAGTGCTGCTCTCACCCTCCAAGAAAGGCGACCACATAAAAGCATAGGACTTCAAATAACAGTTGTTTTGTTTTTCTCACTCTTAAGCAGGCTTATATAGCTTTATCACTCCTTAATTGCCAAAGTATAATTAAATCTAGTACGTACTCTCTTTGTGCGACGTCAGTGCACGTTAAAGAACCCCAGGTGGTCGAAATTTCCGGAGTCCTCAACTACAGCGTCTCTCATAGCCTGAGTCGCTTTGGGACGTTAAACCCAACAAACCAAACCAAATCTTCGTCTTTTGTCTACATATTGTTGTTGGCGTCGCTCATAGCCTGAGTAACTTTGGGGCATTAAACCTCACAGACCGAACCAACCTATAAAAAGTTGTTGACAATTAAAAAACTGCATCATGGATCATTGAGTTAGGTTTTCTTAGTTTACAATTTCCGACGCTGATGCAGGTAATATAAATAGAGCAGTCCTCCATTCACCAACTTCTGTTTTGTTCACGCCAGCTTCCTTGGCATGCAAATACACCGCTATCTGGAAAGAGCAGTACACCATGAGCACTCATACAAGTCTTTGCCGAGCTTCGTTTACTATCTCTATAGCTTGCGAACAACACAGTAAGTCGCCCGTTTTTGAAGCAGGGGAATATCATGCTAATGAGTAGGTCGAGTGGGCGCAAATGTCTCAATCGAGCACTATAATCATCAGACACACAACTGTAATATATCCATATAGCGCCGATCAAGCTTCCCTGGATTTATCCGTGTTTCAGTCATTGTTTGCAACTATAAGAGTGTCGGGTTCTTTATTAACAAAGACATTTCCCTTGGACGGAACGTTCGCTGGACTACAAAATGACGAACGCTACTTACTTCAGTTTCAGTTAGAGTTTATTTCCCACAAGTACAGGGGATGTACAAGGTGTGGCCAGGATGACGGGATAAAAGCTGCATCAAGCAGCCTGACTGGCCCCGTCTCCACAAACAACATGGCAGCAATCACGACAGTTTGGAAGCTCGGTATACATATATAATGGGAAGAACAAGTAGCAACCACTTCATATTAGCAAAAAAATATACATACTAAGACAAATGGCAAACAAACAAACAAAAAGAAGGAAAATATGCATTTATTAAAAAAAAATACATTCAAAGTATGCAGTACTGGTTAGTTTTTCAAATATTTCAGATTGTATTTTTTTAAGTATACTTGGCAGGCTGTTTTGAATCATCTGGAGACCATAGTTTGGACGTGGTCGTGGCAATGTAGAAACTGTAACAGAGTAGAGCGACCATTTCTCCAGAATACTTGTTTGCAGATACAGAACAACTTTTCTAACTGATGTAATCCGGAAGGTACTCAAGCGTAACGCGGCGCCCTGCCTGCGTGGTGAATACTACACACTGTGAAACATGTCTTCCTTCGTTGCTTGAGCAGGCTGAGAGATTTTTGCTGTTGCTTTGGCGCAGAGGTATCCTACGTACCCAGACGCAAAACAATACGTTTGAAAATTGAAACTTCTCTATTGTCGCACATGAGCTGAGGACATATCATATGCACAAAGGGCAGCGGAATAAGGAAAAACGAAACTAGCTTCTAAAACGCAGAGAAAGCCCCGAGCAGCGAACATGCGAGCGAGCAGCGTTGAGGCATGCTTGCAAGCCGCTGAGGCCAGGGTGGTTGAGACCAGCGCCCGCCTAGACACATTTGGATGGATGGATGGATGGATGGATGGAATATAGGAGCGTCCCCTTTGAAACGGGGTGGTAGCAGTAGCTATCATGCTCATTTTTCTCCTTATATCTTAATTATTGATTTAGAATGGTTAACTAAACCATCATTCTATTTATTAAATTTTTGTTCCTACATTACTAACATTATGTCACTTCTCTGCTTTTAGGCCACCAATCTTCCAGTCGTTTTTTGCTAGTTTCCTCCGCCGGTTTATTCACCAGGCCACTGGTATCTCTAAACCCCAGAGCTTCAGGAACAGTGATTGCGCCAGCATCAACTTCCGGATGGATACCATTACATTCGAGTATATTATGGTCAATTGTTTCACTGGAGTTTCCACATACAGCACATGCGTCATCTCTATTGTTAAATTTCTTTTTGTAGCTGCGTGTTCTAAGGCACACAGTTAAGATGTGACGCGGGCGCCACCTCCTGGCAGCATGAATGACTGCGACACACGCTTGCATGGGAGGCCTGCTGAGAGGCTCTGACCAACGTTAATATACTCGGGGACAACTTTCTGTGGCAATGGAGCCAAAGCTACGAGGGCGGGGTTTTTCTAACTGTGTTACTACGCCGTGTAGTTCCGAGTACCTGGCCTCGGCTGTGGTTTCAGCAAAGCGCACGACGTACGCTCTCAAACTCAGATTTGGTGAAGGGTGGCAGTTCCTGGCCCTACGGGGCTGAGACGGTAGGCCAACGCCGCTTGTGGCGGGGGCTAGCCAGCCACTTATTTTTATCTGTTGTAGGCCGTCATTCCACCCGCCACCGCTTCGGTGATGGTGGACAACGGCTGTTGTTGCGGCGCGCGTCTTTCTCTCCCTCTTCTTTTCTTTCTTGTCTATTTTCTCTTGTGACTGCACGAGGCAGCGGAGGTGGCTCAGCTACGGAGCCAGTAGCAGGCCCGTGAATTTTCTTTTTTTTCTTCCTAGAGCCACAACAACAACAACAACAACAACAACAAAAACAAAAAAAACAAACAAAAATACAGACGCGCGTTACGAACGCGCGCCGAAATGGGCGGAGAAAAGCAGCAGAGGCATCCCACCCGGCCCCGTGTACGCTGCTTGCGCTTTGCGAGATTGTGCACAGGCCACGCAGCCATCGACATGAACGCTGCGTATTAAACTCCTGCTGTACTGGCTAGTACTGCAGTTTAAGCCTGATACAATAATAAGCTTAATAGTTCCGTAATGGTATAACATTTCAGAGCATCCACTGCGAAATTTCTGGAGGCATTATATTCTTGTGCGGAGTGAGCTGGTACCACATTGCCACAGAAAGTTGTCCCCGAGTATAGAACAAAATCTTTGTTCTAGTAACGTTGGCTCTCATCTTTCCCTCACACAGAGGGCGTGGCAAGCGCACAACGGCTATGACCCTTACTAACGGGCTTTAATAAAGGTAGGAGCGGTGGCCGCTCGGCGATCGCGACGAGCCGAGTTGCTGGAGAATCGTTGGCCGTAGTGTGACGTACGTCACAGTCCGGCCACGGCTCAAAGATCGGCGACGGCGAAGAGGCGAGAACCTGGAGTAATATAGGTATTGCTACAAAACACACCGCGATGTGAGACTGCTTGGTGGCCTAGGAATAGCAAGCATGCACGTTCTGGTTGCCATATTGGCTCAGTCAAGAACGTTCGAAAACTATTATGCATTTTTGTTTTGCTTTCGGCGAAGCTGTCATGAATTTGCTGGGTAGAATATTGAAAGCCATGATTTAGCCATTCTACTATTGGAACTGTTCTTGTCTATATTTATGTATGCGCTTTGCCATTACTATTTAGTCCGTGCCAGTGTTCTTTGCTTTCAGTGCCGCTGTCGGAGCTTCCTTTGAACTGTGTTGCTGAAGGTAGGAAAAAGCGGCACTGGAAAGTGGGTGAAAAGGGGACCACTGAGACTTTGTAATCTCATGCGACAGTTTAGGCATCGGGTGTAACGGTCTCATTGTCATTTCATATCTAATGTTCTTCTGCAAATAAACTTGCAGCAGTGAGAGGCTACCTTTCTCAGTGTGCCGTAAGCTTTTGCCTGGAGTAAGGCATTCATGCAAATATTCGTGCATGCCAGATTTCGCAGCTACTTGCTTTGCATAACAACTACACGTACGCATCCACTATCTGCGTGATGTTATTTAACACGAAAGCGCGATGTAGGTCACCTAGGCTCACCGTGCAATTGTTGAAAGTCCCGGTGCAGCTGTCAGTGCCGATTTTCGCTGCATTTGTATATAGTTTTAAGCGTTATTGAGGCTGTAGACTCATTTGCAGCAGACAGTGCGCTTGTAGCAGTTAAAGAAAATGAGGTCGTTGTCGACAATACTATTATTATATGCAAATACGCAGTTCTTCAAGAAAAATCATTTGAGGTAACCTAACGTCTGCCATTAGGTGTGTGACGCGCGACACCGTACAATTTCTGCCGTCTCTCACCTCCTCTTGCCTAGCCCAGCTAGAGCTAATTTACTACTCTCTTGAAGGGACACTGCGGCATGTTTTGCAAAAAATCATGCTTTCAGCAGACACCTACAGTTTTTAATGCTGTGAATTCAAATATCAGATTGAAATTAGGCAGAAAATGCAGAAATAGCCTTTTTTCAGCAGAAATACGCATCCCGCGCGAGGGAGCTCATCGCGTCTTGCGCCATTTTCTGTGATTCGCCAAGACGACGAATAAAACATTTTGAGGACCGGGGAAGCGGCCAATGCTGCTCCGTCGCTGCGCTGCTTGCTGATCGCAGTTCCGTGCGGTTTTGTGAAAGTCATTTTTTTGGCACGCCATTTGCACTCGAATGACCTGGGGGTTTTATAACGCATGTATCCGTACCAGATGCGCCCACAAACAATCAGAACTTCCGTTGTGGGGAGTGTGGGTTTTTGCATGAAAACTTGCTTTTGTATATAGTAAGGCATTGTGAGAAATTGTGTGTGTCATTATGTTAGCAGAAACTGCATGACCATCTTTGAAACCTTGGCGTGCATATTCCAGTGGACGACCACCATTATATTTAAAGAACGCTCCATTAGGGGTTGTACGAACATATCAGTCACGTGCCGTGTTGGAATCGATCTCGCAAAGCCGTCCCAAACGTAGCTACGTAGCAATGTGGCAGTGATCCGTTCCGCCATCGGACAACAATAAGTCCGCCTCGCGCGGCAAAAGCCCATTATGTGGCCCTTTTTTTTCTTCTTGAACCAACATTTTTGGTTCATGGCCCCTTTTCCCAAGCATTTCACCCCAGAAGAGCCGAGCACCAGGCCGGGGGAAATCTTGTACCCATTGGAAACCGGTGGGTACCCGGCGGCACTGGGGATCGAACCCCGTACCTCCCGAATGCGATGCGGATGCTCAGAAAGAGTTCATACTAAAAACTTTTGAATCACAAAACATGGTACTTGGATTATGTTTAGATTTTTCAAAGGTGTTTGACCTTGTTAAACACTCTGTGCTGCTTAAGAAACTGGATTACCACGGCATCAGAGGCATAGCTGATATGCTGATTTCCTCATACTTGCGACATAGGTCTCAGTTTGTTAGTATTGCCGGTGAATGCTCCCAGTGGAAAGCGGTAGCTTCTGGCGTTCCGCAAGGGAGCATTTTGGGTCCATTTCTTTTTGTTCTTTATGCTAATGATATTGTCAATATCGACAGCACTGCGAAGTACATAATTTACGCAGATGACACTAGCCTGTTTTTTTTGGGTACTTCAACAGCTGATCTTGCAAATCGACCTAATAAAACCTTAAAAGAAATAAATATTTGGGCGGCTGATAATCATTCAAGGATTAACGTTAGCAAAACTGCAGCAGTCATGTTTCACCCACGTCATAAACATTTTGAACCTCCTCTAATTGAATTAAACAATACCAGAATAGAATATGTGCAGTTTGTGAAAACTCTCGCCGTTTATTTTGCAGCAGATATGTCGTGGAATGATCATATTAATTACGTAGTTCAGAAACTTTCCAGAACAGTTGGTATCATGCGCCGAAATTGCTTTAATTTTCCTACGTCAGTTAACATGTTACTTTACCACTCTTTGTTCTCTTCCATAGCCAACTACGGATGTATGGTGTGGGCAACAACAACAGCTGAAAATATTAACCAACTCACTGTCTTACAAAAGCGCATTATACGCATTGCATGTAAAGTGCCGTATTACTTCCATACTGCAAGCCTTTTCCATCAACACAACGTTATACAAATGAAGTCCATGTATCACTTTGGCTGTGCTATAAATATAAACTCGCCATAATGAAAAAGGATGACTTCTTACTTACACTTGCTGGGTTAGAGCAAAGCAGAACTGTGTATGATACTCGCGCAGCAGAACCTTGGCATGTTAAGAAATGCCGCACAAACTATGGCAAACAAACGTTGCAGCATACCTTACCGACCCTTTTGAACCAGTTGTACTGCTCCGAAAATATAGATTTTAACCAATGTTTCTTTGAAAGAATTGCCCCAAATGTTCATGTAGTTTTGTACTGTACAAGTACAATGCACTGCGTACTAAAAGTACGTCTCTTTCTTTGTACCGACGATGTTTTTTTTTCCCTCACATCTTGTTTGATGTATTGTACTCCGCCGCCGTCAATGCTGCTCTGTAAGAGGAAGCCAGGACATTAAGCTGTCTATACAGCTTTTTCCCTGGCTGTCCTCGCAACACCAGTTGCGGAAATAAACCTTCAACCTGCAACGTAGTTGCGACACAACAGCGGATTCTTTGCAATCATTCGCTCGTACGTACAAGGAACGTCAGCGCGTGCTGCTGATGAGTTGTCCGATGTGTGCCACATAAGAAGTTGCGCGGTGCGCTCCAAAAAACAAAACATAGACAGGTGAGTACAACCATGTGCCGATGTTTTCTGCCCGTCCCGTTACGAGATTGCACTGTAGGAAGAGATCGTAATCAACGCTAAACGGGACGGTTAACATTTAAATGAGACCTAAATAGTCAGAAAGTAATAATGCTACAACGAGAAGTGCAAGCCTTACCTCCCTTTTCTTTCTTTAATAAACGTGGTTCTAGGGATTGGTGACTGGTACGGCTCTTTTGTGTGAGGAACTGGAAGGAACCGCGTCATGGTTCAACCATGTCTCTTTTAGAAAATCCTATAGAAATCGTATTTGGAAAAAACTGCACGTAGTCACAGTCACGAAAAAGTTTCGATAAGGATGTTTCATTTGGTCGGCTTGAATTTATTTCCCTTCTCAGCAGCTCGCATTGCGCCGCGAGCTTTTACATTGTAGGAACCGATTGAAGACGGCAGCTTCGTACCCATAGCTATTCGTGCATCAGAAGACATGCAGAGCGGTGCTGTATTGGGTGCACAATACTAAGTTATGTATTGTACGTTCGCAACGCACGCAGGACGAGAAACAGCGGACGCTGAAAACTCCCTCCTTTGGCTCTGAATGTTTCTGACTTCTCAAAGTGATGTCACAACGGACGGAGTTTTCTCTCTCTGTTTTCCTCTACTGTAGCAGTTGCGCGGGGCGAGGGAGATGAGAATTGCGCGTTTTCAAACGGCGATTGCGCAGGCGTTTTATGCCTAATCGAAAAAATAACTTCACGAACATGATTAGCAAATAATCTACTTCAAAATTATATAGTACTGGCAGGTTAGAAAACCGTTGCAGTGTCCCTTTAAGCATTATTCGCTAAATTTTGGTCTCTGGTATCTATCACGCACTTATTAGAATATAGTCGAAGCCCATGTCATCACATGAGAATACCGAGCATTATTATAAAAGACATCTTCAACTCGGCCTCACAAACATGCCTGTATAGTCTAGGCGTTGTTTGGGTGAATCAGGATACGAGGTTCCCGGGCTTGGTCCCCATCTCTGGTTGCATAAAGCGGTCCTGCCAATTTGTCTACGTTATGTGGTTTTATCACGTTCCACAACCCGCCAATCAAGCAGTGCCGGACCATGTTTTCTGCAACTACGACCTGGCAGAGGCATGCCTCTAATTCTTCGCTCACAACGCCGACTACAATGTCGATGCCGGACTCTATACAAAATTAGAATTAGAGAATTCGAATTATTGAGAGAATGAGAGTTCTATAATAAGTTTCCATTGGCTAACATTGCAGTATTTTTACTTGCGACGTAATTATATAAGATAGCATGCCATGTAGAAGGCATGCACCTTCCACAGAGCATGCGCGGTATGCATACAGCATCCTTCGCCAACGGCAAAGCTATATTTTGCACTTATATGCATTAAAGGGCCACTGTCCAGGGAAGGCCCTTTTAAGCAAAGGAGCCCAGTGTTTCGATCAGGTAACGCAGATAGTCTGTGCAAAATGCTACAGTGACAGGCGCGCCGCAAAGCATGAAAAATACAATTCAAAGCTCTCTCATGCTCTCCTTCGGGAAGCCAGCTTCCCCGTTTCCTGCGCTGACCCGTCGAGCCACCGTAATGACGTAATTACCGCGAACGACGTCCATTGGTCCGTCTCGCTGCCTGAAGGTGAAGGATGGGTGTCTACCGCTCGCTGCGCGCTTTTACCTCGCCACGGACAAGGCCGGTCTAGAGGGAGAGAGCGCGCTCTTTCTTACGGCCTTCTCAATCGCCTAGTGAACAATGGGAACTTCTCTCCTTGAGTCACGCTCTCCGCTGCCGCAAGGGGCGCGACCTGCTCACTGTTCGCTCCGCATCTGTTTCAGTGACGGCGGGTGACTTTTGCCCGGTTTCGCGCTTTCGCCCGCGGGTTTCGTGGTGAGTGCAGCCCCTAAATGAAAGATTACAGACGGTAGATGCTGCAGCGGCATCCTGTCAGCGCGCTACACACGTGAATGGAGTGTTTATATTAAAAAACACTGTCACTCAGCAAACGCTCGACAAGAATATGACATGTATTGCGGCATGGTATCTACGTTTGTTCATTTTAATCTGAATTTTTTCCCAAGCCTGTACAAGAAGATGAATAAAAATGAGCAGTGATCACATCGAAGCTTCTTCAAGGCAAACATAACAGCAACAATGGCAAAACCGCCTTTCAGCTCTAGATGAGAAACCATCGAGGTAACACCAAAGATGAAAATAATTTTATAAAAGTGTAATGTAAGTAGCACAATGCTTACATGACATAAAGTATTAGTATAACGTCAGAGTAAACGGTTTTAAGTTTTGTTTTCAATTTTGCTATAAATAATAGACCAGCAAATGTTTTATGTTGTATTATAAATATTATTTTAATTTTGCAAATAAACGTTGGTTTAATGAAATGTTTACATGATATCATGATTATTTCATGAAAAACAGGAAATCTATTTCAAGCACTAATTCCTAGCAATATTTTCTTTCTTTTTCTAGTATGTTTTTGAACTAATAGTTCCTTGTAACAATCTGTGCAGTAATGCCTGCCTTAGAGAGCAATCGCTGCCCCATTATTTTGGTAGAATGCTTTGCCTATTACACATTCGCCACTGCTACTCAAGGGACACTTCTCAATAATGGATATCAAAGCTTTTCTCTGTGCTATTTATTCAGAGGTGACTATAGGAGTTGTATGCCACGCAGTATTGCGCGCCTAGGCACCTAGTGTCGACACCGACGAAATCATTTCAGCTCTGCCGCAATCAGTAACCGAGGAACTGAAAGAAGTGATGGTATCTCCTGTCATCCCATTACCCACTGTCACGTATCCTGGTTTAGCGTACGTCGCTGGATACATTATGAAGTTATTCAGTGACTTCGGGTGTGACGCTTGTGCTATCCTTCTTGAAACCAGCGAAAGCAGTCCCATGTACACTATTCTGCAAGGACAAGATTCTAGCGGACTGCATTATCCAAAACCAGACTTTGTAGCCCTCTTGGACAAGGCTGTGTCTTTTTTTGAAAAAGCTGTCGTGCACCTACCACACACAAATGTCCTTGAAGTTCTTCAAATCTTAATCCAGCCAGCCCTTGAGAACTCACCTTTGCTGAGTTGCCCGGGAGCCATTGACAATAGCCATGCTATAAGGTCCGCTTCTTTAATATGTGAGAAATTTCTCAGAATCCTTCTTGTCAATTATGCTAAGAAAGTGACAGACAGGAACGAAAGGCCAGCTCCTTATGTGCACAAACCGTCCAGAAAGATTTTGAGACTTTAATTTTCTAGCCGCATGTACCGTTTTGATGAATGAGTGCAATGTGTTAACTTTGAAGGACATTTTTTTTTACTGCTTGCTGCTCTTTTCAGTTATGCATATCTGTTTATGCCTATTTACTTGATTAAATGTTGTTTTGGTTATCACTGTACTAAACTGACTACGACTGTCTACGTGTGCGTCACTCGCGAGACTACGTACACATCTGCTGTCTTTCAACCTACTGATTTGATTTAATCGAAGCTAGAACAGCCCACTTCACTAGAAAACTGAAATTTTAACTGTATGCGTAAATTTTTCTTCCTTACTCTGAATCTGAGACGTGCTATGAATTTTCGTCAGAGCCTCTTTTCCTCTGAACGAAAACGGCACCGGTTGACAGAATATCCACCGAACAGTTTGCCGTGCACTAGCGTCAGGTCGCGCTATACCTGTTTGCAGCTTTCAAAAGCACACTGCATAAAATGGTACATATAGTTTTGTGAAAAATTTAGGGACAAAAAGTGTTTATGTATGTGCACCCGAAACTTCATTCGACCGTGCGCGACAGCACTGACGAAGGCGCGCGCGCTCTCGCGCGCACGCGCATTATTGACTATTTTATTGCTCATACACAATAAATCAGACGCTGATTACGGCTTCTTCCTATAAGCCATACGGGGTGAAATATCAGGACCTGCCGGTTGCAACCGATGCGGGCGAAGCGAAGAGCGAGCGCGCGTTTCCCTTGCGCGTGAACGGCTGTAGCGGAGGAGCAGAAGTGGGGCGGTGGCGACCCCACCGAGGCGCGACGGGCGGTGGAAACAGACCCCATTGAGGAGGCCGTAAGAGAAGAGACAAACGCGCTCTCCCTCGAGACCGGCCGTGCCACGGCCAGACTGAATCCAGCGGCGCGCGCTCCCTCGGCCGTATTTATTTTTTTCGCGCTCGTGGAGTGCCACGCCCCACCTCCCGCCAAACGCGGAGGAGGAAGGAGAATTTGTCTTGCGGAGGCTAGACGACCTCGGGCAGGAGAGTGAAAAACATTTGCGAGGGAACGGAAGGAGAGAAGCATGACAGAATTGGGTAATTACGGTGGCTGTAACTGCGTTATTAGCATTTACACCCACCGGCTGCGTTATTCCCATTCATGGATCACTGCCTTGTCGTGGCGGAGGGGCTTGCGAAACTCGATGAAGTCGTGAGCTCTGCTGTGTAGGGCCACCCAAGATAGACAGGTCACGGCAGAGAGTTCTGACAAAATGTGATTCACTGGAGAAGGTAATGGCAACCCACTCCAGTATTTCCTGCCAAGAAAACCCTATGGCCAGTCACAATACCATTAATGATATGGCGCCGGAAGATGAGCCCCCCAGGTTGGAAGGCGTCCCACATGTTACTGGGGATGAACAAAGGGCGATTCCTAGTAGCTTCAGGACCAATGAAGCGGCTGGGCTAAAGCCAAAAGGACGCTCAGTTGTGGATGTGTCGGGAAGCGACCGGAATGTCCGATGTTGCAAGGGGATATATCACATAGCAACATGGAATGTAAGATTTATGACGCAAGGTAAACTGGATGTCGTCAAGCGAGAAATGGACAGATTGAACATTGATATCTTGGGTATCAGCGAGCTCAAGTGGACCGGAATAAGAAAATTTAACTCCGGCGACCATTATGTCTTTTACTGTGGGCACGAATCAGAGAGAAGGAATGGGGTCGCTCTCATAGTAAACAGAAGAATGGGCAAAGCAGTGCTGGGGTGCAACCCCAAAAACGACAGATAATTTCACTTCGGATTCAAGGTCACCCTTTCAACATAACAGTTATCCAAGTCTATGCACCGACCACTACTGCTGAAGAAGCTGACGTTGAGTGATTTTATGCGGACCTACAATGCCTTTTAGACCGCACCCCATCATCAGACGTCGTTTTTCTCATAGGAGACTGGAATGCTAAGGTCGGGAGTGAAGAAATATTCGGAATTATAGGCAAGTCGGTCTTGGCGAGCCAAATGAAGCTGGGCAGAGACTAGTAGAGTTTTGTCAAGAAAACAACCTGACCATAGCGAATACTAATTTGCAACAGCACAAGAGGCGCCTGTACACATGGACTTCACCGGACGGTCTGTACAGGAATCAGATCGATTATATTCTTTGCCGGCAGAGATCGAGAAGCGCTATACAAGCAGTAAAAACTAGGCCTGGGGCCGATTGTGGCACCGATCATCAGCGTCTTGTTGCCAAAATTAAGCTTCGATTGAGGAAAACGCAGAAAACTAGAAGGCCTTTCAGGTATGATCTGAATCAAATTCCATTAGAATACGCTGTGGAAGTGAGGAATCGATTTCAAGAATTAGATCTAGAAGGCAGAGAGCCCGAAGAGATGTGGACTGATGTTCGTGATATAATACAAGAAGTTGCCACTAAGATAGTTCCAAAGCAAAATAAATGCAAGAAAGCAAACTGGTTATCTGACGAGGCTTTGTAAATAGGTGAGGAAAGGAGGATGGCAAAAGTTATGGGGGAATGAGAAAGATACAAGGTTCTCAATGCGGATTTTCAGAAAATAGCAAGGAGAGATAAGAATGCCTTCCTAAACATACAGTGCCAAGCAGTTGAGGGCAACAGCCAATTAAGGAACACAAGAGCTCTGTATAAGACAATCAAAGATATCAAAGGAAGCGTCTGTGCTAAGCTGGGCGTGATAAAGGACAAACGAGGCAAGGACCTCACTGAAGCCTCAGAGATAAAGAAGAGGTGGCAGGAATACACAGAAGAACTGTACAAGAAGGACCCGAATGTGCAAACGCAACATAAGACGGTTGTGATTACTGACCTCGAGCCGGGCATCCTGAAGAGTGAAGTTTATTGGGGCCTTAGCCAGCCTTGCTAAGAACAAAGCTAGCGGAATTGATGGCATTCCAGCTGAGTTGCTTCAAAACCTCAACCATGACGCTGTTAACATTCTGCATACATTATGTCAAAAGATTTAGAGAACCCTGCAGTGGCCACAGGATTGGCGGAGGTCAGTTTACATCCCCATTCCAAGGAAAGGCAGTGCCAAAAAGTGTTCCAACTACCGCACGATCGCGCTTATTTAGCATGCTAGCAAGGTGATGTTGAAAATCCTCCAAGGTAGGCTGCAGCAGTATGTGCATCGGGAGCTTCCGGACGTGCAAGCTGGGTCTCGCAAGGGCAGAGGAACTAGAGACCAAATTGCCAACCTTCGCTGGATCATGAAAAAAGCAAGAGAGTTCCAGAAACCCATCTACTTCTGCTTTATTGATTATGCGAAAGCTTTTGACTGCGTAGATCGCAGCAGATTGTGGCAAGCTCTCCAAGAGATGGGAGTTCCAATTCACCTCATCTGTCTCCTCAGGAACCTGTATGAAGGACAAGTGGCCACAGTCAGAACTGGGCATGGTCTTACTGATTGGTTTCCGATTGAGAAAGGAGTGAGGCAAGGCTGCATACTATCGCCCTGCCTATTTAACCTATATGCAGAGTGCATCATGAGGAAGGCTGGTCTGGAAGACTCTTCAGCTGGATTGAAGATTGCTGGAAAACGTATAAACAACCTTAGATATGCGGATGATACCACTTCAATGGCAGAAAGTGAAGTGGAACTCAAGAGACTTCTGATGCGCGTACAAGAAGAGAGTGAGAATTTTGGGCTTAAACTGAACATTAAAAAGACAAAGATCATGGCGTCTTGCCCTATCAAGTCCTGAAGAATCAAGGGACAAGAAGTGGAAGCTGTGACAGATTTTTTTCTTCTTGGGCTCCAAGATTACCTCGGAAGGAAACTGCAGCAATGAAATTAGGAGACGCCTGCTTCTGGGAAAGAGAGGAATGATTAGCCTTGACCTCCTAGTAAAGAGCAGAGACATTAGTCTGCCAACCAAGATCCGTGTAACTCGTTCTATGGTCTTTCCAGTTGTGATGTATGGATGCGAGAGTTGGACTGTGAAAAAGGCTGACCGCCGAAGAATTGACGCGTTTGAATTGTGCTGGCGAAGACTCTTGAGAGTTTCTTGGACTGCCAGAAGATCAAATCAGTCCATATTGTCGACCATAGACCTTGACTGCTCATTGGAGGGTCAAATTCTAAAGTTAAAGCTCAGCTAGTTTGGTCATCTGATGAGAAGAGAGGAGTCGCTGGAGAAAGATTTGATGTTGGGAAAGGTTGAGGGTCGCCGGAGAAGGGGTAGGCAGCGAACGCGATGGTTAGATGGCACCCTCGAGGCACTGCAGATGAACTTATGTGATGTTAGGAAGATGGTGAGAGACCGGAAAGCGTGGCGTGACATGGTCCATAGGGTCACGAAGAGTCGGACACGACTGAACCACTGAACTGAACTGAACTAAACTGCGTTATTAGTTACTCTTTTCAAAAACATTTTGCGGCCTTGCGTTATAGGGGCGAAGTCTCACAGTCACCGGGGAAGAAAATATTTTCGACCGGAGGGTGGACAGGGGTGGGCCTTTAATGGCGTACTGGCTGGTCTTTGTTGTTTTCTTTCTTTACTTCACTGTTTTGAAGGCAGTGTGCATAAGAATGTCTTTATTCAGGTATGGTTTATTGATGTGTTGTGTCGTTTACATTCACACCACATACTTTACCTCTTTTGGCCAATGCTTATCACATATCTTGAGCGGCCAAAAAAGACGCAGTGTGTTGGACTTATGCTTGCTTTTTCTTCTCCTGCACGGTTCGCTTTTTTCGCCGATCTTTGTTTTGTGAGCAAGCGGTGGCAATTCCGCAGCATCGAGGAAATGGTGCTTGTTCAACAAAAGCAGGTGAGCATTGGGGGTCTAGATTTACTGCAGGGCAGCTAAGAGAGAAAAGAAGCGAAAATAAAAAAACAATTATCAGAACTATTCACAAGAGATGGGGGTAAAGTGACCAATAGACATTGGCAGGAAATGTTTAACCTAATGTTGACACCGCACGTGATACTAGGATGATTATGTTTATGTTAATAACCTGTACAAAATTGGGTTCACTGACCAAATAACCTTGCTGTTCAACATGATACTATCGACTGAATTGGCAGGAACAGCATGTGGTACCAAGCTTCTTTCATTTTTCACCACTTATTGTGTTACAATGACTGGTCCTGAAACATGTAAAGGCGGTTTATCGATGGCAAGCACCAGCGTCTATTTTCAGGAGAATATACCGACCGTAGTAATGGAATTTTCACCCCATGTGCGTTACTAATAGCTTAGTAGGACGTGTACGTATTAAATGTTTTCTCCGTAATTTGGCGAATTAGGTAATGTATATGCCTATGAGCGTTAGTGAGAAATGTGTGCCACATATGAAAACATTTAATTTGGCTTCGCACGACCTTAATTTTCGATGTGATCACTCTTTTGTTCTGGCTCGCGCCGCAGGAGCTACAGACTCCACTTGTATTTCTTACAGCTCTAAGCTCACTTATGTCTATATTTTAGCTATATATCATTCAGCAACAAAATGATTATAGTATTAGATTTCAATACACCCCAGAAATATTAGAAAAAATTATTGGACTTTTAATATCTCCTTTGAACATCATGAGGCAACAGCGTTAATGTCTCCCAGCAGTGGCCTGTTTGGCGGGTTGCTGTTCACGTACACGCGCGGGCAGTCATGTCTAGTCAAAGTAGAGCGCTGCTGAACAAACAAAGCGCAGTTGTTCTCTCGGGAACTATGACACTCATGCGTTTATCCCTCGTAGCTCTAAGCAACGTTGACTGAGTACTAGGACTGGTAGGGAAAATCGCTACCTGCTCCAGAATTTCAATTTCCTTCACCGCAGTCCTCTAGGGAACTCTAAAGTTTCTTATTGACCTATGTAAATATCCTTTGCTATTCGCTTACAAATTGGTTTCTTAATTTTCGGTTCTATTATCTTGCAACAGTTCGTCAGCAGCTTACCGTTATAAGCTACCGCGTTATTTGAGACACAACCAGAAGTTAACAAAAAGCACCGCTTTAACCAAGCCTTAGGAGGTACTTTCATGCGTTGGGCTGCACTGAAGTAGTATCCGAGCGGGGATCCATCACAGCGGATATCATCGTCACACTCTCCCATCGCGTGGAAGCTACCAGGTGTGACAACTTCAGCCAACCAAACAGTGCCTATCCTTGTCACTCATCAAATGTCAACTGCCAGACCTAAACTCGTAATTGCTTGCCAAGCACGGCGACGAGGATGACAACACGGACTTTGGATTTTCCGCAGAATGGACTCATAATGCTGGGGTAAAACAGAATAAGTACTGCTTTGTTTGATCCCATTGACTTTGCTATGTTCCTTTAAACATTTGTACATACTGTTAATTAGCACTGGGTCATTACAGTTTGGGTGCACATCAAAAGTACAGGCATGGGACGCGCGGTTAAAATCATAAAATACAGAATGTTTTGAAGAAGGTTTCAAACAGCTCTAAAGAGTTATGCGTAACAGTCTAGCTGTCATGATTATGCACGCTTGTATTTTCTTCGCGGGAAAAGAATTATCGCAAGTGTTATTTTCCGCATTTAAATGAGTTACTGATTCATTATGCTTTCATTCTGTAGCATGAATTGTTACGAAAAAAGCAAGAAAGTAATAATTTATCTAGGCCATTTACAGGCTTGAAGAAAAACTAGTCGGTAATCTTCACTGCTTACAGTCCTTGGGATTAATAGGCCGAGCTTTAAGAGCTCGCTTGAAGATGCACGGCTATGAGAATTTAAAACATAAACTCACCTTATTCTTATGCTTGGAGTTAAAGCGAAAAACAAAGTTGCAGTCGGCTACGACCAGTGACCTTACATTGGCACAACTTTCTGGGATACGTAGCTGAAGATACTGAACCGACATGACTCATTTCACTGCGTAGCGGAATTATAATCCTTCCAAAAATTTCGCGGAAGGCGGCATGGAATCTTATGCGATTACAAAATAACTCACGCTGTTAATACCCCAGTTCGAGGAAAATTATCAGGTTCCACTGATTGTTCTCATTTTAGGTAATATTAAAGAAGGAAGTAAATATTTTTTCGGACTGCATCCTCGAGCAGCATGCGCTCTTGGAGACAGGGCTTCTCATAGTCAGCTGCTCAATGACAATGAATGGATTGAAGCCTTGACCATGTGAAGTAAGCACCAGCTCTGAGCAGCAGGCAGTGAACGGAGAGAAAAGTTGTAGCGTAATCAAAACAAGGCATATGCGCTGATTGCTTCTTTCCTGAAAGCGTTGTTTAGGTTGTAATGAGGAAAATGCAACTGCAGTAGGGAAGCGGCTTTGTTTATGTAGGCAATACTTTTCTGGCATGGTTGAGAAGAGGGACAACTCCTTTTTTCATGCGTTGCGCAGCTGGAGAAGCGAGTTCCAGGGAATGCCACATGGTCAGAAATTGACCAAGTCGATTATAGTTGCTGAAATATTGCCTTAGTAATGCGAAAAATTGGTAGCAGCCTGTCTCATTCCAGCTTCACTTACCTTACTGTTTTGACGGTCTTGTTGGTGCACTCGTACCGCTCACAAGGACTGGTGGAGTTATAAGCTTGTCCATCTGCCAGCAGAATGTTTCCAGGAGCAATGCACGTGGCATCTACGTATGATGCAAATGAATGGCATAATGTGGTTGATATAGGGGTCATTTGTGTATTCTAGTTCAAGCAATCATTGCTCAAATGATCCCTGGGAAAGATTGTATAGCCATAAACGTCGAATAATTACATTTATTCCTAAATTTCGCAAGCAGCTATAGCCCATGGTCCTTATCGTCGACTTAAGGTCACAGTAACCCAAATAATTCGATCGGAACTTATTTTATAGTTTTGGCTTCCAGAAGGGAGGGCTCATAAAAGTGCTCGCCGCTTTTTAACTACAGTGCCTGTGCAAGATAGATATATGATATGATAGATCAGTAGATATTGTTTCGATGTGCATTCGCGAAGTACCAAATGCGTTGGTCAGGTTCAGTACTCCTGATGACAAGAAACTTGCTGCTTGTTCTGGCGTGCACTCGTTTTACTAGGAAAGCACACATACGCTCACCACCACCACCGGCCAAGAATATTGTACCTTTGTTGCTTGCTTGTGCCGTTTCTTTCACACTTGGAAAAACCCATCAGAACGAATTCGAAACGGTTGCCTTTGAACCCGGGTTCTGGGATTTAGTAACCAAGCGCCTTAACCCCTGCGCTTAGTGGCGACTACTCCAAGATGGCTCCACAAGTACGGCTACGCTCGTAGAAATCGAGAACAATTGCGCCGCTGCTCGAGAGCTGATCGTAGAGGCCGCCGCTAAACTTCCGTCATCTGATGCGGTGCCGCGAAATGCATTGCCTCAGAAAGTTTGAATCGGGTAAGCTTGATGTAAACAACAGAAATACGAGTTAAAAAAATAACGGGACGCTTAAGCTTTGCCTTAAGAGTATAGGCGAAGCGCCTTTAACACCGCATTTTCATCGTGAGAATTGTAGCAATATTTGTTTTTGTATCAATTTAATTTTTAAACTGATATC